>NW_024037970.1:703750-1407500 GCF_016077235.1 Cyprinodon tularosa | reverse complement strand
ACAGATGGAAGGAAGGAGGCAGGGAGGAAGGGAAGGGAAGGAGAGACTCCGGCGGAGAACAACCGGAGGAGATAAAGCAGATAAGGAGGACAGAGCTTCATCCAAAACCAGCCAACGTCTCTTTTCACCCTTCCTGTCTCACATCCTTCTTTCCTTTCCATGCTGCTCAGTTTTGTCCCATTCACGGTTGTTTTAACCTCCTCCTCTACACTGGAGCCATCCACTCCCTCTCTCTGCTTCATATCCTGTTTGATCTCCTTTCATATCCTCCCTGCTCCTCTGTTTGTTATCTGCTGTATCTCAGCATCTCTGGTTTTCTGTCCTCCCACACTTGGCTTTATCTTATTACATGCGCAACGGAAGGAATCAGGTTTGGCAGGAAAATCAGAGAGGCCGTCTGAGAAGGTCAGCAATCAGATAGTTTCCCTTAAATGGATCTTTAATTATTCATTGAGAACATTTTTTTATTTTTTTATTTAATCAGTTTAGGTCAGAAGAAAATCCAATCCAGGTGGAAAACCCAGTCATCTCACTCATCGTATGTTTTGTCGAAAAGCACAATTAATAAATATAATTCTTTTAATACCATTTCACCGGTTTCCTTATTTCAAATCCCTGTTTTAGTTCCTTTGTTTGTTTTTTTAGTAGGTGAAGATTTTTTCTTGGGGACTGCAACTTTTTATCTTTTTTTATCATTTTTTTTTACTTTTAATAAGTTAATTTAGTCATGAATTGAGGAGGCAAGTGAGACCCTTTGCCAATGGGACAAGACAATTTACATTTAAAATAAAAAAAAAAGCAATTGCATTGTCTTATTTTATGTACATATTAGCTATTCAACTTATTTATCTATTTAAATTAAGGGTAAATACACTCAGTTTAACAAATGTTTACTTATATATATACTTTTTTTTCAGTGCAGTTTGCATATTTCAGTTTCTTTCTGAAATTAATATTTATTTTTTTAATTTCTTAAAAAGAAATAAAAACAAATTTATTAAAAGTGCTTCTTGTCAAATCATTAAAATCATTAAAGACTTGAAGTAGCACTGTTACTTTTGACCCAAGTATTAGCTTAATTTGTCTCGGTAACTTGAGAGGCTCGAATCCATCCCTGAATGAGTCATAAGATTCATTCATGTATCACAGATTTTTTGCTCTCTGGTTTAGGATTGAATCTAGAGGGTGAAAGTTTTCCTGTATTTAGGCGGTAATGGTCCAAAGGGATCTGCATTCAGATTCCAAAACATTTTTTTTGTTTTATTTTGCCACTTGCTTTCAGGGGGTGTAAACCTGTAAGTTACAGGTCTAGCTCCCCTAGTGGCTAAAAGTTAGACATAGTTTTAAATGAATTACAAATGCTCTCCCAAATAAAAACAAATAAGCAACCCACTGCCTTTAACCTGTAACCCAATTAGTACTGAGAGTCCACCTGTGTAATCTAATCACAGTTTCCTGTTTCCTTTTTTTTTTCTTTACAGACACGAGTTTCAGATATCGATCATATGGGCCGCGCTGTTTTACTGCCTGGTTGGAGGTCATTTCTTTCAGCATAGCTTAAAATATAAATTCAAGAGACAGAGGCAGCTAAAAAAAGCAGCTGAAAAGTTAAAGAAAACTTTAAACGGCAACTAATTATCTAGTTACCTTAAAATAATGACAAATAAATATTTATGAACATATTTCATCTCTCTTTGTCTTTAGCTTGACCCTCAGAATCCCTGGATCACATGTTCGGATCTAAATGCCAGTGTTTATAAGTCTTTTCCCTCCCACCTGTTTGACTGACCCCCCCCCCCAAACCAGTAGAGGTAACACATCCCAGGCCACCGGCGCCGTCTCCGGGGAGCGAAGCACCTAATGGAAACCTGGCATTTAGCCACATACTGTAAATGCCGAACGATTTACGGCCAGCGCTGAGCCAAAAGGAAAGAAATGCACGGAGTGACAAGGGGTGGGGGGGGGCAGGCTGATGGATGGATCAGAAGCAAGCCAGCTAATTCAAAAAGTGCTAATTCACACTAAACTGGGGTAGTAAGCATAAACCATTAAAAAACCCAGCAGAATGTTATATAGGAATCGACTTGTTATAGACAGGAATAGTATTACAAAAAAACACTTTAAAACTTAATGTTTAAATTAGCTGCAGACTTTCTTGAACCTAAACAGAGTCTAAATCAGAATCAGACACAGATCAGTCCAAATAGATACATACGCCTATAATAGCTACACAGACTTAAGACAATTCTGTGAGGTGTATATTATTGGTAAATAATACCATGATCACAACATGGTATTATTTCATCAGGAACATCAGGCAAGATTTATTTATGTTTTCCTCTTTTTTCCTCTAATTCTCTGCTGTGTTTTCATCACTCTGTAACCATTGGCATTGTGGGCAGAGCTGCTTGTGTCCTTAAACATATAAACAGGCATCAAGACCCTAATAAGACGTCATTAAGACCCTTTAAAAAAAACAAAACAGCTTTTTGTAGCCTTCAATTTGTCTGCAGTTGAAAGAGTGACAACTATATAATCGGTAGAGCTTTAGCTTTTGGCTTTATAAATTTGTTAAGGCCTGAACACACTCGTGTTGCGTATGACTTATTAAGGGCAGATTAGACTTCTGCAATCGCACACATCAAATGTCGCTTGGGTCTGGTCGCAAACCAGTTTTGCTGGTATGCTTCTGCACCGTCGGCCTGGAATTTCGAGGGACGCACAGCAGTTTCCTGCCAAAGTGCAAGGGGGAGCCTATTGGAGAACTCGCGAGAAATTCGGCGAATGGTCACGAGAACTTTGGCGGCGACGGCGGGAGTGTTTATCTTCCAAAACAACAATGGCGCATCTGCACGATATCATGGTCACAGAGATGGATCTAGAGTTGCTAGACATCGAAGACAAACAGGTTCTGTTAGTGGAGTTGGCAGAAAGATTGATTAACGTTTTGTGGTAGTTGTCCATTGTAGTTGTTCCTCGGTTTTGAAAAATGGTGCGCCCCAGCACCGAGCTGCTTTTGGTCTGCGCGGGTTTGTGACCGTCCGACACGTAGTCAGGATTTTTTTTAGGTGCGTGACGAAGGTTGCAGAACCTCTGCGCGGGGGGGCGTGGTCGCGGACAAAGACAGATTTGACGGATGCAGAGGATATCCATCAGAAGCACAAATTGGCCTTTAATCCCCAATCTGATTTTTTTCCATGTCACACTGACTGCATATAGAGAGGCTCCAACTAGGCAGGAAGGGCAGATCCACGCAGATTTTTTTTCACTTCTTTATCTGTGCTATACACAAATTTAAATATTTTTCACACCTGACTTGAACAGATTATGAAAAATTATGAAAAAAAACACAGTTGCATTCTCTAAAACAAAGTCCCACTTAACGAGTCTGTGCAGCATCTGAAACCAGAACAGATAGAGAATGTTCATATTAAAAACATCATGAGATCTACGTCTAAAGAAAAGAAAAACAGCAATAAATGCAGTGGGACGGTTTAAATGCTGACTGATTCTGTGCAGTTTATCAAAGTTTTTCTTTCTTTTTTTCGTAAAGAGGTGAGAGAGAAACGCCGCTCTTACCTGCTCTGTTTGCCCCTCGTTATTTAGTTTTTTCAGGCTCAATGAGGATCACTATTTTACTAAATCTGTTTTTTCTCCTCCTGAAGTCATTTTTTCCCCCAAAGAGATCATTAAATTGCAGTTTCTCTCCATCGTTGTTTTTGCAAGGCTCAAAGAAGATCAGCACTTTATCCGTTATCTGTCCTCCTGAATTCTTATCATTGGTAAAGTAATATTTTTTTAAATGTTTAATTGGTTGTTTTTGCAAGAGTCTGCCCCACTTACTATATATGCTCTGTGCGACTCCAAAGCGGACTATTTCCCCATATCATTAACAGGTTTTAAATTCTATTTTCCCCCAAAGCTGATGTGATTTGACTTTTTTTTTCCTCAGAATTCTGATTTTAATCTCAGAATTTGGATCTGAATGTAGATGGGCATCATGAAGGAAGATATGTGGGAGCACTCAGATTCACTGACAAAGATGTGAGTTATTTGAGAGGGCCAGTAACACATTGGTGAAAAATGAAGGAATTAGGCGACTTTTTACGTGCCGAGGGGTCCCCGGTGATGGTATTTCATTAATGGATGAGCAGAAGGTGATTAAAATAATAGGGCTAGTTTAGTCTCTAAAATAGACATGGCTGTGGCTTGATGCTAACATGTTTGTTAGCTATCAGAATTCGTTTAGAATTCTAAAATTAAAGTCAGAATTTTGCGAAAAAAGTCAGAATTCTGACTTTTTTCTCGTGTTATACTGAAATAAAATTTAAAAATCAGTCAACTTTTTTTTTATTTTTTCAGTGGCCCTAATCCTCTTCCGTAAGAACCAGCTACCAGCTGTAGGATTAAAATCATTGAGCTGTTGATTTGAGCTGAAGTTGAAAAACGTAACCATTTGGAAAGAACACTTTTGAGTTTCTACACTCTAAAAAGAAAGTTCTGCTCCAACTAGAATTAATTGCTTCAATTGAGAAGTAATTGAATCAAGTTTCCCACCTTACTTTCAGTGTTTTCAACTTATAAATCAAAAAAATTAAGTCAGATTAACTTGATTCAGTTATTACCAACTGAAGCAATATCATTTAGTTGGGAGCTGCATTTTTCTTTTTAGAGTGAGCCTGATCAGCAGAATAGTTGAGCTAAGTAGTTGTTGAGTCGCCCCTCTCCGTCAATGCTGATAGCAGAGTTGTTTAACTGGCCTAAGTGGTTTCTTAATAGAAATAGAAAGACATATTGGGCGGGTGGTACAGTATTTTAGGTCAATATAAGCAATATTTTTGGGCCGATTAATGTTTTATCTGTTCAAAAATGTTTTGGGTTTTTTTCTCAAATGGGACTTGTGTAAAAATTTTTATCATTGTGTGTTTTTTTTATCCCATAAATAAAAGAAGAAAAAGCTAAATCAGATTTAAAAATCAGAGGGTTCAATTAAATTAATGTTAAATGAGCTGGTCTCCAAAACGTATGGATCCCTATTCCTTAGTTGGATTTCGAACATGCCATCCAATTTCCTTTATCCAAGAATGAGAGTTTGGGTCAGATGGTTGTAATCTTGATACAAATAGGTGGTCCAACCAGACATTGATACCAAAGACACGTCAACAAACCATGCTTCTGGAAAACCTCAATGTCAATATTCCTAAAATGTGTAGACTAAGCTGGATTTATTCAACAAAAACAGCAAATTTAAATCAACCTTATAAAATCTACCCAAAATGATCAGATATCCAGCATGAATGAGGCAGGAAGTGTATTCCTGGCAACTAAAATAATGTGGTTAAGCTATAAGGTATTTGAAATATTCTAACCTTTTTTAACATAAAAAAAAACAGTTTAAATGCTTCCCAAAATCCCCCAAATTTAAATAAGTCAAACCTACAGTTGCTGGTCATAAAATTAGAATATCATGAAAAAGTAGATTGATTTCAGTAATTCCATTTAAAAAGTGAAACTTGTATATTATATTCATACATTACATACAAACTCATATATTTCAGATGTTTATTTTGTTTAATTTTGATGATTACAAATGACAACAAATGAAAATCTCAAATTCATCATATCAGAAAATTTGAATATTGTGAAAAGGTTCAAAATTGATGGCCCCTGGTGCCACACTCTAATCAGCTAATTAACTCAAACCACCTGCAAAAGCCTTTAAATGGTCTTTCAGTCTAGTTCTATAGGCTACACAATCATGGGGAAGACTGCTGACTTGAAAGTTGTCCAAAAGACGACCATCGACACCTTGCACAAGGAGGGCAAGACACAAAAGGTCATCGCTAAAGAGGCTGGCTGTTCACAGAGCTCAGTGTCCAAGCACATTAATAGAGAGGCGAAGGGAAGGAAAAGATGTGGTCGAAAAAAGTGTACAAGCAAGAGAGATAACCGCACCCTGGAGAGGATTGTGAAACAAAACCCATTCAAAAATGTGGGGGAGATTCACAAAGAGTGGACTGCAGCTGGAGTGAGTGCTTCAAGAACCACCACACACAGACGTATGAAAGACATGGGTTTCTGCTGTCGCATTCCTTGTGTCAAGCCACTCTTGAACCACAGACAGCGTCAGAAGCGTCTTGCCTGGGCTAAAGAGAAACAGGACTGGACTGCTGGTGAGTGGTCCAAAGTCATGTTCTCTGATGAAAGTAAATTTTCCATTTCCTTTGGAAATCAAGGTCCTAGAGTCTGGAGGAAAAGAAGAGAGGCCACGTTGCTTGAAGTCCAGTGTAAAGTTTCCACAGTCAGTGATGGTTTGGGGTGCCATGTCATCTGCTGGTGTTGGTCCATTGTGTTTTCTGAGGTCCAGGGTCAACGCAGCCACATACCAGGAAGTTTTAGAGCACTTCATGCTTCCTGCAGCTGACCAACTTTTTGGAGATGCAGATTTCATTTTCCAACAGGACTTGGCACCTGCACACAGTGCCAAAGCTACCAGTACCTGGTTGAAGGACCATGGTATCCCTGTTCTTAATTGGCCAGCAAACTCTCCTGACCTTAACCCCATAGAAAATCTATGGGGTATTGTGAAGAAGAAGATGCAATACACCAGACCCAACAATTCAGAAGAGCTAAAAGCCACTATTAGAGCAACCTGGGCTATCATAACACCTGAGCAGTGCCACAGACTGATCGACTCCATGCCACGCCGCATTGCTGCAGTAATACAGGCCAAAGGAGGCCCAACTAAATACTGAGTGCTGTACATGCTCATACTTTTCATGTTCATACTTTTCAGTTGGCCAACATTTCTATAAATCCTTTGTTTTTATTGGTCTTCAGTAATATTCTAATTTTCTGATATGATGAATTTGAGATTTTCATTTGTTGTCATTTGTAATCATCAAAATTAAACAGAATAAACATCTGAAATATATGAGTTTGTATGTAATGTATGAATGTAATATACAAGTTTCACTTTTTAAATGGAATTACTGAAATCAATCTACTTTTTCATGATATTCTAATTTTATGACCAGCACCTGTATATATCAATTTTTTAATAACAGTAACATCTAAAGTTTACCAATACTTGGTGGAAAAAAAAAAAAAAAAAAAACATTTAGATATTTTTAAAGCACTAAAAGTGAATTTTTATATATAACAGATGATGTGCTGCTGACGGGGAAAAAAGTTCCAGAGGAACAAAGTAAATTCCCCATGAAGAGAAGATTTGTTTTTGTTTTTTGTGGTTACATGCAAATTTCTGGCTTTTTGCAAAAAGTCATTTTAAACCTTTCTTTGGTAACCTTTTCGATGCTCTTAAGGCATTTCAGAAGAATATATCTAAGCAGTCTGGGAACAAATTGGGCTTTGTGCAGTGTTTTTTTTTTTTTTTTACACTCTGAGGAAATGCTCCATATTTCTGGTGATTTACCAGTTAGGTGCTGCCCATGGAAATGGAGGAAACTAAAGATGCTCTCCTGAAAGATGGACATTGTTGGTCAATAAGGTTTGCTGAAGAAACTCAGCCGCCCGTACAGCTCAGGCTCTCAGTTTTATCTAAAATTCCTACAAACCAGCATCATAACTAAAAAATATACCCATACACTTAATATTCAAATGACCAATTCAATAGTTGATAATCCAGGATTTTATTTATTATTACTTTAGTCAGATTTAAATTATTTTTTTTATCACCACTGTGGGTTTTTTCTATTATCAAGTTTGCTAAAAGTGACATACAGGACACTTCAAACATGCAAGTGGGTTATCTGGTCATTCATTCATTGTCTACATTTGTTTATTCTTTGTACTTATACTTGAAAGGCATTGTGGAGGATTTTCGCAAATTTCTTAAAAAGACCCGCCCTCTCTACTCTGCTGTTCTAATAGCTCATACAAACTTACTTTGCCCAAATGTCCACCCTAACCCCTAAATGCCTCAATCACTATATAGAGCAGGACCATATAGTGGATTTTATTGGAAACTCAGTTAACTGACCGTTCAGACAGATGATCACTGCTTTTTGCTCCGTTGGTAACGTAAATCCTCCTCCTGCGCCTGCATCATCTTTGTTATTAGGCAGCCCGCCGTCGGGTCCCATAATGCTTTGAAAGGAGAACTCTCCGCACACAGCATTCCAGGATACATCTGCCTCTTCTGAGGCCTTTCTTTTCTTTTCATGCACTTCGTAAACACTTTTTCTCTCCTACGACCCTCAGCCATTTTCAAAGAACCGTGGTGAGAAAGGTGAGGTTCAATGACTGTCTGAAATCGTAGCTCACCACAGATATACGTCTGAAAGTGCGCAGATACTGTACGCAGAAAAGATAGCTAACAGGACGAGCATGTAAGACGGCCTTATGTAAACATATCACCAGAATGATTGGCAATTAGGAGGAACATTTATTCGTCCTCTATACCTTTAATATTTGGTCATTGGACAAAATTAAAGGCAATCTTTGGACACGTTGCCATGCACCAAGTGCTGAATAATAACTTTCATAGCTTCATTTTGAATAATCACTTAACCAACATTCCTGTTTTGAGGCTTTGGTTGCTTTGAGATTACCCTTCTTTCTAAAAACTGTACATGAACTCCATGCAACTCGGTGCAAAGTCCACATAATCTCCAATATGAACAGTGTAGCACTTTCATAATGCAAAGCACAGGGTGGCTTTTCTTTAAAGAGTAGAGATGTTGAGAGTTGATGCTAAGGACTAGAGCAAGGAAAATTCGGGAAGAAAAACCTGTAAAATTATGTAAAAGTTTTAACACTGGAGCAGAGGTTTGACTTCAGCAATACAAAGACTAAAATAGCCACAGATCCAAAGAAATGATTTACATCAAATAATAATAATTTTGTTAGGGTAGCCAAGTCAAAGTGCGGGCCTAAATCCACTTGACAACTAGAGCTTCAGGGTATATTGCAAAGAAGAAAAGGCATAAATGTATAATTTATACATGTTCAAGGCAAGAAGAGGAATACATCTAATTAAGTAAAGTGTAACAAAGTAAAGGGGCCTGGATAAAAATGCATAACACTGTTTAATTTGAAGGAAAGGCTACGATTTAAAACCCCACTAAGCTGTTTTCTTCCTTTATATCAAACGGGAAAAAAAACTGGTACCTAAAGCGTACACAGATGATGAAAAACAGATAGTAAAGCTAAACCAGACAGTAAGGTCAAAGGTTAACACATATATTAGAATAAAAGGGCATGTCTACATAAACAAACATTATTAATCCTTAATTTACTATTATTTCATGCAGATATAATACAAAGTGAGGTTTAATCTTTTAATCGCAGCTCTGTGAAACATGATCCAAGATAGTGTCATAGAAACTGTAGGCATATATTCATCCGGCACCACTGGAAGTTTCTTATATAAAAGTGGATTAGAAACAAATGTTTGCACTCATGTGGATATAATCAAGTCCGGGGCTCTGCGGCTGGTCTTTCAGCTGAGCTGTGTAAGAGGAATTACCAAAAGAAAAAAAAAAAAGAAAAAACAGTAGAAGAAATCCAAACTCGTTCCTCTCTTGTTTCCAGGAACCAGCCACAAGGACTGAATGTCTCTGGGTGAGCTCAGAGCACAGCGCTCTGTGCAGAAAGTAAAGGGGAGGCGGCTGAGGTGAAGGGATCGGGCGCATGTTTCTTCTTCTCTTTCTCTTTTTTTAGCAGCTGGCAGGAACCGTCAGCGACCAGATCTGCTTTCAATTACCGGTGGAGGATGATGTTAGCCTTCTTCCTGTCCCTTATGTCTTGCACATGCAAACTACAAAACATCCTGAAGTCTTACCGCTGTCCTCTCACCCCTCCTTCCCCCTCACTACCACCCGCCCGTGTTTTTGTTTTTTTCTGTTTTCAGCCACTTTTCCTCCATCTGCGAAGACAAAGTCGTTCATCTTCATTGCAGCAGAGGGTAAAGTGGCCACAGGCTCTTTTCCACTCTTCTTGGTGGTGATTCAGTGGTCAGTGGTGCAAAGGGAAGTAAGACCCTCTGAAAAGCCAAGGGCTGCTTCTGCTGATGAGCTTCTTTTTAAGCGTGATGATAAGTGATGACAATTATTAGGTTACAAATTTTGCTGTCAATGAACTGAATGATGTAAGTTGGCCTGCTTCCTTCCACAACCACCGAAAGGATGAACGGAAGGCTGAGAAAAGCAGCTTCCAGGGTGGATTGTCTGATTAGGAATCATAACTTAAACCAAGCAGTAGGGTTGTGTTTTTATCGTTTTCCAGGCTCACTTTTTCTCAAATCTTTCATTTTCAATTTTAGCCATAACAATAAGTGAAAAACTAGGGATGCACTGATATATACAAATCTGGGCTGATATCGACATATCATCTTACTATTGCCCCAACAGCTGAAAAAAATAGATATTTACTGATATCATGCATGAAATATTTCCCTCCCTTTTAGATAAGAATAAAAACCAACTGCCGTGCCGACATTGCTTCTCTGCTTCAGTTAAATCACCCACAATCCTAAACTGAATCCCAGTCACTGTCACATGACCAAACAAACACCATATGACTGATCATGAAACAAAAACAACGACAACACAGACATAAACTATTTTTTAGGGGTACTTTCTTAAAGATAAAAAAAAATTTTTTAAAAATTTTTGGGAAAAAAATTAATTTTTTTTTAAATTAAGCCTGCCAAAGGAAAAAAAAAAAAAAGAAGGAAAAAAAAGGAAAAAGAAAAAGGGGGGGAAAAAGGGGGGAAGGGGAAAATGTTTGAAAAAAAGGAAAAAAAAAAAAGGAAGGAAAGGGAAAGGGAAAGGGAAAGGGAAGAAGGAAAAGGAAGGAAAGGGAAAGGGAAAGGGAAAAAGGAAAAGGAAGGGGGGGGAAAGAAAGAGTGAAAAAGGGAAAGGGAAAAAGGGGAGGAAAGGGAAAGGGAAGGGAAAGGGAAAGGGAAAGGGAAAGGGAAAGGGAAAGGGAAAGGGGAAGAAGGGAAAGGAAAGGGAAAGGGAAGGAAAGGAAGGAAAAAAAGGGGTTGGAAAAAATATGGGGGGGAGGAGGAGGAGGAGGAGGGGAGGAAGAAGGGAAGGAAGAAGGAAGGAGGAGGAAGAAGGGAAAGGGAGGGGGACGGGGGAGGGAAAGGAAGGAAAAGGGGAAGGAGGTGGAGGTAAAAGGGAAAGGAAAGGGAAGGGAAAGGGAAAGGGAAAGGGAAGGGAAAGGGGGGGTTTGGGAGGGAGGAGGAGGAGGGGGGGGGGGGGGGAAAGGGAAAGGGAAAGGGAAGGAAGGAAGGATAAAAGAAGTAATAAAAAAAGAAGAAGGAAGGAAGGAAGGAAAAAGGGAAAGGGAAAGGAAGGAAGAAGAAGGAAGGAGGAGGATAAAAGAAGAAGGGAAAAAAGGAAGGAAGGAGGAGGAGGATGGAGGGATGGATGGAGGAGGAAAAAGGGGGGAAGGATGGAGGGAAAGGAAGGAGGGGGGGATGGGGTGGAAAAGGAAGGAAGGAAGGAAGGAAGGGAAGGAAGGGGGGGGGGGGGAAAAGAAGGAAGGAAGGAAAAAGGAAGGAGGAGGAAAAGGGAAAAGGAGGAGGAGGAGGAAAAAAAGAAGTAAAAGGGAAAAGAGGATGGAGGATGGGATGGATGGAGGAGGGATGGATGGATGGAGGAAAAAGGAAAGGAAAGGAAAGGGGGAAAAAAAAGAAAAAATAAAAAAAAATGGAGGATGGGGAATGGATGGATGGATGGATGGGGGATGGATGGAGGGATGGATGGATGGATGGAGGGGGGAAGAAGGAAGGAAGGAAGGGAAAGAGAAGAAAAAAGGGTAAAAAAAAGGAAGGAAAAGGAAGGAAGGAAGGAAAAGGAAGGAAGGAAGGAAGGAAGGAAAAAAGGAAGGGAAAGGAGGAGGAAAAAGGGGGAAAAAAAGGGATAAAAAAAAGAGGGAGGGAAAAGGGGGATGGGGGATGGATGGATGGATGGATGGGGATGGATGGTTTTGGGGGGATGGAGGAGGGAAAGAAGGGAAAGGAAGGAAGGATGGATGGAACAAGGAAGGAGGGTGGATCGGTGGGTGGGGGGGAAAAGGAAGAAAAAGGAAGGAAAAAGGGAAGGAAGGAAGGAAGGAAGGAAGGAAGCAAGGAAGGAAGAAGGGAAGGAAGGAAGGATGGATGGATGGATGTGAGTAAGTAAGTAAGTATATAAGGAAAGATGGATGGATGGAAGGAAGGAAGGAAGGAAGGAAGGAAGGGGGGGGAAAAAGGAAAAGGAAGGAAGGAAAAGGAAAAGGAAGGAAAAAAGGAAAGAAGGGGGGGGAAAAAAAAAGGGGAAGGGAAAAGGGAAAGGGGATGGTGGATGGAAAAAAAGAAAAATTTGGAAAAGGAGGGGAGGGGAGGGGGGGAAAAGGTTTTAAGGGGGCAGGAGGAGGAAGAAGGAAGGAAGGAAGGAAAAGAAGTGTAATAAAAAAAAAGGGGAAGGAAAAGGAAGGAAGGAAAAAAGGGGGGTGGGGAATAAAAAGAATGAGTTTTAAGGGGATGGATGGATTGGTTTGGATGGGGATGGGGGAAAGAAGGAGGAAGGAAAGGATGGAGGAGTGGTGGAGGGGGAGGGGGTGGGGAACCCGGGAAGAAGGGGGGGAAAGGAAGGATGGGTGAGTGGGGGAGGGAAGGGGGGGGGGGAAAGGAAGGGGGGGAAAAAGGGGAAGGGGGGGGGTGGGGGGTTTTAACAAAAAAAGGGGGAAAAGGGGATGTTTTAATTTTTTTGGGGGTTGGAAAAGGGGGGAAAAGGGGAAAAAATTGGACAAAAAAAAAAGGGGAAGGAAAAATTTTTGGTTGATTGGTATAGGATTTTTTTTATATATATAAAAAAAAAAAAAATTTTTGGATATTTTTTGGGGGTTTTTTTTAAAAAAAAGGAAAAAAATAAAAATATAACAAAAAAAAAAAAAGGGATTTTTTTTTTTTTTTTTTATAAAAAAAAGGGGGATTTGGGTGGGGAAAAAAAAAAAAAGGAAAAAAAAAAAGGGTTTTTTGGGCGGGGGGGGGGGTTTTTTTGGTTTGTTTTTTTTAAAAAAAATTTAAAAAAAAAAAAAGGGGGAAAAAAAAAAAAAAAAAAAAAAAAAAAAAAAAAATTATTTTTTTAAAAAATAAAAAAAAATTTTTTTTATTATGAGGAATTTTAAAAAAAAAAATTTATATAACAAAAAAAAAAAAATTTTTTATTATAATAAGAATTTTTTTGGGGGGATATTTTTTTTTTAAATTAGGGGGAAAGTTATCTTGGGGGGGGGGGGGGGGTTTTTTTTTGGGCGGGGGGGGGGGGGGTTTTTTTTAAGTAAAGAAGATATAAAAAATAGGATAAAAAAAAAAAAAAAAAAAAAAAAAAAAGGGGGGGGGGGGTTTTTTTGTTAATAAATAAGTATTAAAAAATTATATATATATATAAGGGGGGGAAATTTTGGGGTAACAAAAGAAAAAAAAAGGGGGAGGGATATTAGTAATAAAAAGTTTAAAAATATTTTTTTTTTATATAGGGTTTTTTGGGTTTTTTTAAATTTTAAAAAAAAAAAAAAAAATTTATATAAAAAAAAAAAGGGGGGGAAATATATTTTTTTGGTTTTTTTAAAAAATTTTGGGAAAATTTTTAAAATATAAAAAAAATAATAACAAAAAAAAAAAAAATATATTGTATTAATTATTTTTTTTGGGATATTTATATTTTTTTAAAAAAAAAAAAATTATTTTTATGGGGAAAAAAAATTTAAAAAAAAAAAAAATATGGAGGGATGGATAGGGAACGGGGGAAAAAAAAAATTTGGGGGATTAGAAATTTTTTTTTTTTAAATTTTTATATTGTTTTTTTTTTTTAAAAAAAAATATAATGGTAATAAAAAAATAAAAAAAAAAAATGAGGGGGAGGGTTTTCGGGAAAATGAAGGAAGGGGGGAAAGGGATTTGATAAAAAATTAATAAAAAAATATGTTTTTGGTTTTTTAAAATAAATTTAAAAAATTTTTTTTTGGGGGGGGTTTAATGGAAAAAAAAAATTTTTGGGGGGGGGTTTTTAAAAAAAAAAAAAATAATATTGGGGGGGGGGGAAAAAGGGGTAGATAAATTTAAATTAAATTTTAAAAAATTAAATATTTTTTAAAAAAAAAAATTTAACAAAAAAAAAAAGGTTGGGGGATTTTTCATGTTTTTGTTTTGGGGGTTATGGTTTGGGGTAAATTTTTTATTTTTATATAATTGGTAAAAAGGGGGATTAAAAGGAAAAAAAGGGGGGGGTTAGGAATATTTTTAAAAAAAAAAAGGGGGGAAAAAAGGGGGGATAAATTTTTTAAGTAAGTAAAGTTTTAAAAAAATAGGATAAATTTTTTAAAAAGGGGGTTAAAATGGGAAAAAAAAGGGGTTTTTTTTTTTAAAAATTGAAAAAAAAAAAAAAAAAAATTTTTTTAGGGTTTAATTGGAACAAAAGAAAAAAAAATTTTTTTAGAATAATTGATTAAAAAATATATAAAATATAATTTTTAGTATTAATTTCCTTTTTTTTTTTTTTATAACAAAAAAAGGGGGGGGGGGGTTGTTTTTTTTTTAAAAAAGGGGGAAAAAAAAAAAATTTTTCAAAATTAAAAAAAAAAAAACAAAAAACAAAATTTGGGAAAAAAAAAAAAAAAACAACACCAACAAGTTCGCACAGACCCTTTCAACAACCAAGGGAAAAAAATTTAAAAAAAATTTTTTAAACAAAAAAACGTAAAAGTTGGGCTTCCCGGGCGTCAAAAACCCTTCCCCTTGCGGGGGGTTTTTTAAAAAAGTCTCCCACGGGCCGCGGGAGAAGGGGTCAAACCTCCTTTTCCCGGGCCCCTTTTAATCCCCGCCCAAAAACCCTTTAAAAAGATTTCCTTTTAAAATATAAAATTAATTCCAGCAAAATTAAAACCTTTCAAAAACCTAAAAAAAAAAAACAAAAAAAAAACCAGGTTCACGCCGCAACCCCACCCAAAATAAAAAGCTAAAAAAAAAAGGGGAATTTTCCCAATTCCCAAATTTTTTTTTTAAATTTCCGTACACACCAGTTTTTAAATTACTTCCACCAAAAAAAAAAGGAAAAAAAAAGGCCCCAATCTGACCCCCCCACAAAAAAGAAAGAAAACGGGGGGAAAAAAAAAAAGGAGGAAAAAAAAACAAAAAAAGGAAAAAAGGAAGAAAAATTCAAGAAAAGGAAAAAAGGATAAGCAACCCCTTTTACTTTTTGGGAAAAAAATCCCCCTTTTTTTTTTTTGGTTGGGTTTTCCCCCTATTTTTTAAATTTTTTTTTTGTTTTTTTTTTTTTTATTTTTTAAGTATTATTTTTTTTAAAAACAAAAAAAAAAAAAAAATTTTAAAAAAAAACAAAAGAAAAAACAAAGAATGAGTGATTTCTGTTTATATACACCAGACAAATAGGAAAACAGAAAAAAAACAGACATTTATACAGAAAAAAATAAAATTCTTCAGCCAATCAGAATCCTTAAAAAATAACTAACTTCCTGTTAGGACTGAAACATGGATCAAAATTATGGATCATGAATCATAAAACCAAACAAAAAGTGTAATTTAAAAACAGCAACTCTGACAAAATCAAGTTCAGACAATGTTGCACGTGTGTGATGCAGCAAAGTAAGATTAATCACAACCCGTAATGCGGTGGACATTGAGATCCCTCTTTTCATGTACACACAAAGCCTCTTTACCAGAGCATTTATAAATGTTCACTTCAACTGTAGGCTTTTAGGATAATTGGTTTTAATGGATGAATCACTTTTTTGTGCAGCTAAAATGCATAACCAGATAAAAATGTCTAATTTTTCCCTGATATCCTGCAATGTGTGGACAAGGCCTGACTGCCCGACTGGTTAAGATAAACACCTGCATCACTTGGAGGCAAGGAAAGAAAGTAACAAAAACATCTTTGAATCAATCCAGACTATCATGGCTTGGATTTCTTTGTCCCATATAGACGTTAGATGCCACAAAATTACGATATCAAAGAACATCCTCAGTAAATAATTAAGCTGCTTTTAGTCATGTTTATTTAGAAAAAAGGGAATTCGTCCTTAACCTGATTCGGTTTGTTTTTTCCACTTTTGGCAGTTTTTTCCCTTCCCTACATGTTTAGGAACATCACCAGTCACTAAAAATCCTGCACATTGTCTAAGTCTGGTATTTTTTTGGAAAAGGGATCTGCTAATCACTGCCAAAACCAAATCTAAAAAGGATTCCTCTGGTTCATCTTATTAAAATGAAGATATATAGTTTACAAAATGTTAGGAGGGTTGACTGGTTTTTAATTTCCCGGCCTGGAAACAAGTCAGTTAGGAAGCATTATGGCTTTCAGTTTCACCGGCCACAGTTGTTATCTATGTCACAAAGGAAATGGAGATTGATTAAAGATCCCGGTAAGAAGCACATTCTAGGCACAAAACACCATTCCAGTTTTTTTTCCTCAAGCTGGACTCCAGTAGAAATCCTTCCTTTCCCCACAGTCATTTATGGAATTTGTTTCTGTGACGCATCAAACATTTGACACATCAGTTATGTGCATCATGTACATTGAAAACTCTAGAGACTCGGGTGAGTATTTTGTTGGAAAGTAAAGTTAATATTTTGCACAAATGCACAGACGGAGCTGAGTTGGGTGGGGGTTTTTGGGGGGAGATGGAGTGCAGAGGGCTGGTGGGGAACGGACGTGGTCCAGGGCCGGGGGCCAGACAGCAGACGAGAGGGGATTTACGATCAGACAAGACTGCATCCTGTTTATGTTTTTCAGAGCCTATCTGACAGAGAGAAAGAGAGAGAGAGAGCCAGAAGAAAGAAAAGACGGAGAAGCAAAATTAATGGAAGCAGGTTTGCTGTCTGGAAGCTCAAATCCATACATCTCCACCTTTGATTCGTTTATCCATATACACTTCAATCTGTTCTAAAGATTAAGTAAAACTATAAATCTGGCTAAGTGTAATGGTCGAGGTTAGGAATAGTAAAATGTAGGAGTTAAGAGGAGCAGCAAGTAAAACACCAAGGACCTGATCTTTAAAAGGTTTGCCTGTCTTAAAACAGGTGCAAACTTGTTTGTACAAGCAGAGTAGATTTTTAAAGATGCAGATCATATTCTAATGACAAAACCAGGCAAACGTATGTTTAGAGGACATGTAAATATAAATGTTTACAACATGCAAAGCAATTTTCCAAATCGAAAAATGAACAGCATTTGGAATTGGTGAAGATAAATCCAGCTGTTTAGAGCTTAATCTGCTGTAAGTCTTCTGTCATGCTGGGATGGTCAATATCAACAAAGACAACTTTCCCATGTCTATGATGTTTTACTTTAGCCCATAGGACCTTGAGATGGCTACATATATTAGTGCTCTTCCTAACACCTAAAATATTGAAAATCTACCTCACGCTAAAACTGATTCTGCCCCCAAGCAACATAAAAGCCCTTTTTCCATCAGAACGCTAATAGAACCAACTTCAATTCAGTGTGTTCTTCCATTAGTAACCGTTAAGCAGAACATTTACTATTTCTAATATCTGCTTTGATATGGTTCAGAGCACAGTCAGTCAGCGTATGGATGCTGCATCAGAAGACTGTTGATTATTGATTCAGTCATTGGCTGTGTCCGAGTGTCCGCCCTAATGCCATTTTAGTGTCTGAATGTCTAGTGGATTAAAAAGTAGTGGACTTAAACATTTTCCACAATGCACTTTGAAAAGTATTGCGCAAACATGGTCACTACATGGGATGTGTTTTGGGGGCGAGAGAGAACAAAGATGGTGCAGGGACCGCACAGGGAGCCAGAGTCATCACACCGCATCCTCGTCCCGTTGTTGCCACCTCCTTGCTACAGCAGAGCCAACATTAACATGACGTTCTGTTATAACGGAAGCCACTGTTCCATAATCACAATATATGCTAAAACATTTAAATAGTCCAGGTAAGAATCAATTAAATTAACAGTATGCAAATGCTCAGTCTGCACTGTTAAATATCCCCATTTGGCGCTTCTAGAACGCTGTCATGATATTGTCAGAAGGTCATTTGATCTCTGTCCCCATTAGGGCTGCAACTAACGATTATTTTAAAAATCGATGAATCGGCCGATTATTTTTTCGATTAATCGATGAATCGGACAAAAATTATTTTTTATATTAACTTCTTTATTCCAAAATAAACATTTTAGACAGAACAAACAAGCACACAAGTACAGGTTGCTCATTAACTGTACTGGTGCAATATGAAAAATAAATGTTTGTGTTAAAACTACGCAAACTTACATGAGAAATGTAGCTGTACATCCACAAAATATAGGCTACTTTGTTTCATAAAGCGCAAAAAAAGACATTTTTGTTTTTAAAAGCCCCTAAGGGGCTCAAACAATAGGTCCCCCCATTTCAACAAATGAGTTTTCTTTAGACTAGAAGAGTTCTGCCTTTTAAGACAGGAAAGTATAGCAGTTAAAGTTGCTACTTGAGAAAATACTTAACCATAGAGATAAAAATAGCCCTGTGATTCAAAATTGTATTTGGAATAAAAATGAGAGAACTAGTGGTGCTAAAAAACACATCCTCCAAAGACAGATATTTACATGGAAATGTGGCATATAATTAATTGACATATTACTGATCTTGCTGGATTTTATTCTGCTTTACTTCCATAAATTGCAGGATCTTTACTTTATCTTTGCCAGAAGATTTAAACTTTAAAAGCCTTGCCCTCATAATTTGCAAGTTAATTTATTTATAAAGTAAATATAAATGCTGCTTAAGCTAATTCTAATGAAATTAAAAGTAAAATAAGTAGCCAACCTTATCCCTGTCTGTAACCTACTAACAAGGTAAAGAAAGCATCAGATGAGCTACCTGAGAAACTAACGTTACGTTTCCCCTCTTTAAAATGAAACAAACATGGTGGTTCCGTGCGATGTTAATTTGTTTTGACAAAAGTTGCATGTTACAACTTTTTTCGCTTTACAAAGCGCGGGCTGTTTTAATTATTGTGATCAATTTGCGCCGTCAATCCCGGCGCATGCGCGCTTCATTTGCAGTCTGGACGCTGAGGATACACATCCTGCGGCTCTGACTGCAGCGCTGAGAGGGACTCCTGCGGGAGCGGGAGAACAGGTTGGGATAGGGGAGGCGCCCCACGGCAGAGTAGGAACGATACATGCTTTCACGTAAGAGTCTCCAAAAGCCGCCAGTGACACCGTAAAAAGTCGCCAGATCTGTCGCTAGTCGCTTTTTTGAAAAATAGTCGCTGGAGGGGTCTGAAAAGTCGCTGAGTTGGCAACACCGCACCTGCGAGGCTGGCTCGCTCTGCCGTACTTTTTTTTCTTCCCCCGTTTCAGTCAAGTGGATGTGATGACGGCGGCGGTGGATGACGCATTAATCGCGCGACACAACTAATCGATGATGAAATTCGTTGCCAACGCTTTTAAAAGTCGATTTTATCGATTCGTTGTTGCAGCCCTAGTCTCCATGCAGTCCTGGTAATTAAGGACTGTCTGGACTCCTATATTGGATAAACCAAACAACAACTACATACAACGCTTGGTAAAGCACAGGAGAGCCAGAAGCTCTGGGCAAGATTCCGCACTACATTTACACCAGAATAAAGGTCACAGCTCTGCTGACCAAAATATTCAGATCTTGGATGGAAAGGACAGATGGTTTCAAAGAAGGGTGAAGGAAGACGTCTTTGCAAAAAGAGAAAAACCATCACCCAACAGAGGGCCAGGGAAGCATAGAGAATTTTGTCATGAAAATCATTCCGAAGAAATGTCATAAGTACACTCCTCACGGTTCGAATTGCATAAGCTAATCAGGTAGACGAGTTGATTGTTTATTTGCATCTGACTTAGGATTTGCATAGGAGGATGGACCTCCATCCTGCTTAAAAACATCAGCGCTCCAAATACAGATTGCTCTGGTGTAAGTTCACAGCACCGACAAAGACTCCTGGATAGATGTTGAAACATCTTCAGAAGTAACTGTGTGAGAATCGGTTGCCTCCAATCTAATTTTGTTTTGTGATAGACAGGATGCTCCTCCGGTCTGTGTTGCAGACAGCTCAGAAAGTTCTCAATCCAACCTTGATCATAAAATGCTAATCATTGCCATTGAATGAGATCCTGGACACAAATATCTGAAAAGAGGATCTTGGAGTGAGTCTCAGAGATCAGATTCATCTTCTTATTAGAACTTTTAAAAGAGTTGAGGTGAATCAGGCATCTGATTAGGAGCCTTCCTTTAGTTATTTCTGGGTATGTCCCTTTGGGAGGAGGCCCTGCAGAACTAGCTTTACAGACTAGAAATCCCATCTGGCATGGAAACACTTTGGGTTTCCTTCCTGACCTGTTACATCATCAGATAGATGGATGGAAGGTGTTGGGTACGCCATGTGATGTGCACAATGCCATCCTTCATGAAGTAAAAACGAATTTTGAAAACTATGACTGAAAACATATACATCTTTTAAGCTCTCCAGCTAATATCATTGCTGCTTAATAATATGAAACCACATCTGAAAAATTTTAAATAAATGTTTTACAAAGATAATATCCAACTGGGGAGAAATGCAAAAGAAGCTGTAAAATGACCCATCTTTAAAAGAGCCATGGGTTCATGAGCTCCAGCCTGACTGCCTGCAGGATACCGGAGACCCAATTCAGCAATGTAACTTTAACTTTTTGCTTCAGGGATTCTCTGTCTCTGAACTGCTCTTGGCTGACTCCACGCACACATTTGGTTTTGTTATGAAAACATCCGATGGGAAGGGAGGAGGAAAAAACAAAGAGAGGCAACACAACACCGTTTAATCTGAACCTTATGTTGACTCCTATTCCCATTTACTTTTTTCTTGTATTCGTACTTTCCGGAATCCTTCAAATTCAGCAATAATCAAGTGGGAAATGAAAGGAAAAGGAGCCTCCTAAATGAACAAGAATGCACATTTGCAAAACATCAGCAGAGGCCCAAAGTATAAAAAAAAAAGGAGGGAAGAGTTCACCGAGTTGAGTTGGCTGGAGTACAACAGATTATTATTTGTGTTTTTATACAACAGGCATGTTCTTGATTATGTGCATCAAAAACAGATCTGCCCCCCAAATTCTACATCCTCTCCTTTTTTGGAGCGAAGGGGGGCATCTTCCTGAGCTCAAACCACTACTTTAAAACTGTATATGGATTGAATGATCTCATCCAACACACGTCCTGCTACCAGTGGGAGGTGCTCTGACTGTAAATGGAAGGTTTTTGTAACCTTTGCCATGCAGTTGATTTTAAAATGTTGATTTTTGTTGTTATTTGGTTTTATTTATCTATTAACTTTGCCACTGACAATTAGTTTTTGTTTAGAAACCTTTTCAACATCATGTTCACCATATCCCCTACCATATCAATGATATAAATCTAAAAACATTACACACACTACGTAACCTTAATGATTGTGGTGACATTGAGGTACTTCCAGGCCTAGTGGGATCTCCATCGCCTCCAGCTTTTCGGGAAGTCTCCTCCCAAGCGCCTTAATCTAATTCTTTGTGTTTCCATGATCTAATCCTAGTCCCTGAATACTAATACTAATCCAGTAGTAGTTTCAGCCTGGATTATTTGAAATTATATAAAACCTTAAGAGATACATGGTTAAAGTCCCACTCAATTCATTGTTCAATGGAGTATAGAGACTCTAAAACGTGTATTTTGCCGACAGAGCAACCCAAGAGCAGGAATTATACCAAAATGTTGGGAAAGAAAATATAACCATTTTGCATTTAAGAAAAGAAAAAAAAAGACAGATGGTTAGTTGCAGCACTGCTAAAAATACAGTGTCTCGTTGTTATTATAAATATCCTATAAGAGAAACCCAAAGTCGTGAATAATGAATAAAAGCACTATATGGGGTAGGTCTCCACCAACCTTACAACTCTAGGGAAAATAATAATTTTCCAATCTGCTGTGTTAAACTTCTTAAGAGCTTTCAGGTTTGATGCGTCACTTTTTTAAGTCTCCTTTGGATTTCCAACCTGGACTTTGACTAGGCCATTCTAACAAGTACATTTGCTTTGATCTAAATGATTCTACAACAGCTTTCAACTGCATGGTTGAGGTTGTTTGCTGGTTAAAGGCCTGAACACACAGATAGCGTACAAACTTTTTAATGTCTGATCCGTTTTTTTTTTCATGTCACACTGACTACGTAGAGACTCCGACTAGGCAAGGTGAGCAGATCTGCGCAGATTTTTGTTTCACTTCTTTCTCTGTGCTATACACAAATTAAAACAACAATTTCCGAATTTCAAACCAGAACAGAGAATGTTCATAATCCCATGTTACAAACGTGAGATCTATGTCTATAGAAAAGAAAACACAGCAAAAAACACAGTGAGGCGGTTTATATGCTGACTGAGGCAGGGAGAAGTAATTCTCAGAGAGTGAAATTAATCCAAGTTTTTCTTTGTTTTTTTTTTCATAAAGAGGTGAGAGAGATATGCCATGCTTACCTGCTGTCTGCCCCTTGTTATTTTTCTATTTGTGAGGCTTAAAGAGGATCACAATTTACCTGTTTTCTGTCCTCATGAACTCCTATCGTTGGTCAAATATTCTATTTTTTTTATGTTTCGATCTTTGTTTTTGCACGAGTCTCTCCTGCTTATTATATACGTGATGTGTGACTCCATAACTGACTCTTTCCCGGTGCGATTAACAGATCTTTTTTTGCATTTCCCCCCAAAGCATCGTAACAGCATCGCTCTTCCTGTCAGACCCATGAAATCTTGCGTAAAATCTTGTCGGGTTTTATCATTCCCATTGTCTTTCAATGAGTGCGAAATGCCACGACCTCGTCCGCCAAGGTTTTCGTCGGATCGGAAACAAAATCGTATTCGGTGTCCGCCTTATCAAATTACAAAAGGGGGCAGAAAACAATTTTACGGTACCATTTTAACTCCATTTCACAATTAGTCGCAGTAGTATGTGGATTTGTCACATTTAAGTTAAACAAAATACATAAAATGTTAAGTCTGTGGCGTTTATGCTGGTTAAAATCAGCAAAAGTTCTGCAGTCTGAAACGGTTCCACGTTCTTATATTAAGCTTGTCAGTTTATGCTACAATTTCCTCCCAGGGTCATTTTTAATTTCCCCATTTAAACTAAATATATGAACAGAGACAGGAAGATTAGAGAGGCTTTCAGGTTTCAGGTTCCAGCAGAAAAATAAATAGTATTTCTGCACTTAAGGCAAAAGCAACCTGGGACGCTCAGGTCATGTAGTTCCTGAGTGATTGGGTCCCTCTAATGAATTGTGGAAATACTTTGGGCATTACACCGTTACAAAACCACAGGAACATTTTTATTACCCAGCTTGTGGAGCTTTCTGTGCACCTGTATTTAAAGTACCCGACATCTGCTCTCAGAGCTGAAGCACAGCAATAATACGTGCCTTTCTATGCAATCATAAAAACAAATACACTCCAAAACATGAGGAAGGAAGATCGGGACACACTAATATCCAAAGAAAGGCACACATTTACAGCTGTGACTGGCGAAAGGTAGGTGCAGGGGTTAAGGAGTACAAGCAGCACATTTCCGGGTTTTATAAACAGCCGCCTCAAATAAACTTCACATGCTGATCCGACTGATATTTATATGGCCTGTCTTGAAATTCCTGCAGAGTCTTTAAAAGGACAAACGAGTTGGAAAAAGCCCTTTATAAGGCAAGGCTGTTGCTGTAAACATCAGCAAGCATTTAGCAGTGTTTGGCTCATTTAGTCTTCCACTGGAGAATTTATGTCAAACACACAAAACTGCGCTCATTTCTGCTGCCGTTTTTCTCCCTCGTTTCGACACAGAGGAGTAATCTCTACTACTCGTTTCCTGTGCCTGCTGGCCTGGATGATTAATGGTTTTAAAGGAGGCTTCACTCAGATTTTTTAGCCATTTTCCTTCCGCACAATCACCGTTTAAATCATTGTGATTATTTAATCAAAAAGCTATGGTGTGCAAAACCAAAGCTCTGAGTTCATTCTTTTACAGAATGAGTTTTACTGGCCCTGATCAGGTCCAGCGGGCTTCCCCTGTTTAGTGAGGCTTATAAACATTGCGCCCGGATGTGGCCAAAAAACCAAAGGCACCTCAACATACAGGCTTCACAGAATCTGCACTGTTTAGACTGTGGAAATGAGTCATCTGCTAGCACCGAGATCAGTTGTACTCCGGAGGGACCCCAGAGTCTGTGAGACCACATAAGAGCTTCCAGAACCACAGAGGACACCTAAAGGGATCAATTACAGAATGCTGATCTGTAAAGTTCTGCTGGGTTGGGATCGGGGTCAGCCTAATGCCTAGGAAACAAGACTGGCTTGGAAGTCAGTGTTCCTGTGGTCATTTTAGGAACTATCCGCCCTAGATTTGGCAAAAAACTGTCATCAATTACTAAGTGTTTGCTGTTTTCTACATTATCCTGCGAGCCTTCGAACGCTACTTACAGAAAAAAAGAAACGGTTAAACAAAATGATAAGATCAAAGTTTCATCTTCCTAAAACATTTAGATTCCCTCAAACTATGACATAAGCCTCTGGAGCAAAGCCCTAAGACCAGTGCTTACATAACTGACCATCAGTAATTGAAAGTAGTTGTTTTTGTAGCTGTCATGACAAATATAAATAATAGATCCCCTTTACATTCTAGATTTAATAGTTTTGAGTGTTCAAAATACTTTGTTGGTGGTAATCTTTAGCATTAGCCAACATTAGCTGTTGGCTGTAGTTGGTTTAACCATAGTTTTAAGGTCTTCTACAAAATAGGCACAAAGGTACACAAGCAGCACTTGCGAACTTCCTGCAGGGGAGTTCATAATTGGTGGAATAAATAGTGGTGATAGCACCCTTCCACTAATGACATCAATCCAGGAGGCGGACCGTAATGGAGAGCACGCCTTTGTGGTTTAATTTGGATTAAACAAAAAGCCCACATGGAAAAAAAAAAAAACACCATGCCATTTTTAAAGTCTGGGTTTTTGGACAGCTTTTGACTAAAGCTCCACACCATCAGAGACATTTTAACAGGAAAAGGATTTCCAGGTGATGACACCTTTACGTGATAGCAAAGCTAAGTCTATACAAACATTTGCTTTTTAATATTAAACAACCACAATGATTGCTTTTTCAATTTATCAGATGAAAACCCCAATTAAATTAAATGATTGTGGAACAAACTTGGCAAATAAAGATGATTCTCTATGTCATATTTATATATTGACCAAATATCCTTTAAAATTAGCATTTTTCTCTAAAATAAAGGCAAAGAAATTAAATGCAAACTCTATGAGCAGAAAACTTGGTCCAAAACACAGTTATGTCATCTCTTAATACATTACAAATTCCATCTTTAAGCCAAACACTTACAACTTCAGTTCAACGAGCAATAAAATAAAGATTGTCTGTTAGTCTGTCTCTGTGAGTCTGACCTGTAACAGTGGGCCTGTGACTTCTGCAGACCGAAGCCACGTCAGAACGGCATGTCAACGCGCTCCATCAGATACGACGTACATGCTGCCAGAAACATTTTTTGAAATAGTTTCTGACGTGAACTCTTTGGATTCCTCTGCTGTGACTAACGCAGTGCAGAACAATGTCTGAATGTGTACATAAATATGTCAGCCTGCATGAGACCATGATGAAAGCCACGTTCCTCTTCCACACACACAGAGTCAGAGAGGGAACATTAGAGAGGGGAAGTGTTTGCTCCTTAAATGCTTGCAGTCCTACGGATTAGATTAGATGAACTCTTAAATTATACAGAAATATATATGCATAAATATATTGAGACTGGAAACTAAATTCAAAGACAGCTTTAGTTTTAACCTTAATGATAAATCTCCCTGTTAGGAGTTTAGCACTGCTCTGCTTTAATCCTGGTCTTACACTCAGTGCTAGAAGCTGAGAGTGGTAATCTAATATTTGGCCACCGGAGGGCATAGTTTTGAAAAACTGCATGGGAGGCAAGATAAAATCCTGTGCAGATAATATATTTCCTAATTTTTTGGATTTTTACACATCTGCATCCTAGTTCAGTTTAAAGAAAAATGTTTTGTTTGTTTTGTTTTGTTTTGTGTTTTCTTGGTGTAAGACCTTTCCTGATTTTACATTACTTTCAGATGCAGCTCCTCAGATTTGTAAGGTTTTTGTCCATCTTCTTCCATCTCTAACGTAAAATTTGCTGTCAGGTGCCAGTTTTTTATTTTTTTTTCATTTAACATAACAGACATTTAAACGCCTGTGTTATGATGACAATAATTTCTTGTTCAAATGTATTTTCATTCCTGCACTAATATTCAAACATGTTTGTTGAGTGGTTCCAGAGACGTCTTGTGTTTTCTGTTCTTGGTCTTGATTACACAATAAAAAGACAAAATTGATTTATTTCACTTTTGTAAAAAATTATTCAGATCGAGAGCTTTTAGCCTACTGTTCCTGCTCAATCACTTCTAAATGTAACTATTTAAAGTCAGATTAATGTCATGGTTTTGTTGAGTGTTTGGAAATGAAGATTATGTCTGCACAGAGCAAGAATGGTGTCATAAAGTCAGTGATGCCTTTCTAATATTAGGATCCACTTTTATTATTTCTCCATTCAGGACTCGAAGCATCGGAACTGGAATCCATCAGTCAGTAAACGCAAGTAAAACCACCTATTTTCCAAACACAATACATGCTCAGCGAAGGCCTTAAAGGGATTTCCAGGTGACTTTAGAGTAACAAGAGTTTATTAGATCTGTTATTATGTTTTAGGCTCGGCAAGTCCGGATCCGCAGGAGTTCAGAGTCGCTTATATAACACATCTGTCGTCAAGCCGTTTGTTCCTGGGGCTCCGAGTGGACAAACAAAAACTTCCAGGATGACATCAAGATTTCCATCCACTCTTATACACACAAACACGCACTCACACACAGAAAACATACAATCACTTGGCCTTGCCATCCTTCCCTTTAACATTCCACTGATAGGAACAGCTGAACTGAAGAGTCTTATTTTCTCTGATCTAAAAGCAGGCTGGTATTGTCTCAAAGGCAGGATGTGAAACCTGAACCCAAAAGTGTGCGTCCTATCCTTTAAATATAGAAGTGCCCGGTCTCTGCAGCTGTGCAATGTGAGGATCTTCTGCGTGAGCCGTACATGTCAGAGTCACCCTGATATGTAACCTCGTTTTTATTTTTAAGGAAGTGCTGGGTCTTGCCCCCCCGCATCTCATTGTTACCTGAGCAGCAGAAGGAAACCACTGCAGATCCAGAGCTTGGTGTGCTTTGGAGCCTCTCTGGCTGTCGTTTCTGTCAGGAAAGGCAGAAAACCTCAACATGTGTCCAGACAGAACGAGAAATTTGTGCTTGCAGTGGAAACCTGCTCAATTTCAATCTTAAGTAGTGTCAAACTTTATGGATTTTAAGAGAATAATCCCTTTATGTGTGGGGTGTGGCTACAGCAGTGTCACATGGCTCAAACTTCAAACTTTGGGCCACTAGACACCCTACTGCTGCCGTTATAACGATATCAGAAAGTTGTGAAAGACAGTCATTTAGGCTTTTATGAGAAGATTCATCTTCCCTGCGGAGATAAACACCTATTTGAATAGCTCCATCCAGCATAGTTAATGCCTGTGTAGTTACTACATCTGATTGGGTGGTCAGATCTGCTTGGGTCCTGCACATGCCAGTGACTAGGGTTGGGAATTGATAAGATTTTCACGATTCTGATTCCCTTATCGATTCTGTGAAATAATACGAATCCTTATCGATTCTGTGAAACATGAACTTGGTAAGTGCACGGTGACATTCGTCTACCTTGCCTGGGACATTCTATTTCTACCTATCTCTGCGAAAACAGAAGGCAGTGAACGGGAGCTGCCAGCCTCTGAGCCAGCCAGGCTAGCCGTCTAGTCCCAGTCATCTAAATCCGTTTAATGAAAAGGCATTACTGTACAATTTCTGAAAATAAACTCATGTCCCCCTGATTTAAATAAACAAGCGTCACCTTTCTCTCACTTCCTGAACTGCGAAGTAACTTCGTAGCACATTTAATAACCCCAAAGAGAGGTAGGAAACTCATTTATTTCCAGAAATGGCATACGATTTACTAGGAACCACATTAAGCACAGCCAGTGATATAAAACTAGCTACTTACCACCAGAGTTGTCTTCAATGCTGGTCGTAACTTTAGCTTCTGTCCAGAAGCATCAAAAACACAGCATTCGTTAAAATGTATGCCATCTTTCTCTTCCTTGAAATTAAGCCAAGCTTTTGCTCGCTTTGAGCATCTTTGTTTTGCTTTTCTAGACTTACGCCTGGTCACATCGTACTTGCAAACTGAATGCCGTGTGCGTAACTTGCGTAAAAAACGTGACTTAAGTCGTGCTGCCCAGCGCTAGGCTCTGGTGCTGCCTGGAATGGTTAAGAGAATCATTAAGCAAGCTGCCAAACAGTGCCATGGAATTGGAACACATGAAACCTGTTCTGAACAGGAACCGGTTTTCGATTCCCATCCCTACCAGTGATGTTACAATATATGATTGGCTGAACGTTGTCGATGTGACACATAGTAGTTGCTGGACAATGATAACATAACGCAACGTCCAAGTAGGGATTAGTGTGTCTAATGACCGATAAAGTTTTACCTGATTGATAACAGAACAAAAAAAAGTGCTTATAGTGAAGGAAGTAACTACAAGTCGATAGCATAATGCGGGAGAGCCGGAAAATGCTTTGGCTAGGTGTGCTCACTAGCTAACAGATTTGCCTCTTTTAGCTCGGTCAGTTACCCGTATGAGGCTACACTACTTTTAACTTCATGTCAACAACAACCGTTACTTCTCTACTAGTAGAATAACTGTGGTTTTCTTTGTCTAAAATCTCCACAAAATTCATTTTTAAGATGTTCCTTTTTCCTCCCCTGCCCTCAGACCTTATTAAAAAAAAAGAAGCAATGAGACTTTTTGTGTTTTTGTGCATTGATAAATGCCAGAGCTCAGTCTGTCTTAGAATACAGTATTTGCCTTTAAGACTAAGAATGATTGTTTTCTACTTTTGGCTACCTTAGGTCGCCAAGGAAACGTAAATAAAAGAGAAAAATATATAATAATAAGTTTAGACTGAGTGGCGTTGCTCTATGATGACGTTATCAGCAGGGGCAGCGACCCAAACAGATCTGACCACCCGAACAGATCTGTAACCTACACATGTACCACAATGCTTTCATTGGTAAGACTTGGGTCCTGCTCACACCTCCCCCCCCGACCCCATTAATCTTTCCACAAAAAAATGAGCGAATGTCGGCCATATATATATTTTTTTTCTTCTCCCAGCTGGAATCTTGAAAGTCACGTGACTAGGACGTAAAACAATAGAAAGCGTATAGGTAGAAGAAACGTAACAGTACCACAAAAAAATGGCCATTAATGTACCTCCACTACGTTTTGCAGTGTGGACCAACGTAGTGGGGGTACATTTTCCCATGAGACTGGGTTGTGACACCATCCAGATGGGTTACAGTTGATGATGTAACTAGTGCAACAGGACTTAGGGAACAATGGAGAGCAACATTGCCTAGTCAGGACCTAGACAGTGTGCTTTATTATTTGGCTCTTTTGTTTATCCAAATCTCTCTGACCAGTGCTGCGTGTTGAATGTAATGTCAATGTAATGTCGAATGTTGAATGTAATGTAATGCAATGTTTTGTCTTATTAGATCAGACACAACTGCCGTGATATTGTGTTCCTTGTGCTTAATAGTATAAAGTATTTAGCAAGTCGACCCGGGTCTGATGTTCCCACTGTACGCTGAGTTGTTTGGTGCGGGTCAGTGACCCATTCCCACTGCACCTAAGAGCAGATTCTTTGTGGATTTAAACAAGTTCTTTGGCCAGTGGGAAAGAGCAATTAGAGGAGGAACAGGGCCAAACTAAAGGCTGGGTCACACCGGTTGAATCTGACGCTACAGGCCCCAATACGTTTTAGGTTTTTCTGTCAAACTGGCTGCATAGAGACCACCTCTACGCAAGCATCCTTCTTGTTCCATTTTTTTGTTTTGCTTAAGCAGAGAGAGGACTGCTATTTCACTTCATCTGGTTTCTATTCTCTTTAGGACCTAATCTGGGTAAAGCACACTGTTTATTGAAATGTTTGTGTAGGTCTGAGCCTGCTCTGCTTGCCATATATGCCCTGTGTGCTTTCCAAAAATGGATAGCCTTGCTGATTTACCTAGGAGTTCAGAGATTTTAATTCAGTATTCAGTGGATGTGTTGAATGAAGACATCGTCAGCCGGTGGAAGGAAGAAAGTGAGGGTCTCTTCAATCCGACCAACACGCCTTACATGGACTGATTTGTTCATCACCAAGTTGAGCGGGGACACTGAACTGGCCCTTCATGGCTTTCTTAAAACACTGAAAATGACTCATTTTTTTTTGGACAGTATTGGATGATATTGGGTTGGATAATGGCTTGGAAAGGGCAAAAGTGGTTTGATTTTTTAGTGGCAGCTACATCATACAGTCAGCCAAAAGACTGAGTGAACATCAGATGCATTAGTCAGGATTATCGGGTGAGAGTATGAGTTTTACAAAGGTTGCATAATAGGTTGACTTGTACTCTGATGCATGTTGTGTGCAGGGTGCATCAGAGAAGTTTGGGATGCCTAATCCTAATTGAGCAAACAGGTAAGGATCCTTAAGCCGGAGCAGAAGATCATCAGAGGAGCGCTATGCTATTATTATTGTCAATAAGAAAGGAGGTAGGAAGATGAAGCAGGATCCCTTCTATCTCCAGTTCAATCAGCATATGGACCTCCCAACATCACAATCCACCGTATAGGAATGACACAGTTTCCCATAATGCTTTGCATAGCAGGATGTGTAGGCACAGCCCACCTCACAGAGTTTAACAAGATTATATGAATTCTTCACTTGTATTCTGTGACGCATGCCAAAGTATACACCATCATATGCTTTAGATTTTATGACGGAGAACTTAAGCTGTTTGCAACATTTGCGTAACTTTGGAAAGGCTGTAGTCTCTCTTTGACAAGCATTATCCATGTGTGTCCCCTTCTCATAATGAGGTCTGAAAGGGCTAAGGAACTTCAGCTTCAGGATATCATTTTGCAGCTCTTTTTGTACTCTCGATAGAGTTTTTACTGTTGACTCTGGGATAGGAGGTAGGAAGAGAAGGTAGAAGCAACAACATGCCCACATCGGAATCAGCTGAAATGTACCACAGCCTCCCACATCAGGCCATTGTGAAACTGCATCATCCTGATGCAACACCTGATGAATGCATGAAATCCTTGGAAAATAATTAAAGAACAAAATTGTGGCCATCTTGATTAGGTTTCTACAGCAATTTTTCTAATTAAATCCAGCTTGGATTTTATTTCTATCAGCCAATAAGAAAACAGAAGAAAACAGAGTTTCAGCGTCTCGGTGGGATTTCTAAGAGGCCCAGTGTTTCTCTAAGTGTTTGGAGGCCTTGGGAGGAAGTGAGCAGATTGGGTTGGGTTGGAGAGTTTGTTGTCTCCCTCGGGAGGTGAAGAGGTTTCTGCAGAAAACACTGCCAGTCACGTCTGGCCCTCTGTGGATAGTAAATCATGCTCTCAACCGTGCTTCTCAAAAGTGCTTCCAAGCAGCAGTCCGAGCTCCCCCCCTTGACTGCAAATGCAATACGCCATGGACCTGAAGGCAGCAGGACCACCCAAGAGCCAATTTGGGGTCACATGAAGACACATATCCACAGCAAAACAAATAAGCATGCACTCTCCCAATCGAGAGCAGGCCACTGTGCCTGTCCTCGGGATGTGAGGCAGGATACTTTGTGGCAGCAGGGGTGAGGGGGGCACAGTAATTTCACAATAACTAGTGGTTTCAGTGGTTTCTCTCACTGGGAGCACCATACCACACAAAGTCCCAACTTCCTCCATATGAAATAAAAAGAAAACAATTAAATGTTGGCTAACCTTTGTGTTTAAAAGGCCTTTAGGCGGAAAAACAAACGCCAAGAAAACATGTCATCGAACCAGTTGAAACCAAATAGGAAGGAAACAATTCAGAAACCATTTAGGTTTGGGCAAATTCTTTCAAGCAGAAGTTAGATCAGGACAACAAGGGGAAATGAAATGGACCAAAAACTCATAACAACTGTTTTCTATTTCATTTGTGTGCCGGATGACTGAGCCATTAAGGAAAACCAGTGCTTAACAATAGGGAGGATATTTGGGAGTTAGATGAGCAGCATGAACAAAAAGACATCTGACAATAAGCATCTGTCAGAATATGCGGTTGGTGTGTGTTTGATAAGGTTGTAAGGAAGGAAAGGAAAAATAAAGGAAGATACAGGAAATAATGGAGAAAAGTTGGAGAAATGAGGAAAGGAAACAATGACAAATGAATGGATGAATGAATGAATTAATTAATTAATACATTTACGCTACAGAATTTGGAATTAAGAATGCAAATCTTTCTACATATAAATCAAGACTTAGAAAATACTTGAAATAAACTCCAGACTACATAGAAACCGTGATCCTTTTTTTTAAAACCATTTATTGCATTTTACTTTATCTTTACTCTGTATCTGGACTGAATTATTAAAAACTTTAATTAGCTCCCTTATTTTTTATTGCAAATTTAAACACTGAACAAAGAAATTATTTTGCCTGTTAACGCTTTCTAAAAGCAGGCCATCCTTTCTTTGACAGGGCAGGATTGAGAATCTTAGTTTAGTTCAATTTAATGAAAAGAAGAAGAAGAAAAAAATCAGCAAAAATATAAATGTGAAACCACAAACGAGTGATACTGGTATGAGATTCCCTCACTGCCCAACAGCCAAATAAAAGAACCAATCAGGAGGCGTTTCACTTGCCTGCCTCTTTGCAAACAGCAGCTAGATCTGCTCCAACGTATCCGTGAGCGACATCGGCCAGCTGGATCAGCTCCTCTGCAGTGGCGCTGCACGGCACCATACTTAGCTGCTTCTGCAGAATATCCGCTCGCTCTGCACTACCAGGAACCCCCACCTGATCAGAACATGGAATGGATCACAGGGAAGAACAGGGACCGGGGGGCCATCAACCTCAGTCAATATGGAACACACCTCTAACTCCTTGTCAAAGCGTCCTGGCCTGCGCAGAGCAGGGTCGAGGGCCTGGGGCCTGTTTGTGGCCCCCAGCACCAACAGCTGGCCTGAGTGACCCTCCTGGAAACACAAAATGGATTCATTCAAGACAAACAGAAAGAAGTTATGCCTTTACTAACAACAGCAAACTTATTAATAATCATCTTCTGGGTGTTGTCACATTTTATCCTCATAATTAAATTGAATTTTTAAGGATTTTATGTGATTTTATAAGTGATTATTATTAAGAAGTAAAATAAAATCATGGATTAATCCTTCCACAGCTCTTTTAGTCATCACAGCTCCCAACAATCTCGATAAGAGCTTACATCATTCACAACACCTGTCATCTCAAGGCATTTTACAGAGATAATACAGTCAGATTGGTTAGGAAAACCTGTTGATTGCTTCCAGTCATTGATTTGGAAGACCTGCAGCTAGTGGCGCCTCCAGAAATGTTTGATAGGGGGGCCAGATGGGCCCACTAAAAAGCTTAGGGTTGTAAACTAAAACTAAAAGCAATAATTTCAGGGTTTTAATCTACTATTGTTGGTAAACCTGATTGTAGAAACCATAAAGACTCAAGTAAACACATACTCATATATTGGTTTATTGTGTGATTTTTTATTCTAGGTCGCTGGCTGTGCATAATTGGATGAAATGCTAAACTGATGCTACTAGAATTTACAGTGGTGAGTGGGGTGGCCAGTAGCTACATATATTAATAGGTTCTTAGAGCTAGTTAACATAAAGTATTGATGGGGAAGAATAAACTTTTTTTTTAAATGCTTTGGCAGAGTTTGTATACTTGTTAAAATGTTGAAAACTCTTAAAGATCCCTAATAATAATAATAATGTAAATTCTCATACATCTAGCGTGTTCGAAATACACCATAGTGGAGTTGTTCAACATTCTGCCTCCAAAATTGCAGCTTGTTTACTGACTGCTATGAAAAGAATCTTTCAACATTAAATCTGCACAAATCCTGGAGCCTTTTAAATTACGTTTAATGCTCACTTTAATGGCTTTTGGTTCACACTGACCCAAATGCTGTTGGTTCTTAAACAGTTTTTGTCTTTTATCTTTTTAATTATCATGTCTCTGGTCCTTCAGGCTGTTTTCTTAGTGTTGCGCACTCTTTTTTTTTTTTAACTGTGGTACTTTTATTTTAAAACATGGCTGCTTTGCTTGTAAAGCACTTTGTGCAGCTAGACCTGTTTGATATGTGCGATATAATTTAATTGGACGTAAAGAATGGCTGTTTGTGGTCCTGTTTACTATGACTCAAAATGAGACTTGGAACATCCTGATCAGGTCATCCATCCTGCAGCACATAAAAAAATATTCACACTGAGGTCCAATGTATCCTCACGTAGGGATTTTTGGAGCAGGGAAGGAAGCCCGAGTACCTGGAGAGAACCCACATTTGAGCATGGAGAAAATGCATCATATTGATGAAAAAAAGGTTAAATAAATCATTACATCCTTATGACACGGGTGCATCCAAAACCTGGATGAGTTAGTTGAGATACTTTGATTACTGGTTTCATTTGGGTGAGAATCTTAAACTATCCTGGGATTCAAAGTTGCCTATATCCTTTATTTTCTGGGGGGGAGGGGTTCTGCCTTCTCTTCTCCAACATTTTATACCGAAGGAAAAGAAGTTAAACAGATCAACGGCTGTGCAGACCAGAGAACTATGGAGCAGGAAGTGTCTCTCTGCATTCCACATCCCATTTGGTGCCGGTGACCCCGGACCACCGGTCCTGCCAGCGGAGAGCAAGCCGCTCCATCTTCATATCATGGCCATTTCCCTTTCAGGGACATGCAGTTCTACTTAAACCCATCTCTGGTGTCTCTCTCATAACATTTCTGGGATATGTGTGTGTGTGTAGTTTTAAAGGTTGGGGGAATCGTTTCTCTCATTAGAGCTTAGAACTCAAACAGCACCCCAGAGATCCGGCCCACAGCGTCTGAAGTGCATCCAGCCTGTAGATGGTTTCTGCATGTCAATCTGCATCCCTGATGAGGAATCCTGAAAGCAGCAGGAAGTCAGCTCCTCCTGGGAGGCTTCTTACCGTCAACCCCCCCCCCCCCCCCCCCCCCCCCCCACACACACACACACACACACACACACACACACACCCCACACCCCAAACTATTTGCACCTCTGATAAAGATGTCTACCATGGATAATCTGCCACTAAAGAAAGTTTGCATCTACAGTAATCTCTGACCCATTCTATTCTATCTAACCTGATTGGAGTCTCAGAGAACTCTTTAAGGTTGCTGTATGTTACTTTAGACTCACAACTTTGAATATACTTTAAATTCTGGGCTTTAAATCAATCAAGTGGATATTGTTTGATCCATATAGTCAATCTCTATTATTGTAGATCTTTGATTCCTTTAGATAAAAACAACAAATTCAAATTAGCTATATACTGAAATCCATCAGTCATTCAAATAAGCATTCTGCTATCCTGGGATCAAAAACGATCATAGAGGACACTTTATTAACCACTTTCACTAATATTTGTTCTGTGCGACTTAAAAAAGCAGTATGAAGTCTTTATTTTGGTATTTCAGACCGAATGTAGAAACCAAAGACCAAGTAGAGTTCTCTGTTTTCAATAACCCTTCATTTAGAAAGAGAAATGTCAATATCAATGTCCGTTTAAGTTAGCCTCTCCTCAAAATGGGAAAAAAATCTTGAAAATTCCAGTTAGGGAAGTCGGATGTGTTGATCTTAGTAGATCATGACTAAACATGTACGCAGCTTTTTATTTTATTCCTTTATTTAACCAGGAAAAGTCCTATTGAGATTAACAATCTCTTTTTGAAGGGAGTCCTGGCCAAGAGAGCGGCAAAAGATTACATTACAAATTACATTACAGTTTACAATTACATCTATCTATAATTAGAAATTCATAAAACAGTTACAAAGCATAGATCTCATTTTCAAACCTTTGAGCAATCATTTAAAATGTCAGATTGGAATCAAATCCTTCAACTTCAAGTCTTTCTGAAGATTGTTTCATGCTGTGGGGGCAGGTGTACTGAAAAGCTGTCTTTCCAGCTTCAGTGTGGACACTAGGTACAGACAGAAGCAAAGACTCTTGAGAGCATAGAGAATACAGTCCAGCTGTTCTTGGTTGAATGTACTCACAGAGGTATGAGGGGAGCAGATGCAGAATACCCTTATAAATGATCATATACCAGCTAGCTACTGTAAAAGGAATCATTAAAAACGCATGTAAAAACAAGAGAGCGACCGGTGGGCTGATTTTTTTGGCCAATCGTGAATATGTTCAATGATTCTTTAGTGCCTTCAGCAGAAAACGTATGCATTGCTGCTCCCTATATTTACATTGTCAGTGTTTTATTTATTTATAATAAATGTTTCTTTTTATTTTAACTGAAAGTTGCGTAACAGTTATCATTACAACATTTTATTATGTAAATGAATGAAGAGAAAAGTATTATGGTCAAAGAATTTGATGATAAAAACTAATAAAGTAATTTGATGCTAGGATAAAGGCTTATGAACCATTAAACATGGAGGGTGTTGAGCAATTCAGAACCAAACCTTCCTTATCAAATTACAAGCTGATAGAAGACCTCATGACCAAAGATGTTCCTGATTTTTTAAAGGCTGTTTCTAAATAAGCCCAGAAATGGAGAGAATACAACTAAGAGTTGATCTTAGCCAACTTACCGAACCGATGCCGTCCATCAGAGTCAGGAGAGAAGCGACGACTCGTTTCTCCACCTCATTCTGAGCTCCTTCTCGCTTTGGGCACAAAGCGTCCAGCTCATCTATAAAGATGATCGCAGGCTGCCTGTTAAAGCACCAACAATTTGATCAGATTTCAATCCATTCTCTAAGAAAGCGTTCCGAACAAGAGAACTGAAGAGTGAACTGGTTGGATTTACCTCTGAGATGCGTCTGTGAATATCTGTCTTAACCTCGCTTCTGTTTCGCCATAAAATCTGCAAAGATATAGATATAAACATGAGCCTTTGAGTGGACGTTCTACGCCATGAAGGTGTAGAACAAAAGAATGGGGGGAAAACGAAATCCGGGAAATGACTATAGAGATAAAATAACCATCTCTATGCTGTCATAGGTTTAGACTGCTGGAGGACATAGGGTCCACTTTTCATCATTCTGTTTTATTGTATCTCTATATGTTTGTTTGTCTATTTCTTCTTTAAGATCTATGTCCTCCTGTTGGACCCCCAGCAGACCCTCAGCATGATGCTGCCCCCTCCCTGCCTGGCAGCTGTTAGTGTTCTGTAGTTTGAACATTCTCCAGAAGGCTACACACCTCAATTAAAGCTGTTGATTACGGAGATGAAATTTCTAAATTAAATCCGTTATTGTTAATCTGTCCTCCATCTGGACAGTGATGCTGGTATTCCAGCCTCTTTTAGTTTATGAATTGTTAATCCTCAGTAGGTCACCTTGAGTTATTCCTGAATATTCTAATTTATTTTCTTTTAGTGTCAGATAGGAGTTTGGGTCAAATAAGTGAAGCTTTGACATATTTGGGTGTTTCAGAACAAAACTATTAAAACCAAACATTAAGAAGCAGATAAAATAGGGGATCATTAAGCCTCTGGAATTGCTTTAACATGTGGGCATAAAAAGTGTAAACTATTTCTAGATGTCACACATGGCAGAGATGAAATTTCAGCTTAAGATGCAAGCTTCTAACTCAGCACTGCGTTGTGTGTTTAGTTCATCTATCCCTTCCTAATATCCCTCATGCTGTGAATGCAGGGTGTCTGATCCACGTGTTCCTACTTGCTGATGATCTCTGGCCCGTTGATCACCACCATGTGAGCGCCCAGTTCGTTGGCTATGGCTCGGGCAATCATAGTCTTTCCCGTGCCTGGCGGTCCGTAGAGGAGAACCCCTCGAGGAGGCGAGATACCTGTTTGGATTCATTGATGCACAGAGTTAATGAATCTATAAAGCTGACAGTTTGACATGGAGAGCAACAGCAATGTGGAGTAAGTGACGCACCGTAGTTAGTGAAAAGCTCTGGTTGTTTGAGGGGGAGCTCGATGGTTTCTCTGATGGCATCCAGCTGGCTGCTCAGACCACCAATCATGCTATATATGACCTTTGATTTGGGGACTTCTTCATCTTCGTCTGAGTCTCTCTGCCCTGCTCTGCTGCTAAGTCTGACTTTGGTGGAACATGTCACACAGTAGAACGTGTCACTACACGTAAAACCAGCAGTGGGTGCTGTGGAGGTCTTTTCAGAATGCCCTGAACCAGTGCAGTCGTCTGGGTCGGCCTCTTCTGCAGACTCAGCGGTGGAGGGATTGAAGGAGGTGGAGGAAGGAGTGAGAGGAGCGGCAGGCGGTGAGACGGAGGGAAGAGGAGCCGATCGGAGAGGGGTGCTAGCAGCCGGGCGCGGCTGTCCGGGTGTGCCTGGTGTGGCGTCGTCATCTACAGTGAGCATGCTGAGCTGCAGGGAGAGATCGGCTGATGTGGAGTTCAGCACTGAGGAGTCTGTGTCAGGAGGCGCTCCCAGAGGAGCAGCCGGTCTCTGGAGGGTGACGCCGTCCTCCCCTCTGATGGTTTCAACCCGAAGACTGCAGGAGCGTCCAAAATAACTCAGAAAGACAACGTTTCCTGGGAGGATGATGCTTCCAGCTGATAAAAGAGAAATAAAGGTTAACCAACATAAGAAAATCAGAGTCTGCAAAATATAAGCAAACGGGCAGAACAGGAACTCACCCAAAGTCCTCACAAAGAAGTTCTTGAATTCATCTGCATCAAGAGTTTCATCCTTTGACCTGAAGAAAAGATGTGGAACATTAATAAATATAAACCACATTGAAATAAATATGAACAGAAACATATCATTATTAATTGGATATTAAATCATTCATTAAGATAAAACAATCAATAAATCAGCCTTAGTTTAGACATAATTCCTTCTTTATGTTATAGGCAGTAATTGTTCTCTTTAAATCTCCTCTTTTGAATTTCTAACAGCTAATTCATCATCAACAATGAACAGAATAACACTAAATAACTGGAAATAAAACCAGAGGTGTCAAGTAACGAAGTACAAATACTTCATTACCTCACTTAAGAAGAATTTTGGCTATCTATATTTTACTGGAGTAATTATTTTTTAGAGAACTACTATTTCAAACTTTTTTTTTTTTTTTTTTTACAATTATCTCTATTTTTTACTCCTTAAATCTTAAAAATAGTCTTGTTAGTTTTGTTTAATTTAAGCTCATTTTCGTTATGGCCTGTTGGTATTTAAAAAAACAACAAAAAAACAAAAAACACCATTAAAATATTTTTTTTTTAATCCAGACAATTAATTTCGTTATGGTTAGGCTCAGTACTGCACCAAAATAATATACCAAAACAAATCGTTTTTTCAAGATGACACAAAATTAAATTTGACACTGTTGCTATTAGTTAAAAAAAGAAAATTCCTTATAAGGAAGTAAACACCCAGAATTGTAGAAAACTGTTCCTTTAATGGAATAGTGCATGTAACCAGTATGAGGTTTAAAGCATCTGTCCATTTTTCTTGCACTACTTTTACTTTTATAGTTTAAGTCGTTTTAAAAATGGTACTTTTACACTTTACTTGAGTAAAAAGCTTAAATTGATACTCTAACTTCTACAAAAGTATTTTCAAACAATAGGATTTATACTTTTACTTGAGTTATAAAGATTAATACTTTTGCTGATGAAGGTTCTCAGTCATCCAGGTCATAGTTATTCCATAAAAATTCAAAAAATATCCACTGGACTTGGTTTCCAAGATTTGAAGACATTTTGCTACCTCTCCAGGAAGCTTTCTCAGACATTTGAATAGTGAAAGCTTCCTGAAGAGGTGGCGAAATGTCTTCAAATCTTTGAAATCAAGTCCAGTGGATATTTTTTTGAATTTTTATGGAATTAATACTTTTGACACCTATGAATAAAACCAACATTTCTAAACTAACTTTGTTTGATGCAATTGGAACTGCAATTACTTTTCTTAGCCAGCAGATGGCAGTGTTTACCTAAAATACCATTGTGCATTTAAACATTTTTTCTAACTCCTGTCTTTAACAGCTTTGGGGTTATGCCAGGATTCACATTTCAGGCAATGTATTTATTATTTTTATTATCTATTTTATAAGACTTCTACATCTGCTGCAGGACATTACAAAGATACATTAAAAAAAGTTTAAGCAACCCAACTTACCATATCTAAAGATTAATCAAAATATAGAATAAAAATGCTTTTAATAAACAGCACTACCTTTAAAATGACAGAAATTAAGCTTCAACACAATTCTAACATTTATGCCTGCATTTTTTACTAAACAGAGATAAAGCCAGAAATATATATTTTTAAAAACATATAAGATGATACAGACAAAACTTTCTTTTATTTTGGTCTATCTATAAAGCTGCCAACAATAACAGATTCCTAAACAAACCTATGACGTTTATTTTCCCATGTTTATAAAATGCCTCCAGTATGGAAATATTTGCTTTAAAAGACAAAACGCATAAAAATACACAAAACCCAGAACATCAAACAGTGAGAAACGCTGTAATCATGGACTGGGATGTATACCGATATACAGGAAATGTCATTAAACCGATATTGAAATTTTCAAATAACAGTCCTGTTATTTGAAATAAGTTAATGGAGAAGATTTTTCTTATTTGAAACATAAATCATCTTATTCCATTACCCTTATTGTCGTACCTGCTCAAATCAGGGTAAAAATCACGAAAAACTGACTTACTTGTACTTTAATTTTGGCAATTATACTTTTAGAAAACAGAACAGCAGCAGGATTTAGGCTTGGAGAGTTTCATCTAAAGCTCCATAAGACCTCAGCCAAATGACTCCATGAGGCAGACAGGTTCTGCTTTGAAGGAGCCCAGATACCTCACACCAACTCTTAAAGGTTTGGTGAAGGTTTTCAAAAGACCCGCCCTCCTCTTTAAAAAAAAAAGCACAACCACAATCACGTACCCGCTCCCGAGAGGAAACGCCCATTAAACTCATTCGAGAGCATGCACCAGATCCATTTCTCCCCGTGCACGCTCTGTTTAAAAGTTGCTGTTCTCATAGCTCATACAAGCTTAATGTGTCCGAACGTCCGCCCCAAATTCCCTCCATCACTATATAGAGCAGGGACTATATAGTGGACTTTATAGCAAACTTAGTCAACTGACCATTCGGACAGACGATCACAGCTTTTAGCTCCCTATTGGTCACGTAACTCCTCCTCCACTCCGCCATCTTTGATATTAGTCGCCGCTGTCGGGTAGCAACAGCAAATCTTATAAGGCTTTACGAGGAGAGCTCTCCGCACAAAGCATTCTGGGATACATCTGCCTCTTCTGAGGCCTTTCTTTTCTTCTCATACACTTCGTAGAAACTTTTTCTCTAATGATCCTCGGCCATTTTCAAAGTACCGCTGTAAGAAAGGTGAGCTTCAATGACTGTCTGAAAAGGACGGCCTTACGTAAACATATCACCATAAGGGCAGATTACACTTCTGCATCAGCACACATCAAATGTCGCTTGCGTCTGGTTGCGAACCAGTTTTGCTGGTATGCTTCTGCAACGTCGGTCTGGAATTTTTAGGGACGCACAGTAGTTTCCCACCAAAGCGATAGGGGGAGCCTATTTGAGAACTTGCGAGAACTTTAGCGGATGGTCACGAGAACTTCTTCGGCGGTGCCAGCGGGAGTGTTTATTTTTGAAAACAACATGTCTGGGGCATCATACAAGTGGTTGTACTTCCGAACCTCCTCAATCAACCTTTCGTTGTGCTTATCCATTGTTGTTATTATTCCTTGTTTTTTAAAAATAGTGCGCCCGGCACCGAATCGAGAAGGATGACCACACAGAAAGCCAGAAAGGCATACCAAGGACCAATCACAGCTGCTTTTTGTCTGTGTACTTCCGCTTGAGGTCTGCGCGGGTTTGGGACCGCCCGACATGTACTCAGGATTTTTATGAGGTGAGCGACGATGGTTGCAGAACCTCTGCGTGGGGGGCGTGGTCGCACACAGAGACAGATTTGACGGTTGCAGAGGCTACGCGTCAGAAGCATAAATTGACCTTTATTTAGATCATCCACCCGAAAATAAAAGATCATCCTTTATACCTTTAAACATGGTGGTGGAGGGCGAATGATTGGGGCTTGTTTTGCAACTCCAGGACCTGACAGAGCGTCAGCATACAAACACAGAGCTCAATATGAAACATCTGCAAACCTTTATAAACTAAAGCAAGGTTGTAGAGAAGGTTCGGTCAAAGGTGCTCAACAATGAAAAGAGAATGATGATGAAGGCTGACAGAAAGCAGCTTTTCCATTTTTGGCTCCTCTTTTGTTTCAAAAATAATGACAGAGCCGTATTGCTCACTTTCTATTTAAATGACTTAATGGAGCAGCTCAGTTCTACTGTATCCTGATGTATTAAGCCCTAGAAAAAAAAACGGTTTCTATGTGTAGAATGATTACCGATTAGAGAGAACCACTTCTTCAATCTGGACCACAGGACCCGTTACCGGGTGCAGCATCACCGCCTCCCCTGGTTTAATCCCCAGATTCTTCTGAGCAGATTTCTGAAGGCCAACTTTTCCGCCTGGAAACGATGCAACAGGCCAACCCAGGCACACCTGGGCAACAGGAAACAGGAGAGAAGGTTTCATCTATAGACGACTGGAGAGTTTTTCTACAGGCTAAGCGTGTTAAATTTTGTATCAGTCATTGATGTGAATGTTAAAGCTTCTACCAAAACAGTAGTCAATGAAAAAAGCTTTTAAATCAGAAATTTGTCCTAGAAATTATAATTTAACTTCCTTATTTAAATATTAGAGGAACCAAATCAATGTCACAGAGCATCACTGTTAAAGGAAAAAAAACAAAATCCCAACAAATGTCGGCTATGTTCATATTCTTTGATGCATAAATTAAAAAAATACTTTCAAAAAGCAGGATTCTACCTTTTAAATGTTACTAAATTAAAGCCAAAAATAAAAGAACGCATTTCCATCCACAGCATCCATTTCTACTGAGATATTTTACAGAAAGAGGACTGGAAGATGGACGTCACCTCTTGGCGTCCTGAAGGACTCGTCAGCAGGACCGGCCTCCCGATGCAAACACCTGCAGACTTCATAGAATTGAGGCTCAGCTGAGCTAAAGTCCATCGGCAACTTCTGGGTGTTTTATCATCGGCTGTGAGGTAGAAAAAAGGAAAAAAAGTGAAGGACGAGGGAGAAAAAGAAGTACATCAAACATGAACGTGCTAAATATTATTACTAATAGTTTTTTACTGATATTCTATGCAGGGATTCCCTATGCCGTTAAGATTATCAACATCCAGAGATGCAGGTTATATATCTGTGAGATTTTTATAGAAATAACAGCAGTAATAGGGTTAAATCTGCTGTCAGGCTGGATTTAAAAAGTATAAGATGAAAATATGTTTATGAAGAGCTGCTTCTATTCAGACCCAAAGTTCGTGCACTTAGAGAGTATCCATGTGTTTCTCTTTCTGTTAGTTTTGCTCATTAATGTAAAAAGATGAAGAGATCTGTTGTCTGTCTATTGGCTATTGAAGCTCTGACTCCAGCCTCACTTTTTAAATTTCCCCACAACTTCTTTAAAAGAGCTTTGCTTCTCCATCCTCCCAAAGGATTTCCTTCAAAAAAAGGTTAAAATGTAGTTTTACAAGTTTGAAGACGTTTTGCTTCCCATCCAGGAAGGAAACTGTAACGCAGCAATAGAGTTGATTCCTTCCTGCTATCATCTCAATCTTCCTCATCATGCAGGGGACCAAAACATCTTGCCTTATCAGCGTGGCCAACAACGACCCTAATGACTCCCTTTTCAGAGGCTTAGACCTGTCTTGCAGGCTAACAACAACCTCAAAGACTCCCCATTACAGAACCTTTTTTTGGTTCAATCTGCATGTTTTCTAAGCCAAAACAAGGCTTTGTTAGTGCCACCCTATGAGCCTGGAACTCAAACACTACTCCAGATATTTTGAATTGAGAAAGCTTTCCGCACTGATTATGCCAAAGGAAGAAAAAGGTGTGTGAGTTATATATATATACAGTATATACAGTGAGTCCACATATGACAGCTTCTTCTTCTTCTTTTTTTACATCGTAGGATCACTATACATTATTGCACAGGATGTTTATATGGGTATTTATATACATGGATATTTATATATATAAGTATTGCACTGGATGTCGGATATAGAGAAACAGGTTATTGCAATGGGTATCATATGGTAAATTGCACATTCTACATTGCACAAGTTATTGCCGTTGTATTGTCGCATTGTAGGGATGAATGAACTTTTTAAAAGCAGGGTGTAAAAGTCTTTCATTAAAGGAGCTGCTCAGCTCCTCTACAGTCTGGTGCAGAGGGTGGAAGGTGTTCTCCATGATGGATGTAAGCTTGGACAGCACCTTCCTCTCAGCCACTTCCTCCACTGAGTCCAGAGCGCAGAAACAGCCTTCTTCACCAGTTTGTTAGGTTTGTTTGCCAAGCAGACAACAGCATAGAGGAGGGATGGTGCCACCATGATGGGAATTGAAAAGTCCTTAAACTTGGAAAGATAAAGTTCAGTGGGGTTTTTTTGTGTTTGTTTGTTGTAGTTTTTTTACTTTTTTGGAATAACTATGACCTGGATGACTTAGAATCTTCCCCAGCATCTCTCCCAAGGGATGTGTTATTCCTGGTGGATGGACACATTTTTGTTTTTTCCTTCCACTTAACTTTCCCCCCCATGTGCTTGATATGTCCCTCTGTGGACTGACAGCTTCTTTATCAACACATTTTAAGGGCATCAGTATAAGCATAAGTAACTTGACTTTGTAGGTCTATGCAACAACATGCATGCTCGTGCACATTAATGCTGTCAGGTCGTGCCAGAAATTAAAAAAAGAAAACTTACTCTTTTAAGAATTGTTATTATTTTCCAGGTTCAACAGCACAGAACAAAAACTGCAACTGCATCCTCAAATCTACTAAGACCTTCATTTTCTCATCAGTCTGCATCCACTTTAGCTGTTAAATGTCAGAACGTCGGTCCAAATTCTCACCTTTTTCAATGAAATCCATAACAGCCAATGAGTTGCAGTTGGAAGTTCTGCAGGTTCCTCCATCCAGCCCAGATGTTTGCAGATTGCAGGACTCATCATTCTGAATCAGTGAATTATCTCCCTCGCTCACTCTTTTCGATTTGTTTTTATTCTTCTTAGAAGACATTATCAATGAGGATTCTCCACGTGAAAGTTAAAACATGTGTAAACATGAAGCGGAGCAGTAAACTTCCTGGTTTAAGATAAGCCCCGCCTCCTTTTACTGTAATACCCCTACAATTAATCGCCATGCTATTTTTTTTTTTTTATCTAATGTGCGGAGCTTTTCAATGTAATATTAATAAAGTTTCTTATTGAAAAATTTCGTTTATAAAAAGAAATAAAATAAAAATAAAAAATACGTATCTCGTGAAATGGAAAACTCAATTCTCATTTCTGAAAAAATTCGACGTAATCGCATTAAAAAGAAAACAAATAAACGTTGTTGAGGTTTTTGGAAACATTTTTAACCTAACGGCTTAAATTGTATCACCTGCAGTTCCATTTTCCATACTTTCCTGTTTATTTATTGTTAGCTTACTTCTGCTTATTCGGGATTTCGGTTCATAAACATAACATTACGTCACGTTAGTTGATATATTCAAAAGCCAAATTTTAAAACATTACATTGAAAATATTTGAGAGCAAATTTGGTGAATAATAATGGCAACAATTGGCGTTAGGGTCACACAAGTAAACATTCCTACAATTTAGCCGACGCTAGTTTCTTCTTGCGCATTTAAACTGGTCATTACGGTATTTACACAATATTGCGTCTGAGTTTTTATGTAACTGTACTGAACATGATGCTAACATGCCGGTGTTAAAGTGAAGACGTTCAGCTTTTAAAATAACCCTTTCTTTAGGTTGTGTTTAAGATGGCGGCCTGTGCCTTGCTGTCCAGACTCTCCCCGCTGCTCAGAGAGCGGCTCGGCTGCAGAGTTCGGTCGTTTTCCTGCGCGGTTCCCTGCTCCCAGCTGCACAGAGCGGAGGGAGCCGCTGGTCTAAGCGGCAAAGTGGACCGGTTCGGTGGAGTGACGGTGAACCTGGCAGAGACAGGACTCCCAGCGGACATAAGCGAGCATGCATTCAGCAGATTGCTGCAAGGTTTGTTGTCCTGATTCAGTAATTGATGTCTTATTACAAATCTGCAACATGAACACAAGCACTACACCACTTCCGTGCTTTAAAGTGTGGGGAAATGTTTATTATTGAATCCTGAATGCACTGGGAACAAAGTGTCCCTACAAAGCAAGATAATAATAACATAGTTTTATATTTCTAGTCCTTAAAAAACAATTTATTTAATCTGTTTTTGACATTTAATCAAATCAATTAGAATTATTTGGGTATCAAATAAGCCTGTTTATTTGTAGATGTAAGGAACAAAAAAGACAATACCAAAGGAAAAATTTTGCAAGTTTATTTTCTTAAAGAAATAAAGGCAGTAACCGGAGGATGGCTTTGGGGTCCAGAATCTGTGAAGGAGCTCAGATGAACCCTGAGTGAAGGTGAGGGAGAAGAACAAGGGACAAAGTCAAAGAGACTTATAGGGGTCATAGAATACAAAACCAAGTTTACACTGTCATAGATGAATAAAGACACACTACTCAAAAAAAATTATGTAACACTTTGTAATCAGAGTATAGCATCAAGTTAATTAAACTTCTGGGATATTGATTTGGTCAGGTAAGTAGCAGAGGGGGTTGTTAATCAGTTTCAGCTGCTTTGGTGTTAATGAAATTAACAACAGGTGCACTAGAGGGGCAACAACAAGGCGACCATCAAAACAGGAATGGTTTTACAGGTTGAGGATACTCACATTTTTTCCCCTCCTCATCTTTTCTGACTCTTTTTCACCAGTTTTGCATTTGGCTAGGGTCACCGTCACTACTGTTAGCATGAGGCGCTACCTGGACCCTACAGAGGTTACACAGGCCTTCCAACTCCTCCAGGATGGCACGTCAATACGTGCCATTGCCAGAAGGTTTGCTGTGTCTCCCGGCACAATCTCAAGAGAATGTAGGAGATTCCAGGAGACAGGCAGTTACTCCAGGAGAGCTGGACAGGACCGTAGAAGGTTTCCAACCCATCAGCAGGACCGGTATCTGCTCCATTATGCAAGGAGGAGCAGGAGGAGCACTGCCAGAGCCCTACAAAATGACCTCCAGCAGGCCACTGGTGTGAATGTCTCTGACCAAACAATCAGAAACAGACTTCATGAGGCAGGGCTGAGGGCCCGACGTCCTCTAGTGGGCCCTGTGCTCACTGCCCGGCACCGTGGAGCTCGATTGGCATTTGCCACAGAACACCAGAATTGGCAAGTCCGCCACTGGCGCCCTGTGCTTTTCACAGGTGAGAGCAGGTTCACCCTGAGCACATGTGACAGACGTGAAAGGGTCTGGAGAAGCCGTGGAGAACGCTATGCTGCCTGTAACATCATTCAGCATGACCGGTCTGGGGAGGCATATCCGTGGAGGGATGCACACACCTATACAGGCTAGACAAAGGCACCCTGACTGCCTTTAGGTATCGGGATGAAATCCTTGCACCCATTGTCAGACTCTATGCTGGTGCAGTGGGTCCATGTGGCGAGAGTATGCAGGCAGTTCCTGGAGGATGAAGGAATTGATACCATTGATTGGCCCCCACACTCGCCTGACCTAAATCCAATAGAACACCTCTGTGACATTATGTTTCGATCCATCCGATGCCGCCAGGTTGCACCTCAGACTGTCTAGGAGCTCAGTGATGCCCTGGTCCAGATCTGGGAGATACCCCAGGACGCCATCCGTCGTTTCATTAGGAGCATGCCCTGACGTTGCCAGGCATGCATACACGCACATGGGGGCCATATAAATTATTGAATACCATTTTGAGGTGCTGCAATCAAATTTCAGTGGTATGAAGTGTTGGCAGCTGGCCCGCTGACTGGACCGGACCTCAGCAGAGAGCCATGAGCCGCCCGTCCTCAGCTGGAGGAGGGGGGCTGGGGGCTGGTGAATTCGGATAAATTATAAATGCTTTTATAATTATTTTATAATTGTAAATGCTCCCCAGGAGGATGGGTAAAGTCGGATAAATTATCCAGGACTTTATAGATTATGCGAGGTGGTGTTCTTTTACAGGGTTCCTGCGGGTCCTTAAAAAGTCTTAAAAGGCATTGAATTCTTCAAAATAAACTTAAAGGAATAGTACACCCAAAACATGATTAGCCTTCATTTTCTACTCACCCCCATGCTGAACAACACTCTGGAGTACTTTTTTGATATCTCAAATGCATCTGGAGATCTGGGAGGCTTCTTGCTGTCTGCTGACATTCAAATAATGGAGGTCTATGGCGCCCGAGACAGAAAGGTCCACAAAAGTCCACAAAAACGAGTCAATATTCCTCCATACTGCTCGTCCAATGTAATCCAAGTGTCCTGAGTGGGTAGCGTCCATAATTTACTCGAAACGAAGTCATTTAGAACGTTTTAGAGCCTAAACAGTAGTGTATAGGATTTCCTAATAGCGCCCCCATGCGCGCTCACGATTCTACGGAAGCCGGCAGACCAAACCAGCGCATTCAGCTCATCAAAGAACTCATGCTCTTCCTCAACACTGAAGTCCTCAGACATTTTTCTTTTGTTGTTTCTTTCTTTGCACAGGTAAACAGCACATTTCTTCTTCTACGCTTGCATTATCGGCAGAGCAGACGCTGAATGCGCACTTTCTTCCGGTTTGGTCTGCCGGCTTCCGTAGAAACGTGAGCGCGCATGGGGGCGCTATTAGGAAATCCTATACACTACTGTTTAGGCTCTAAAAACATTCTAAATGACTTCGTTTCGAGTAAATTATGGACGCTACCCACTCAGGACACTTGGATTACATTGGACGAGCAGTATGGAGGAATATTGACACGTTTTTGTGGACTTTTATGGACCTTTCTGTCTCGGTCACCATAGACCTCCATTATTTGAATGTCAGCAGACAGCAAGAAGCCTCAGATCTCCAGATGCATTTGAGATATCAAAAAAGTACTCCAGAGTGTTGTTCAGCATGGGGGTGAGTAGAAAATGAAGGCTAATCATGTTTTGGGTGTGCTATTCCTTTAAGGCCTTAATTGGTATTAAAATCATTCTTTCGTAGGTCTTAATTTTTAAAACATCATAAATAGGATTATTTTTATTATGATTTATTTTTGTAATCTTAATAAAATATTAAAATTGACAAATGTTTTTTTTGTTTAAAAAAAATAATGGCTCGCTATTATTGGTTCCGTCCGGATAGCGGAACCAATAAAAGCGTTGTTGCGGCCAGGTCATTTGGGAGATGCGCCATTAACTTTTTGTCTGGAAAATATGAGCAAGTGTAAATGTAACCAAAATTGTCTATCCAGCCAAGAGTTTTCTGCGTGGCTAAAACCAGGGAACATACATGAGGCACCGTGTATTTTGTGCAAGAAGCTATTCAAGCTCGGAACGATGGGAATTAAGGCAGTGGAGTTGCACATGCAAAACACAAAGCGTCAAAATGGAGTTACCGAGAAACAGCCGGTATTTCTCAGTTTTGTTCCACCCTTGTCTCTGCAACGCATCCAATTATAACCAAATCAAACATACTAAGAAAACGATACAAAGAAAAATAGCTGAAAAAGAGTTAGCACTGGTTATGTTGTGGCTTTAAAACTTATTTGTTTTGTTCCCTGCTAAAACAAAGTTTGTGAATTCAGTTAAATAATTGTTAATATAGATCTGTCATTTGTGTGTTTTTAGCTTTCTTCATGTATGGAAAGCTTTTCAAAATGTGAAACATTAGTGCAGTGGTTTATGTTAAAATAAACCTTTGGGTTAAGTCGTTGCAAGCAGGTTTTTCTTGTGTTTCTTGTGAATTTGGTCTTAAATTTTTATTTCAAGTGGCAGTAAAAAGTCTTAAAAAGTCTTGAATTTAACTTGCCTTATGCTGTAGGAACCCTGTTTTAATGCGAAGGAGAGCATGCAGGCAATACAATAATTTGTGCATCATGTGTGGATTAGGACTACTGCAATTCGCAGACAACAAGAGAGGGGGGTGTGGGGAGGAGGTTGCTTGTGAAACCTGTGCGTATCTGTCCAAAGCGATGCTCTGTTCCAGGCGACTGGTTGTCAGAGAGTGCGGTCATTGGATTAGTCAGAAAAGTAAGCCAATAAGTTTTGGTTTAGTCTCTTACAGTCACCTTGTTTCCGCTCAAAGCTTAGCATCCTGTGCATCCTCCAGTAAAAAACGAAAATATAAGACTCATTTTACAGCAGAATTTTGCTGCGCTGTAGGCGACCAAAACCCGGACGATTTTGAAATTCCCCCCGGGAAAAAGAGGACGGCTGGTCACCCTACCATATCAATTTGATGTTTCAGTTAGTGAGTGCTTGTTGCTGTGATGCGTCTTTACTCAGCAGCTTCGCTTGTTGTAATAGAATCAATTTACAACCAGAAATCTAAGCTAAATTTATATCAGAAATCCATTACATCCCCAGTCTGACCCTAACTGAACCCATAGAATCAGCTAAAAATGTCTCATTAACTCAATTTTATTGATGGCAGTTTTTCCACCCAATACATCTTTGCTAGCTGAACCAAACCCACATTTATCTGTAGCTTGTAGTTTTACTGAGTCTGTTCAACACATTTTTTTTTTTACTTTTCAAGGGAAGTTAATGCATACACCAAATTTGAATATGTTTGGTTGTTTCAGCTTAATAGAATCTAATTCTGTTGACCCTTCTTTGGATCAAGTTATGTTCAAATAACTTATAGCATCTAAAATAAACCAATGACAAATACATTTGTTTGATCAATTCAATGGTATTAACTTAAAGAGCAGACACACTTTTTGTTTACAAACATGTCATATGCCTAGCCTGTTGGATAAAGTCAGTGAATATGCAGCAATCCCTTTGCCCAAGGATAGGTCAGTTGAGAAGAACTGCTCCCGTTCTAAAAAAAAGTTAAATAGCCATCCCCATTGATTTTTGGTCCCCAAACCAATCTCACCTGGTCAGCCAGACCAACAATTGCCCCTAACAACTCCCCTTTCAGATGCATAGACCAGTATTGGGTATTGCAGGCTGACAACGACCTCAATGACCCCCTTTCTTAAGGGGTGTACCTGTTTTTCAGGTTCAATTTGCGTTTTTTTCTAAGCCAAAACAACACTTCGTTTGGGCAATTCTATAAATTTGCACTCAACAGTAATGCAGACATTTTGAATTGAAAAAGCTTCCTGGGTGGAAGCAAAACGTCTTCATTTTGGAAACAAAGTCCAGTCGATGTTTTTTTTTTCACTTTTTTGGAATCACTATGACCTGGATGACTAAGAATCTTCACCAGCAAACTGCTCCCTTTCTAAGCATCTGCAGGAACATGCTGGGGGATGAGAGGACAGTTAGCCCCCTTTACTTTGATATATCCCTGAATGAAAGTAAGTAAGAATAGTCCATTAAAGTGAAATATGTCAGATGTTTTTTAGACAAAATAATGCACAACATGCATCGTTAAGACCGTAGCAGGTTACAAAATGGGATACATTTTGAGCTGTTTGATATTTCTGGCATTAAAAGGTAATTTTAGTTTGAATCCATGATGATAAGCTTGTGGGTTTCTTGGTAATGCCTGATGTCTGGACTCGACAGACTCTCTGGTCCGGTGGAAAGCAGAAGGGAAGATGGCGGTGTGGCTCCGAGTTCCTATCTCACTGAGCCGCTGCGCAGCTGCAGCATCAGCTCACGGTTTCACCTTCCATCACGCTAAAAGTGACCACGCTGTACTGGCTCTGTGGATGGGGGAAGGAGAGAGCAAACTGCCCGGGTTTGCTACTCATCAGGTTGGCGTGGCAGGTAGGAATTTATGCTTAATACTCTTTTATTTTAAGGGGGATACATTCATATCTTTTGTAATAATGTTTTATCTCTGAAATAATGTTTACTAGAAAGTCTTACATCGTTTTTAGATTGAAATATTTTCTAATAACTTTTTTAAACCATAGAGAAATCATACAATCTTTCCAAAAAAGAAAAGCAGATATTTTTTTCTTATTTATTATGTCGTACCTTTAATAAAAGTAATTTTTGGTTCATAGGTTCTACTTAACTGGGATATCTCATTTTTTAGTTCATAATTTCAGCATCCAGAAAAAAAAACACATTATGACTGATGGTTGGTAGTTATGTGATCCTCCAGCAGAGGGCAGAGTGGCTTTAATGTCTGTACTAAAGGGTAGATAAAAGAAGCATGTCAGAACATGTCCACAGCAACATCTTTGATAGAAATCCCTGTTTTTGCCAAAATTCCTTCCAAAATTTTAATTTAAAATTTAATTATGAAACAAAATACAAATCTTCCAGCATGTGTTCTTCCTTCAGTTTAATTCAGTATAATTAATTAAAATGCAACCATATCCAGTTATTTTCAGTTTCAGTCCAAGCAAAAAAAAAGAATAATTTTTTAATCATTTATGGCTTGTTGTTAAAGTCATCAAGCCACTGACTTTACAGCAATCTCTTGATGCTTGAGATGACTTTGGAATGAAACGTCTCTCATTTGGTCAAATCAGACCTGAAAAAAAACAAAAAAAAAACAGAACCAGTATAAATATTTAACTGTCTCTGGAGATGGAGGGAATGAAAAGAGTTCAGGTTTAATTAGCAGATTAGTAAAAGAAGGCGAGGGCAACATTAATTCCAGCAATACGCCTTTCTATCAGCTGCAGTGCTGAATGTAGCTTTGGGCTTTGTGAACTTCATAGGTGCTATATTTACTGTTTCTGCCCAGAAAAGAAGCACAACCAAACAAACACACACAGTGCCCAGAGTTATTTTATAGGCAAGAAAATATAGAAGGCAACAGATTTAATAACAGCAATATCCTGCATATTTCCGGTTAAAGACGGACGGACTGCGCCAGTTCTTTGTTCCATCACAAAGAATAACTAAGGAATCAGAGAGAGGCGACCGGGCCTGAGGCAGCTGCTGCTGGGGATTCCCAGTGACAGCACACTGTGGGGTATGTGGGCTTCTTTGCGCCTCTGACAGAGAAAAGATATTTGGAGGCAGGATTGTAATCTTGATGAACTGGCTGCACAGATGATGTTTCAGGTGGACTTTCTTGCATAAAAATATATTAAAACATAATTTTACCCACTTATAACATAAGCATCAGATGCATCTAGACACACTTTACCGGATGCGCTTCAGGAGCGTCAAAGATGCTCTTGAGGCGCGTCTGACCTTAAAGGAATAGTACACCCAAAACATGATTAGCCTTCATTTTCTACTCACCCCCATGCTGAACAACACTCTGGAGTACTTTTTTGATATCTCAAATGCATCTGGAGATCTGGGAGGCTTCTTGCTGTCTGCTGACATTCAAATAATGGAGGTCTATGGTGCCCGAGACAGAAAGGTCCATAAAAGTCCACAAAAAACGTGTCAATATTCCTCCATACTGCTCGTCCAATGTATTCCAAGTGTCCTGAGTGGGTAGCATCCAGAATTTACTCGCAACGAAGTCATTTAGAATGTTTTTAGAGCATAAACAGTAGTGTATAGGATTTCCTGAAAGCGCGCACATGCGCGTTCACGACGCTACGGAAGCCGGCAGACCAAACCAAATGAAAGTGCGCATTCAGCGTCTGCTCTGCCAATAATGCAACCGTAGAAGAAGAAATGTGCTGTTTACCTGTGCAAAGAAAGAAACAACGAAAGAAAAATGTCTGAGGACTTCAGTGTTGAGGAAGAGCATGAGTTCTTTGCCGAGCTGAATGCGCTGGTTTGGTCTGCCGGCTTCCGTAGCGTCGTGAGCGCGCATGTGCGCGCTTTCAGGAAATCCTATACACTACTGTTTATGCTCTAAAAACATTCTAAATGACTTCGTTTCGAGTAAATTCTGGATGCTACCCACTCAGGACACTTGGAATACATTGGACGAGCAGTATGGAGGAATATTGACACGTTTTTTGTGGACTTTTATGGACCTTTCTGCCTCGGGCACCGTAGACCTCCATTATTTGAATGTCAGCAGACAGCAAGAAGCCTCCCAGATCTCCAGATGCATTTGAGATATCAAAAAAGTACTCCAGGGTGTTGTTCAGCATGGGGGTGAGTAGAAAATAAAGGCTAATCATGTTTTGGGTGTACTATTCCTTTAATGTGGACAAGCTTCAAAAATGAAGCTGCAGACGTTTTTTTTTTGTGAACGTAGCATTACACTTGTTTGAATTAACCCGACCTGATCTCATGTCCTACTGATGAGATTTCCCCCTCTAGTCAAGCTCACATGATACCAGGGTGTATACCGTATGAAATATTCCTAGCTAAAAGCAACGACCTCTACCTCACAATTCCTGATTGGGAGGTGGTCGTGAGAGGCTGATCGCCCCTCGTTACCCCCTGTACACTACACGAGGCATGATCAGGCTGAAGGTCAGCCCGATCAGAAAATTCTCGCACGACTGGAAAGTCGCCCCGAAAAAGGCAAAAAATCGCACAGTGTACGCCCGGCTTAAACAAGTAATAACAGTACGTACTATTCGTGCCGATGTCGTATCAGGTCAATATCAGTATCTGTCACACAAAGCTGCAATATCGGTATTGCATTAAGAATAAAAGCTTTTTTTTTTTCAAGAAACATACAAACAGGAAATAATCAAGAGAGGTGTTAAATATTGTAAAACTGACTTCATCACACAGAAAAGTCATCAGACTTTTCAGCCTTGATTCAGTTTTAACTAAAAGTAGAGTCTATTTTCTTTATTCTACAGGGCTTTCTCCCTTGATGTAACTCTTGAGGTTTGCTTAATAATAACCTCCCTGAACAGAAACTAGGCCTCTTCCAGCATCATACGTTTCAAGTAGCGAGGATGACATCAGTTTCCACCTCCAAGTCCAAGTCAAGCTTTTAGGACAACCAATCCATCCTGACACACGAGTGACATTCATTCACAGCAGCCCGTCCTGCTCACTCAGACCGAGTCACCGGAAAAGAAAGTGGCCCGTTTTCCTTCCTCCTCCTCCTCCTCCTCCTCCTCCTCCTCCTCCTCCTCCTCCTTCTTCGTTCTGAGCTGTCATCAGCAGCACATAGGTGCTTTTCTTAGTCACTACCTGCAGGGGAAAAAAAAGAAACAAACAGAAGAAAATATGTTGAACATTAAAGTGGGATGATGACATCATCTTCAAGTACAGTTGAGTCACGGATTGTTGAGCTCTGAAAATATTAAGAGGTTTTTCCCAGTATTTTCCACAAATTACATGTCTATGTGTGTCATCTTAAATGCACTACAACCTTTAACCTTTAACGCACTCAGAATTTTATGGACAGGATCTGATATTCACCGTCTTGGATGAAAACGTTCCCACATTCCTTATTGAGGCACCAATAAAATATAGAAAAGGCTGTTATCCTAATTAACATTAATTCTATTTCCTTCTCAAGGTGCAGTTGTTGATGAGTCCACTGGAAAGGTTCTGGTTGTACAAGACAAAAACAAGGTAAACACTCTAGTGGCTCAAACTTTATTACTTTAAGTTCATTTTTATTCTTTTAAGATTCAGTTATATGAGCAGCTCAAAGCCTATAGACACCTTTGGACAATTTAATCTGTTTTTTCAGGTGTTAAGGTTTGTTTGAGGGGAAGAATCAGGATGTCGCTCCCTGATTTCCAGCTTTTTGTCTAAATCTTACCTCCTGATTTCAGTTTCAGATTAACAAAGAGGAAAAAAAAAAGATTAAAGTTATTTAAGTATTAGGTTAACTGAGGATTTAAGGAACTGATTCCCATGTATGCATACAACTATTTACAATGTATAAACTGAAAATGGTGGAGTTTTTTATTTTTATGTATTTAATGAACAGAAAAAATGTATAAATTGACCTTATGTTTACGGATTTGGGGAAAAAAGGACCAATTCTGATCTCCAGAAGATATACTATGTTATAAATAGCAATACTACGAAGCCTATAAGGATTCCACTAAATAACTTGGACATTATATGGATTCAGTCCAGCAGGACAGAGGAGCATTAATATCTTTTTTTCAGGCAAAAGTGTAAAAGCAGTGCCTTATATTTTAGGCCTCGAGGTAATTAGTGAAAATAATGAGCCAGAAAACCATAAATATCCTGTCGCCGCTAAAAACGCAGATGATTAGTCTTCTTATTTACAGACATGCACTGCTTCTGTTTATCCAAACTGAGGTTGGAAGTCCTCCCAGACATTCGCCTCCTTTGCTCCAAGCAGCAAAATTGCTTCATACAGCTGCTCTCCCGCTTCAATTTCAATCGGCGTCTTTCAAAGTTGTTTCTGCACACCTATCGTGTGCGTTTCCAGTTGCACCGATGAGACTCACTGCAAAAGGCTGCTTCTGTTCTTAAAATGTGTATCTTTAGGAATATTCATCGTGAAGTAAAGGAGGATTCCAGTAAAAGCTCCAGACGCGCTCACACCTGGGAGCAGGTTTAGATAAACCCAATATGCAGGTTTTAGGTCCACAAATAATTACGCTAAAAGTAATAAATTGCTTATAGATATGTTATTAACTAGTCCATAAAAAATGTTTATTATGTAATCAGCATCTTATGCATGCTAAAACAAATTGTGTTAGCAAATGCTTGTTGTTCTTACAGTGTTTTCTAAAATGTTAATGAGATATAGATAAGAATCACAACAGATTAGGATCATTGTTTTGCAAAAATAAATGCATATCTGTAAACTATTTGTAAGGAGAGGCTTATTGTAAATTGGTACCATTTTACAAACCACAGATTTCCTCTCCAGTGATTGGTCAATGTCTCGGCCTATCCAAGCTCTCCCTCTTTCTACTTTGACAACATCAGAGTAATCAGGCGCTAATTTGGAAAGTGTAGCTGCACCAGTGATACTTTAATGAAACTCATTTTTAATGTTGCGACAGAAAAAAGAAACAGCAGACGTTTAACAATCAGATTCTTGTCATTCTAAAGCATTTTTACGTGAACCATGGGGATATATTGGGCAATCAAATCAAACATATAAACCAGTGTTACTAATTTGCAGATCAGTATTCACAGTACTATTAGTGACCGGCTTGTAGGTGCAGCTAAAGTTTAAATCTATATCAACAATATAGCTGTAAGTCTCCTTAGGATTGAACCTTCTTGTTCATGCTTCAATGCAAACACCTGCACCTGTAGTCTGAGTATCTATCCATACTAGTGGCGGGCGATGAATATGGTATCGAATCCTTCAGTGGGCACCCCTTAAATTATTCTACATCTTATCCCCAATTTGCAACGATGGGTGTTAAGGAGATAATATCACTACTTTCAGTTTTTATAAAACAAACCAGCAATAGTATTTAAATGTGAAATGTAATAAGTGCAGGTATAACAGCGAGGAGGATTAGTGTGAGGGTAAATATAAAGATTAATTAGGCAAGAAACCCAATTAAGACAACCACAAACCTCTACTCTATAACCACCATATTCATATCCTCAGTAGCTGTTTGGATTCAATATGCATCTAATTACCAGATTAAAAAGTGCATGAAAATAAAATATATCCCACTCACCAGAGATGCTGATTATTTTAAAGTAAAATCCATCCTTCTGTCTTTGTGCAGGAAGTCTTTGCGTCTCCAATTAGTATCAGCCATTGAAGCCAGGAAAACTTTTTACAAAGGTCATTTATATAGCAGACTGTTGTTAGCTTAACTTGGCTGTAAACATTTTGCTCACACTGACCAATCAGAGGATAGAAAATGCTGACGTAGAGGTGAGCCCTCTAGATGGCCCAGTGGGGCAAATCTGAAATCTGATTGGTTGAAGAAAACAAGTAAGGTTGATGGACAAAGCAACGAACAAAAGCTGGAATCTGATTGAACGAAAAATATAGCAGCCACGTCAATGTAATAGAAGCAGCGCGGCCAAGAGAAAAGCTACAAAATTAGCAGAATGGATTGTTTGGAATCAATTAATAGAGTTGGATAGAAGAAAATTAAAGTTGGTGTGATTGATTTTAGGCCAGCCTTGAAGGCCCTCACAGCCCACTACTGATCCACCACTAATTTCTGGACATGTCATTTAACCCTCGAATAATAAACCATTAAAGAATGACTAATACAGGGTTTCTGCGGGTCATTAAAAAAGTCATTTAATTATTATTTTTTAAATGAAGGCCTTAATTAGCATTAAAATTCATTAAATGTGTTTTTTGTGGCATTTAAAATGCTTTATTAAAAAGAAATGTTTATAAAAACAATTTTGTCAGACATATTATATCACAATATATTTGCACGGAACTGCTTCCGGTTGATCGCAAAGCTGTATGCTCAGAAAAGAAGCTTTAGTCAGAGAAAAAGCTAGAGAATGGGGCGAAAAAAGCAAATTTCAACAAAAGTGGTTGGAAAACGAGGAATTCGGGACATGGCTGTAGCCTGTCGAATAGCTGTTGGTGGCATTAAAATTATTTCTAAGAGCATTAAAAGAGCAATAAAAAGCATTAAATTTGAGTTATTCATTCCTGTATAAACCCTGTAATCTGACTGTCATGTCGGTGAGTGGATGTAAATGTCAGCTGTATGTAACAGTCAAACACATATAAAATGAATCCAACTCTTCATTCTAGGAAACACAATGCACCTCTACCTAAAATGAATTGCTACAAATGATAACAAGTAATTCAATAAAGTTCGCCCAACTTCATTTCTTCAATTTGGAAATGTATATATTAAGTCTGATCATCTTGATTCAGTTACTTGTTACAAAATGAAGCAATTTATTTATTTAATATGGAGCTTGTTTCTCTGTCTATAGTTTGAAGATTAAACCAAAACCTGACCAAGTCTGATAGACTAATAGGAGTCAATAACATCTCAGCAGCTCATGGATGAACCTAAAGTTGGAAAAGCAAATAGCCTGGAAGTGACACAACATTTTTATCTCTTCTACACCTCCTCCTCCTCACTGAGAACTTTACTGGAAATGACGTAGTTCACAGCCTGGTCTTTTGGCAGTAGAAGTTCCCATGAGGCTGAATGAGTTCATCAAGAGTCATGAAGCCTCTGAAAAGCAGCTAAGAGGTCATCTGTAATAACAATAACCAACTGATGAGGTTTAATGTACCTTAATGATCTAAAATGCACCATTATCAGGGTGTTATTCAGCATTCCTTTGGGTTTAATGTTCACTCATTCAGCTCAGACTCTCAAGCAGACCAGAATCTCTTTATTTCCTTCTTACTGCACATTTTTGAAAAGAAACCAAAACACGCTGGCTTTTTTCAGCTTTACATGGATACCAGAGCTGCAGTGCATTTATGTAATTTACAACAAAAAAGAAAAAAACATAGAAGTTACTAGAAAAATGCACACAGGCGTCATTAATTTATCCAGCAGCAAAGTGTTATTAAATATCAAGTGTGGTGAAGCAGCTTGGTCAGAGTCTTTTCGGCAAAGTTTTCCCTTCCTGTGTAATTATTAGCTCTGCTGTGAACTACAAAGATCCGTCTCTATAGAGAGGAACGTTTATGGTGATGTTATGTTGGGATTTATCTCAGATTCATTTCCAGTAGTGACAGTTCATCTTGATTTTTCTCTCTGATTCCAGACCAAGAACGCCTGGAAGTTTCCTGGCGGCTTGTCTGATCCAGGAGAGAATATTGGTGAGTGCCACAGTCAGCAGAGAAAGTTAAAATACTACAGTACAGCTAAATAAATCCCTTTAAAAATAACCTATACATTCAATTAACCTGTACAAATAAAGGCACATGATATAGATCTTCATTGTCCCACTGGAGCCTCTGTAACATTTTAAAAGCAGCGTTGAAATTATTTACATGATTCCACCTGAAAAGCAGCATCAAACTAGGTTTTTACAAAAAGGTTGTTTAAAATACAGACTGGAAGCAGAATAAACATATTTATAATTGTCAGGGTCCTGTAAATGTTTTCCCTCGTTTTAGCTCTGTGCAGATGTCTTAATTTTACCGCTAATTTCTTCAGATTTTGCTTCCAAACGGTTCTGGTTCCTGGAGTAAATTGAAGTGATCCATATTACTAGATTATTAATTTTTCCTTTGACTTTGGGCGCTTTCATGAACATCACAGCAACCAGTGTTTAGAGGTTAGCTACAAAAATTATGGAGCCAGAACTACCAGATATCCAATACTATTTGAGACATGATCAATTCTAAAAAGAAAAAAGGGATTAAATTAAAATGAACACTAAGTGAGATCAAAAGCAGGATTCCACAAAGCTAAAAATTATAGGTTGAATCTAAGATAATTGGACATTTCAGAGATTTTTTTATAACAATAGGTCATTTAGATTTGCCCTGGCAGATTTTCACCTTGGTTTTGTGACAGTGAAAATACAGTGAATGTATTTCCATCAATTAGTCATCCAGCGAAGGCTCCTCTTACATCAGTTCCTGCCCCTTTAAAGAAAACAATAAACATCAACACTAAAGCTGGTGTCTGATTCAGCTCCTAACCTCTGGTTGTCCAGGTAACACCAGCTATTTATTCATAGGTTACAATTCGTATGTTAACTTCAGCTTTCAAGAAACAGATTTTCTAACAATTTTAGTGAAACTAACTGAAGGAAAATGTTAAAATGGTTTCAATTATCGGTAGGACAGTTTGCAGGTAAAACTTTGAGGTTAAAGAAAAACAACCTTAGAGTGATTTTAGTTCAAGATTGTGATTGATCTTGGAATGGGATCGATCTTTTTTAAGCTGTATGGGCTTAAAGAGACAGTAGGTTCAGATTTTCATGACTCCACTCTAAATATATTAAGGATATACCGCGTTTTACTACATGTAACATGAAATATATAAAGGCTGTTGTTGACCTTCAGTAACTGAGTAAAAAGAGACCAAAATCCAAGGGAAAAGACTTTTACAACTTTTAAGAACAAATGATGAAGACTGTTTAGAAATTGCAGTAAAGTTGGACTCATAGGAAGCAAAGTCTAAAGAAATATGTGGTTTTTTAAGACGTTTGCACAGAGACAGATATCTGTACCGAATCTCCCCCAGGTGCCACGGCTGTCCGTGAAGTGTTCGAAGAGACGGGCGTGCGCTCAGAGTTCAGATCCCTGCTCAGCATCCGGCAGCAGCACCAGCATCCCGGGGCCTTCGGCATGTCGGACATGTACATCATCTGCCGGCTGAGCCCGATCACCTACGACATCAACTTCTGCACCCACGAGTGTCTGCGCTGCGAGTGGCTGAACGTGAGCGAGCTGGCCGAGACCAGCAGCACCACGCCCATCACCTCCCGCATCGCCCGGCTGCTGCTGCACGGTTTGGAGCACGGCTTTGACAAGATCGACCTCACCATGGAGGAGCTGCCCGCCGTTTACTCTGGGATGTTTTACCAGCTGTACCACAGACAGCTCCCTGTTCTTTCATAGAGCTCAGTTAGTGTTTTATGGTCCAGTATTGATCCCGTTTAGAGACCGGACCGTTAAAACATGTGTTCATACTGGAGGTTCTTAGTGTCTCAGGATAAGTTTCCCTTCCATGGCTGATATAAAATGCATTATTTATCACACACCCCCCTTTTTGATTTGATACTTGCCTTTTTAAAGTCTAAATCAGTTTAACTGAGTCTGATTTTGCACTAATCTATCTTACAGAGATAACAGAAAGCTTTAAAAGCTCATTTTTATCTATCAAACATTATGGAAATGTTCCTGCAACATTAAATATAGATTTTACTGCGTTTGCCTCTAGTTACTTTACGACACCTTGCTGTAGAGTAGTCCTGGAGTTATACTTTTAAATATGTGGCACTGTTTGAAGGTAAAGTTGAATAATATTCAATATGTTCAGGAGGAAAGAGTCAAATCGTCACAGCTCTTTTAGGCAATGTCAATGCATCACAGGTCATTGCCTTCACAAAGACGCCTCTGTCTCTGTCGCTCCGATTCCTGGCTTAGCGCTTCGCCGACATCGGCAGAAAGAGAATGGCCTTCTGACCCGGTCCGGTTTTGTTTCCGGACTTGTACTGGCCGGTCCTCTTCAGCGCCACGTACATGCTGGGGTACTTCCTGGAGCGGTAGGTGTTGTAGTTGTTGCTCTCGAGCCTTTCTAGGAAGTAGGACTCGTCTGTTGGTCGTCTCTAGAGGAAAAGGCACAGGACATTTTTCACATTGGTAAAGTTTAACAGCAATTTCTTTTTTTCTTTGTTGCCAAAAAGAAAAAAGATATATTCAATAAAGCTGGTTCAGTCTGAGAGGAAAAAAGTCATTAAAGAGCAAAAAAATACGAAATGGTAAAGTAGTAACTTGAGTACTGAGTAATTGTTGGGTCATAAGATTTTTTTATTGCTTAAAAAGATGTAATCTGACAGACAGAGTTGTGCAGATTCTGGCATCTCAAATTATGAAATAAAGTATAAATAAATAACATTAATCCAAAATGAAACATTTTTTCAGAATAAAATAGTTTCCACATCATTTTTTCAAAGTAAGCTTAAATAAAATCTTGAATACATAATGTTAGTTAATATGTTACTTTGTCTACTTAAGTTACTGGTACGGGGTAGAGTAACCAAAAAATGTACTCAAGTAAAGGCCCATTCATACCTCACGTAAAAGACGGATACGGATACGTGTGGAGTGTTTCATACGTTCTAACCGTCGATTTCGTCCGTACTTTGACACGAAAATTGGGAGCTTACGCTTACGGACGAAACGGATCAATACGGAGCAATACTACCGGAAACGGTGGGGGCGCTATTGAGTTTTTAGTACAAAATGTCAACAGAATCAGGTCTTGGACCATCGCCATGTTTTGATCACTGACGAATCATTGGCGCCCAGCACTGCCACCTAGAGGAAATACGGGTTATTGCGCACCTCAACGGACGGAGGTATGAAGGAGTCAACGGATAGAACGTACGGACAGAAATACGGACGTGCAGGCCAAACGTGAGGTATGAATGGGCCTTAAAAGTAGCGATAATCTAAAAAGAATATTACTTAACTAAAAAGTAAAGCTACTCTTAAGAGTATTTTTTTTTTTTTAAGAGTAGAGGTTTTCTAAATTACCCACATCTGGTCAAGAGTAGCAATGCTTAAAAGAAATATATAAGGCAGCCATCAGGAAACAAAAAAAAAGCAAAATCAGAGAGAAAGATCATATCACTTTTGATTTGAAAAAGACAGACGAAACACAAAGCTGTGTGCAAATGCTGCTAATTCACAGGCTACAGCAAAAATAAAGATGGAAAATTACAAAATAAATTCTATTTTGATTTCCATATGCAACTATTTTGCATTATAAAACCCTCAGAAGCAATACTTAAAGTATGTCATCTAGATATGACAGAACATACCTAGGTCTTCCCAGTGGTATTTAATTATTTTAGTCAATGACTTTCAAAAAGCACAGCAGGTGTGGAGTGAGGCCAATAAAAAAAAAAAAACTCATGGGAAAAAATGTGGTCCTGAAACCTGAAAGATCTGGACATCTGATATCTGTTACTGCAAATAAAGGTTTCTTTTCTTTGTTTTGTTTTAAATGTATCAAACACTGAAGTTATGCAATAAAGTGCTAATTAATTACTTAAAAATCACACAATGATTGTGATTTTTTTATTTTTATTGTAGATTCTGTCACTCATGATCAAAATGAAATATTTCTACATTTACGAAAACATGCAAAATCAGCAGGGTAGCAAACACTTCTTTAGGGCTGCAATTAAAGATTATTTTGCAAATCAATTAATCTATTGGATATTTTTTCGATTAATTTACTATTATTTGGATAGCCAAAGGTTACTCAAAGATAACTTTTTAGGAAATTAAACCAGGTGAAACAAACTTTTTTACTTAAGGAGTTCTGGATAGAGCATATTGACAGATGAAAAAGATTTTATCATGAATGCAAAATGTTTACATATTTCTTTCCCTTTTTTGTATCATTACTGCTCTAAGTGGGTCGCTCTGTCAGCTAAACGCATGTTTTAGAGTCTCTACACTCCAGTTAAAGATTAATTAACTTCTAAATTAGTTGACAATTATTTCAATAATTGATTAATGACAATTAATCCGACAAATTTTAACAGCCCTACACTAGTTCTCCAGACTGTGAGTTTAAATACATGTGTTGAGTTTTAGTTTCCACACCAAAGACTGTTTCAAATGTTTGTTGCTATAGTAACCCTAAAGTATGATCTATTCTCCTTAAAGCCACATTACCTTCTTATATTATGAAGATTTCACGTTAAGCTGTTTCTAATTGCTAAATCCTGTTAATACGTAGGTTCCTTTACATACTGAGCATGGTAAGGTGTATATGGTCAACCAGTTAGCCTCTGGTGCTTTCAGTAACACTTTTAACAATATAGACAGGGTCAGATGTTAGAGGTAAAGGGATTTTTTTTTTTCTTAATTCAAATCATTTAAATAAGACAAAATTCATGCAGTTATTTCTTTTCAGATTGACACAAATTACAGCCAAGTACAGAGCAAACTTAGGGGGCAGCCTCTCATTAGGAGGAGAAAATGCTGGCTGCTAATGGTGCACAAAAAGCCTGTTAAACTCTTGAACTTTGTGAAAAACAGAATTTCAAAGTCACAATTTTACTGCAAGAGAAGCAAATTAAATGGAGCATCAGAAAAAGAAGCACAAAAGTTCTCATTATTATCTGTGCATCATGTCTATTCAATATTTAGCAGGATCTCGGGTCCGTTGTCTGAATGAGACAAGTTCAGAAACAAGAGAATTACAGCCCATAATACTGTGAGGTTAAACATCTAAAAGGCCCTGAACAACCAAGGTCCTTTTTAAATATTTCACCTCAACATGAAAACCTTTAATAACTCAAATAGTTATAAAACATCCTTTATTTTTTTCACACATTAGGTTTCATTTGTTTGCATTTTACTTGTATCTATGTCACTATCAGCCATCAGGACTCTGTTTTGACATTTGCATTCTCCACATCAAGCAGTTCCCCTACATAACACCACAGCAGCTGTCACCTTAACCTAAAACGAACCTCAGATCACACTGATAATTACTACCCTCACTTTTCAGATCGCCTGCCAGGTGCTTCAGAAACTGCTTCTAACTTTATCACTCCACTCCTTATAGTGGCTTTAGGTTTGAAATGTGTCAGCTTCTTTACACAGTACAAAAAGTACCATCTATAACAGTATCTATCAGTATGCAAAGATAACACTGCGCTATTATAAATTACGAGAAAGGAAAAAAGCCATCTAAATCATCCTTGATGATGTGCAGGTAAATAAATAAAAAACTGTATCTTAAAAAATTAGAATATTACACCAGATCAATAGAAAACCTAATCCTTGGCTGGGACTTACGGTGTGAGTTACTGCATTAATGCGGCGTAGCATGGAAGCAATCAGCCTGTGGTTCTGCTGAGGCATCATAGAAGCCCAGATTACTTTGATTACAGCCATCAGATCCTTTTGTTGGGTCTTCCCTTACGCTAATCTAATAACAGCCACTATAAAAGTTTTAACTTTTATTTCCTGGGATGTTCCTGAAAACCGTTAGCAGAATGATTAGCTCTCGTCTTATTGGGTCCTAATGATGGTGAGTCAGCTGAGAACATTCACCAGAGGTAGCACCATGTTCTCTGCATTTAAAGTATTAGACCAAGAGCAGCAGACATAGACCAAGAGCAGCTTGGATGAATTTATTTTAGCACCTGAGGTCAGTGAGAGTTTTTAGTCAGGCATAATAATACAGCTGTATCCATTCAGTCTGTTTAGTTGGAGAAATGGAGGAGAATGAGACACGGTGGCAGTGGTTGACAAGTCAATCTGCATCTGAGGAGGAGAATTCGCTCTTCACTTTCATCCTTTTAAAAACAGTTAGATTATTTTTTTCTTAAATTCCCATCTGATCTGCTTGGAAAGGCAATCTGACCTAAATCTCATGCCACCTACTTGATGCCTTGTGTGATTACATTTTTGTCCTTTGTGACTACGATTTAATGAGACGAGACTAAATAACAGAAGACAATTTGTTTAGGCTTGGAATTTTATAAAAAAAAACAAAGAGGACATTTGCAAAGAGAAAGTCACTCACCGCACCAAACAGCCGTCCATCTCTGTTCATCGCCAGATAACGGTTTGCGCAAATTCCTTTGATGACGACCTCCCCCACCGAGGTCGCCTGCAGCTGAAGCTTAACTGTGGATGAAGATGAAAGTATATTTAAACTGAGTAAACAGAAAACATTTTTTCTTTAATGGTGGAATGTCTAAACAAAGAGAGAATGAGTGATTCCATTTAAAATATAAAGGGTGCATCCTCAGAGTAAATGTTGCCTGGTGAATGGCGTTCTCTTGGAGCTTCGACTTCTTTAAGATTATCCACAGACTTGTCAGTTGCTAGAAAGGCAAATTAAATGGAAGCTGAAACATATTTGAGGAATCACAGCAACAAACATGAATGTGGAGTCCAAAAGAAACCCCCGAAACTATAATCTGTTCACAGCAAGGTAAGGATGGAGATTCCCTTTGGTGAGATTTAGTGACATCTAGTGGTGTAGCAACAGATCACAGCCAAATGCATTTTTATGTCAAGTAGAATAAATGAATAAATTACATTTCTAGAAATTCTCAATTTTAATTCATGAATCTTAGATTTTCTGGGGTATAAATTTGTTGTGACAAAGGCTGCTTTTCGTTAACTGCTCCCTAAAACAGGTAAGTCAAGATAAAAAAGGGTGATGCATGTTGATCTTTATCAGTCAGGAAATGGCTGCATAAAAATAGATTCTTGTTTAACTAGCCCGTAATTGCAGTCACAGTAATAATTAACAAGTTCAAACCAACTGGAACAGCGGTTCAAACAAAGCTGAGCGAGGAGACTTATTTTATTTGGCAGGATAAAAAAAGTGTTACAGTGCAACAGCAAACAGAATTCTCTGGGTCCCCAGGGCAGGATGCATTAACATGGCGGCTCACTGTTAAGTAGGTATCAGAGAAAAAATGGATATTTACCTGTTTAGCATGTATAGATTTCTAACAGCCAAGATTCTAAACAGGTGCAGTTTGCCTAATCCTACCTAGATTTATACTTTGACCTTTGATCAGGCGGAAGAATTTGGCAACAAACACCTCATCCCACTTCTCACTCTTAGGTATGGTGAAAGATCTGTAATGCTGTGGTCCTGTTTCTTCTGTAAAGGCTGTAGGACCCTACAGTATGGAGGACCAATCCTGCCATAATTAAAAATAAATACATAAATAAATGAATGTTCCAAAAATAAACATTGGAGCTCATTAGAGTAAATGTTCAGGGGAACAAATATAAGAATATGATGCACTCTGCCAGAAAACCAAACATTAGTCCTCATCAGGTCTACTGGTAGGATATCGGTCCAAAAACATATGGCCGAACAAAATGGTTCACCAGACACAAAAATCCACCTTCTTCAGCGGTCATTTCATATTGAAAATTATCTAAAAATGGCAGCCTTAATTTCAGCAGGTAAATAAGATGATTTGCCAATGGAATTAGTATTTTTACTCTTAAAATAAGATACCGTAATCAGATATTATGCACTTGAAATAAAACAATACAATTGTTTTTTTTTTTTCTTATTTTATATGTAAGTCGTCTTTTTCCATTGGTAAAGTGGTAAACTTACCTCCTTAAATCAAGAAAAAAAGTGCTTATTTAAAGAAAAAAGTTACAAATTTAGACTTAAATTTTTTTGCAGTGCAGTTCTTCATCCCAGTTATGGGAGGTGAAATAAAGACGGTATAAGGGACAACATAGGATGATCAGAGAGGATATGTGAGAAAGAATGGCCAGTGATTCATGTTTGCTAGCTCTAGGGAATAACTAGAGGAGAAGACTATGTACTGTCTTTTTAGCAAAGAATACAAAGTATTAACCCATCTGTACTTGTGGTGACATTGTTAGAGGCAGTTAAATCAATCAGTGTATGTTTCTTCAACAGCTGAGATAAGCTTTAACAGTTTCCTCTGTGTTCTGACTAACACTGGGTGACGTTTCATATGCAGTAAGTAAATACATCACATCTAAGGAAATTGGTATCACATCCGTCCCAAAGCATCACCCTTATATGGCACACTGAGCCTGGAGGCCGTGTGTGCAACCAACTCAATACTTCAGGGAAACCATCTCCAACTCCTTTGTTTGTTTTGATAGATTCTCCTCGTTTCACAAGCAGAACTCGGATGCATCAAGCCGAGCAGCAAAAAAAAGAAGCAGGGGCCTTGTTAGATAAATTACAGGATCAAACCACATCAAGCCTTTTATTGGGCGCGCTGCAGTTAGGGCAGATGGTCGGATGTTTCTGGTCACAGATCAAAGAGGTGAGCTTCTTTAAAGTAAAACTGCCCTGAGTGAGCTGCTTTGGTCTGGTTTTCACAACTTATGTCCTAAAGGAGAACAGATACCAACCTCCAAACTATACGTTTTAGAACTGAAATAAAGATAATAGTCGACAGTGACGTCCTTCTGAAGGAGTTTTGGATGAGGAGTGGGGTTTCCTCTCAAACACATTTTCTTTCTTCACCTGGCAGGTCTGCATGGGTTTAACAAAAGCTGCATTGTTGCAGCATAGTCAGGTCACAGCCGACTATGTGGGTAAAAAGCTCAATAATTAACATGATTTTCGCTAAATAAAGTATTATTCTTTTTATAAAACAGTAACAGTGTCTGCTTGGCTGACAAATAGCAATAACAAAAGTACTTCAGGATATTTTTTGAGTTCCAGTGAAGTATGTGGTATGCTTCACATGGTGGACAGGTTGCCCTTTATCTTCAGCAGCTCTGCCATGCATGTGTTTTCCCAGGAGGGAGAAAAAGTCTAATTCCACATCCTTCCCACTCCCTCCTAGTCGCTGATGAAACTCCAGGACACACTTTGAGGTTAATCAGCGACTTCCATAGGCCCTCAGGGGCACAGTCATCATTATCTCAAAACAAGCAAGCCTGTGTGTTTACATCACCACTCCAAAAGACTGAGCTGAGTTTTAAAATAAAGCATTTCTTGTGAATCGTTAATAATGCTGATGACTCTGAGAGGGAAGATCTTAATCTGCTGTCCTGTGTGACGTAAAGACTGTGACTCAGCAGGGTGAAAACAAGGCCTAAAACATCATACATTCATTTTCTCCATCACTTCAGAAATCTGAAGGAAACTTTTACAGAACTGGAGTTTTAAACGTCTCTTAGGGTTCTCTGAACAAAGTAATGGATTGATAACTAACCTTGATACACCTCCGCCTTTTATTTCTATTGCATACCTAAAAAATAAGCTGTGTATAATATCCATACAGGAATGAGACGGGGAATACTTACTGTGGGGGTCGTTTTTCTCCCGGATTCCATCCACACCCCCGTCGGGTTTAATCCTCAGGAAATAGCCCCCATTTTTACAGTACAGCCTCTTGGGGTCCTTGAAGTTCCCAGGAGGAAAGCCGGTGCTGCTGCTGTCTTCAGGTACGGCGGGAAGTGCTGTGATTCCTCCCGTCGCCATCTCCTCCTTTTCCACTGCTTCTTGACAACTGCTTCGTCTCCTTCTTGAGAAGTGCAGGAGCCCTGCTGTGGCCTCCCACCTCCCACAAACTTCCCCCTCCTCCCCTTCTCTCTACACACAAACTGATTCCACTTAACCTTAGAGGTCAGTGTTCCTGAGTAGCCCCCCCCACCCCACACACACCCCTCTCAGGGCAGAGAGTGACCTTTAAGGCCTGGAAGTCTTGAGCAAAGCAAATCCTGCAAAGATCAGTTTGTTTCTCATGCTAGGAGCGTCTGATCTGCTCTCCGCTGTGCATCCAGAAGGGTTTACATGCAGCTCTCTCCAGCTTTTTGCTCTTCTTGCAGTTGAAGCAGGGCAGCTGGCTTAGATCTCTGAAGAAGGCTTTCCCTTCTGGGCCTCAGTTCGCATGCGCTCTAGGAGCAGCCACACACACACACCATGCTCACGCCCACTAATCCTCGCCAATTTAACCAGCCAACCCGGCAAAGGTTGGGGAAGGGGGACGGGCAGCTTGGGATCTGTCACTGAGGCCTTCTAGAGAACTGAAACCAGAACCACAAGCAGCAGTATGTGAAGAGAACCTCTGTTTTCATCCATTCAATCTAACAGCAGGAAAAGGAGCATAGAAAAACCAGTCCCATCCAGGATGCCAATGTTATTCTCTCTTCATTAGTTACCCCTTTTTACAAAAAACTTCATGATTTTCAATAAAACTCTTAAGCATGAGTGGATTTTTTTAAAATATTTAAAGCTAGTCAAACAAAATGACACAAAGTATCTGTTTAATAATTGAGCTCAGGAAAAGAAATTGGTTTATTTTATTATTAAATTTTCCAGATTCAGACCTCTACAGTTTTTGATCCTTTTGGGATATTTCATTCATTCATTCATTCATTCATTCATTCATTCATTCATTCATTCATTCATCACGCTTATCCCAAGCGGGGCAGCAAGTGGGTCTGGTGCCTATCTCCAGCTGTCTACGGGTAAGAGGCGGGGTACAGCCTGGACAGGATGCCAGTCCATCGCTGGGCAACACAAAGACAAACAGGACAAACAACCATTCACACCTAAGGAGAATTTAGAGAAGCCAATTCACCTAACAGTCATGTTTTTGGATTGTGGGAGGAAGCTGGAGTACCCAGAGAGAACCCACGCATGCTCAGGGAGAACATGCAAACTCCATGCAGAAAGACCCCGGGCCGGGAATCAAACCCAGAACCTTCTTGCTGTAAGGCAGCAGTGCTACCCACTGCGCCTGGGTCATTTCAATTCTTCACATTTAACATTTACTACAAATATATGATTTACTGGATTTCAAATATCACAGAATAGATAAATAAATAAATGCGTGATGGATTAAATTACAAATTGAGGATAGGCAGATTGATCAGATGATTAAACGAGGAGCAGAACAGAAAATGCTTGGATGGGAAAGTGATGTAATGACACATGGTGGACAAACTGCTGAAAGACAAAACCGATTAGATTTGGAGGTATAAATGTTTTTTACACTTGGTTGTTTTTTTTTTTTTTGTTTTTTTAGGAGTCCTGTTGTAAACTGATGCTTGTCAAAGGAAATATTTATCATTTTGTCAGGTCAGTTAACATTCAGATGTACGTTAAACTGTGCTCATTCTGGTAGAATGGTCTGCAAAAATATTTATCTATAAATCTATTTAAAACAATAAAGTAGAAATAAATAAGTACCGCCAAATCTAGACTCTTTATCTGCTCAGATTATAAGCCACTTTATAAGAGACAACCTGCAATAAAAAGAACTGTAAGAAGATGTTCACAGGAAGCTGAAGAAGCCCTGCAAGGTTGTTTTGAGGCTACAGACTGGGATGCACTGTGTCAGCCGCATGGAGAAGACGTCAATGCAATATATGTGTGACTGATTACATAAACTTAACTTCTTTGAAGATAACAACATCCCTACCAGAACAGTGAAATGCTTCCCAAATACACCATGGATCACAAGTGAACTAAAGCAACTGCTTAAAAAAAAAAAAAAGCATTTAACAAGCATTCTTTCTATCTCTAGAAGTGGCATGAAGAGGCAACTGGAGAGACTGAATCATAATAAGTCACAAGGTCCTGATGGTGTCAGCCCCAGAGTCCTGAAGACCTGTGCAGAGCAGCTCTGTGGGATTCTGCAGCATCCCTTAGTCTGACCCAGTACCAAAGAAAACTCAGCCAACAGTCCTCAGTGACTATACACCTCTTGCCCTGACATCCCACATCATGACGGTCCTAGAGAGACTTCTGATGGTTCATCTCAGCAAGCAAACAAGCAGCTATCAGGAACCCCTGCAGTTTGTTTATCGCTATGGAGTTGGAGTTGATGATGCCACCATTTCCCGCTTCAACAAACCCACTGTTATTTAGACAAGGCAGACAGCACTGTGAGGATCATATTCTTTGATTCCTCCATTACATTTAACACGATTCAGCCTTACTTACTTTGTGAGAAACTTCAGAAGACTCAGGTGGACGCATCAACAATCACCTGGATAAAAGACTACATGTCTAATGGACAACTGTTAGACTGAAAAGTCAGCTGCCTAATCAAGTAGTCAGCTGCACAGGAGCACCACAGGGGACAGTACTCTCACCATTCCATTTTACTCTGTACACGTCTGACTTCCAGAACCACACTGAATCCTTTCATCTGCAGAAATAGTCAGATGACTGCAGTCATTGAGTGACTGGTGAACCGCTTTGTGGAATGGTGTGGAAACATTCATCTGATCCTGAATGCCAACAAAACAAGGGAGATGATTGTAGATTTCAGCACAAACAGGAACAAGTTGAAACCTATTTACTTCTTGGGAGAAGAAGTGGAGGTGGTTGAGGAGTATAAATACCTCGGTGTTCCCTTGGACAACCAAATAGACTGCAGACACAACTGTGAAACCGTCTACAAGAAGGGAAAGAGCAGATAGTCCCTCCTAAGGAAACTTAGTTCCTCCTGCGTTTTCCAATAAGATGCTGCATCTCTTCTATAGGTCTGTAATGGCGAGTGTGATCTCCTCTTCCATCATCGGCTGAGGTAACGGTATTAGAGCTAAAAAAAGAAAAGAAAAGAAAACTTCACCTAATAAAGACGGCACTGGATCTGCTCCTGATCCAGTGCATAACAGACGATACAGAAAATCCTTCCTGCCTACAGCTATCAACACCTACAACAACTGTTTAAAAAAATAACAGATTCAATTCAATTCAGTTTATTTATATAGCGCCAACTCACAACACATGTCATCTCAAGGCACTTTACAGTCCAACAAGACCGTACAGTCAGATTCATTCAAAGTTTTAGATCTAAGGAAAACCAGTTGATGTCTTCCTCTGGCTCCCATTGTTCGGCTGGCCTCTCATGGATTCTGGCAGTAAAAGGGAACAAATCATCAGTGTGCTTCATGCTGCTCTTACTTCCTGGTGGTAGTGTCATCTCACTCTGCACTATAGCTGCTTTTTGTCAGAAAGTCTAAATGAAGGTGTGATCGTAGGTGAAACACCCCTGTGCTGCTCTCCTCCTCTTCCTCCTGCTATGAGTGTGTGTGGCTTGGCAGGTAAGGAATTACCGCTCATTGTAAGCTCCAGGTTGTTGCAGTTTTGAAACAGTGATTTTCCATATTTCTCTCCATATTTGGACCATTGCTGCTCTTTTATCTACCAGATTTCTCCAAGCCTATGATTCAAAGCCAGACTGTGGTGGCAGTCACAACCCCAATTAAAAGTGGTGTTTTGGGCACAGCATCTGCCTCTTCTGTGTGCCGTGATTCCTGAGTTTGGGTTGTCTCACTGCGTTTGGTGTTTTAAAGGTTTTTTGTTAGGGTTAGGGTTAGTGGATGCCGTCCCTACAGTGGCCCCTTCTGTTGGTAACCTCAACTATTGTAGTTTTTTTTTTTTATTATAAAGAATTGGTTTTAAAGGGTATTTTAAAAAGAATTTAATAAAAAGCTCTGTGTAAATTTGAAACTGTCTCAGATGTCTCAATCCCTGCATAACTGAACCTGTGTGCCTTAAAAACAGGGTAATATTCCCTGGGTGAAATTCCCAGGGTGGCTTTGTTGAGCATTTCTTTGATTTTAAAAAATTTTCATTGCACACAATTTCTGAGTTTCCCATAATGCCGCCACAAGTCATTGACTCAAATGCAATCCCTCACACTAAGCATGCTTGTAGCGACAGTGGAGAGGAAGAATTCCATTTTAACAGGAAGAAACCTCCAGCGGCCATCTGCCGAGACCGACTGAGGTTCAAGGAGACAGAAGCAGACATAGAAAAAGAAGCATAGATACAAAAAGAACTTGTAAAATGCGGCCCCGTCCAGGAAACACACAGCCAGGCAGACGAGCTCCGAGCCAACTCAAATCTCAGAGGATGAAAAGAGCACAGAACGAGGATTAAAGGGGATTTAAGAGACTTTTAAGGTGGCGTGGTTGTTGGTGCCAGGTAGATGTATTTCAGAAACTGACGCTCTACTGGGATTCTTTCATCCACGACCATCTCTACAGTTTACAGAGGATGGTTCCCGAAAAATAGACAATATCTATTGACAGGCAGTTCTGTGGGCGCAACTGCCTTATTGATGTCAAAAGCGAATGGCCACACTGGTCTGAGCTGATAGAAAAAACATTGTATTTTGATGCAGGTGAGCGACAGCAGCAGACGACCACATCAGGTGCCACTCCTGTCAGCTGAGGACAGGAAAATGGGGCTATAATTCACACAAAATTGGACAATAGAAGATTGCGAAAAAGTTGTCAGTTCTGATGAGTCCCGGTTTCTGCTGCGACATTCAGATAGCAGGGTCAGAATTTGGTGTCAACAAGTCCATTCTGTCTTGTAATACTTCAGGCTGCTGGTAAGGGTGTAGGGCATATTTTCTTTGTACGCTTTGGGCCCTTTAGTACCAAATTGAGCATTGTGTCAACGCCACACCCAATAGACTACCTTTGGGATGTGGTGAAAAGAGAGATTCACATCATGGAAGTGCAGCCAACAAATCTGCAGCATCTGCATGATGCTATCATGTCAAGATGGACCAAAATCACTGAGGAATATTTGCAGTACCTTGTTGGATGTATGCCACAAAGCAGATCTAGCAGCTCTGAAGGCAAAAGGGGATCCAACCTGTTATTGGGAGGTGTACCTTATAAAGTGGCCAGTGTGTATATCTATGGCATGTTTTAAATGACTTCAATCTTAAACTCCAAATCCTCTATCTGGGTTTCGAGTGACCAGGCTGAAGCTCTGAGCAAAAGATTAGGGTGATGGTAGGAAGGCTTTAAATCACAGAAACTTGGATGCTTATGCTTTTCTTAAATTGACTCTGTATTGAGCCTAGAGATGATGTGTTGTGAATTTAATATTAAATTAAATAATTACGATTTACTGTGAAAACACGGGTGAAATAATATGAAATGTTGCTCAGCTGTTGTATGGGGTCTGTCAATGCAAAGAAAAGAATATAATACTTTCAGTTTGCCTTGAATGAGACACATTTTACCCTTTTTTTAAATAATTTTTGTGAGATTTCTCTCTTTTCCTACAAAAAAAGTAAATTTTAGGTTAAAAAGTCAAATGATATTAGATGTAAAATTGACAGTGTTATGATTTGGATGTAAATATTTAAATATCGAATGAATCCTATTTAGTACATGTGAAAAAACTACAAACTCTAAAATAATAGAGTAAGAGCCTGATATTGGTGTTGCTCAAACCAACTCCTACTACTTTCCTTCTTTCTCAAATATGGACCCAGAGTTAAGGGAACATACATCAGAGCGTTATGGGCTGCTTGTTATAAGCATGTGATCTTAAACATATAAATTAGATCCGAGCAAAAATCAACGTTTGGAGTTTTAAGCTGCAAACAGATTTGGTAAATTTTAGCATGAAAACCACGTTCCCCTGCACAAGTTCTCAGGTATATTTGCTCCTCACTATAGAGGATTTTTTACAGAATTCTTATTCTTTCTAATAATTACTAGAAAAACAACAGAAGTTTCTTTATAGACATTATAATTTTGTCTGATGCACACAGCAATTCAGCTGAAGCACATCTGTCACCTTGTGCCATTCCAGTTCCCCTCTCGCTGCGTTGTGGTAGTCGTGTCACACTCCTCTACCACGTCACTGCCACCACAGGGCGATGCCCCGGTCGAGCTGGGGAAGCTTTTTATTTCACTGAGCTAATTATAGCATACCAGAGGCTCTCTCAGAGGAAATGGATGTTCACACATGTCATTGCCACCGAGAACCTCCAACATACAACATGCTATTAAAGGAACGTTTTTGTGAATTAAAGTACAATTGTTTAGGACGGTTTCAAATCTTTATTTGGTGTCTTTTAAGGTTGTACAAATGGAATAAGTCATTACTTTACCTAATAATCTTCTAAAATCAGTGTTTTAGTGGCGAAGAAGTGATAAAGAACTGATCTCAATGTTAAGGAGCAAAGATAGAACCCTCTTAAATGGACTGTAAGAGAAATAAAAAATAATAGTAATCAAAAGTCAAAAACACAACTAAAACATTTTAAAATAAAATGATTCTTAGGGATTTATTAACAATGAATATGTCTCCCCCTAGTGGTAAAGAGTGGGTAGTTTACACCTTAAATAATCTGAAAGATGACATCTAATAATGTACCGTATAAAAAAAAAAACCTTTTGTAAAAAGATTGCAAAACTTCTGCAGGTGAAAGATAAATCACAATCGTAGTGTTCCTATGAAACAATCATAACTGCATCAGATTCTCCTCAGTTTTTTGTACAACTCCTGTGATGATCTCTGCATCACTCTGCAGAACTAGAAAAACAAGGTCTAAAGCTTTCCTCCAAGCTTCCTGCTTCGAGCTCAAGTTATCATAGACTTTCACAGCCGGTGCTTTATCTGGTTTCACTGCTGAGAAAACTGCATCTTCTCTTTCACTCTCCAAAACAAGCTGCAAAAACTTTCCTGCGATTATTTCGTCTCTATGAAAATCCTGCAGCTGCTTTCTGACAATAGTCCTTGCTTGAGTTCCTTTGGTTATGGCAGTTATGTAATCTATTAAACCATCTGCAATGAGCTGGAACACGAGACCTCTGTAGAAACTTGCATCTGACCCAGTTTTGCTGCGGTGCTCTGCTTGTTCTAGTAACTTATGAACACAAAGCAGCTCGGTCCCTCCAGCACCAGGCAGCAGGGCTCCGTCTTTCAGTGCATGGTGTAAACGGTAAACGCAGGCCCAGAACTGGTCTTCCAGTGCCTGAAGCTTTCCATTAATGCAGCTTGTTACAACTGCCGTGACCAGTCCGCCTTCCCCGCCCGTGGAAATGTTCACAGCCAGTAAAGATTTCCTCTCATAGCTGCCGAGGTCCCTCCAAATCTCGATCTTCACGCCATGGCCGACACAATGCTCTGTTAACTGTGTGGCATAGCTTACTGGGACGGCTCCAGTTGAACTGGTCACAGCCGTAAAAACTGAAGGGTTGATTTTTTCCACCACAAGTATATGGTGCCTGCAGCAGAGCTGGATGACCTTTGGACTGGCGAGGCCAGCGGTTAGTACCAGGTCCACTTCCAGGCTCAAGAGCAATTTTAAAACCTTATCCAACCATTCATCCTCTTTGCTTGATGCTGATAAATCCAAGTGCCCATGCACACGTGTACCTGACAGGCCTTTAAAGCCTGGATGGCGGTAAGTCTGTGATAGATCTCCAGTAACAAGAGCCACCTTCAAGGGTCGTTGTTTCAGACCATGAGAAACTGCAGCCTGTTCGTCAGATAAAAGAACGACACAGCCTTCAACAACACACGAGCAGTCCTCTGGCAAAGCAGGCAGAACACAAGTCATCACTTTGGAAATGTCAAACAAGCGATCGCTGACGCGCTGTCGGTTCATTTTTAACAGCATCTCAGCAGCTTGAACCGCTAACCTCATAGCGTTCTCACAACCATGGCTTAAAGACTCCGCCATGACGGCTACGTCTGGGAGGTCGGGCGCATCAGGGTGCAAAACCGTGGAGCTCATTTCAGACTTTGTCTCACAAAAATGTCTGCTGAGCTTCAGTTTTCTTTGGGCACTCATGTTTAAACACTTCTCACGGACATTCGGTGTCTCTTGGTTCGGCTTGATGGGTTTTTCTGACCGCTGCAGTCCTAAATCTTGAGTACATTTCTGGATTACAGAAAGGTCCTTGATGGAAACTGAAGATTTCTTGCATACATCCAAGCAAATATCAATCCCCTCAGACATACATGTGATTATGTATTTAACGGAAATCCCTCTATGGAGGCAGTCCAACGCCACACGGCTCCACGCTCCTGCGAGGAACAGCAGGCATCCCGTCCCTGTCCGGTACTCCTTATGATGGGCACGGATGGTCTCATGAACAAGTTGACCAACAGCACAAGTAAGCTCCAGGTTGTCAATGATTCGAAAACAGGAGCCCACAAGAACCGCCTCCCCACTCGTTTCGTCTTGGATGAACTTGTAGTTTTTATCGGGGCCGATGGAGGACCGCACCGTTCCTCCAAGAGCTGAGACTTTCTGGAGTCCAACATGGCGTCGACGGTTAATTATCACACTTTCCAGCATTACCAAGACTGAAAAAAGGAAGCAGAAACACTCAATGTCAGAAATACTTTCTTTTTCATTTGTAAGAATACTTAATGTTATTAATGCTGTTGAGGGTCAAGCTAGAGAGAAAACTATAAGCTTCCAGAACTTTCTACTAACTTTAAAGTTGCATTTAAGCTTAATTCATTACATTTTACCTGGATTTATTTTCAAAAGAAGTGACACATTAGGTGTAATTTAGAACCTAACACCAAACAGAAGAAAACATTGGTATACGTATACAGTATACCAAATTAATGTTCCTATGGAAAACCAGCATGTAAAGCTGTACAAACAATCCTAATACAGCCCCAGGGCAATATTTTTTTAAATGTATTTTATCTCCGGATGACGTAGAGGAAAAGATTTCTGCTCTGCATTTCTGAAACTAATTTCTGCACGAGTTTAAATACACAAATCAGTCAGGAGTTGTTGCACCTTGTTGAGTGACAGGAAATGAGGCCCCAACCAGAGAGCTTCCATTTGAAACAATGAAAATGACTGCAACAATCCTTTAAGGTGTGTTAGATGTAACAAAACGCTAGTGCAAACTAAACAGGAAAGCCTTAAAATGGCAACGTGCAGAAACATCAAGGAACCTTTCAATGCATCAGGATAGAAAATGATTGAACATAAAATACACAACAAAATAAATGGAAGAACGTGTGAAACGAGGACAGCGTATGAACTTGGCTGAAAGAAAATATGTGAAACTAGAAATATTATTGACTGAACAGAAGAGAGGAAGGACTAGTTAGCGTCTAAATCTAGTTAGGGTCAACATCTATGGGTGGCATGAGAGTAGGGCTGAAACAATCTGATTAATTGTGATTAATCGATAAATCATGATTAATTGATTGTTGAAATAATCGTCAACTATTTTAGTAATCGACTAATTGTTAACTGGAGCATAAAGACTGTGAAACATGGCTTTAGCTGAGAGAGCAACCCACATAGAGAAGTTATTATAGGAAAAAATATATATCAATATTTTGCATTTAAGATAAAATAGAACTCCAGAAGTGGAAAATTTTTTGTTTGACCTTGTTTAATTCTTTCAAAAATCTTTGAGGAAATTTTTGATATCCTATTAATTGAAAAAATAATTGACAGATTAATCGATTAGTAAAATAATGATTAGATACAGCGCTAAATACGAGTTCTATTCAAGGATGAAAAGCAAATCTGCTAGAAGAACAGTTTGGTATCAACAAGACCACAGATCCAGGTCTTGTCAGCAGCTGAGCTCTATTCTAGGGGCACCTTGCTAAATGAATGAGCTATCTTGATTTTTTTTTTCCTGTGGGATCAAAAGAAGTACCTACCTGCCAACCATTAGCAGGCTGTGCTGATTGGAAACGATGGAAACTTAAAAACTGGTGCATGACATTCACAGCTTCTCTGTCTACTGCTATACAAAGATGCTGCAACCTGACTGCTGCATTAAAAATGAGTGAGGCCCCAAAAATGAAACAGCTGAACAGAAAACAAAGATACAACACAGTAAAAATCATGTCATTGTTTTTTTTTAGTTTTTTTTTTTAGGTGTTGAGTCCTAAATCTTTCTGTTGGGCCGAAATAAATGTGTGCAATAAAACAAAACTATAATTTAAACATTTTACGCTGTTCTCAAAACCAAAACAAAACAAAACCAACCTGAATGTTCGGCTCGGGTACACACATTTATGATGATCCAATTAAATGAGTTCAAAATAATTTTAGACCCTTTTTAAAGTATAAATAAAACATATAATTTATGTTTGTGACTGGACTCACAACACTGAGGCTCTGTATAAGAAAGGTCATAGCAGACTCTTCCTGCTGATGAGACTGAGGTCTTTTGCAGTGTAGGGGGCACTCCTAAAGACCTTCTATACTCTACTGTGTCAGCCATCTTCTATGGAGCTATATGTTGGAGCAGTGGCTTATCTGTAGCTGAGAGAAGGCCGCTGGATAAGTTGATCAGGAAGGTCAGCTCTGTGATTGGATGCCCTTTGGACTCAGTGCAGGAGGTAAGAAACAAAAGGATCATAACTAAAATAACATCTCTGTTGGATAATGTCTCCCATCTCATGCATGAAGCTGTTGCAGAACTGGAGAGCTCCTTCAGTGCCAGACTGCTGCACCCTAAATGCACCAGGGAGCGTTATCACAGATCCTTCCTCCCAGAAGCTTTAAGACTTTATAACCATCAGTTCCCAACAACCTTCACTGCATGAAAAGTGGGATTTTCGTCAATATGCGGCACTGTAGATTGTCGTGGAACTTCAGGTTAGCGGCAGTTTACGACAATTTGCAGGCTTCGCCGAAAACTCCCGTAAATTGTCAGAAATTGACGTGGACTCTCTTAGGCAGTGTTCCCCCCATGCCTCCCCCCCATGGAATTCTAGGGGAGGCTTTAACATGTAAATGAACATGCTGTGAGCTATACAAATGCAAACCAGGGTTGCAGGGGGGGGTTTTACCCCAAGTGACATCTTTCTGGGTAAGAAAATCTCTGATACAAAGAGATCAGGCTTAGTATAGCCTCTCACATTTTAGCTTGAATTGATTTATTTAATTAAAGTATAGAGACCAAAACAGATCTTTAGCTGACAGAGCAATACATTTAGAGCAGTAATTATAAAAAAAAAAAATTGCATTTAAGATAAAAAATAAAATGTTGTCTGTCAATATGCTCAATTCACAATTACTTAAGTGGAAAAGTTTCAAGAAATGAGTCTGAGATGATTCACTTTATAACATGGCGCATTATCCTGTTGGAAGTAGCCATCAGAAGATTGGTACACTGTGGTCATAAGGTCCGGCCAGGTCAAGATCCGCAATTGCAATCGCACCAAACAGGAAAAAGAACATCGACAAATTCCGGTTCGTCAAATTAAAATATAGCAGCAACAGATCGGTGACTAGAAATTATAGCACAATTCTTATATATATATAAAAAAATCTAACACCGTTTATTTAAATGATTGGATCCAAACTATTGGTTATTCACCAACGAGGAAGCAGATTTCTCATCTCCATCAAAATATTTATTTTATACCGAGGGACTTAAACTTTAATCAAATCCATTCAAAAGAAACTTCTTATTACAGGAATGAAAAGAGATGCTGAGTTTGGAAGTAGTGAACAAGTTCATTAAAAAAAAAGCAGTTTTGAATTATCCTTATCCCCGTTACAAAAATCTACAAAAATATATATATATTTGGGCAGAAACTGAACATATGCTGGATGATGGTGGGATTTTTTTAATATGTCATATTAAATTAAGCGCTCACAGGGTTCAAACAGGAATGAGTGACTCTAATTTAATGCTATTTTAATGCTTTTTGAAATGATTTTAATGCCATCAACAAGAACCATGTACACAAGTTATTAGTGTACATGAAATATGAAGGAGCTGCAAGCAGAGTTCCATGACTCCTGTATGTATGTAAACACACACACATACACATATATACGTATATATATATCCTCTAGCTTTTTCTCCGCCTGGAGCGATATAATATATCTGACGAAATTGTTTTTATAAGCATTTTTTATTAAAGAATTATAAATACTTCGATAAACATATTTAAATAATTTTAGTGCCAATTAAGGCCTTGATAAAAAAAAAAAAAAAGAATGATTTTTTTATTATTTTTATTGATCCGCGGACACCCTGGTTCATCTCGCGCATGCTCTGTACGATCTCCAAGAAACTCAGAGCGGCGGGGCTGGATCCACAGTGGAGGATGGATGCTTTGCTTTGTGCAGGCGGTCAGGAGCGGATAATGGGGGATTTCGGGGTAAAACTCCTCTTGGACGCGATGGCAACTCTGCATCGAACAAGACGAACTCAAAGAAGAGATGCTAGCGGTAAATATATGTTCGATTACTGCCTGCTAAGCTAAAAGCGGCCTAGCCTGAGCTACGGCTAATAGCGACTAATAGTAGCCTTGCAAGAACAAGCTTTATTAAAGTGTATTTTTTGTGATTTACAGGAAGCAGTACGCCGTCTTCACAACTCGGAGACTAATTGCAGGCGCTATGAACCGGAGCAAGGGTAAGATTTAAAGAATATGCTTTCATTCTGCGGTAAAAGGAAATGGATACCGATCATAGCTTTACATTTTGTTTTCACAGGCCTCCTATTTGCTCGGAGCCATCTCGGCAAGTCCAGATTTGCATGATGTTGATAAAGACGACATTGTGTGTAAGTGACTTGTTTTAATGTTTTCTCCTTCCTTGTTACTGTGACTTGCGTTTGATTTTTTATTTATACCGCTCTCATTTAATTGTTTTCCAGCTGCCTGTAAGACGTATTTTGAGACGGTACGCAGGAGCTTCAGATATACGCAAGCCAACACGCTGCGTGCGGAGGCTATCTGCTCGGAGTCGGGCCAGAAGAAAGAGGGTAAGACTTTATTTGGTGACTATTTTTCAGGTGCATTGATAGATGTGTTGTGTCCATACGCAGTGCGCTGATTCATTGTTTTTTTTCCGGCTGTGTCTCTGGATGGATTGTACGGTCGCCGCCATTTCGTAGGCCGGATCCCTCTGAACTCTGTGTTAAGCTGCAGTCCCGGTTAGAAGCGATGCCGAAGTACAGGGCCACGCACAGTAGGCGTCTGCACATCGGACCTGCCTCGGAGGGAATGCTGCCAGTTACCTCCAACCCCGAGGAAGCAAACGGACCGTTCACTGACTTTTAATTTTTAGAAACGCATGTGTTTGGATACGCGTTGTATATAGTTGTGTGTGTGTGTGTGTTTCAATAATGCTCTTTCTTTGCATAAAAAGCTTCCTGGCAAATCTTCATTTCCTGTATAAATTCATTCATGTCCTTGATGGTAGCATAATAATTGTGTAGTAGTGTAGGATAACATAAATACACACCATATGAATGAATAAATATATGAATGAATAAATATATGAATGAATAAATAAATATATATATATATGAATAAATATATATATGTAAATTTTTATGTAAATATATATATATGCCAACCAATCACGAGCGACTTTACTTGTTTAAAAAGAAGTGGTTCCGTCCAATACTCAGTAAGAAAATTAAAGCCTGGCGTGGCCACGTGTGGTTTTGCTGCCAATCACGAGCGATTTTACTTGTTTGAGAATAGTGGTTTCAGCCAATACTGAGAAGGTTATTCAAGCCAGACCTGGCCAGCCGCGCAGGCTTGCTGTATTCATATGCTAATTAGGGCCATTAGTACAGCTGATCGCTCTCCACATACGTCATGGTACGTTTCCGACAATTTGTGGCACGACAAACGCGGACAAGCACGGGTTGCAAATTGTCGGAAACTGACGAAAATCAGGCAGATCTGCGGGAGTTTAAGGGGGTTTACGGGGACGAAAATCTCACTTTTCATGCAGTGCTTAATAAGTTGTTACATTCATGCTGATTTTGCACATTTAGTCAGTTAAATAACAAACTGCTTTCATTTGTCACATCTCTGATGTTGCTGCTATTTTCAAATATCCATTACTGTAAAAATGTCCATAGCTGTAAATGGGTACTCCAGGTGCACAGTTTTATATTGTTGAAACACTGTACACTGCAGTATTTTATTGTTTATCTTTTAACTCTTCACTATTATGTTATTCTAATATATTTTTCTAAGGTCAACATTGTCTGACAATTTTTCTATAAAGTTTTTGCAGCTGTAAACACCAGAATTTACCCATTGTGGGACAATAAAGGGATTTTCTATTTGATCTATTCTTTTATATTTAACGATTTAAATAGCACATTCAAACGCTCCTAACGGAGATATGGCACCTTAAGTCAGAAATACAGTAAAAAAATCTTTTCTGAATGTGCAAAACCGTTAAAACGTAAAAAAACAAATATCCGTACCTCTGATTTCACCAGCTTAAACCATTTATTTAATAAGCTCTTCTTCTCCCGGATGTTTGGGATTTTCCTACACAACTGCGCATGCGTTGTGTGTATTTGTTGCCGGGCAACGAAAGATGAGTTCAAGCCATTGGAGGAAACTTTTTTAGCCCGCCTATTCTACGCCATGATTGGCTGAAAGGATACGTTTCCGGTATTTGCTGCCTCCTATTGGCAGTCGGTCGTGTCAGTTGGAAGTACAACCGTTTGTGGACATCTTTAGCAAACACAACGCCGAAGTTTTTTCCGCTGTGTTTTTTTGCTTTTCAAATGGTAAAACTGCGCAAAATTATTAACTCTATTATGTTTGTGATATTTATTGTATTTTTCATTCACTTTAGCCTGAATGTTTTTGTTCCTGTCTCGTTTTGATTAGCTAAATGGAAGCTTATGCTAGCCCACACGATGGTGGCTTAATAAACTAAGCTAATTTTGCGGTGGTTCTGTAATTATCTGTCTGTTTCTCTTTGTTAAGGCTTCAAACTACCGAAAACCAGCTTCCTCTGCGAGCCAAAAGAAAAAGACAAACTCAAAAACGGAGCTGATCGAAGAGCAGAAACAGGAGATCAAGGAAGCTTTTGATTTGTTTGACACAGATGGAACTGGGACGATAGACGTGAAAGAACTCAAGGTGGGTTTCTGTACATGATGAATGCCTGAAGTATGCACAGAACCTGGGTTTAATTGGCTGTTTATATTTGCTACAGGTTGCCATGAGAGCCCTGGGGTTTGAACCAAAAAAAGAGGAAATCAAGAAGATGGTTGCAGAGTTTGTGAAAGATAACTCTGGAATTATTGATTTTGATGACTTTCTCAGTATGATGACTCAGAAAATGGTGAGTGTGAAGCAATGAGAAAAGTACTGATTTATTCAGTTTCGGTAGATAAATAGATAAATCAACCTTTTTCTTTTCATGCTCATTCAGTGAAGAAAAACATTTTTTTTTTTAAGAAACCAGCAATGTAAAGGTTATTCTGAAGTAAAAATAATAAAGGTGTTTAAACCATATTATATAGTATAGATTTAATTGAACTAGTATAAATGTGAGGCAACTGACGTTTATTTCCACGGATGTTTGGCTCACCACCACATGCTGAGTGCAGGATGTTAATCAGGGGTTGGAAAACAACAAAACCATTGCTTTTGGCATCAGCTGACAGACATTGACTTCCAATCCTGAGGTTGTTGGTTCTAGACCCAACTTAGACTAGTGGTTAGGGCATTGCGCTTGGATCCAAGAGGTTCTGAGTTCAAGCCCCACCCCCATGGACTGCCACTCTGGGTCCCTGAGCAAGACCCTTAAACCCCACACTGCTCCCCGGGCGCCACACAATGGCTGCCCACTGCTCCCCAAGGGAATCGGCTCAATGCAGAGAGTTTATTTCATTGCATTGTAGTTGTGAGAGTAATGAGAATAAAACGTTGAATTCTAAACTATTCTTAAATTATTATTTGCCAGCTTATGAGAGTGTCGTTGTCATGAACTCTGAAATACCAGGCAATATTCAATAACAACCTGGTACCTTTAAAAAGAAAACAACTAAGTTAAATTTAGTTCTTTAAGTTGGATAATGTTAAAAATTGGTCTGGACGATAACAGGAAAGCATTCAGTGGCAATGTTTTTGCTAAATATTACAGTGAATATATTAGTTTAAAGACATTTTAATTGTCCTAATCTTCTTGTTCCATCTGTCAGTACTGAAGTGTTCTTTCTTTGTGACCCTTAGCATCTTAGACATTGGTATTTGAGCTACATGTGTTTGTGTACTGCTGTAAAACTAAATTCAATCTGTTACTGGTATGTAAGGTAGGAAGTGACAAAAAGGAGATATAATTTCCTTCACTTATTGCATTAAATACACTATTTTTCTTTATGTCAAAGTTTTCCAGAGCGTTAAATCCAAAATGTTCCTCTGACACACAGTCATGTCCATCCCAGTTCCCAGCCTTCAGTTTTATGGAAAACCTTTAAACTGAACACTGTTTTTTTTTTTCTGTGGTAAAGAGAAATTGTGAAATCTGCAACGCATTAAATATTTCTGATATACAAAGACATGTAACCTGCACCGTACCTTCATTTGGGATTAAAAAAGCAAAAAAAAAATATGTGCATGTGAAAACTGTAAATGGCAAAAACATGTAAAAATGTATGTACATACACATTCTTTTTTTAAATTTATTTATTTCTATCCATCCATCCATCCATCCATCCATCTTCCTCCGCTTATCCGGGGTCGGGTCGCGGGGGCAGCAGCTTCAGAAGGGAGGCCCAGACTTCCCTCTCCCCAGCCACTTCTTCCAGCTCTTCAGGAGGAACCCCAAGGCGTTCCCAGGCCAGCCGAGAATCATAGTCTCTCCAGCGTGTCCTGGGTCTTCCCCGGGGCCTCCCCCCTGTGGGACATGCCCGGAACACCTCACCAGGGAGGCGTCCAGGAGGCATCCTAAACAGATGCCCAAGCCACCTCAACTGGCTCCTCTCGACGTGGAGGAGCAGCGGCTCTACTCCGAGTCCCTCCCGGATGACCGAGCTTCTCACCCTATCTCTAAGGGAGAGCCCAGCCACCCTACGGAGGAAACCCATTTCGGCCGCTTGTATCCGCGATCTCGTTTCTTTCTGTCATGACCCAGAGTTCATGACCATAGATGAGGGTAGGAACGTAGATCGACCGGTAAATCGAGAGCTTCGCTTTTTGACTCAGCTCTCTCTTCACCACGACGGACCCGGTACAGCGCCCGCTTCACGGCAGACGCTGCACCAATCCGCCTGTCGACCTCCCGCTCCCTTCTTCCCTCATTCGTGAACAAGATCCCAAGATACTTAAACTCCTCCACTTGGGGCAGGACACCCCCCTTGACCCGGAGAAGGCACTCTACCCTTTTCCGGCTCAAGACCATGGCCTCGGATTTGGAGGCACTGATCCCCATCCCAGCCGCTTCACACTCAGCTGCGAACCGATCCAGCGAGAGCTGCAGATCACGACCTGATGAGGCCAATAGGGCCACATCATCTGCAAAAAGCAGAGACGCAATCCTAAGGCCACCAAAACGGATCCCCTCAACACCTTGGCTGCGCCTAGAAATTCTGTCCATGAAGGTAATGAACAGAATCGGTGACAAAGGGCAGCCCTGGCGGAGTCCAACTCTCACTGGAAACGAGCCCGACTTACTGCCGGCAATGCGGACCAGACTCTGACACCGGTCATACAGGGACCTGACAGCCCGTACTCCCGGAGAACCCCCCACAGGGCCCCCCGAGGGACACGGTCGAACGCCTTCTCCAAGTCCACAAAGCACATGTAGACTGGTTGGGCGAACTCCCATGCACCCTCCAGGACCCTGCTGAGGGTGTAGAGCTGGTCCAGCGTTCCACGACCAGGACGGAAACCACATTGCTCTTCCTGAATCCGAGGTTCGACTATCCGACGGACCCTCCTCTCCAGCACCCCCGAATAGACCTTGCCGGGGAGGCTTAAGAGTGTGACTCCCCTGTAATTGGAGCACACCCTCCGGTCCCCTTTTTTGAATAGGGGGACCACCACCCCAGTCTGCCAATCCAGGGGGACTGCCCCCGATGTCCATGCAATGTTGCAGAGTCGTGTCAGCCAACACAACCCTACAACATCCAGGACCTTCAGGAACTCCGGGCGGATCTCATCCACCCCCGGGGCCCTGCCACCGAGGAGCTTTTTAACCACCTCGGCGACCTCGCCCACAGAGATTGGAGAGCCCAGTCCAGAGTCCCCAGGCCCAGCTTCCTCAATGGAAGACATGTTGGTGGGATTGAGGAGGTCTTCGAAGTATTCCGCCCACCGACCCACAACGTCCCGAGTCGAGGTCGGCAGCACACCATCCCCACTATAAACAGTGTTGGTGCTGCACCGCTTCCCCCTCCTGAGACGCCGGATGGCGGACCAGAATCGCTTCGGAGCCGTGCGGAAGTCTTTCTCCATGGCCTCTCCAAACTCCTCCCACACCCGAGTTTTTGCCTCAGCAACCATCCGAGCCGCATGCCGCTTCGCCCGCCGGTACCCATCAGCTGATTCCGGAGTCCCACAGGTCAAAAAGGCCCGATAGGCCTCCTTCTTCAACCTGACAGCATCCCTCACCGGAGGTGTCCACCAACGGGTTCGAGGGTTGCCGCCACGACTATTTATTTCTAATATTTTTTAAATCATCCTAAACGGAAGCTGTTGCATGTGAAGAGTTGGTTCCTAATTACTGCTTTAAGTTGGTTATTTTTCCAAAAGGATGATTTTCTTGATTTTCTTCCTGCCCTAAAAGATTTATGCAAATAACCAAGACAACATCACTGTTGGTTAGAAAGAGACATTGACACTCCTCTGGGATATTTGTTCCAGCTGACCAACAACTTCTTGGCATCAGTGTCTCATTAAATAAAGTCATTTACACATTTTTCTTCTACATTGTTTGTACAAAGTCTAGACGGTTTTGTCCATCTGCAGCAATATTGTAATGTAAACCAAATCCATAATAATTCAGGTAAATAAACCTATATCTAGTAAAAACACACACTATGTGATGTGCAATTAATGTTCGAAATCTTTTCCTGTGCTTCATAAAAAGATGTACAGTTATTGAATGAAATTACACTCTATTCAATAAAGCAAATTCATTCACGGTTTACCTATATATATATATATATATATATAACATTAGAATTACTGTTTCTGATTAGCTTTGATACTTGGCTTCTCTCTTCACTTTTCATTCGTATGTGTATCTAAACTTAGTTTATAATTCATTATAATCTGTATTATTTATTGGAGCAGTTCCATGTAGCTGGAATTAAAAACAGCTCAGGAATACCTGTTGAATACCTGTTAACCAGTTCCAAAGAACGCAGCGTAGTGAGAAGTTGAGACGTCAGTAGCGAGACACGGTTCCTTCTGGTTTCCCTCAATTAATCTAAGTCAGCTAATAAACCACACACCATCCTGTGTCCTCAGATCAGTTGGATCTCTGAACAATCGCGCCTCATTCTTCCACCCTCCTTCAGTAGTTTAACAGCTGAGATCCTTTCAAAGCTGCCAGATTAATATTTAACACGTAAAGCGTAAATTAATGAAAGACCTTTAGGTTTGATGCTCCTTGAATAAATAAAACTAAACAGAGTCATGTTTAAGTGTGTTTAGGAGAGCATTATGCTATTTCGTAGAGAAAAAAAAAAGAATCTACTGGCAAAGTTGAAAAGTTTGCATGAATCTCTGCACTTTTTAACACAACTTTGATTTCATCCAAACTGAGTTGTGCTTAAAATGTGGCTGGGAATGTTTTTAGTGTGTACGCCTGCTTTGCACTCTAGACCCAAAGAGTCTGGCTGATCTGAATAGATTTTCCTTTGATATTGTGAAACATAGAAGAAGACTAAAGGCTGTTCATTTATCAGAGGTAGCAGGGGAGCTAATAATAGACCCATCTTTGATTTTATTGAAAAATTCTTCTCATGTTTTTAACCCTAATGAGAACATGTAAAAGATGACAGATCCTCCGGATGGGTTTAAGTGATTTTTATTTTTTACAAATCTACCAGCAAAGAAAAACATAACATATTACCCAACAGTTCTGTTCAACATGCACTATTAATGATTGTTGTATGTTGTGGGGTTATGTATAAGATAATATTCTCAGTGGATGATTTAGGGCCCTGAAGAGCAGTTTTAACTTGTTTAGAAGTAACATCATTAAATTTCCTTATCCCATGTTTCCTGTCTCCTGATAGAATGAGAAGGATGGCACAGAGGAAATAATGAAGGCCTTCCGGCTGTTCGATGATGACTGCACGGGAAAAATCTCTTTCAAAAATCTCAAGAGAGTTGCCAAGGAGCTGGGAGAAACCCTCACGGATGAAGAGCTGAAGGTATTATCCATGTTTGTTTATTTTTCTGCTCAATGTTCATTTATTCTTTCAAGAATTTATTATTCTTTAGCTTCAAATTGCTGCATTGCAAAAAAAAAACAAAAACAAACAAACAAAGCAAAAACCAACCCATAAGCAATTTGGATGTAAATTAAACATATGTGAAGTTCAAACAAAAGGGATATTAGATCACTGAAATAAGAGTATATTCTCAAGATGTTAATGGGTAAATAATCTAAGTGAAAGACAAGACATCTCAACAACTAATCAGATTCAGAGAACAATGTGTGTTGGGGCTAATTAAAGAGGTATGATCCACCTTCAGCACCCTGGAATAACCTCACATTGAAATATTAGACATAATAAAAGTAAAATATGTAGTTTTTATGTTATTGTGCCTTCATATCCTTAGAAACATTCATTAGATAGAAAAATAAGTTGCATCCATATTACTGACTACATGATTGGGCCTCCTTGCAGCACGGCATAGGGTTCATCATCCTGTGGTTCATGAAGCCCAGCTGGCTTTCATACTGTTTTATTGTGTTTGTCTTCCTATTGTCAACGCTGCATAGATTAGTGGTTGATCAAACACACTGACACCATGTTCAGGAAAGCTGGTGTTAGTTATTGGGCAGGTGAATCAAGTCCTACTGACAAATTACATCAGGATCTTTTCTTTAAAAAGAAGAAAGGATAAGGAGCTCTAAACTCTTTTGACCACTGATCAATAATCCATTTTTTCCTCCTGGTAGGGTGCCTCTGACTTTTTCCTTTTTAAAAAAACAGCTTAAAGAACCAAAGTGGCAGTTTTAGCTCATTTCCTGCACACGTGTGTGTGAGCTGACTGTTGAGGTAGTGCCTCCAGCTGCAGTCCACTCATTTGTTTCACCACCCAAAATCTTAAATTGACTTTTCTGTGTCTCTCTTACAAGGATGCTAATTTTTATTTTTATTTTTTCAGTGTTCCACACTTTTTCTTCTACTCAATATGTTAAGATGTATTTTTTAGCAATGCTCTTTTCTTTGTGGAGGAAGAAGATGAATATCTAATGGGTAATTAAGCCTTTATGAAAGTGTAGGTCAGCACCATATCTATTTAAATTGATTTTACATTGTATTAAAAAGTTCTGAGAAAGAAAAAAGTAAATTTTAATAGCCATAAGACCAAGTTATTGGAAACAATACATATTAAAACTTAAAATGCATCACGCTGTATTGTATTACCGTTCTATATCGCTTGTATTACTGAGTTTTACTACTGAAATAGTTTATTTATGTATATATACACTCACAGGCCACTTTATTAGGTACCCCATGCTAGTAACGGGTTGGACCCCCTTTTGCCTTCAGAACTGCCTCAATTCTTTGTGGCATAGATTCAACAAGGTGCTGGAAGCATTCCTCAGGGAGTTTGGTCCATATTGACATGATGGCATCACACAGTTGCCGCAGATTTGTCGGCTGTACATCCATGATGCGAATCTCCCGTTCCACCACATCCCAAAGATGCTCTATTGGATTGAGATCTGGTGACTGTGGAGGCCATTTGAGTACAGTGAACTCATTGTCATGTTCAAGAAACCAGTCTGAGATGATTCCAGCTTTATGACATGGCGCATTATCCTGCTGAAAGTAGCCATCAGAAGTTGGGTACATTGTGGTCATAAAGGGATGGACATGGTCAGCAACAATACTCAGGTAGGCTGTGGCGTTGCAACGATGCTCAATTGGTACCAAGGGGCCCAAAGAGTGCCAAGAAAATATTCCCCACACCATGACACCACCACCACCAGCCTGAACCGTTGATACAAGGCAGGATGGATCCATGCTTTCATGTTGTAGACGCCAAATTCTGACCCTACCATTCGAATGTCGCAGCAGAAATCGAGACTCATCAGACCAGGCAACGTTTTTCCAATCTTCTATTGTCCAATTTCGATGAGCTTGTGCAAATTGTAGCCTCAGTTTCCTGTTCTTAGCTGAAAGGAGTGGCACCCGGCGTGGTCTTCTGCTGCTGTAGCCCATCTGCCTCAAAGTTCGACGTACTGTGCGTTCAGAGATGCTCTTCTGCCCACCTTGGTTGTACCGAGTGGTTATTTGAGTCACTGTTGCCCTTCTATCAGCTCGAACCAGTCTGGCCATTCTCCTCTAACCTCTGGCATCAACAAGGCATTTCCGCCCACAGAACTGCAGCTCACTGGATGTTTTTTCTTTTTCGCACCATTCTCTGTAAACCCTAGAGATGGTTGTGCGTGAAAATCCCAGTAGATCAGCAGTTTCTGAAATACTCAGACCAGCCCTTCTGGCACCAACAATCATGCCACGTTCAAAGTCACTTAAATCACCTTTCTTCCCCATACTGATGCTCGGTTTGAACTGCAGGAGATTGTCTTGACCATGTCTACATGCCTAAATGCACTGAGTTGCCGCCATGTGATTGGCTGCTTAGAAATTAAGTGTTAACAAGCAGTTGGACAGGTGTACCTAATAAAGTGGCCGGTGAGTGTATAATATATTTTTATGTGTGTGTACTATTTCATCAAGATGTTTGTCCTTTTATGGATCAGATAAATTAAAAGTTATTTTTTTTCTTTTCTTCAGAGACAAAGGTCTCTTATCACAACTTAATCTTGCTCACCTCAAAACATTAGAATATGTTGTAATGGTGCAATATTTTTGCCAGTCATGTGAGAAAAGGAAGCTTTTTTTACTTTCTTAGACTTAGACAAACTTTGTCATTTTGTACACACATACAAATCAAAATTTCTTACAGCACGGCTCTCAAGACATTTCAATTTCTAAAGTGCAACAGTGGTAAAATGTAAACATGGTGATCAAATGTAAACATAGGACTGAGATATGATTTACAGTTTTTCCAACATTTAGCGCTTTTTTTATGTTATAGAGAATTATTACACACAAAGTAGAATATTTTAAACTATTATTCATTTTAATTTGAACAATTATGGTTAATGGGTAAAAAGTTCCAGGTATAGCATTTCTGTAACCATAACAGTCATCATTGCAGCAGCAACTGGGCAATGCTTTAATTACCGCCCTTATTATGTCCTGGAAGAGCTGGATGTATCTTTAAATCTATCGTTTAACCTTTCCCTCTCTAAGAGCTTTTTTTTTTCTTTTCTTAAAGTTATCTGACTATCTTAAACTATTCTGCTGACTCTGTTAGCAGGAAGTGCTCCTGTCCAGGGATTCTCAAAGTGGGGGGCGGGACCCCCTAGTGCAGGGGTAACCAATAAAAAATCAGCAGCGTCCGAATAAAGAAAATCATCAACTAGTTAAGGTCCGGAGTATTTTTTAATTATAATCTGTTACTTTAAACATAATTTAACACTGAAATAAAATTAGGTTTTAATGCATCGATGTTATACATTGCATTTTTAAATAAAAAAAAAAATAGAATATTTTTCCAATCTTTATTTAAAATCTAAAGTTTTTTTTTAAGTAGAGAACAACAATCGTTCAGTTTGGTATATAGACCATTTCCTGATTCACATATTTTGAATCTGAATCTAAATCTAAAAAACTGACCGTTTTTTTTTTTTCTTTTTTCTGGCTTAATGAGAGCATTGGGCTTTAGGCTGACCTGCAAGGCTTTAAACCTGGGTTTGATTGGCGACAAAGCCATTCTAAAGCACATATCAAGGTGCTCAATGGTGAGAGTGGATTGATATTTATTTTTGATTATGTTCATGGTAGAGAATCCTGCTTCACAGCAGTAGGTTGAACCAAACATACTCAAAATGTGCAGGGTCATCAAAAGTAATCAAAAAGTAAAAGTAATTTCCCTCTGGGATTATTAAAGTATTTCTGATTCTGATCTTTGAGACCATCATTTCCCTTTTCTTTCACAAGTTCACAGCGGTTCTTCCGCAAGTCCACACTTTCTCTGCTTTCATTTTCTCATCTTCTCCTTCTTTCCCATCGCCCAGCTTGCAAAAGGTTTGCCTGCTGTGTCTAAAAGTGTCTCGCAGCATCAGTGACCCACACTGACAGCTCAGTGCTAATTTGTATCACATGTAGCCTGGTCCCGACGCTCCGGAAGGCTTTACCACATTAACAGGAGAAGCGGAGCAAGTGAGGTTTGACACAGTCCTCGGAAAACATGCAGTAATTTCGAAATGTTTTAAATCTGGTTGGGTCCGGATCAGCCAGCAGGTGGGTCTGGATCCGGACCGTGGTCCGCTAATCCGTGTCCTCTGCCCAAGTGGGTGGCGTGACACCAAAATGGAGGTGCCGAGATATTTTTTTGCAATCACCGCGATTTGATTCTTGAGGCGTATGGAGGACTAAATATAGAATGACTAAATATAGAATGTAATTCATACATGTAAATATCCTATAAATGTACCATCAAATAAGAATATGTAACATTTATGTATTTATTCTAAACATGATTCAACAATTCAATTTTATTCGGTTTTAAAAGGAACAATAAAATGATCAAATCACCCATAAAATAAAAAGGCATGAATCAATAAATGTATTTAAAAATAAATAGAATTGCTTTACTTTCTATTTATATGAAAATATAGAATGAATTAATTCCATTTATTTTTAGGGGGTCATCAGTCTGTGGCAAAGGTATTTTGGAGGTGGAGGGGTGAACTCCTGCTCTAGTCTTTTCTAGCTGCGCTAACAGTGGAATAACTGACACTAAGTTCAAACTGAACAATGAGCAAGATGGATCCTTTTTCTCTCCATATTCTGGGACCTGGATTATCAAATGAAATGTAGGATTTAGTTCTGTCTGAAAACAGGACTTTGAACCATTGAACCACAGTCCTGTTCCTTCCCTCCTGACTTTGCCTCCATGTTTCCACATGTTTGTAATCCATATCAGGTACTTATCTGTTTGCTAGCTGTTGATGCAGCAACTTCAGCCTCAGTCCAATGCTGTAATGTGATTCTCTCTGCTTCTGGAGCACCTTCCTCAGTCTAAACTCTTTGCAGAGGTGTGAGTTAATTAACTAATGAATACATTTTTTACAGTCTAATTTTCTAAAACAGATTTCTTTTTAAATCTGGAAACCATAATCCTTAAAACTACAAGACAACAAAGGCTTGGCTATACCCTGCTATCTTTTAGGGATTCATTAAAATAATCTAGTTTCACTTTCTGAGATGACTGGAAAAAAGTATAGCATTTTTACACAGTATTTAAGTTTTTAAAGAGATACCTGTGTATCAGATTGTTAAATAAACCTGAGAAATTACAGTATGAGTTAATAGTTATGTTGACCTTTTATTAATTTATTTTCATCTAGTATATATTTGTTATATATTTAAGCCTATGGAGTTTTAGGAGTCTTACAAAACAAAAGATTTTATTTAAAAGTTGCTGCAACTCACCATAAATTTCTATCATGACATCATCCATGCCTGCTCAAAAACATGAATTCAATTATCTAAACAAAAATGATTTTTATATTTTTTTTTAAGGAATGGATACAGGAAAGTCAGCATTGTTTGCCCTCTGTATTGAAACATTTCACCAGCAGTGGCAGCTGTTATGTCTCAGTCTGTAGGAGCAGGGCTGCTCGCAAAAATCTGTTAATGCAGAAAATTTATGCAGAATCAGACAGCAGCTTTTAGGTGATGCTAAGTACAGAAGTTTGTCACCTTTTTTTACATTTCTACATGTCTTTTTTTTTTCTTTAAGGGCGTTTAACTTGAGCTTAGATCGTGGCAGGATTAGAAAAAGCTGGGGAACCACAACTCAGAAGTACCTTTGTTGCAAAAACACACTTAGCCTGGTGCCAAAACAAAGCCAGGGTCACAAACATCAAGTCAGGCAGAAACTGGATGGAGCATCCTGCATTAACATGGGGAGAAAATTCATGTTAGGAACAATTTATACATCGCTTAAAAAAAAAAAAAAAAAAAAAAGTCATAGTCGGATGAATTTATGTGGAGAGGTTCCTCTTCTATGAAGACAAGAAAACAAAGCCTTGTGGTACACCTGTGGTATCCAGTTTGACCTCAGACTGCAGCAGCTGCATTATCACTCTTTGTCTTTATCAAAGATTAATTCTTTATCCATTAAATCAATAAAATATTCAGTGGTTCATTAAGAATCAATAAAAAGCAGAATGTTGTTCTTGATGTTTTCTCACCCAGGTCGTTTTTTTACAAGACATAAACAGAAAACAGTTTTATTACACTTGGGACAGTCTTTCCCTTTTTATTTTTTTAAAGCTCTGTGTTGAGTAAAGATTTGGGTATTTTACCCCAAAAATTAAACATTTATTTCTGAATATATTGTCACAAAATTCAACCATGACTTCCCATCTAAGACAAAGCTCCATAAACAGCAACACTGTTCTTACATTAGATATCTAATGTCTGTTTGTATAATTTATGATTATACAAGGTCAGGGATCTTGTGGTTTGAAAAAACAACGTTGTGTTTGAAATAAATAGGTCCGGGACCTATAAAGTCAACAGGGTCGACAGAGGTTGTTAAAGACGTCATTGTTGGAGTCTGCCTTTTTTATTTATTTTTTTATTTTATTTATTTATTTTCTTATTTTCTCCTACTTGCTTTGATTCTGTTTTATTTTCCTATATTTTAATCATGCATTGTCTTTGTACTGAATTGTGCTATACAAATAAATTTGCCCTGCCTTGCCTTGCCTTATGATAAACACCATAATACTCAATGCTGAGATGACTGCATAGCCCTAATTTGTCGTTTCCAAAAACAATGAGACCAAAAATATTAGAAAATGGCCTCCAACTTTTGCACCATTTTACAATTTGTTATAATTATGGATGAAGGGCTGGACTATCTACACTAACTGTGGAATGTATATAAAAGAAAAAAAAAAGTATTTTAGTTTTACCATATGAACTCATTTTTTCTGAACTAAACTTTAGTATTTCTATATAGTTTGCTATAAGGGAAAAAGTTTTTAAACATGAAAAAGAACATATATTTTAAATCTTCTGATCACAAAGAAAGCATGTTGTTTATTTATCAAGTTGGAATGCTTATGCATTCCCACTTATTGTTTTGCTCTTTTCATTTTTCTGACTTTAACTAGTTTTATTTGGGATTAAACAATCATTATGCAACCCTTAACACTTCATAAGCAAATAAATAAATGTATATGACATTACTGTTTGTAATCCTTTCAGGAGATGATTGACGAAGCCGACCAGGATGGTGACGGAGAAGTCAGTGAGACAGAGTTTCTACGGATAATGAAGAAGACCAATCTCTACTAAAGAGTGTTACAATTTAAAAATGGGGCCTTTATATCTGGATCTTATCCCATAAATTTTTAAAGTAGCTGTTTAGGAACTAAGATATGTTTTCTTTGTAAATAAGTATTTTAATATACCTGATCTTTGTACAGATTTTTTTATTTTTTTACAAGACAAATAAAATATTTCATCAGTTATTTTTGTGTTTAAATTAATCTTGAAAAGTCAATTTTGGAAACTTCTGGAAACCAGAAGTTCACTGAGGTTTTTATTCAGAGGTGCTGAAACGTGGAAGCAGGTTTAAACTGCTTGTGAATATCTTAGTGAAAGTGATTTCAGTGCATTGCATTCACTGTGGTGCAACTTGCAGAGCACAGAGTGCCTATAATGGTCAGACAGGCAGGCAGACAGACATGACTAAGTTGATGTTGACTAATTCGAATTATGTTACTGTAAACAGAAATCAGCAGACTGAACCTGAGATGAGTAACTCAGTAAAAGTGAATCTCACTTCATGCCTTGAGCTGAACTCCGGTCGCCTGTACGAGACCTGTTTTAATTACATCTTTCGATCGCCTCATAGGAAAGATTCTCCTACTGATTAATTGTAACATAGAGCGGAAGTCAGGTTTTATCCAAAACAATCAACCTTGCTTAAATAAACAGGATATGTAATGACGTGTTTTTCCGAACCGTCAGGCGGTTGTCTATTATTTTGAGGATGCTTGCCACTGATTATGAAAGTTGTGATAACCTGTTCTAGACTGCGAGGGAGCCTCAGGTGGAAAATGTTAAAGCTTCTTTCTCAATATGAAATCCATTAATTGAAAAACATTCCATACATCAGATGCTTTTAAAAGTCTAATATTTTTTAAGGCCTGCTTTTATAGAATTTTTTTTTTTTTCTAAATGCAGTACTGTGAATAGTTCTTAACACATTTGTTATTTTCCTCTACAGCTTTTTCTTGAAAAGTAAAACCAAAATGGCTTAAAATGTATTTTTGTTTATAAAATAAACAAATCCAAAACATACAAACAAAAAAACACTACACTGTCTACTCGTTTTGGACCAAACTAAATTTCCATTTAAACTTCTGAGATGAAACCTGGAATTGCTTCAGATGAGCCATATCAAGAGGCCAGTTTTTACTAACTTCATCACATGAGCTTTCATGACTCAAATCCATCCACGGTGTTACAGTTCAAAGTCCTCCACTCAACAGGTGAGAGCTGAACTGTAGATCTCAGTTTAAGAGGACCAAGGAATTTCAAAGTGCCTCATTAAATCACATCCTAGTATTCTGGAAATCAAAAATGTTGCAAGAAGCTGACCTCCAGGAAGCATAGGAGGGTGCTCTGTCTCTTTTTAGTAAGACTTCCTTCGTTTTGCCCACACTTTGACAATTGTCTTCCTTAAATTAACAATAGCCTCTTATGTAAGTATCATAAACATTGGGATTTAAATGTTTATTAAACCAATCTTTGTCATAATGTACCGGTAACAATAAAACAGACAATTTTTTCCCATTGAGTGAACAACATGGTTAGCAAGCAACCACGGTTCTCTGTCGTCAATTCACATCGGGCTTTCTGGGCTTGTTAATATTGTTTCTTCAATTAATAGGGGAATTGTTAACTTAATGTTAATGTGTGGAGGATATTGTGCAAAGGGATACATCAGTTGTGATGCTGTCTGTAGCAGGATGCTCCACAACCTGCTGTCATATTTAAATGCCGGTACGATTGGAGAGACATCTAGTGCTCCTGTCCCTTTATTGAATTGAGAAAGCTTCCTGGAGAGGTGGTGAAACGTCTTCAAATCTTGGAAACCAAGTCCAGTGGATATTTTTTGAATTTTTACGGAATGACTATGACCTGGATGACTGAGAACCTTCATCAGCATCCTGTCCCTTCACAGACCTAACGTACCGCGCCTCCAGACCTGCACTGGACAGTTATTGTGCCATCGGTGGGCTGTGATTACTGGAGACCATCTTTCAACTGGCTGCTTTACAAATAAACTCATTGCTCCTCCAACCACTCCAATCCACCTAGCATATTAAAGTTAACCACAAAGTTAAATGTTTTAAAAGCTGCATCCTCCTTAAATTTACAACAGCATGGAAGATATCTCAGCCAATCACATTTAAGAATGGGAAATCATCCATTTCTGTAATAAAAGATGAAACCAAAGAAATGAACTGAAATGCAAAATTGTAATGTCAGCAGGGAAAAATCAACATATAAGATATTGACTGCTCATAATCTATTAACAGAAAGAAAATTACTCCATAATATAGTTTTATAATATCAGGATTATTTAATTAATCTGTTTTTAGTTTAATTATGAATAAAATAACAATCTGACTTTAAAAAAGCGAAAAGTTACTTTGGCTAGAAGGGACTAAGCTACTACTAATAAAACTGATTCCATTATAGATAATAATTTGAAGTAATTTCTATAAATTTTTTATGAAAACTGATCATTTGATGGCTTTGTTCTATTTTTTCTACTTTTAAATGTCAAAATAATTTAATTTGGATATTGGCGAATAGAATCATTTTAGATAAGCGCTTTAAAACAGGGCGCTGATCTTATATGGGTAGAGTGGTGGTGTTTGTCACGACATGGATGTTTGATTTTAGAACAAAACTTTCCAATAGGAGTTAGATGTTTTTGTACAGTGGAGGTTTCATGGCCTTTAATATCTTCACAGCCCCTCAGCCGGCTGTTATTCCCCTTCTGCTGTGGTTTAACAACATTCACATTTCACAGCCCGTTCAGAACTCCCACTGATCCGCCGCTTCTTTTTTTTTTTTTCCTTTTCCAATAAAATGATCAATTTCCAAAACAACTAAGCGCTGCAAGTCTGGTCACTGCTGGTAAATGAAAGAAAAGTCGATTAACTCTTAAATGTCAAGAATGTGTCACAAGTATGTGGGCAACCTATTTACAGGGTCCCGTCTGAGAATAAGAGAAGTTCAAGACAAAGTAATAACTGCCATTGTGTCTTGGAGAAGCAAGGGTTGACTGCTGCAGTGGTATGTTTGCCGTTTCAATCTTAACTTATACATTTAATCTGTAGAACTGAGGAAAAATAGGGAACATTATATATATATATGTATATCCTGTATAAAGTTTGAGGTAGAAGTCAGCTCTGAATTTCATTTAAAGCTGTGGCTTCTAATGTTTAAAGATCTCAGCAATGTTTTTTTTGGTTTGTGTTTTTTTAAGCTAAAAATCAAGAATTAAGTCCCTTATTTTTATGCTTTCATTTATCTGTACCTCTCATCTTATCCAGAACAATCAGAGAAAAATAAACGTTTTAAAAACCTTTAATGACTTTGAAGATGTTGCTTCCCGTGTGCCTTAAGAGGCGTTATTCAAACCTTTCTTTTGCTCCTTCTGCACACCTGAGGAAGATGGAAAAAAAGAACACATTTTGGGGGCTGAACTGTTAAGGGAAATCTGTTTCCACCCATTGACCAATCACATTTGCATTTTTAGGTAGTTCAAAGTTATATGATAGGAAAAAAATTTTATCCACATCTCTGTTGTTTTTGCTGAATTAATTTAAACAAAATTAAATAATATAATTATGTTTTAGATGCAAGTTGTAAAACTGCAAAGGAAACAAAAAAAGTTGAGGCCATTTTTGTTTGAAATTCAAAATAAAATTTCTGAACAACCCCGAAATCCTTCAGCTTTTTTGGCTTATATTTAGCTTTGCTAATTTGCAAAGTGTTTCAAAACACCGAACCCATCGAAGGTAACCCCAATGGAAGGAAGCCTTTCTTACATTTGTTATTTTTTTTGCAAATAATCTTAAAGTGCGGCATGCATTTGTTTTCTGGTCTCCTGAATAACTGCTAGCTGTGGGTTTAAGTCCATGCTGTTGCTAGATGCTCATGTCTTGTGCATGTAACAAATACTTTACAAACCTGCACGATATTCAGCCCTCTTCCCTCTGCCTGCTAGAGCGAGGTAGTTTTTGTTTAATCTTCCCATGTTGCATCTAAGCAAAAACACTTTGTTCTCTTCTGTCTGAAGCTTATTTTTCCACATTTGCTGCATCTCCTCCATCATTTAAATTTAAACTAGATTATCTTTGTATCACTTTTTCATAGATGTCCAATTTGTGGCAAATAGTTTTTCTTCTTTATAGCTCCTATCACCTGAGCTGTGGAGCTCTGCAGCTCCCACTGAGATAACATGGGTAGCTTGATGTCTTCTCTGATTTTCGCTCCTTCCCATCAAGGTTCAGCTGGACAACCATGTCCTGCCATACTTTTTATTTGAATATGAAAAACTCTAAACTTCAAAGCTCAAAATATTGTTTTAAAACCTAATCCCTATTTTACTTAACTTTGCCACTAACCTTTGTGCTGTGTTCCTTAGTATTCATCATTTAAACTTATTTTAATCCTTCAAGCCTTTACAGTATAGTTTCATTTTAATCGAGGTTATATCAGCCGTGTTAAGGAGGCTTAACACTTTCACCATCATGCACCAACCTGTGTTTTTCTCTTTAACATAAAATCCTTTTTTCTAATTACAATCCATGCAAGGTCATGGTGGGGGACGGTGAAAGTCTAGACGGGTCGCCATTTCATCATTTTTTTTATAGGCCTAAATTATAACATGTGGTTTAAAGGCCATTTACAAACAAACAAATAAAAAAACACCGACAAAAATAAAACAATAAAAGACAAATCGAATTGTACAGACTGAGTTAAAATTACATTTCAGCTGATTCTGGTGAGAAAAAAATAAATTTTGTTTGTTTTCAAGCTGCTTAGAAGGAATTCTATATAAGGTAACAAGACACAGAATTCACTACCCCTGGATGAGCAGGTAGCAACAAGGTATAATCATTTTCATTGTCTTTGACTTTACAGCAATCCCTCATACCAAGTATCCATGTAGCGACAGTGGAGAGAAAAAATTACCCATTGACAGGAAGAAATCTTCAGAAGAATCTGAACTGAGATTAAAGCTGATTCATAACTCACAAGAAGTGTTTTCTTAATCCCACAGCTTGCAGCCTTTTCTCAGGGGTTCTTGCCTCTTGTTCTCGACGTTGGATGTGTAGAACCTTTTTTCACAGCATATGTCTTTTAAGAAAAGTTATGTGAATGGTCAGTGATTTGGATAAGCATTGTTTTGGGATTATGTTATGCTTGTGTTTTTGGGTCAAAATCTGTTCAGTGAACTGTTACATAACCCCTAATAGACAGGGCAAGTTACTTTGTGCTTTTAAATCAGAACGTGTAGTCGTAAATAAAACACTGTGTACACCGAAATGTCTGAGAACTTTATCTTTGTATCGCCATGGGAAATTGTGTAAAAAGTAAAACTTTTTAGTTTTTTGCACAACTTAGCTTCCTTGTAAGTTTGAACTTAAAAGTTCAAATTCTAACCAATGTTTTCTTTCCCCCTCTGATTGGTCAATGTCATGTCAATCACAAATTTAAGAATCCACTCAGAGAACTGAGGGGCTTGGCTGCCTTGTTGTGTGCTACTGAGCTGAAGGTATAGGAAGTGTAATGCATGTTGATTATGTAGGGCAGCATAAGCACTTCTACTGCTCAGATAGGCATATCCTATTGAGAGTAAAAAATCTTTCTCCAGGTATATACTTTCTAACAAGCATTGTTCTTTATCTTTAACATGTTCTACTCTCCTAGATTCTGCAGGCCAGCAGAGCTCCACCTTAGCAGCCAAATCCACCTGTTCTCTCACTGAACTGTTGAATTTATGATTGGCACAAAAGATATTTTGCTTTTTAGAGCATAACTATTCTAAGATGAAATTCTCAGACATTTCGGTTTACAATTTTGGAAAACAACTTATTCAGAACAACAGATTCTGATTTACAAGCACAAATCTATATGGCAGGAATTTTTGCACATAATATCATCTATAGGAGTAGCATATTTAGCAAAACCATTGTCCCCGGATCCTCCAAAAAAGTGTCAAGGCTTAAAAAACACACAAGAGTAAGGTCAGAAATCAAAATGACTGAAAAGAATGCAAAACTGGAGATTAATAGGAGAATGTAGCAGAGTGAGAGAAAGTGTTCTATATGTCCTCCAGCAGCCTAAGCCTAAAGCAGCCTGACAGACAACACTTCTTCACTATATATATATATATATATATATATATATATATATACACTATATTGCCAAAAGTATTTGCTCACCTGCCTTGACTCACATATGAGCTTAAGTGACATCCCGTTCCTAATCCATAGGGTTCAATATGACGTCGGTCCACCCTTTGCAGCTAGAACAGCTTCAACTCTTCTGGGAAGGCTGTCCACAAGGTTTAGGAGTGTGTTTATGGGAATTTTTGACCATTCTTCCAGAAGCGCATTTGTGAGGTCGCACACTGATGTTGGACGAGAAGGCCTGGCTCTCAGTCTCCGCTCTAATTCATCCCAAAGGTGTTCTATCGGGTTGAGGTCAGGACTCTGTGCAGGCCAGTCAAGTTCATCCACACCAGACTCTGTCATCCATGTCTTTATGGACCTTGCTTTGTGCACTGGTGCACAGTCATGTTGGAAGAGGAAGGGGCCAGCTCCAAACTGTTCCCACAAAGTTGGGAGCATGGAATTGTCCAAAATGTCTTGGTATGCTGAAGCATTCAGAGTTCCTTTCACTGGAACTAAGGGGCCAAGCCCAGCTCCTGAAAAACAACCCCACACCATAATCCCCCCTCCACCAAACTTTACACTTGGCACAATGCAGTCAGACAAGTACCGTTCTCCTGGCAACCGCCAAACCCAGACCCGTCCATCAGATTGCCAGATGGAGAAGCGCGATTCGTCACTCCATAGAACGCGTCTCCACTGCTCTAGAGTCCAGTGGCGGCGTGCTTTACACCACCGCATCCGACGCTTTGCATTGCACTTGGTGATGTATGGCTTGGATGCAGCTGCTCGACCATGGAAACCCATTCCATGAAGCTCTCTGCGCACTGTTCTTGAGCTAATCTGAAGGCCACATGAAGTTTGGAGGTCTGTAGTGATTGACTCTGCAGAAAGTTGGCGACCTCTTCGCACTATGCGCTTCAGCATCCGCTGACCCCGCTCCGTCAGTTTACGTGGCCTACCACTTCGTGGCTGAGTTGCTGTCGTTCCCAAACACTTCCATTTTCTTATAATACAGCTGACAGTTGACTGTGGAATATTTAGGAGCGAGGAAATTTCACGACTGGATTTGTTGCACAGGTGGCATCCTATCACAGTTCCACGCTGGAATTCACTGAGCTCCTGAGAGCGACCCATTCTTTCACAAATGTTTGTAAAAACAGTCTGCATGCCTAGGTGCTTGAATTTATACACCTGTGGCCATGGAAGTGATTGGAACACCTGATTCCAATAATTTGGATAGGTGAGCAAATACTTTTGGCAATATAGTGTATATATATATATATATATATACACACTGCTCAAAAAATTAAAGGAGCACTTTGAAAACAAATCAGATCTCAATGGGGAAAAAAATCTAGCTGTTTATTTATACTGATGTAGACTTGGTAATGTGTTTGGAACAAAAGGATGCCACATCATTTGATGGAAATGACAATGATCAACCTACAGAGGGCTGAATTCAAAGACACCCCAAAAATTACAGTGAAAAAAATGATGCAAATGTCACAAATGTTACAGGCAGCATAGCGTTCTCCACGGTTTCTCCAGACCCTTTCACATCTGTCACATGTGCTCAGGGTGAACCTGCTCTCATCTGTGAAAAGCACAGGGCGCCTGTGGCGGACTTGCCAATTCCGGTGTTCTGTGGCAAATGCCAATCGAGCTCCACGGTGCCGGGCAGTGAGCACAGGGCCCACTAGAGGACGTCGGGCCCTCAGCCCTGCCTCATGAAGTCTGTTTCTGATTGTTTGGTCAGAGACATTCACACCAGTGGCCTGCTGGAGGTCATTTTGTAGGGCTCTGGCAGTGCTCCTCCTGCTCCTCCTTGCACAAAGGAGCAGATACCGTTCCTGCTGATGGGTTGCAGACCTTCTACGGTCCTGTCCAGCTCTCCTGGAGTAACTGCCTGTCTCCTGGAATCTCCTCCATGCTCTTGAGATGTGCTAGGAGACACAGCAAACCTTCTGGCAATGGCACGTATTGATGTGTGTATAGATGAGGAGGGGAAAAAATGTGAAAAGCCTCCACCTATAAAACCATTTCTGTTTTGATGGTTGCCTCGTTGTTGCCCCTCTAGTGCACCTGTTGTTATTTCATTAACACCAAAGCAGCTGAAACTGATTAGCAACCCCCTCTGCTACTTACCTGAAGTTAATTTGAGAGTGAATCGTGTGTTATAAAGCCAATTAAGAATTTTTGAGGGACAGAATTTAAATTGAAAAAGGGAGTGTTGTCAATTTTTGAGTAACAAAACCTATTGAATCTCTGCAGGAAAAGTATGTGAAATGATTGAGAAATAGAAAAGGCGTGGGTGTAATAGCACATTCTGAGAAATGAAATATTTTTCGATAGCTTTTACCAGATCTTTCTGATAAATTAGAGCAAAGGTAGAGCAGCAGTTTCATTTACGAGCTGCTGACAATTACAAATTGTTGCATTTGTAAGTCTTGTTCCATAATTAATTAAAGTAGGAGGAAAAAAATAATTTGACAGTGTAAAAACAACTGAAAAAAACAAAGCTGAAATTCCACGTTTGACACAATGTTCTGGTGAAGATAACATCTAAACAACAGTTGTAGATTTGCTGATAGTACAGCACCTCAAGCTTGTGCTGTTCATGTGTCGCAACTTTTAAAACAAAGCATGAACATAAAGAAAACTTTATAACAAAAGGTTTCTGGGGTCTGACATCTAGATTTTAATGCAAACCTGTTTTAGCAAAGCTAGAAATTAAATAATGTCTATTTAGTTTTTTTTTAAACAAGCTATGTCATCCCAGACCTAAACAGGCGATCCCCCACCCCCGCCTGCTCTGTGTTCTTCCTGAACACTTACGGTAATATTAAGCATAATGGATTTTCACACAAAAAAGTATGTTATGTTTCTTGTGTCCATATAAAATGTTTTTAAATAAAAAAAGCTTTCTCTTTGCATTTGTCTTTATCACATTCAAAATGCTATTAATTTTGTGCAGAACACCGATGTGAGTACGTGCAGCATGCAAGCTTTTAAGCTTGCGCCCACTCGCTTGCAACCTGGAAATGCAGTGTTGCCAAAGGGGAGACCGCAGTGTAAGAAGTTATACTACTGCAAGTGGGAGGAGGAAGTAAAGTGCATAATTATAATTTAGTAAACAAATCCCCCTGATAGTGTAAAAGCTTACGATTGTAAGTAACTGGGTCAAAAGTAACAACAGAGTACACATTTTTTTGCTGAAACTAACCGATTGATTTCTTTAACATCACCCACCCACAGACGAGAACTCTCAGCAGTAATTTAAACTCATTTTATTAGGCCCAGTGTCAACAAACAACAGAAAAAACAAACAAGGTTGGTGTTAGTACAGTATGAACACGTCAACTAGAAACAAAAACAAAATCATGATACTGATGAGCAACATCTGTGCTGCGGCTCAGAAACTATCACTGATTTCAGACGCCACAAAATAAAAAAACATACAGTGCACTTAATGAAATAAAACAAAATCATTACAAATTACCTTAAAAGAAACAAAAAACAAATATCTCTTAATTATGGATACAACATTAAAAAAATTGTTTGCTAAAATAAGAATTTTAGACTCTTTTCTCCTCTATACAAATGATTTTTAAAATGCAAAAAAATGATACATTATACAACAAGCCAAAAAGTTTATTTCTAGAATTTCAAATTATGATTAAGAACAAAAAAAATTTAACATATTGTCAAAACATTTTTCAGGAATTGCAATTTTAAAAGATGCGTTGAAAGTGAGATCAAACCATCTTTCAGTAATAAATGGATCAGCTTGTCTAAATACTTTTGCAGTTTTACGTTTTTTCTTCGTTCTGTTCAACTTTTGCATCCATACATTCTGTCCTCCTGCATTTGAAACTCTGGCTTTAAAACAGGTTGAAGCATTCAGTAAAAATGTATTCTTTTTTTTTACAAATGCAACAATACTTTTTTTTTTTTACATTATTTTGGTGGTTTAGCTTGATAGATGCAAACTTCAAGTTGCACATTTTGCACTGTGTTTAACACTCTGTGACCACAGAAAACTCTCACTGCGTCATATATCACCTTTGACTGATTTCGTGGTAAAAAAAAAAAAAAAAGGATCTAAAAAAACAAACAAAAGATATGCAAAGGTAATGACGCCTCTATGTATTTTCAATGGGGGAACTTATGATGAGAACATTTCTCCACACTAAACATCCAACCTCTATTCCCACTGTCTACTCACATTTGAATTTAGAAAATGTGTGACTTTTTTAATGTTTCTAAGATCGTTAAGCTATTTATCAAAGATTATTGCTTAAAATGATTATTTTTCAACATGCAGAGCAGAAAATCTCAATATATGTAGCTAAATGAAAGAGATTCTGGCACAATAAATAAAACTAACATAGGTTATTTGAAACGTAAATGTGTCCTGACCTAGTAATACTAATGAACACCTTTCCATGTTAAAGAGAAATATAAATCGCACAACATATAATGGTAGTGACATGTTAAACATGGGTTTGTTCACCTCCAGAAAAACAGTTGCTAGGGAAAAATCCTTATAAAAACAATAAAAAAAAACAGGCAACAAGTGGGAAAATTCACCTGATAAATATATACCAACTAAAATGGAATCCTATTCAAAAGGCTGTAGAAAATAAGTGAAAATTGACATAAATGATCTGTTGAGATAAATCGTTCAGGTAAAACAGTCCCTTTTATTTTTTAAAGCTGCAGAATATTTTCCTTTTATTCCATTTTCTTGTTATTTTTTCTGAGTGTTAACACTGTCCCAGTTCTACAAATGCTTTGTAATAAAGCAGATAAACACAGAGTGGAGCACACCACAGGTAGGTTAGGAGGGGTTCGCTGAAGGCAGCCCCAGTAGGAAATTCTTTTGAATGTGAATCTACCTGAAGACTCATTTTCCCTTCTGAACGTACATCACAGAAGGGACTCCTGATAAGACTGAACTCTGAGGGAGATGCCCCTCTCAGACCTGTCCAAGCCCCCACCCACCTGTTCCTTTACGCTAATTCAGACTGAGAACAGACGAGAGGGGTTTTCTCTCTGACAGCCACTTTCGCTTCCTCTCGTCTGGCGGAGGCTGATTTTGAAGATAGTGTGCGGGTAGAAAGTGTATGCAAACTCTGACAAGGCAGAAACTTTGAGCTAGTTATGCAGAGGGACATAATGACGAAAGTTAGACAACGCCCGAATTTCCAAGATGTGAATTAATGCACCATTTTTTAGCCGATGACCACAACCTAACGATTATGTACTGATATACACATATTAGCCCTTTATTATATCTAAAATAGCAATTATAGCCAATGAAAGCTCAACTAATCTGAAAATATTTCCAGATATGCATGTCCTCTTCAGCCTGTGACAGATATTCAGGCTGCTGAGTAAATGCACATTAAATTAAAGGTTTTCAACCATCACCCATACCAGGGATCTACAGCTTTCCTTTACATCTGGGGTTGTTTAAAATGGGAAAATGGTGACATTGTGCATGCTCAGATGAATCTGTGTCACAAAACTAGGAAACAGTTCCATGGAAATAAAGATAGCAGCAAAAATGCTGCTAGTCTGCTAATCGGGAAGAGATGTGCAAACAAGTTCATCCTGAAATTAAATAGTCTTAAAAACATTTAATTAATTAAAGCCTCATCTCAAAATTTATAGTCACCAAGATGATTTTTGCGAAGTAAAAAGGGCCTCTGCTATCCGCAGAGGTGAATAGAGCACCAAAACAGATTGTAATACATGAGAGGACTACTTTAAAGCTACAGTGTGTAATAATTACAGGCATATAAAGTCAGAAATTGAATATATTATACATAACTATGTTATTTATCATCACCTATGAGCTCAGCCTTTTAACCTTAATATTTGCGTTGCCTTAGAATTCGTTATTTATAATTACATAGGAGCGGGTCTCGCAGCCATGGAGGCTGACATCTTTGCGCTACGGCAAGCGCAGAGGCAACAAACTAGCGATTGCGAGATCTCCCATGACGCTCAAAAATAACTACGGCAAGTTGAGAGAGATGAACTGAGACGGTACTGAACAGTAGATGGCAGTATTATGTCTGAGAAGCGTTTAGTCTGCCTGAAACCAAAGAAGAAGAAGAAGCAGGTATACTGCGCCTCAGTAACAAGAAAGGTGAACAAGGCGGCAGGCGTGAGTGACTTTGCAAACTGTTTGGCACTGTGGCCAAACATCAGACGAATGGAGGATCATGCCTACTCTGTATCACAACGAAAAGCGGCGGACACCGAACCCCCGTCATCTAAGAAGCGGAAACACGACGAGAATAAACGCAAACGTGACAAGAAACGACAAAAAACACAGATCAACATTGGCACGGCATTTACACGATGGAAGTCACTGATGGAGGAAAAAGGTTTTCAAAGTGACGCTCAAGTTGCCAGTTTTCTCTTGGACAGGTAATTAATCCTACACACACAATTGTCTAATATCACTGCAGTTTTTGGAGTACAGGATGCTCAGACCTGTCTAAAACAATAACATGCTGCGTGATGATGCTGTTACTCTCCAGTATACTTATTCAGCAACGTCCCTGACGTTTCACAGGTAATGATTCAGTAATTTTCTGTAAAATAATTTTCTGGATATATACCTCGGTTACTTCTCTCCGGCTCCTTTGGAGATCTTCAAGCCTTTCCTCCTCTGCTCTCACCCCGCTGGCACCCCTCCCTCGCCTGGCCGTAGCTGCACGCCCACCCCGGCCTCTCTGCCCTCGCCCTCTTCCTCGCCTTGTAACCCCCGTGCCACAAACAAGACTTGGACTCTGTAAACGGGGAATATATATTCTTCCAGCGAACACAATCTCGCTGTTAAACTAATGACTACAATTACTTCGTCTGTTTATATCACCATGCAAAGCAGCTCACCAAAACGTCACAACGATGTAGAAAAAATAACGAGTATATTTATTATCTAAAGTCTACATGAAATCTATACCCTACACAGACTAATGAAATACTATCTGTAAAATTATCTATGTAAACAAACCTCATCACTTGAGAAGGTACAGCAGGTGATTCCGACGTCGTGGAAGACATTTTGTCCCGTAACGCTCGCCGTACTGTTGGGGGGGAGAAGCGGTGGGGGGGAGACGTTCATGTTGCTGCAGTCTGCAGTCTGACCGCTAGATGTCGCTGAAAATTACACACTGTAGCTTTAACAAATGTTTACTCCAAAAAATTAAAAGATTGGCATCCAAAAAAACAAACAAACACTGAAGAGTAATGAAGTCAGCTGGTTTACCTTAAACTTTAAATTATTCATTTATTGTCCTATGGCCGCTCACACTGAGCCTGGGTCTGTTGGAGGTTTCTTCCTGTTAAAGGGGAGTTTTCCTCTCCACTGTCGCTACAAGCATGCTTGGTGTCAGGGATTGCCTTTGAATCAATTATATATAATATAATAAAAATTCTAACACATTTGTGAAAATTCTGTTATTTGGAGAATGCGATATATAAAGATATGTTTAAGGCTTAGTTGAACAATAATTAATACATTAATATATTTTATTGTTCTACAGTGGGGGAAATAGAGCTGCAACAGCAGCAAGGAAACCAAGATAAATCCAAGACTTAAATGACTTACATATAGTATGATGAACAGGGTACAGTATTCCCATTAGCAATAGATTTTATGTTTACACAACACAATATGCAGTATACTGTTTATTGCATCTTCACTTGATCTTTAAAATTAAACAAGAGGCTCAGCAGATAGCACATAAAATGTGACAAAAAAAGAAGTCTCATTTAGACATTAACTGTGTCTGGTGCATTTCTGTTTAAAGCAGTTTTCTTTATTCAGTGAAGTTACTTAAGATGGATAAAGTGTTGGCCTAGTGGTTAGAGCGGTGCGCTTGTGCTCTGAGAAGGTGGCAAATACGCGGTTCAATCCCCACATCCTGCACTCTGGGTCCCTGAGCAAAACCATTAACGCCACACTGTTCCCTGGGCGCTACGCAATGGCAACCCCCTGCTCCCCAAGGGGTTCGGTCAAATGCACAGAGTTCATTTCTCCAGTGTGAGATCAATAAAGTTCAATTATTTATTTATTGTTATTTAAAGTAGTAAGAGTCACCATAGTTTATATTGTTACTCAAGTAAAAGGACAGTGCAGTAAATGCATTAAAAGAAATATAACTTGTTACAAATCACCTCTGGCTTTCACAATAAAGGTAATCACTGCGCAACACTAAAGATTGAATCAGTTTGGTACACTTCAATGGGGGGGAGGTGTAGCAGAAAAACGATTTTTCTTTTTTTTTTCTACTTTGAAAATTCTTTTACTTTTTTTTTCTTTTATTACGTTTCAAACCAAAAAAGTGAAAATAATGGAACATAATAAGCATAATAATAATCAGGTACAGCCAAAACCTGCATAGTTGTATTATACAACTATGATACAGCCACTCGGAAATGTTGAGTACTGAAGTTTCGAATATTTTTTAGGAATGACTGTGCCTATGTTTGAGATAAAAACAAACATATTTAGATCACGGTTTGATATATTGATAACCTACTTAAAAAGCTGTATCTGATTGCAGCAGGAGCTTTCAGGAAAATCCCTTCTCAAGGGAGATTCCTTGTAATTCTTTCCACCATGCATTGAGTTTGGGCTGGTTAGATGCTACAGGTAGATCCATGGAGCTCAGGTCCATTATCTCTGGTGTTTGCATTTAGCTGAAAGTTATTTTATGTTGGATTCAAGCGGTACATGTCTTATTGCTATTGTAAAAGCACAAACTTTTGTTTTGGTAAACCATTTTTCTTCCACTGTAAAGGCAAGAGAAACCTTAACATCGCTCTATTGAAGAGGTTAAGCATAGCTGGGAGTGTTTTGGATTCACCTTTTAAAACTAACCTAAAGAACTTGCTTTGCAAAACAAGTTCTGCACATAAATATTTTGCATTAATTCAGGTATTAAATAGGGCTGTACCCTTAATTCAGTGATGACTAGAACACTGTCAAGCTGCCTTTCAAACATGACTATATGATTATATTAATTACTTATGCAATATTTATATTTTCTGAAAAACAATTTATTTATGTATTTAATTGGAACCCTTAATCAAGATCAGTATAGATAGAAAAAATTTATAATTTTTTTGTGTGAGGATCTACAAAAACATTGTTTCTCTTTTCTCTGGAGCTAAATTACCAAAGCATTGCTTTAAAGGTTTTATTCCTCTATAGCAACTCATTAAAGATAAATACATAATGTGTTACTTATCGAATTTATAAAACTTCTTCTAGTGCGTTAATTAAGTAAGACAAATCAGCTGTTTCTGAAGAAGACTAGTCCCTTAAATGTAAGAGCTACTGTAGGGTTCCTCAATTGAGGTCCTCTAGGTCCGCTGTCCTGCACCTTTTCGATGCGTCTCTGTTTCAACACACTTTGTCAAAATATTCAGGTCATCAGTCGGACTCCTGATAACTTGATCAGATACCAAGCAGGTATTTATGCCATTTGATTCAGGTGTGTTGGAATAGGGACACATCTAAAAGATGCAGAACACCAAACCCCTTGGGCTGGAATTGAGGAACCCTAATCTAAGGCATAGACCGAGGTTCCTCGAGGTCCTGCACCTTTTAGATGGTTATCTGCTTCTGAATTACGTCCTCAGTGTGCAGTGAAGTTCTTCAGAGTTCTGCGAACGATTTGATTTTTTTGACTCAGGTGCGTTGAAACAGAGACAAACCTAAACCTGCAGGACACCTGACCTCGAGGACTGCAATTCAGGAACCCTCGAAGGCTAGCCACACTGCTTTGAAACATGGAAACCAAAGTGAAGGCACGCCACTCTGCAGGTTTCAGGTGTTGCCCTGGTTCGGCACACCACATTTTAATTGATGGCCAGTCAAAAGGCTGTTGCTGAATTTTAATGATCTGAATCATGTTTTTTAAAGCAGGCAAACGTCTAAAACATGCACAGTGGTGTGCCTTGAAATCTGAACTTGAAAAAGCACTACAGCAACCGTGCAAACACAATGACATCTATTTTACCCGCTATTTATAGGTCAGCAGTCTTTGCTGTTGCCCCATTCTCTCTGAAATAAAGACAACGAAAGCCACCATCAAAGTACGTGATAAGATGATAATCATTGTTTAATGTCCAAAGCCTGATGCAAGCCTTTACTTGCTTTTCATTTAACAATAAAAACTTGAAATGTATTTCCTGTTGTGGCAGAAGGCTTTTTCTGTTTGTGTAGGTGGACGAGATGAAAAAACGGCATTCAGGCTGTCAATACCACGCTTACGAAGACTACCTATGAAACCATATCACCACGGCTCCACTGATTCAGAATGAAAATGGGAAGTGCTGTCTCCCTGTAGTTTCCTGTCAGGTGCACACAAGTGACTTTACATTGACACACTTGCATGTATAGGTGACACGCACGCGCGGCTTGACGACACTTGACTCGACGTAGTGGTTGCCAGTGGAAAAGAAAATTCTTACTCACACACAACTAGTTTCTACAGTTTTCCAGCTCTGCGAGTGGTTTTCCTATGTCCTCAGGGATAACCATATAAAGGTAAGTGACAGGACTCTCTGCATTTCCAACAAATCGTTCATAAAGAAACTTCTAGTAATCTGGTTCCTACTTCTGACAATATGAAGCTGGTTGCTTTGTGCCTTCTTGCAGTCTGCTCTTGTGCTTTGGCAATGCCGACCACGAGACACCCGGTTAAAAAATTGGAAGAGACTTTAAGCGAACTTACTAGACTTGAAAACAACTTAAAGGTCAGTATACCAACAGTGTTTTTGACATCGATTTGACGACACTTTGTATACATTTTTGTATTGAAAACATGTTTCTACATTTGTGTCTTGCAGAATACGACGGGGGAGTTAAACATACCAAACAACTTTGTGGTAAGCAAAGTTTGGAAGCAAATTTGGGTCTTGAATTAATATTGACATTATTGTGGTTGCTTACTCATTGCTGTTATTCTCCCACTGTTGCTAGTAATTGTCATATGATTGTTACTGTAGGAGTTCATCAAACGACGTGTTAAGTCACAGTTAGAGGAAGCTGATAAACACATGCAATCAGCTGTAACTTTAAAAGAACAGGTCTAAATTTCAGGCTTAGGGTTAGTATTTTATGTCAAATTTAAGGCTTGTCTGTCATAAAATATACACTATATTCAGGGCTAATCCTACAGTTAAAATAGGAAATGTTTTATAGAATTACTGAATGACAAATCTGTATCAACAACAAACTAATATACTCTGCTTATAATTCAAACTAATTAAGACATTTTAAACAATGCCTTTTATCATATAAAACCTTTTATTTTGGTCAAAATAACTTTCTGAACTTTACACAAAATGATCAACTGCTTTACTTTTTAATAAAATAGGTCTTTCCTTCTTGTCAGGCACTGATCTTCAGTGAGTCAACTCAGGAACTCGCTCAAAGAATTTTTTTAATGTTCTCACAGCTTCCGTTTAGTAAAATGTGATGAGTAATCAAGCAAGGAGAATTTGAAACCATGATGCTTCCTCACACTACCTCAAAAAACAAAAAGAAAATGTTCTGAGAACATACAGGTTTTTATCAACAATACTGCACCTAAATAGTTTTTTTTTATTACTAATCCAAAATCAGTCATGGTAAAAAGAAAAAACATCCTACATCATTTGTTAGAGTCAAATGCAAACAGTCCCACATGGGGAATTTCAAAACTGTTTCAGCTTTTTTTTTTTCCATAGAAGCATCGCTCTAATCTCTCACTTCAAGCAGATATAAAAAAAATAACAACTTCAACTTTTAGGCAGGATGACTGGGAACTTAAAATGCAGTAAAACTATTTAAAATAAAAATATTAAAGTATTCATTTAAATCAACATTTTTATTTACATTTTACTAGTATGACTTGTGTATAAGATTAGAAAATAAATCTGACATGAAATCAAAGAAAACCTTTCTTGGGAGCATTTTGAATGGCATAATGGCAGGAAATGCCCAAATGTCAGGGATTTTGAACAGTTAACATTTTTTGAGTGAAATATTTTCATTGTAAGCTATAATATATTTTAAATAGGACATTTTTCTATGTGTGGGAAAAACTTCTCATGTTTTTCCCAAATGTTTTCTTTTACTGCAGGACTGTGGGTGTCTGTCGGCTCTGGACTGCTTTCACAAAGGCGTTCAGACGTTAAACTCAAGCAATCCTAAATTGGTGATAAAACTGAAGAAAAGCCTGGTACACAACTCAACTGTAAGTAAATTTTTTTTGTTGAAAAACAGGTATTCATTTAAAAAGTGGACACAACTAAAGGTGAACGTATCTCTCCATATGTTTACAGCGAATTGGACTAGAGTTCTGCGCCAAAGATTCAACTGTAAGAGCGGCAAAGATCTTTCTCTTCAATTATTTATGAGGATGTCAAATTTCAGCAGCTAATTTATGCTTTTTGTCCCTTTAGCCTTCATGCAGTAAATGCAGCACACATAAAGTGAGTGTTGATCAGTTTCTCTCCCAACTGAAGACTCTACTCCAAAAGGTAAGAGCATTTTCTGGTTTTTTGATCTCTTAAAAATAATGTTAATTTGTGCACAATTATTTTACTAAAACGATTGAGCCAAAACAACATTAAGGAGGACTTTTGTTTTTGTCACATTTAGGGCATAACCGAACACAGCATGGGCTGAGAAAGGATGAAGATCCAGACGTCAATGAGGGTTTATGATGAAGAACACACTACAGTGGATATGGTTGAACAAGACAAGCTTAATATGTCTGGCTTTGTAACTATCTAACTTATTCTAATATTTATTTGGGGTGTGATGTAAACAGTGAAGCTACAAAGAATGTATAGTCAGGAAAGCTGCTTTGATGCCCCCCAGTGGACTTGGCTTTTTTTTTTCCTCCAACACTGAAGGGAAATGTTGTAGTTCTTAAAGAATATATTTAATGGCATTTATACTATTTATGTGTTCTGTGTTATGTAACATTTTGTTTTATGGACAAGATGTTAAATAACAAGAAATGTGCTTGTTGAATAAATGAAATTAAAAATATAACATTGCAGTTTTGGTGTTCTTTGGTTGCAGACATGTTTGATGAGTTTCTATCAGGGTTTCTACAAAATAAAAAATAAAATAGAAAAATACAAGCTTTAATCTTATTACTGATTAGTCTACTTCCTTTTGACTTTTTCCTTTTACAGAAAAAAACATGACTTTTATAAGATATCAGAGTATCTGGTCTATAGCCCAGGCATTTAAGCTGAGGATTAAAGCTTTTGCTCTTTTTTTTTAAAGCCACAACAGTTTCTAATTAGATGAAAAGAATGTTGCGATGATAAAAATCTCCATCTCAAGTTGAAGGAAGGGTTAGATTACAAAACAATATCTCATGCTTTGAACATCTCACAGAGCACCGTTCAGTGCTTCAACCAAAACACAGAGCATATATAGTCGCTTTCAGGCCCGTCGATGGGGGGGGGGACAAACAGGTCAATTGTCCCAAGTAATTTATCAGAAAATATTTGTGATATATATATATATATATATATATATATATATATATATTATTAATTTACAATATGTTTGCTTTGAATAAGGGGCCATTAGAACTCCCCCTACCCGACATAAAATGGTTTGACCAGGATAACAGCAGGCTGTAACTTTTAAAGTTTGATGCGCTGCAAACTAAGAATGTCCGGTTTTCAGAAGTCCGACGCAGAGAAAAGAAAGGAGAATAGAAAAAGGCAAGATGATATCAAACGCTTGAGGGATTTTATGAGTAAATATTAAAAATAAAGACTGAGGATGAGTCAGGAACAGGTTCAGGAATGGAACTGCAGAAGAATGATGCCCATTAAGAGCCAGGTAAGAAGCAACACATTTATTGGTGTGATTTTATAAGTATAGCATGCGCTGGCTAGTGTAAGGGAGAAAAATACCTTTTACCTTTACAAAAATACTTGAGCTTAAGGCCAAAAGAGCAGAAAGGTGGCAGAGGTTCAGGGGTAAGTTGAGAATAGTGGCTCAGAGATGGGTCACGCCGTCGATTTTAATGATCCTGCGCTGTGGCCCACAAAAATGACTGATTCTGATCGAGCGAATGTTTGTGATGGCAAAAAGGAAGTCTTTCTCAGAGATGGCAAATAAACTGCCAGCAGATCCAGGAGGCAGAGAATTTCCAAAGTATCTAACCTATTCTACCCCCCACAATGGAGGAAAAACATTATTAGGGACTGTCTAATATACAACAGGTCAAAAAAGGCCATATATTGTGCCTGCTGCTGTGCTTGCTGTTCTCCTATAACGTAGAGAGAAGATCATCTAGTGCACTAAATTCAATAGATGGGATGAAAATATCCAACATAAAATACATAAAATAAGATTTCCAGGGCATCAAAGAAACTGTGCACACAAACCTTCTATATATTTTCCTATATCTATCTGTGGAGGTGAGTGGGCCTTCAGTAAAATGAAGATTATTAAAAAAATACCTGCAATCTAGGATGTCCCAGGAAAGGTTTAATGATCTGGCAATGCTGTCAGAGCACCAGCTTGCAAAGAAATTAGTCTGCAAAGACATCATAAATGACTTTACCACTAAAAAAGTTCACTTTTGGCATTTGGAGACCAAGTCTAACCACATATATGAAGTGAAGTCATCTAGGACTTGTTTGGAGGACAAAAAACTGTGTTGACCAGAACACTAATTAAAAAAGCACACAGGACTATCTTAGGATGAGCAACGTAGATAATTTGCTTAGACAGGAGAACATGACAGCAAACAGTTGTGCACTGACCAATAAATCCAAGTTCAAGTCACTGGCTCTGTGGGAAACAGTGAAAACATGGGAGAAGCTACAAGCAAATGGTTTTGGTGAAATAAACACTGCACATTAAAAAGAAAGAAGCTGGTCAAAGTCAACACCCAGAACACAATTAATTCAGGATATCCTAAAAATCTTTAAAAACAAAAACCCAATCAGTAAGTCAAGATCAAAACAATATTTTTATACATCTACCAAGCTAGTACAGGTTTCTCCACCTGCAGTCATTGCATCAACATCATCATCTAGTTCAAACTTCATTTAATCAAGAAAAACAAACTGAAATATTCAATTTAAGCCTAAAATTACAGCCAATAAACAAACATAAATATATATGAAAAATATATGACTTTATTCACATTTTGTGTAAATAAAGGGATCTGTTTTGTATCAGTGGTTTATACTGCAGTTGAACGTGTATAGTGACTGCTTCTAAAAAAATTTGAATAAGCTTGTGGAAATGTGTGAACGTGTCAATTACAACTAACCCCAAATAAATAAAAACGTTCGATTGTGTCGGATTTTAAAAGCTGCATCCTCCAAGGACACAGTCTACCTGGACTGGATCCTTCGAGGTCCGTGAAAATAAGGAGACCTTAAGAGTTTTGCCTGTGAATTCAAACAGGTCTAGCCTTTCGCAGCTTTCACCGCCCTATGCTCTGTCACCTAGCAACCGTGAAAACTGACACACTAAGCAGGAAAAGAATGAATACCGAACTTCTTACTGCTATTTATTCTAATTGATTTATTTAACATTTTCAAGGAGCTTCAACAGCAGTACTATATCAGATTTAAAGTCCCCAACACTGCTAGTATATTTCAATTTGTCCTTAAATGTCACCCAGATACATTTACACCGTGACAGATACAATCCTTTCACTTAACCAAACATTACCTACCAAACATTATCTGACTCAATAACCATTTAACTATTTTCATTGGTTTCAGATGGAACTATTCACATGCTTTTGTTATATTAAACTGCACTTACAATATATGCAACTGTTTGGCACCAAGTACCTTTCGTCTCTGAGCACTGAGCAGCCGGCTTGCCTGGACTCACAATGAATCATGGGATATCCAAGGCTACGTAGGATACATTAGACCTGTCCTTCAACACGAGCAAAAAAAAGGATTCATTTGTCGGCCGCATAACGAGAAGTCTTTGAATCTGACCAGGCCAGACGAATCTGGTCTTCGGAGGACGCAGCCCCTGAATTCAAACTCGCCGTTACCATGAACCTTGTGCCAAAATGGTTAACCCAATTCCAAAAATTTATTTTTAGTCAATATTAGGTTAACAACACTCATGCAGCATTTTTCATCATAACTAATCTGTCAAAAGTCATTGACATATATGTTAGTGCATAGTTTATGACTATCACTATCACTTTTAATTGCGAAAGAATGTAATGCTTTAATTCTTCTTAAATTCTTCTATTTTTTTAAATAAGACACATTGAATATCAACTTTTTTACATTTTATGAGTGGAGAAGAAAAAAGTACAATTTGAAAACTATATCTAAAATAAATCCAAACCAGACAATCCTACTGACTCTAAAACAGCTGGTCAAAAAAGCTCCAATCATTAGCAGCCCTCAAAAATCTGAGGAACCTGGTGAAATCAGTTTACCAAAGATGTTCATAATCTCAGAAAAAGGCTGATTGTAATGGATGTGAAATCATAGGTAAACCTTTTAGTTAGACAATGCTCTTCGACTGTAGCATTGATGAATATTAACCGTGTGGAATCTATTGCATGATTTTGAACATTTAAAGCTAAATTTTAAAAGGTCAAGGTTTAAAGGAGGCCCATTATCCTTGTTTATCTCCATTGGAACTACCTGGGCTGGTATTTTCTAATTGTTTGTATTATTTGAACAGCTTCCATTCCATTTAATTATAATTTTAATGTATTATATTTAGTTTATTATGTTTTTACATCCTTTATCTTACTAAACTGTAGTTTGTAAAGTGTTATGTAAAGACTGAGTTATTTATAACTGTACATGTAACATAAAAACTATTATCAAAGTGTTATCTCCCTCGCTTGCCACTAGATGGCAGCATGTTGGAGGCAATCAAAACATTTATGTTTAAAATTAAAAAAATACGTTTTTTTCTCTGATTGAATGCTGGTTTTCAGAAACTGCATCCAGTTAAACACATTTTCAAACCTTTTTTCTCTCGGATATATAAAAAGATTTCAAATTTGCTGCATGTACTTATATGGTCAGTCCTGGCAAATGTCATGATACAAATTAAAGCTATAATTAGAACCTTAAATCATCCATTAATCACTATGACGCTACATTTCAACTCACAACTCAGGTAAAATGTCAGATATAAAAAAAGAAGGTGGCTGCTGGCAGTTTAACAGGCGTAAAGGGCACCTTGCTCAATACCTAATCTGTCTTCAACAAATTCAAAGTAACTGAGACATTTACAAAAGGGAATCTGGACTTTTTGTTCCTTTAAGAAATGTAGAAACATGAATGTACATGAATTTATCCGTTATTATCTTTTCAGACTTTCTTTTACAAGTGAATAAAATATGAAGAATATAATTTTTCCATTATCGAAACTGATTCTTCTACTACAGAAGTTTTAAATGTATTAGGTGCTAGCACATTCCTATTCCCCCTTAGAATTAAGTGTAAGCTGCTTGCACAGATTAATATCTGTAATAATTTTCCTCTCTTAAAACAATCTTTGTTTCTGTATTCATCATCAAAAATATTTTATTGATGATTCATATTCTGTATTGAAATCCCTAAGTAGTAGTTCTAACAGGAAATGTAGGTTCACCAAGGTTAATCATGACAGGGTTTCCCCCGTCCCCACTTTCATTTTGTTTTTTATCTTTGAAAGCAATATCTGAACTGGTGAGACATTCAGAAATATTGACTCCTAAGTTTTCTAATAAACACCAGTAGTCCAATGGAATCAATACCTCATCTCAAAAATGTGAAAGCATCTGAAGGTATCTGAAGTATGAGTGAAATGGAGTAAATAAGCCTGAATGCCTTTTAGTCCAACAACCATGACGGGACCCATAATGCAACATACCGACTGTTTCTGGTATAAATACTTAATTCTTCTCTGTGCATTGGTTGAAAATAATGACAAAATGTTGTCGTCCTCTGTAGTCGCTGATCTTTGAAGTAAGATTTATCTCCCAATGGCCTCTCAGGCTCATCAATCCAAAACCAAAATAAATGTATTGCCCGGCATACATTTAAGTAAACCAAATAACACCTTTACACTTTAGATGCATAGAACAGATCAATCCATGGATGCGTCACAATTTTCGTCACCGAATAAAAACAAAAATCACAGTTTCAGCTATTAAAGCTAGAAACCACTGATTATGGCTAAAATCTTGGTGTCATGATGGACTCAGACCTGAACCTTTAGAGGCGCATAAAGACAGTTACTAAGTCAGCATTTTATCACCTGAAGAACATTTCCAGGATTAAAGAACCAATGTACAAGCAGGATCTAGAATAAACTCATTCATGCATTTATCTGTAGTAGAATTGATCATTCCAACTGTGTCTTCATAGGTTGGCCTAAAAGTCCATCAGAAAGCTGCAGCTGAGAACAAAACACTGCTGGCCATGTTCTCACTAGAACAAAGAAAGTAGAGCACATCAGCCCGGTTTTGAAGTCCTTGAGCTGGATCCCTGTAGCTCAGAGAATAGACTTTCTGTTTCCTTCTGTTAGTCTATAAATCACTGAATGGATCAGCACCTGCGGGCTGCTGATTGGAGCAGTTGGTGGCACTGCTGCCTCGTGGCAAGAAGGTTCTGCGTTCGATTCCCAGCCTGGAGTCTTTCTGCATGTTCCCGGCCCGGGGTCTTTTTGCATGTTCTCCCTGAGCATGCGTGGATTCTCTCTGGTACTTCGGCTTCCTCCCACAGTCCAAAAACATGACTGTTAGGTTAATTGGCTTCTCTGTGTTGCCCTGCGATGGACACGTGACCTGTCCAGGGTGTACCCCGCCTCTCGCCCGTAAACAGCTGGCACCAGCACCGCTCGCGACCCAACTTGGGATAAGCGTGACAGAAAATGGATGGATGGATGGATTAGCACCTCAATACATAACAGATTTGTTGTCAGTGTATCAACCTCCCAGACCATTCAGGTCTTCTAGTTCCAGCCTACTCTGTTCACCAAGAACTAGAACTAAACGTGGAGAAGCAGCATTAAGTTCCTATGCTCCACTTATCTGGAACAAACACCCAGAAGACTGGAAAAGTGCTGAAAGCATGAGTTCTTTAAAGTCAGTTAGAAACTCATCTTTTTATAACTGCCTTTGTCTAAATCAAACTCCTATTCAGATAATACAATTGGCACTTTACTCCATATTACGTGGCATTGTCCTGAAGTGCATGAGCTTGGAAAAAAGTTGCAAGGACCCTCACACTTAAAACTGGAAGAACCACACTGTGCACCCATCTTATTAGATGATGCAAAACCTTTAAATCTGACAACAGTCATTGTATATTTCTAGCAGGTTATATAGCCGTCTGATGGAAAGTTGCGGCCTGTTTGAAAACATCATTGTAAGGGAATGGCTTTTATCCTTGAGAGGAATAATTCAGCGGGAGCTCTCAGCTGCCCGAATCCATGAAGTCAAACCTGAGTATTCAGAATTAATTTAGCATATTTCTTTTATGGAGTTTGGTTTGACACTTTTTTTTTAAAAGTTTGAGATCAAATAAACCTTTCATATTCCATCCTTCTTACAAATGTCTAAATACAGGGAATGGTGTATCCATCAGAAAAAAAATAACCTCTTAAAGAAAAATGATTCTTTCATGGGTAATACCACAAAAGAGTGTTTGTTTTCCAAACTTCAAATTATTAATATAGTGTGAATAATTTATAAATAATTTATCTATTTTTTACATTACAAAACAAGCAAACGATCACGGTACTCTTAATGATAAAAAAACTTCGTCCCCACAGCCTGCCTACCGAAAATAATTCTAGCTAATTACAGTAAATGGCTGCAGACTCCCTGAGAAATTACATCACCTAATGCTTTTAGGCTCTTGTTGTTCCCCTTTCAATAATGAAAGTGTGGTTTCTAAGGAAACAGATGCAGCAATGCCTGCATCCTCCTGTGCTGCCATGTTCTTTTTTGTTTGACTGTGGGTTTAGCAGCTCTTGGGTTTGTCACAACTGTATGAACTCACAAATATTCCGAAAATTCAGAATACCCTGATATTGATCACCCATGAGGGCCGATTACTGCTGACCAGATAGCTGAGCTGTAGATTTTTTTGATTTAGGTATAAATGTCACAGCCAGCTATGTGATCTGTCAAAAGTGAATTATAAAGTTGCCTAATTTAGACAAAACTTAGGGGAAAAAACTTGCAGGCACAATACAGCAAGTACTCCGTCAAAATGACACATGAAAACCCTGCTAACAGGTTTTATTTTAAAGATTGTAAACAGTTATATGACAAAACTGCCAATATCAGATAATGTCAAGCATAAGCATAAAGTCTGAAACAACCACCCATAGTATACAATGCATTCAGCTTTTATTTAGTAAAACAACTTTTTTTTAAATATCCGTTCTAAAAATAAGTTCTCATATGGGCCTCACAGGGGGGTTACTTTCCCCATCCCCTTCTCTGTGTGCAGCAGGTAGCTACATTTTTTCCTGTGTAACTGCCCTAAACGCACCTACTATTCTTCAAAAATCGTAAATTCTTAAATAAGCAATTATTGCGCTCGTCCATTTTGAAAGTGGTACATCAATTGCTCTCTTTTGTTTTTTGCATTTCTGCTTTTTACGTCGATCACTGCCCCTCTGCGGTTTTTAAGAGTACTGCATCAACTGTAAACGTGCACAGCACCTCTATGGTCTCACACACAAACCGACACACAATGCTCAGCCTTCTGTCTCTGAAGTATGTATGCACAGTAGCGCGGTTCAACACTGAGTACAGCCAGTTTAACCCAGTCTTCTACTGCTGGTCCTTTAACCCATTAACCTCTTAACATCCACCTCATTTTGAGTAATCTTCGCCTATTTTGCATACCCAAATGGAAAAGCAAATATTTTAGGAACTGTAAGCCGAAATTACATTTGCAATGTATTATTTGAAAGCTAACACTCTTTAGTTTCTGAATATATAAATTAAAATTGGGTGACTAGAACACAGACCAACCTGCATCAGTTCAAATATAACTCAAAGTTGTTCTTTTTTTATTCTCGGAAATGATAGGTCTTTTTTGAACAGAGGTTATAAAGACATTCTTGAGAAAAAGCAGGTTTTATTTATTATATTTGTTCTACATCATGTCAACCACAAATGCAGAAAATTTCAGATCTACAGTATAGCTATAACAGTTCTACAGCTGTGGGGTTTTGAACTTTTGGTGTCAGCTTGGAGCTGTGCGCAATGGCTCCACCTGCTGGTTAAAATTTTACTGGTGGAATCTTATGCATTCTGAATTATTACCTCCCCTTAAGGTCGCCGGCGACCTGTAGGGTTTTTTACGGTGGCTGAGAAGTGCAAAACACATTTACAATTCAAAAACACATTAACAAATAAAAAACAAAATAACATTTGAAGAAACAAAATTATATTTTATGAAACAATTTATTTTTGAAAAAAAAGTTACAATTTTTAAAAACACATTTACATTTTAGCAAACAAATTTACATTAACAAATAAACAAAATAACATTTGAAGAAACAAAATTATATTTTATGAAACAAATGTATTTTTGAAAAAAAAAGTTTACATTTTTAAAAACACATTTACAATTCAAAAACACATTAACAAATAAAAAACAAAATAATATTTGAAGAAACAAAATTATATTTTATGAAACAATTTATTTTCGAAAAAAAAAAGTTTACATTTTTAAAAACACGTTTACATTTAAGGAAACAAATTCACATTTTAAATAAGTTAGATTTTAGGTGAGAGAAAGTTTCATTTTAGAGAAAAAAAATACATTATAGGGAAACAAATTTACATCTAAAAAAAAATTGACCGTTCGGAAACACTTGTACAAGTGCAAAGACAAAACTGCAAGTGGCAAAACACATTTACATAGCCAAAAACAAATTAACAAAAGACGGCTACACGGAAAGGGAATGTCCCAGTGGCCGGATGTGACGTCACGATTACCCAGACTTGTAGTACAAACAGATCAATCTGTAGTCCTCCTGCTTCACGTGAAAAGTCAGCGGCGATTTTAGATGGAAAGAATTGCACTGCATTTATTTGCATTTATTGCATTTATTTTTTTCTGGCCATCATGCTCACACAGGATAGTGAGTTAATTTATTTTAACTGCTTCTAATTCGGTCTTTAGTATTGATGCATTTTGACTTGCTTCATCTCACAGGAATTTTCCAAATGCAAGACAAAAATTCCACATGACAATGCTAAGGACTTGCTGCCGCACTTGCGCAGCCTGAAAAAAAGAGGGAGATGAGCAGCTGGGCCTCTAAATGCTGCAAAGTAAGAGATACAGGTTATGGGTTTTTGTGATTAGTAACAAAAGACTGATCTGCAATTATTTCATGAAAACTGTCTGATTAGGATCAGTGGCCGATCGATTCGCACACCACCAAGCACAACACTAATCATCTTTATCAAAATATTCCGTTTATGAAATCACACAGCCTCAGTTATCAGTGACCAGATTTCTTCATAGTTGACTCCCTTTTCTTTGGGGATACGAGTACGTCATTCAAGTACATTGCATGATACCGTTCCTCACCCTAACATATGATGTGAAGGTATATTGATTTTGCAATAGTACAAGAGAGATAATGACCTCCCGCCCCTTTCGTCAACTGTCAATGGTGTAGATTATTACTGACCCGTCAATCAAAATAATTGATGTAATAGACGAATCCCCTCCCTAAAGTGACAAGCTATAACACCAACTCCTGTGAGTTGGTGTTATGCGGTGTGCTTGCTCGTCGGATTTACAGGTGTAAAGAAACAGCGAGTACAAATGTTCGGGGTTGGGATTTTGGCATCTCTATAAGAAAATGCAATTAATTGCATACATTTTTTGAACACGTTAAAATGTTTCAAATTAATTAATCAAAATCAACATTAAAGTTCTGGCCTTAAATTTTATCTATTGGAGATGGGACATTGCATTTGAGTCAACTCCACATGTAATTTTGCCAGGGTTGGCAATAGAGGCTAATTTTTTTATCTGTAGGCCCAGAGCAGATTAATGTTGCGAAGAGGAAAGGCCGTACACAATGAATAAATAATTAAAACAATTTCAGTAGAAAATAGCTATAATGAAGAGACCGATTATTAAACAGCCAAAAAACAGCGCAGACAATAAAGCAAACTAGAGATACACCGAAAATTCATCCATCAGAAATTTTAACACATTTTTACACTGAGAAAACAAGACTGAAACTTGTAATGACACGAGAAGCTGCACATCCAGCATGGGGAACAAAGGATCGCAAGCAAAGAAACAGCCAGAACACGAAATATCAAAAGTGTGAAGAACAGGACTGAACCAAATGAGCACAGGTAGTGGAGCAGACTTTGCCAGAGTTGAAAGCATGGAAAACGGGTTTGAGTGTGGGGTGTGTGAGTTTTAACGCTGCACATCAGTCTCAGATCAGTGGCACAAAATGCCATAGAAATCCAAACGTCCCCATCACCATTTTGAAGATAAGAACAATGCGACACGGAAAAGGAAACTGACACCAAACGTGCCCACTCGGTCTGAAAACACCAGAAAGTTTCCCAGTCATTCTGCCAAGGTGAAAATGTAAATGAAAAATAAATATTTTGATTCATATGTATTTATTGAAATGCATTGAAAGAATAATGCATTTTTTAAGAGAGTTAGTACATTCTGTAGCTAAAAATGCTACGATTCTAATATTTGACATCACTTCTGTGCTTCTGTTTTCCGTCTTGGTTTCCTAATTTATTTTTTCGGTTTCAGTCAATAATTTTCAATTTGATGCATCCCTAACATAAATGTTATTAATCTAAAAATTGACTACGTGTCAACGATCTGAGTCGAGTTTTCCAAGTTCTCATCAAACGCTTACAGAGGGAGCTTCGTCCTCTTATTATTTTATTTATTTTTCCAGCCTATTGCCTGTTACTCCTCTCTGAGGTTATCATCTGGGGCTCCGGCTTATCGGTGCTGGGTTCCTTATCATGTGTTAAAACAGCTGCATAGAACAAAGAAATATGAAATCTTCCTTCTAGATTTTACAGCAGGAAATATGAAAGATACTAAGGGTTCTGATACAAGCGGATGATATTTTTCTATGATCAAAATGTTTAACTTTTAAATATAAAAAGACACTTTGGAATGTTGTGTGTTGTACATAAGTGATCGAATGTAAGAAGATTGCATTCCTAATGAAGGTCTGCCGCTTTCTGTACACCTTTATCTGCTTTATCAGGATTTAAAACCTCCATCAGCTTTGCCCGTCTTAAAATATGTGTTGCCCCAAATAGGTGAAAGCCAGATTAGACAATTATCTTTAAGGAAATTAGATTGTGGCTGGTTGGCTTTGTGTTTTTGTTCTCAGCTCTTCCACCAGAGGATGTCCCCATGGCTGCCACTGGGCCGAGCTCATCGGCTCATCACTGTGGCAGCTTAAGAGGAGCGGTTCACTACTCACTCAATACCTGAGTATTATCTTGGAATGGTAACTCCAAGGCCCTCTAAGACTCACAATCACTTGTTTAATCAGTGACCTGTGCTTTCTTCCAAGTCATGTGCCTACCAAGGCTCTTCTGTGTATGCTGATCCAAGGTTTCCCGTGACTCGAGAAAACAGTTCACCATCAGTGCTTTCTTGAAACTTTACCAATGACTGGTAGCGGCTCTTCTTCCATCAAAACGACTTGGTTACTCCGCACAGCTTGTCCATTTCCATACATCTGCAGCAGCCTCGGCCATGTCAACCATCCATCTGAAAGAACCTCTTCAGATCTCTATCAGCCAAGTTGGATCCCAGATCTCATACAAGATCAAGATTGAACTTCCTTTTACTGATTCTCTTCCTCCCCAAAGTCCTTCCCGCATGTCGGCCAAGAGATTAAACAACTAGGACAATCTCTCACATTCTGATTGGCCCAAATATCAGATGTTGTTGGTAATAAACAATTTGAGGAGCTATAGATTAAGTTTTGTAGGAGCATATTCAGAGAGATAGCTGCATAATCTAAGATGATTTGTTAGCTTGTAAACAAGTCAAATAAGAGTGTTGTTAATGAATTATCTAATGACCAGTGTGTCATTGTCTTGTTTCTATTGTCCTTAACTTTGCTCTATGTTTCCTAGTTTTATTGGTTTAATTCCTTTTTTGTTGTAATTTCTAGATTTGTTAGTTCTCATGTTTTTCTGTTGTCCTCTGTTGCCCTCTTGTGTGTGTGTTCCTTTCCCCTTGGCTCCCTCATTGTCTCCACTCACACCTGCTCCTTGTCAGCTCGTTAGCCCTCCCTTTGTCTCTGTCAACTATATATGCTCTCACTCTTTGTTGGTTCCTTGTTTTTGCTGGTCCTGTCTTTGCTGTCCTCCCATGCTGTTGTCTGCGTACCTCGTATCTCCCTGGGTCCTCGTGTTTGGTTTCCTCAGATGTCTCCATAGTTCTGGTTTGCTTTTGATTATTAGTTGGATTTTTGCATTCCTGCCTTTGTTTACTGTTTTTGCCCCACTAAACTCCAAAAAAATCTCCTCAGCCTCTCTGCCTCTGCATTTGGGTCCTCCAAACCTCAACCAAACCCTGACACAGTGAAGAAAATGTTCTCCAATCTTTTTATGTTATATCTGTATAGTCTTTTAATAGATGTTATAGTGAACCCGAAATACTGACTTTTTCCATGTGTTCAGCTGTTTAACACTCCCTTTTTCACTTCCGACTGGTGGAGAACTTCTCCACTAAGACTTTTCTTCCCAGAAACAACGTTCACTTTAATGAAAGTCATCTACCATCTAATAAGAGAGTAAGAGGGCAAAGTGGAGACAGAGGAGTAAATCTGGTTAAATGTTTTAGTAGCACTATCCTTAAAGATGTGTTGTCTTATGACTGGCTAATTTAGTTATTGGAAATTATACTTTCAAATATTAAGTTCTTATAAAGGGTTACATCCTGTACAGATAAATTGTAAATGTTTAAACGTTTTGTGCGCTTGGTGTTGAACATGTTGGGCCAAACTGATATTTCTAAGAGTGTCACATAGTTCGGTTGCAATTTTATCTTCAGGATGGTCAGTGTGAAAGTTGAAGTTGAAGTCCAAAATATCACTTTGTCTCGGAGAGGATGCTTCAAAAACAACAGAAATGTGGGCAGATATGGAAACCTAAGATATAGACTCTGGAAATGTTAAGACCCTTAGTGATTATAAAACATTTTTAATTGTGGGTGATGATGCTTATTTCTCAAATCAAAAGCCTACATTTGCAAACCGTCTGCTGAGTTTCTGATCAGATCACGGTCCTCCTCTCCAGTAAAATACTTCTGCCAAGCGATGTCTACACTTCCTGGTAAGATAATTGAATCTTCACCAGTGATGGTTAATGTTACGGACTTCAGTAGAAATAATTATGGGTTTTCCAGTTATCCTATGCCCCTTCTTTATTCCATAAATATTGATAATATTTTATTTCTGACACCTGAAGGAATGATCTGCATGAAGGTAGTATTAGGTGGTCTACCTCAAAGAAAGATTGTATTTATACATATTTAACCCAGTGTGAATCAGGTTTGCTCATATTGAGCTGCATGGAAATGCCAAAACTTACAATAATAATTTTTGTGCTCCCTTAACTGAAATAGCAGTTAGAGTAGCAATACTTCATGATAATATTACTTAAATAAAAGTCAAAGTATAGTGCCATAAAATTACTTCTAAAGTAAATTTGCACACATATGCAAACATTCAGCCACACACAGGAGCTCTTTCAAGCTGGGCACCGTTTCATTCACAACACCTGTCCCATCAACCAGGAATCAAAAATACTTTAATAATTCCAGGGAGAAATTAATTTTGTTACATTACTCCGTCTGTAATAGAGCTACTATACAACCAGTTTGATAGAACACAATTTCATACAAAATATATAATTAGGGGGTCCCCGCTCCATCTCAACATCAGTGTTGGCCAGGCCTGGAAAAACGTTGAAGAGCTATGCTCTAGGGTTCATTAGGAGAAATAAGAATGCAAGTAAATTACAAAGCAAAAGCCCTTCAGATATTTAGAAGAAAAATCAAAGTAATGAATAATAAAATGTCCTTACTAACAAATGTTGGTGTGAGCAGAGAGGGGCACATTATGCAGTTGTGGCAGAAACATTAATAAGACACTTCAGTTGAAAGTAAGGCAAGGCAAGATTATTTGTGTAGCACAATTCAGTACAAGGACAATTCAAAGTGTTTTACATGAAAACAAGAAAAAAAAGCAGAATAAAAGCCAATAAAAACTAAAAACATGACATAAACAAATCAAACAGTTGGACCCCAACACTAATAATACTGTGAACAAATGTTTTTTTTATTTTTTTATTATTACTTTGACTTAAAATAACTCAGGCTTTCAGCTCTTTTACAGTCTTCTAGGAGTTTGTTCCAGATACTGTAAGTGGAGCTTTGGAACTAAATGCTGCTTCAGAGTAGGCTTGAACCCTAAATGGTGTGGGAGGTTGATACACAGACAACAAATCTGTTAAGTATTGAGGTGCTGATCCATTCAGTGATTTATATGCTAACAAAATGATTTTAAAGTCTATTCTCTGAGCTACAGTGAGCCAGTAGCCTGGTAAACTAGCACCACCCGCCAGCGGCCAAAATCATTTTAGCCTGCGAGTGGTCTAGCCTCGATCAATGCCCCAGGCCCTAGAACTGGCTGGCCAATCACAACGCAGAGATGTTTTGAATTTTTGGATGCAAAGCGGGCGGGATTTTGAGGCCGTGACGACAAAGCTGTGAGACGCTGGAGAAAGCACAACAAGGAAGATGGCAGCAACTATTGAAGAGTTCTCGTTTGACTCAGCTTTGGAATCAGTTTTGGAGGGATTAGACTTGGGGTTTTCGTTGAAACGTGAGCAGGAAGAAGCTCTATGCTCATTCATTTTTAAGAAGGACGTATTTGCAGTTTTAACCAACAGGCTGTTTGTTTACATTCCCCCACCAGCTTTCTGTCGCGCTTACTACGTCACAGTCAGTTGGGCTCATTGGTCAGAGCGTTGGCCAATAGGCACAGACATGGTTTGAAAAACAACAGGTTTTTCTCATCAACAATCTTCCGATGTGTCATTCATCAGGGCCAGACTCAATTACAAATTTAATCTCACATTTAGTCTGGTTTATTAGGCTAGGGAGCCAGTGGAAGGACTTCAGAACCAGCCTCTACTTGCTTAGTTCTTGTGAGAACACAGGCAGCAGCATTTGGATGAGCGGCAGTGAGTAGTGTATTTAATGTCTGCAAAATTGCTCAGATTCAAATGTAGTTGAGTCTCCACTAGAAGTCATTGAGATATCAATGGAGGTACAGTAGATAACAACAGGCATGTGCTTCAGACCAGGTTTTTGCTAAACAGGAACAGGTAATTGTATTATCTGCTTGCTTTTTGTTTCACAGGATTAATAATTTATTTTGAGTGTTACCTGACAGGTTATTATCTGTCCTTTAAGGGCTTGGAGAGGGCTTTTTAAAAACGTATTGTACGGTTGTTGTTTTTTCCTCTGACCTCTGAAAACAAAATCTTTGTCAAACTGTCTTCTTTGACACATTTACACCTGATCACCATCAAAGAGGAAAGTCTTTGCCCCTGATGGTAAAAACAAGCATCAAACAGCATATTGGTTACCTTATGTCCCATGTTCAGTCATTCCAAAAGGAGCCTGGGTCTATTTTTTTAACTCAAAATTTCCCTCAAGCATCACTTTTAGTACTTAGGAAATCTCACTTTTAATAAGCAATAAAGCCAAACACAGACCTTTGCTATGAAATGAAAATTGGAGATTATTTACCGTGTATTTATTGCCCCTCATACTATCTACTGCAAATGCTGATATTTTTTGGGTTCGTCTCCAACTTGCAAATATTTTAGCACAGAAAAGTAAAACAATAAGAATTGTTAAACCACTAGTGGAGATGCCTTTTAGGCATTAGCACCCAAGAACAGAAAGATCAAAAATCCTTACTTGGCTGTGCAGATTATATTGGTACTTTAAATAGTAACTGAAAACTGTCTTTAGGGTTTCCATTTATTAATTTAAAGACCGTCAATCTAAACTGAAGTCTGACTATTTAGCATTTTTTCTGGTTCCATTAGTATATTTTTTCTGTTTTTTTTTTTCTCATAAATTGTAGTTGGGAATTTTGTTTATATTTAGTAAACTTTTAGCCACTTTGTAAATATATATCTGATATGAAATACAATGATAAAACCTACTTAAAAATGAACACTGTGACCTTTTCTATGTTATAAAAGCAGGTGTGTTGACAAGCTGTAGTCAATGTTTGTGGTAAAAAAAAAAAAAAATCTGCAAAACGGCATATACAAACATGCCGCTTCACATACCACTTACAAGTCTAGCTATGACTAGGCAAAACATATTACACCTGTTTGTCAGCAGGTGTGCCCAAAACAAACATCTTGCTATGGACTTCCCAGATATAAGGGGATTTTAGTAACAAATAAAATGTGTGAAATCTAACCAAGAAGTTAGTCAGAGCTGTAAAATGACTCTTGCCAGCTTTTTGTTTATCTAAACCACATCACAAACCTTGGCTTACATATTGACCAACAAACACTACGCCGCAAAAAAAAGTATGTCCGCAAGGATTGTTTTCTTAACCTTTCCAAAGGAGTAATTAAGGTCAAAACTGAATACAGTTTGCTAAATGAAATACCTTTGACCGTTCAACTACTATAAAAATGGCCGATGTGAAATACAGTTGTAATAATAATAGCAGTCCTACTTCACTATCTAGATAAATCGTTGTTTTTGTTAGAATTTGCTACACTTGAAGTAGGTTTCCAACAGGTTCAATAACAGTAGAGAAAACAAACAGGCCCAACAGGCATGATATGCACATTCTGTGAAACTAAGCTATAAGCAAAGTCCCATTGTTAAAGAAATACATGTCTGAAGCAGGTTGTTTGCTAAAGAACACACTGACTGACCTAAAGAAAAAAGCATAATATTCTGTGTAATGATGGGAGTAAGATTGTTATTTCTGGATCTCATGGCCACAGACAGTTTGTCTGAAGGATGGTACTGCTGGTATCCTGATATGGAAAGGTTTCTCGTACTGTGGTGCTGGTTCTATTTATTGGATGCTGGGGATCATGGATCAGTACATAAGTAACTTTACATCAGAACAATTATAGGTCACATTCCTCAAGGGTCCATAATAGGGCCCCTCCCATTCACTATCTACATGTTCCCCCAAATTCAGATCTTAAGGTACCATAACTATGCAGATGACACAGCTGTACATCACGATGTCACCAGGGGACAATGAACCTATTAAATTCATAGAAGAAATCAACACATGGATGTAACAAAAATGTTCTTTAGCTGAACAACACAACACTGAAGCAATAATTTCTGGATGAAAGGAAGAGTATCAAGGGCTGCTAAGTAGCGCAGTGGGTAGCACTGCAGCAAGAAGGTTCTGGGTTTGGGTCCCGGCCCAGGGTCTTTCTGCATGGAGTTTGCATGTTCTCCCTGATCAAGCTTGAGTTCTCTCTGGGTACTCTGGCTTCCTCCCACAGTCCAAAAACATGACTGTTAGGTTAGTTGGCTTCTCTAAATTCTTCTGTGCATGAGTGGGTTGTTTGTCTCTGTGTTGCCCAGCGACACAGAGACAAACTGGCCACCTGTCCAGGGTGTACCCGGCCTCTCGCTCATTGACAGCTGGAGATAGGCACCAGCACCCCTCGCAACCCCACTTGGGATTAAGCTTGTTAGAAGATGGATAGAAGAGTATCAAAAAAATTTGAACATACCTTCATTTGATACAGCTAGAAACCACCAATCAGGCTTGACATCTGGGTGAGGTGATGGACTCAGACCTGAACCTTCAGAGGCACATAAAGACAGCATCAAAATCCGCCCTCTATCACCTAAAGGAATTATCCAGGACTAAAGGACTAATGTCTCAGCAGGACTTTGAAAAACTAATTCATACATTCATATTTACTGTAGTAGAATTACTGCATCCAGAGTGCTACTTCCTACATCCACACTGAAACTAAGAATGTGGAGCACACCACCCCAGTTCTATAGTCAGCACAAAGGCTCCCATTATATCAGAGAATAGACTTTGAAAAACTTCTGTCAGTATAAAAATCACTTAATGGCTTAGCACAAAAACACTTAAGACCACCCAGACTTCTCAGCTTTTGTATCCAAACTCCTCTGCATACCAAGAACCAAACAAAGGGAAGCAGTTTTTATTTTATTTTTGCTCATCTATTCTAGAATAAACTTCCAAAAAACTGTATAAGTCCTGATACCCTAAGTTAAATCAAGATTAAAAATGTATATGTTTAGGTTGGCCTTTGACAGTGTTAGGGTGTTCCAACCGTTGCATTTCCGACTTCTCCTGAGTGGTGCCCGACTTTACATGAGTGAAAAAAGTGAATGTGGTTGTTGTGGTGGAAGGTTTGCAAGCAAGTTTGGTTGTGGCTGGTGTTTCTGAAGCATCTTGCTAACAAGTTAGCAACTTAGTGCTAGTAGGTTCCCAATGGGAAATTACACTTGATTGACAGATGACGGTTGATATATGATTGGCCGAATTTAGGTGTACAAGCTGACGTATAACAAACTGGCCTGAATAAAATAACAAATTTTAAGACAGGATTTTAAAAAAAAAGAAATTCTCTTTTGGGACAATATAGTCTGATAAAGAGTACATTTATATACATGTTTAAGCCAGAGTGATTAAATATGACTTCCCTACGACTTCTGGTCTACTCTCCTTCGGTTTTTATTCTTAAATTGTTTTGATCAATTGTGTATTTTTAATAATATAATTTTCGTCTTCTTCTTCTTATATATTTGAACTATTTCTCCTGCATTGAGTTTGTGTTGCAGTGGCATAAAGACCACTATCTGTATTGCCTTAATGCCACTGCAATATACCTTTGTTTTCCATGTTCATTAATGTGCTTTGTCCCTATTCAAATAAATAAATAAATATATAAAATGTCATGTGCAGCACTTAAATTGTCATGCAACTGAAATGTGTTGCACAACAAACTTACCTCACCTGTGATCAAAATATTTATCTTCGGTTATATTCAAAAATAAATATGTATACAAAACACTAAAATAATAAAGACATTTGTTTTTTCATTACTTCTTAATTTCGTTATCTAGAATATTTGTTGTATCTAACTGAGGTAGTTGAGGCACAATACACAAGAAGCCTTGCAAGACAGACTAATGCTATGAACCATATGCATACCAGCAACGAAAGGATTTCAAGGGTGAGTGGAAACAGGTTTGGACCGATTATATTATTTTGGATACAAGGCCAAAAATATATATATTTATTTAAAAGCACTGGAGTAGGAAGAATTTTTTTTAGGTTTTTGAGGATATTTAAAAAAAAAATCCAGCTAATTAGGACACAATAAAGGGCTTCAAAAAATGCTAAACTGCAATCATGTGGTTGTTTTTTTGTTTAGTTATTTTCCATTTCACCATATTGTTAAGAAACAGTAGTCAGTGTTATGGACAGACCTTCTTGGTAAAATAAATTCTTGTTTTTAAGAATATAGTCTCATCAAAGCTTTAATTGATTGATAAGCTCCTTTAACTTTAGATGAATTACAAGTAATAACTTGCATCCCTAAATAAGAGCAAAATACAAAGTTGGATCAATTTCTGGGCTGTAAAAAGGGATTTGGGAATAAAATACACAATCTAATGGGCACCAACCAAAGAACTTGTTCACATTTGTGTACATATAGAAACAAAAAATGCTCTTGCAAGAAAATATTACAATGTGATGTGGAATTTTTCATCTTACAGCTAAAACCACAAAGCAATATAGAGGAAAACCCAGCAGGTGTGGCCACACCAAACTGCTGTGTCAAATATGCTTGGTGATGATGTACTCCAAACTGAAACTTTTTATAATGTAAAATACATATAGAAATACAAACTGAAATATGAAAAATTACATTATTTGCAATTTTGTAACTGTTTACAAAGCATCAGACTCACTAAACAAATAGGTTGTATTCAATTTGCACCTTGTAAGACTAATTCAGATGTTTCTTATCTGCCAATTACCAGCATCTAAGTATTTTTTCTATAATGAATATTTTTGTTGAAGTTCTAATAATTTCGTCTTTATTGCCCATTTAAACAAAAAAAGTGCATTCAAACAAAGTTTGCCTTCTCCATTTAACCACTCACCCTTGAATAGCAATAGGCAATTTACAGTTCTTTAAGGGGAGCAATCATGGTTTCAGTGTCGTGCATGAATGCGTTCAATGAACAGCGTTCACTGAACATGATCTTATTTTTAGGGAACGATTAACTAAATGGACTAGTTTTAGTAATTAACGTAAACAAGAGCGATGTTCACTCTGAGAATAATGAACGACACACACAGCTCACGTCTGCGTTCAACTGATAACTGTCTCATAAAATGATAAAGAGGCAGATTTAGGTACAGTCCACAAGAAGTTCCAACAGAATCTGAAGACAGGTCAGGCAAACTGATCAGAACAGTGACATGTAGGCCCAAAGATCCAAAGACCGAGCGAGTCAGGATCAGGCAATCAGAACACAAACAATAACGCTAGAAAACTTTCAGACCAAAGACTCTAAAATAACCTGGCACCTGATGACTGGGAGTGAGCAGTTTAAAGTGAAGATGGAACAGGTGGACATGATGAGCGGTAATGAGAAACTGGGCAGAGCTAGGCAGGAGAATAAAATGAGTAATCAAGCCAGTCATCAACGCCAAGATCATGACAATAACGACACTTTTCATTGGATATTATCCGGCTTTAATGGCACTTATTACAGTATGGCAAACAGCATAGCAGACCAGCATGTCTACTGCTAGTACTAGACTGTGTGTGACTCAGACTCATCTCCTGGTATTTCTGAGTTTTGCATAGAGCTTGGTAGACTTTTATGATCTAAAAAGGAAGATTTGGAAAGCAATAATTGAATAGAATTTTATAGATCTCACATTGTACAAATTTATCTCTGCATTTAACCCATCCTCTTGGGAAGCAGTCGGCTGCCATTGAGCGGTGCCCGTGGAACAGTGTGGGGTTAAGGGTCTCAGAGTGGCAGTCTGTGGGAGTGGGGTTTGAACTCAGAACCTCTGGAATCCAAGTGCAATGCTGTAACCACTAGGCCGCCAATCCCTTGCATGGGCCAAGGGTCTTGCTGAGGGACCCAGAATGGCAGTCTGTCAGAAATAAACCATGTGTTTGCAGCCTTCTTCAAGATGCAAGTGCTCTTGTCTAACCACAAGGCCATCACTCCCAAACAGCATGCTTAACTTCTAAGATAAACTTGGCCCTGAAAAGTGATAACATATTTGATGGATTTGCGCTGTAAAGTAGCAGCAGGCATTCAATCAAATGTTTTAATATTTAAAAAATAATTACGTACATTCAATATAGAAAATATAAGTGAGGAAACACGGAGAACCAAGTATCTATTCTCCCCACCGTATAACCCTAGGGTTTCAGAACATAACCTTTGTGGGCTATGAATGTGCATTGTGATTTCTAAGAAAAGTTGTTCTTTCAAACTTCAAAGCTTTCTTGTTACTTTGATTCTTTAAACCTCCCCCAGCATTCAAATGCCAGAAAAATATACAGAGCTGCAGTCTATAAAACCAAGAAAAAAACAATGCTCACGTAATGATAAACTATTACACCTGAATTTTAAAAGTTTATCTATATTGTGCCAATTTTTATCAAGTCATCTAAAGACCCTTTACATAGATAATCATTCAAATCCTACATGGTTTAAACTTTCGTTCAAAGGAAACGCGTCATTGCATTTGTTGCTGCTTTTTTCTTTACCAATCACACTCATGTAGCCCTCACTTAAGCAATGTTAGTAACTAAGTGAGTTTTGGGTTCTTTGCTTCAGTATACTCTCTACTTTTTAATGTAAATCTCTCTCTAACGCTTTTGAATCAATCAGCATTGAACACAACTACATTAAGTTACACTACACACCGTGTGAAGTAAACCATAATAACCCTTCTTTAATTAAGCAAAATAAAAATAAAATAAGTAAATGACAGGTTTTTGGGTTCAGGTGAAACAGAAAAAACAGAGCATTACTCCAACTGTGCAATAAATCTGCATATACAGTGTAAAGCGCCAGGTATACAACCCACTATTCTAAAAAAAACTAAACCTAAAGCCGGCAGAAAATATACCCTACGTTGCAGGCCTGATCAGATGCTCATGGTTGCAGCAGTCCCACTGACTCAACCATCCAGAGCCTCTTCCCTCAAAGAGCAAAAGATTAAAATACAACTCAGTACCTTGTATAATCGTGTTTTCCACAGATGAGTCCAGGCAAAGCGATCTGAAGAAACAGCAGTTCAGGATTCATGCAGTTGTTTGGTTTCCGTTTACTAGTCCTCAGTCCCACGTTGCCAGAGGTACTCTGAGCGACGCGGGCGCTCAGAGTGACTATCTGGAGTCCGGGTCCTTGTTTTCCCACGTAGCCAGAGGTACCCTGAGCGACGCGGGCACTCAGAGTGACCATCTGGAGTCCGGGTCCTTGTTTTCCCACGTAGCCAGCGGTACTCTGAGCGACGCGGGCACTCAGAGTGACTATCTGGAGTCCGTCCCTCGTTATCCAGTCCGGTAACGATCTTTCTGTAGTCCTTTAAGCTCCACTGTACCAGCGAAACAGCAGCCTACAGTAGTCTATGCTAGCGAACAGCTAGGTTAGCTTCGCTCTAACTCTTGAGTAATACAACGGCAAGGCAAACAACCACACAGTCCATACAGTTTCTTGTTGAAACTCCGTCGTCCTGCTAACCTGCATATGGATTATTATAACTTCTCCTTACGACAAGTCTGAGTTTACTCACTCTGAAAAACCGGCCAACCGCTCTTTTTTTTTACCATCCCCTCCTCGCTCAACTCCAATCTCCCCCTCCTTTTTTTCTTCTGCACCTGTGCTCCCTTCACAGACCGTACTCCCGTAGGAAAATATAATTCTCTGCTGGCAATTCCCCACAAAGTAAAGAAAACTTATTTTAAACAATGCAAACATGTTTTTATTAACTTTATATGAACTTTGAAATGTTAATTGAAATAAAAGGATATAACAAATGAACTTATCCTTGTTATTTATTATCTTATGCTTCTCTTATGTTTTTACTATCCGGGTTACACCCTCCCCCCACTAAATGTCTGGTGTCCTCAACAGACTACCAAAGAACTACAAGAACTTCAGGAGCAGGATGAATCTTATGTGAACACCCCATGAGTGTTAATCTTTACCTATCGTAATGACAACCCCTCGATGGATAATGGTAATAGGCTGATCATTACCTTTCCCTGGCTCATCATAGGTTAATCTAACTACTGGTTTAATCCGTCTCTTTGGCCTTAATCTAGGAGTGTCGTACAACTGATTACGAGTTTGTGGTTTTGGAGCTTTGACAGATGGGCCGGCTCTGGAGTTCAAATCGCGTTCTGGGGAAGAATCTTGTTCATCTTCTCCATATTGGTCAGGCTCCTCATGTAAATCCACCACTGAGTTTGCCTCAGACTCACTGCCCTGAATGGATCTGCTATCCTCCAGTTGCAGTTCACCATCACTACTATCAGTAGGATCTTTTTCATCAGCAACATTGTCCTGTTCACCCTCACTGCCCTCTTGTGCAGCCGCTTCTAATCTTAAAGTGTGTCTCAGTCCTTCTTTCACTCTGTCACGAGTGTAGTAACGTTTCTGAGGCTCATAGTACTCATATTCTGAGGCTGAATCAGAATCCAGGGATAGTTGAGGTTCAGACACAATTGTAGCCTGCTTTGGTGTCTTGGTTTTCGGTTTTTGTCTATTCGAACAATGCTGGCCCTCTGGAGGGGTGGGCAATCTCACTTGTTGGTCAATAGGAAGGATGTGATCTCTGTGGATCGTTTTCAAAGGTCCACTTCCATTCTCTTTCTTCAGTTGGTAGACGGGAAGATTGGGCATTTTCCCAACAACCTGATACGGTATTGGACTCCATCTGGTTTGCAACTTATGCTTGCCTTTTAGACCCCAGTTCTTTAGCAAGACTCTGTCTCCTATTTCTAAAGACTGGAAACCAACTTTTCGGTCATAAGCTGTTTTATTCTTTTGATGGACTTTGTCTGCTGTCTCTGACGCAAGCTTATAGGCTTGACGAAGGTCTTCCTTTAACTTCGACACATAGTGTGAGTGACTCTCATCAGCTTTGTCAGTTGTTGTCTCAAAGCACAAGTCTACTGGCAATCTGGCTTCACGACCAAACATTAGAAAATAGGGTGAAAACCCTGTGGCATCACATCTGGTACTGTTATATGCATGAACCAAATAAGGAACATGCTGACTCCATTGACGTTTCTTTTCGGTGCTTAGAGTACCCAACATCGAAAGCAATGTTCGGTTGAACCGTTCTGGTTGAGGGTCTCCTTGTGGATGGTATGGGGTAGTCCGTGATTTTCTTATCCCCATAGTCTTCAGCAAGTCTTTAATCAGGCGACTTTCAAAGTCTCGTCCCTGATCAGAATGGATACGAGCTGGTAAACCATAGTGAACGAAAAACTTATCCACTAAGGTCTTGGCCACTGTTCGAGATGTCTGATTCTTTGTTGGGAACGCCTGGGCATAACGTGTAAAGTGATCGGTGACCACTAAAACATTGCTCATCCCTCTGGCATCAGTTTCCATTGATAAAAAATCAATGCAGACAAGATCCAATGGACCACTACTGGAGATCTGGTGAAGTGGTGCAGCTTTCTGGGCAGGCGTCTTGCGTGTTATGCATTCACCACACCGTTTGATATGTTGCTCAATGTCTTGACTCATTCTTGGCCAGTAGAACCTCTGACGGAGTACCTCTAGAGTTCTCTCTATGCCTAGGTGTCCCGAGTCATTGTGCACTGATCTCAATACAACATCATGAAAAATCTTTGGCAGGAATAACTGATGGACCTCCCCACCCGAGTGACGCTTGGTGATGCGATAAAGCAGACCATCTTTCAGTATGGTCAATTTGTCTTTCTCTCTTTTCAGAAACGACAGCTCTGGGCTGGTGCCAGACCATTGATTAAGCTTAACAGCCTGGACAGCTGGACCAATGACTGAATCATCTTTTTGCGCCTGAACAAGATCAGCTTTTGAAACATGTTCCAGAGACTGCAAATCCATTCTTAGTGGGAATGCATAAATGTCTGGTATGCATTCTGGGGATGCTCCAGTTTGGTCTATACATCTGGTTGAACACTCTGGGTTTTCAGATACCTGCAACCTCCTGCAGATGGATTTAACAGCTGCTTCAGGTATAGTCTCCCATTCAGTTTCATCAACAAAGTTCCTGGAGAGGATGTCTGCATCTATGTTGTGCTTGCCTGGACGATAAAGAACGTCAAAGTCGTACGTAGACAAAGCAGCCAACCATCTATGTCCTACTGCATTGAGTTTTGCAGTGGACAGAACATAGGTCAACGGGTTATTGTCAGTACGTACTGAAAAGCGCGCCCCATAGAGGTAGTCATGGAAGCGATCCACCACAGCCCACTTTAATGACAGGAACTCAAGCTGATGTATAGGGTACCTCTTCTCAGACTGACTCAGTTTCCTGCTGGCAAATGCAACTGGCCTAAGTTCCCCTTCTTGCAGCTGGTATAGTACAGCCCCCAGTCCCTTAAAGCTAGCATCCACATGGAGCTCATAGGGCTTTGTAGGATCAGCGAAGGCTAGTACTGGTGCATGGGTCAAGCAATGGATAATCTGATGAAAAGCTTGTTTGCAGGAGTCATCCCACCGTTCTCCAAAGGGTTCAGATTCTTTCAGATAGGACTTATTGGGGTCTGGACTCTTTTTCTTGCTCTTCTGTGTTGGAGCATAGCCTTTCGTCAGTTCAGTGAGGGGTCTCACGATTGCTGCATAGTTAGCAATAAATCTCCTATAGTATCCACAGAATCCTAAAAAGGATCTTAAAGATTTTAGATCGTGAGGCTGAGGCCAGGCCGTCACTGCCTCAATCTTCTGTGGATCAGGAGAGACACCTTCGGAAGACACAATGTGTCCAAGGTATTTCACCTGCGGTTGACAAAATTGGCATTTGTCCAGGGAGAGCTTCAATCCAGCTTCCCCAAGACGATCCAGGACCTTAATGAGTCGCTCCTCGTGTTCCTCCAGCGACTTTCCAAAAACAATCAAGTCATCTAAGTATACTAGGACTTGAAGGAGGTTCATATCTCCCACTGTTTTTTCCATTAGTCGCTGGAAAGTCGCAGGCGCTCCTGTTATTCCTTGTGGCATCCTCTCAAATTGGAAGAAACCCAACGGACATATAAATGCTGTCTTCTCCTTATCCTCTTCTGCCATGGGAATCTGGTAGTATCCACTACGCAGGTCAAGCACTGAAAACCATTTACTGCCAGACAGAGAATCCAGGGCTTCATCAATGCAAGGGGTTGTGTATTGGTCTGGAACTGTCCGACTGTTAAGAAGTCTGTAATCTATGCACATCCGTATTGTTCCTTTTTGCTTTCTAACTATAACAATCGGAGAAGCATAGGGGCTTCAAGACTCTTTAATTATGCCAGCACAGAGCAACTCTTGCAGGTGTTTCCTTACATCCTCGATGTCTGCAGGTGCAAGTCGACAGGATCTTTGACGAAATGGCCTTGTGTCGACCAGACGGATGGTGTGCTCAACGTCCTTTGCAATGCCCACATCCCATTCATTAGTCGAAAAGACATGGGGGCGTTCCGCTAGTTTCTGCTTCAGCCGGTCTTTCCATTCCTCAGGCACGGGCGAGTCCCCAAAATCAATCTGGTTGCTGTCAAATACTGCCCTTTCCTGTTTTTGGCATGGAACAGAGATGACACTTTCAGTGCGATAAATGTGACCCATGACGGTTCCGATAGGAATAATGGTCTCCCTGGCAGACTGGTTCTCTACCAAAATCCTAAAGTTGTTAACTCGTACAGCATGCGAAGGCACCACCATCGGCTGCAACAAGACATCACCTGGCAACGGAGTTAACGGAGAGGAATCAACCATCAGAATCTCCTTGCCCAATGCCTGCTGAAAGTGTACGCTGCAGGTTATCTGCACCTCTTTCCCTGGGGGTAAGGACAATGGACTGGACCCCTGCCAAATCACACAACCAACCTGGTCATCTTGGGAACCCAGATTGATAGAGTATGTGGGTATATTTGCCCTTTCACTGTAAACTTGGATACCCAGAGTTCTAGTGATGTCCCGCCCCTCTTTCCTGCATTTCTGTACCAAATTACGTACATGGCTGGTGTTGGTGCCAACAATGACAGGAATCTGTTCTCCTTTTGGGCTTGGGCAGATGAGGGCAAGAACCGGAACCGTATGTCTGACACCTGTTATTTCAGCAGGATACTCAATGTCCACCACAGCATATCCGAGGTAGGGGTAACTGACATTGGACTCACTTAGACCCCATAGGTCAAGGCCAGCAACTGGGTGCACTGGTACAGAGGACAAATGGGTGTTGTACCAGGACTCAAATATTATGGTGACCTGTGATCCACTGTCGAATAAGACCTCACAGGGCTGTCCGTTCACCTTGAGAGGTACAATGCTGGGTGGTCCAATCAGTCCTTCAGGGATTCCAGCCAGAGTGGGAGAAGTCAGAAGACCCTGCTTAACATGGCAATTGGTGTCAGTGGTATTCTTCGATGAAGCAGCGGGATTTTCTTTCATTGTTCGGATAGTCTGAATGAGCTTTCTGATTACCTTGTTCTGGTTTTCAGGATTTTGACACTTAGCCACAAAATGCCCTTTCTCTCCACAACGGTAACAGAACTGTTCCTCCAGAGGTGGCCTGTTCCGATTGGGAGTTCTTGTCATTTATGTGGCCTCCACTGCTGCCACGGAAGCAAGTTGTACTGAGGGTTCTGGAGCAGTCCCTTTTTGGGCTACCTTGTTCTGGAGTCTTCTGACTTGTTTCTTCAATGCAGCCAGTTCTTGGGTATCACTGCATTCACTGGAATGCACTGGGGACACCTTTTTTTCTTTAACATCAGTGGACTTAGATGTGCAGGTGGAAATTGTATTCTTAAGCTCTTTAATTTCAGCTTTGAGATTTTGTATTTCTGTTTGCTCTGTTTCAGAAAGTTTTGTCTGCACACTGTGGACGGATGGATTAAGTTTTCTCCTTGATGCCTCATACTCTTCCTCTATGCGGATCTCACTTAAGAGCTGGAGGAAAGTTGGGGGTGAGGACTTTTTCTCTCTCAGACGCAGTTGAATTAACATGAGGTCGGAAACAACGGCCCCTCTTAGAAGTTGCTCCAGGCGTGCTTTGTCTTTGCTAAAGCTTGTTAAACCTCCTCTCTGAACAACTTTAGTGAGGGCCCTCTCCAAGCGCCTTAGGAAATCAGACAGCTTTTCACCTGGTTGCTGCTGCATTAATCGGAACGCAAAATAAAGATCATCTCCAGATTCAGCACTACCAAATGCACTTTCCAATGCCTCCAAATATTCATCGGGACCTGCTTCAGGATTCGACTCACGAACGGATTTAGCAATCTCTAACGCTGGTCCCTTTAAGCTTTCCATCAGCCTGCGCCTTTTCTCCTTGTCAGTGCAGTCACTTTCCTCTACCATGAGCCATGCCTGTTCCAACCAGTGGTCGAATGACTCCTCACTGGGAGGAACTGGCAGGTTTCCTGAGAACAGCCTCAAACGCCGATAACCACCTTCAGCTTGTGGTTTACGTGTCTTTTCCAACAGATCACCCACTGCTTGCAATATAGACTCAGTAGAATTTACAGGGGGATCAGAGGTGTGCTGTTGTTGAGCAGGGCTGAAAATTAAGTTTTTTATATCTTCCATAGTCTTTCCCTCAGTGTCCAGAAGACTTCTCACCTTCTGAGCAAAATCATTAGCAGCTGTACTTTCATCGAGAGTGACTATCGGCCATCTTTGACCACTGTCCGGCTCCAGCACTTCTGTTGGTGGATTCTCTCTGGGTATATTTTCTCTGCATTCACAGAGCACCATACGGCAGCTCAAGGAGGTATGAAACTGACGGCCCCTTACTCTGACTCGCCCCAAGCATTTAATAGTCTCTAATGTTTCTTCTATCTTGGCTATCTCCACTCCTTCTGGAACCATTACCAAGAGAGCCTTAGCTTCTTCCAATCCTTCCCCCCCGACACCACCAGAGCAGTCTGCCATACTTCAAACCACAGTAATGAAAACTGTACTAGCTACTTCAAATCAACTTTTTGCTGTTGGTTTTTTTTTTTTGGCACGTTCAACGCCTCAAAAGACCCAAAAGAATCCCAGCGGTGCCTCCAATTTATGTAGCCCTCACTTAAGCAATGTTAGTAACTAAGTGAGTTTTGGGTTCTTTGCTTCAGTATACTCTCTACTTTTTAATGTAAATCTCTCTCTAACGCTTTTGAATCAATCAGCATTGAACACAACTACATTAAGTTACACTACACACCGTGTGAAGTAAACCATAATAACCCTTCTTTAATTAAGCAAAATAAAAATAAAATAAGTAAATGACAGGTTTTTGGGTTCAGGTGAAACAGAAAAAACAGAGCATTACTCCAACTGTGCAATAAATCTGCATATACAGTGTAAAGCGCCAGGTATACAACCCACTATTCTAAAAAAAACTAAACCTAAAGCCGGCAGAAAATATACCCTACGTTGCAGGCCTGATCAGATGCTCATGGTTGCAGCAGTCCCACTGACTCAACCATCCAGAGCCTCTTCACTCAAAGAGCAAAAGATTAAAATACAACTCAGTACCTTGTATAATCGTGTTTTCCACAGATGAGTCCAGGCAAAGCGATCTGAAGAAACAGCAGTTCGGGATTCATGCAGTTGTTTGGTTTCCGTTTACTAGTCCTCAGTCCAACGTTGCCAGAGGTACTCTGAGCGACGCGGGCGCTCAGAGTGACTATCTGGAGTCCGGGTCCTTGTTTTCCCATGTAGCCAGAGGTACCCTGAGCGACGCGGGCACTCAGAGTGACTATCTGGAGTCCGGGTCCTTGTTTTCCTACGTAGCCAGAGGTACTCTGAGCGACGCGGGCACTCAGAGTGACTATCTGGAGTCCGTCCCTCGTTATCCAGTCTGGTAACGATATTTCTGTAGTCCTTTAAGCTCCACTGTACCAGCGAAACAGCAGCCTACAGTAGTCTATGCTAGCGAACAGCTAGGTTAGCTTCGCTCTAACTCTTGAGTAATACAACGGCAAGGCAAACAACCACACAGTCCATACAGTTTCTTGTTGAAACTCGACGGCGTCCTGCTAACCTGCATATGGATTATTATAACTTCTCCTTACGACAAGTCTGAGTTTACTCACTCTGAAAAACCGGCTAACCGCTCTTTTTTTTTACCATCCCCTCCTCGCTCAACTCCACTCTCCCCCTCCTTTTTTTCTTCTGCACCTGTGCTCCCTTCACAGACCGTACTCCCGTAGGAAAATATAATTCTCTGCTGGCAATTCCCCACAAAGTAAAGAAAACTTATTTTAAACAATGCAAACATGTTTTTATTAACTTTATATGAACTTTGAAATGTTAATTGAAATAAAAGGATATAACAAATGAACTTATCCTTGTTATTTATTATCTTATGCTTCTCTTATGTTTTTACTATCCGGGTTACACTCAGCATAGCACTGCAGTCAGAATCAGGTATGGAAGATAAAATATATAAAAAAAGGTAAAATGGCCTGTATATATCTATAGCGCTTTTTCGAGTCTTTGGAGACCTGGCCAAAGCACTTTACACTACATTTAGTCACACGCACATATCCCAGTAGGCAATGCGAGGAAGGTGAGTTTTGCTTAAGGACATAATCACAAAAGGGCTTGAACTGAAAACCCTTTGGTTGCAGGACAAACTTCTGCATCTGACGCTACTGTTGCCCTAATATACCCTACCTCTGTTCTGCTACATTGATTTTACTCTCGCGGATCATTAAAAAAAATAAATAAAACAGACTACACTTAATAATACATCCACTTCTGTGCTCCTGCCGTGCCGACGTGTCATCGTCGATGTCTTGGAATCCTGATACATCACAGATTCAAACATTTCTATTTAAGTTTTACAATTACTCAAAACATGAAATTAAGTTAATCACTGTGCTCCTTTGCAAACATTTTTTTAAATTGATATATTTACCCCGTGAAACCCACAAAAGAAAACATTTTCCTGCTTCAGCATCTGTGCACAATTTACATCACCTGATCTGTAAGTCTATTGTGAGGATAATTATCTCTAATGATGTGTGAGCCTTTTACACCACATTACCTACTCTGTCAGGTCTAAAGGCCAATTTTTACTTCTAACGCATAGCCTCTGCAACCGTCAAATCTGTCTCTGTGCGCGACCACGCCCCCCCGCGCAGAGGTTCTGCAACCATCATTGCGCACCTAAAAAAAATCCTGACTAGATGTCGGATGGTCGCAAACCAGCGCAGACCTCAAGCGGAAGTGCGCAGACAAAAAGCAGCTGTGATTGGTCCTTGGTATGCTTTTCCGGCTGTCTGTGTGGTCGTCCTTCTCGGTTCGTTGCCGTTGCAGTTTTTAAAAATGGGCGATCCATTTTTAAAAACTGAGGAATAACAACAGTGGATACTTTAGATCCAAGTATCTATTCTCTCCACTGTATAACCGTAGGGTTTCAGAACATAACCTTTGTGGGCTATGAATGAACATTGTGATTTCTAAGAAAAGTTGTTCTTTCAAACTTCAAAGCTTTCTTGTTACTTTAATTCCTTAAACCTCCCCCAGCATTCAACTGCCAGAAAAATATACAGAGCAGCTGTCTATAGAACCAAGAAAAAAATAATGCTCACGTAATGGAAAACTATTACAACTCAGTTTTAAAAGTTTATCTATATAGTGCCAATTGTTATCAAGTCATCTCAAGACCCTTTACATAGATAATCATTCAAATCCTACATGGTTTAAACTTTCCTTCAAAGGAAACGCGTCATTGCCTTTGTTGCTGTTGTGCTGCTTTTTTCTATACCAAATAAAAGAATAAGTCTTGTATTCATAGGTTTGATACCTAAATGCTGTCTTAAAATAAACTTGTGATATTTTATGGTAATGCTTGGATACATCAGAGATGGGGAAAAAACTGAGTAGTGTGCATTTGCAGAACCTGTCACTGCGCGCGTCCCTTTTAGAGAGATGCAAAGAGCTCAAAAGACATGATGCAACTAAAACCAAACCCTCAGAAGTCACACCTGGAGATAAACCAGCTGCTGAAGAGCTGTGATGCAAGCTAGCCAGCCCTCAAACGTTATGCCACACCAAAACCCAGCATACCAATTCTGAATGTTCCCTTTGCCCTGTGGCTGCCAGTCTTAAAGGTAGAGAAGCTGCCTTCAGGTGAAGTCCTTTGAAGTCAGATCGCAGGCGAAGTGAGACTACTTCTGCCGCTCAGAACCTCTGATTGCAGTGTAACCATTCTCAATCCTGCCTGCTGTGAAGCGGATGAGAAAACTGGAGTTTTCACCACTGGTTGACTGAAATATGCTGCTAATGCCACTGAGATGACATCAGTCCTGCTTTGAGAGCCTGGGCTGCAGTGTTGAATTATTAAGCTCATGTCAGTGAGGACAACCTGTCATCGCCATAATTATCAAATCTATTAACCCATCAAATTCCCTTGTTTTTTGCCAGCCCTATTTAGCGGTTTGTTGATGTTCTTTAAATCATCTGCTCTGAGATCAAAATAATGTGGAGATCATAATCTCCACATTAGACTCATAGCAGATTGGCAGCACCTATCTTCAAAAACACTGAAGGACCTAAGCTTCCTTAAGAAGTATAGTCTGCTCTGTCCATTGTTGTGGAGGACTGCACATTTGTGACTCTTTAGTCAAGTTTGCTGTCCAGGTTAACACAAAGGTATTTATAGTCCTCCATCACCTCCACTTCTTCTCCCATGATATTGAGATAATTCAGCTTATGCATGATTCTTTTGAAATCTACCATAATCTCCTTTACATGGTTTACATTCAGGAACAAATGAATGTTTCCACACCATGCCACAAAGTGGTTTATCAACTCTCTCTACTCAGTTTTTCCCTATCTGATGAATCCAGATTGTAGTGTTATCTGCAGATGACACAAGTACAAAGTAAAAAGGGATGGTGAGAGTACAGTCCCCTGTGGTGCTCCTTTCCTCTTACAGCCCGTCAGGTAGTCTTTGATCCAGGCAATTGTTGATGCCTCCACCTGAGTCTATAAGAGAAAACTCTGACAAAGTATTTGAACTGATTTGTGATAAATGTGCTGTAGAAATCAAAGAACGTTATCCTCACAGTGCTTTCAGCCTCAGGGACATAAGAAAATTATATTGAGCTTCTTTCTGAACTGAACCTATCAAAGAATTCATATAGTTCACTGGCTCTGTCGAGACTTCCATCTGTGTGGTCCTCTCTGCTTTAAGCTTGTGATCTTCATTCCTGACCACATATCTGATACCAATAAGCGATAAAGCTTACTTTCCAGCCTCTGTGTGCCTCATTTCTTTTTTTTTATCTTGACCTAATCGGCTTCCGTATACTCAATAATTCCCTTCGTGAATGCCCTTTTTTTCTTGTCTCAGTTCTTTCAGATCAAGAGTGATCCAGGTTTCATCTTTCAGGAAGCATGTCACTATATTGGTGGCGACAGTGTTATCTACACAGAAGTTTATGTAGTCGGTCACTTGCTCAGTCACTGTACTGATGTTCACTCCATGTTGCGTCCCAGTCTACAGTCTCAAAATGCAGGGCTTCTTCAAATTTGTTGGACCGTCTTCTAACAGTTCTTTGTAATGGAGGTCGTCTGTCATTAAGGGGCTTATTCCCTGAACAGAGAAAAACAAGATCGTAATCTGAATCGCCAAATGGAGGTTTTACCTCTGAGATGTACAAGTCCTTGGCATTTGCATAAAGCATGAGTAAAGCTTTCTTTTCTCTTGCTCAGCAACTGTCAAACTGTCTCAGCCTCTATGGTGTGGCTGACAGTGAGGTGCGATTAAAATCACCAGTTATAGCCACAAATGCATTTTGCTATTGTGTCTGTGGTTTAGCAACAACAGAACTGTTGATATCACACACAGGTTCAGCAAAAGCAGAATGTCGAATGTAAATGGATACCAAAAGGACACTAGTACACTCAAATAATATGGGCAAATAATATGGTGTTTAAATCCTACCATAATTGTGGCAAGTATTAAGGAACCCATGGAAGCATAAATGACAATCCACCCAAGCGCTCAAAAACTCATGTACCGACACATATACCTCTTTGCTTGTGCGTGCTCGTGATGTCCCTTCTGCTCTCCTGCACTTTCCAGTGGTTCACTCGCTTACAGTAATACTTCTGGACAGTGCATCTGGTACCTAGGCCTTCAGTGGGCACCCCTCTACTTAAAAATGTTATAGCACTTCTATTATTTATATATATATATATATATATATATATATATATATATATATATATATATATATATATATATATATATATATAATAGAAGTGCTATAACATTTTTCATACAAAACTTAACATTAGTGTAAATCTAAACTTTAAAAAGTAAAAAAAAAAAAAAAAAAGGATAAATACAAGAAATAATAATAGCACTGATAAGTTAAAGCTTATTGCCACTAACAGCACATTCTCTACCAACAAAATCCCGAACCACAATCGGGACAAACAGGTCAGTTCCGAGGTATCAGCAGAAACTTTTTTACATGGGGCAGGATTACCAGCCTAGTCTACGTTCAATACTGGTGTTGAAATTCCCTTACATAGGACTACAACACAAAGCACATGCTTTACTGGAGTTTTTTGTTTTATTCTTCTGTACTAACCCAGTTACTAAGGCACAAAAGTATAACCTCAGTGAAGTGTCCCGCGCATATTTCAACGAAAGAACTCTTCCATTTTCATTGCAAAGCATGTGAATGTAGCATCCACTTCTCCTCTATATGTGCAATAACTCCTACATAGGTATGAATACCGAATTATGTCCAGTAGTCCGCTGTGAGAGCAACTGCAGGTGCACATTGTAAAGTTGCAGCTTTTTCAGTTCTCCCTTTTCCATACAACTAATTTATTCTATGGCTGATGGTGCATCTTGATGGCATTTCATAACCACTGTCTTTCACAATACTAAGCTGTTTAGAGTCTGTAGCTATCCACTTCTCTATAGCCATGGTTATCTTTCTTGCTTTTGTTTATCTGTATTTCTCCAAAACACTGCATTAACTGTGTTTTGACTAAGCTTCTCTCCACTTCCACAATCATTGAATTCTTTGGTGATAGTTTGAGCTCGTGTTGCTCCGCTGATAAGAAAATTCACCAGCAGTGGTTAGAAATACATTTTTTCTAGCATATCCACCGCCTGGATTAACTTTAAACTGAAAACGTCCATTTAAAAGTTCAGTAGCTTCACCCTTCTCCACCACTGCTTTTTGGGCAAGTCCAGTGTGGAGATCTTGTTGGCAGCATGTCATAGATCTATGGTTGGCCCATGCAGCCACCTCAAGCAATTGAGTTCAGTTTCGCTGAGACCGTCCATCACAGAAGAGGAAGAAGAAGACACAAGGTCTGTGGTTTTACTTCAGTCCCTCTTGTGGCAAAACATGTATTACAAAAACAAAGTCAAGATTTTGCCTTTAAATATATTTCACTTTCAGGGCAGGAAAAAAATACAAAAACAACAACTTAGAAATGCGCTTGTTTGTACTTTTTTCTTTCCTAAATTGAGTTTCAGGGCTTACATGTGTTTCACCTCTTTAGTGCCACTAGCAGCTGGTGTCTCATCCTTCATTGAATTAAGTTTTATTCAGAAGCTTGATGTAGACTGGAAAACAGTGCCAGACTGTGATGGATAGGAGGAGGATACAGGGATTGCAGTTCTTTGAGTTCAGTGGACCTAAATTAACCTAATATAACATTTCAGGAAAATGACACTATATTCCAATAAAGGAGCTCTACCTTCTTTGTCGAGACTATACACCTGCAAGATGTGGTTCTTAAAGAGGAAGGCAGTCAGCCTGTCACACTACTGTGACGATTTAGTTATCCTCATGTTTTTTTGGTTTGCTTTTTCTCTTTAGCAAAGACAGGATGTTTTTTTGTTGCCTTGGATTCTGATATTTTTTTTTTTCCTTTCCTATAATCTTCAAAATCCAATAAATAATTAAAATGTGTTTGTATGATGACGATAACGACATTTTTAATATTGCCTTAATTTCTAATGGCCAAATTTTCTTTGATGGAATAGCTTAAGCTAACAGGTATAAACACAAACGAGGGGAATATTCCTATTTAAACATGCTTGTGTTGCCAGGGAGAGATGTCTGCTTTCTGTATTATGGAGTGCTGCAATTTGACAGTTTCTTCACTCATCAAGGTAAATCACTGGCAGGTGCTAGTGCTGCTGTTCTTGAGATGCATGGTGTTCACTTCCTGTTTTGACTGCTGAGCTGCATTGTTGTTCAGGCTATGTCCGTCTGAATTAGGTTTTTTTCTGCGATATCTGTGTATCTAAGTAACTGTCCAGAAGAACTTTTAAACATAGTGCCTTAAGCTGCACTTTTCTACTAAGGACTGAAAAACTAGTGATTGATGAAAATTGAAAATAGAGATCTCTCTCCTATCCTAGCTTCTCTTCATTCACTTCCTGTTAAATCTAGAAAATAATTTAAAATCCTCCTTCTCACATATAAAGCCTTAAATGGCCAAGCTCCATCTTATATGAGAGATCGGATCAGTCCTTATGCTCCTAACAGAGCACTTCGCTCTTAATCTCCAGGTTTACTAGTGGTTCCTAGAATTTCTAAAAGTAGAAAAGGAGGGGGTTGGGGGTGGGGGGGGGGATGGTATGTGTTTGGGGGCACGAACTCAGATTCTCATTTTCAAATGCCATAAATTAATAGGGATAAAAACCAACTGCCAACAGGCCAATATGTTCACAAGCACTGCTTTCTCACCTCCCTTGGGTCTCCAATTCTTCCTTAAATCTCTGTAAGGTTGTATGATGAAAAAGTCAAGAAACAATGCAGTCGGGCATATGATCTTCCAGCCACATTTCTGTAAAATACAAAATACTGCGAATATTCTGACTGGGTCCATGGAAGAGCTTGGAATTTTTCTTATAGCTTTCCTGCAAATCTCACATCAGTCAAAATTATTGATGGCAGAGGTAACTTATTTCCTCTCTTCTCCTTGCTCCTGCTTTGCATTCTCCACACCTCCATTTCAACTCGGTTGACTCTTTTGGAAGTGGTTATGTATTATTTCAGCTTTAGAGATGTCAAAGAGCTGTTCACACGTGTAAAAAAAAAAAAAAAAAAAAAAAAACTACCTTGAGTTATGCATCATAAGAGACATCCAAAAATGTCTCAGCAGCACTGCTTCAAACACCACAAAGCAAGGCTACTCCGAAATGCAGCCACCTCTAGCAGCACAATTCTAGAATATGTGCTGATACAAAATAAAAGTTCCACCAAGCAATCACTTGGAGACCTCTTGTACAGGCCTCCAGGTGAGGCATTTAAACGTTTATTCCTAGTTTAAAACGTCTTTGTGTTACACCATACTTGCGTATGTGTAAACATAATGTAGGTTTTCAAAAAAGCTAAATATAAAAAAATTGAAAAGAAATTAAAGCTTGTGTGAAAAAGTATTACACAGGACAATAACCACTGTAATGATTGATAAAAAAAAAACAATCATTAATGCTGGGGTCAGCAATTATTTTTCTTAGTGCCAGAAGAGCAAATTTAAATGTGAACCTATGCAACGCAAGCAAGTACCATGGGCAGCAGCAATTTGCACTAACAAATCAAAAACACCAAGTATTACCCATGTGCATAGGCTACAATTCACCTGATTTATGTTGAGGCTCTAATTTCAGATGCTTATACTGTATGCTCCTGTTTGGGGAAAAAAACAAACCAAAAAATCCTGTGCTAAAGTTGCTTTTGCAACATCCTTATCAACCAGCAGAAGGAAAGCCAAGCTACGTCTTCTACTTGGTGCCCTTTCTACGAAACAATAAACAAAGCCTTAGGCTGTTTTTTTCCTGAATACTCAGTAGTTCTTTATAGTTGTGACAGCTACAAATATATGATTCCTAATTAGATACTGTGTATGTTTTTATACAAGATGAACTGAACTGGACAGGATGTAGAAAATGCCATGGAATGGACTTTGCAAACTGAATATACATATGACAGAAAAAGTATTTAACCCCATCCTATCCTCAATTAAAAAGCCCATGACTGCTCCAAAATATGGTAGGCCTGTTTTTTTTTACAAAAAAAAAGTAATTCTCTGAAGTCTTCTCAAACTAGAAAAAACCTCTACAACTCTCCAGATTCTTTTAGCTTTTTTACACAAATGCAAAAGAGTTTCTATGTATGGCTTTTTTACAATTTAAAACCCAGAATTCAAGAGATAGAGCAGATGTTAACCGACAGAGAAAGATATGGTACATTCCAAATTGTTTACCCCTAAAATATTTTTACCCCTTTGAAAAGAAAAAAAAAAAAAATACTGTCAGGCAAGATTCAGATGTAGGGAGACAATATTTGTGCTTGTAATGAAAGAAAAGTTAAAACAGTCCTCCATATATTTAAATGAAACATGTAACCAAAGTAACCAAAAGATTGATTTTCCTATCTTTTAACGCAACGAAAGCTGCATTTGATTAGTTTGTAACTCATGTGACGCTTGGGTACGCCACGTTATTGTGGTGGGGATTGTGGTAACCAAACTTCCACCCTAATCGGTGGCGTCACTACTATCACGGAAACTAAAGAATTTATTTCCCTTTGATTCATTGAGAGATCCAACGTCTACATTCAAGTTTTGGGACGCAGAAATGTGTGTAGTCAATATTTTACTCAAAATACCTCACACATGATGTCATAGTAAGTAAAGTTAATACCCACAAACAAAAGGTCAGAAGATTTGGTAGTTTATTTTAACATTAAGCTGTCAAATCCATAAAGGCCAGTTTGACCTGCATGCTGGGGCAGATTTAGGAAATTTGGGGCCCTGGGCAAATACAGGCATGGGGCCCTCTAAATTGAGAACACATAAAACAGACCAATTATACAAATAAAGAAATGTTAATAGAAAAGACATACATTATTCGTTCTACGTTTTGTCCCTCCCTTATTGTCCCTTTTCTTGTTGTTTTCCTCTATATGTTTTGTACTCAGCTGACTTTTCATGCAGTCTCAAGACACTTAATATTATAAGCATTCTGACGGCATTTTAGCGAAAGGATTTTTATCAAAAACATAATTAATGTTCACAAAAAAGGAATAATTGTATTAACTATACATGTAAACAGACTTTTCGGGGCCCTAAGGAACTTGGGGCCTTAGGCAACTACCCAGTATTGCCTAATGGTAAATCCCCCCGCTCCGTGCATGAAAATACCATGCAGCTAAATGTATTGACTTATATAGATCTCTATAAGCCTAATTGGTTAAAAAGAATGGGGACTTTTTCTCCCAATTGAAAAATTTCATTTGTATGAGATTCAATGACTCATTAATTGGCTGAAGCTACAAAAACCAAACAAAAAGCCCCAAATATAGTATATCTAATATAACTTATTAGTAAACAGCAGTTATCATTATAAAACTGTACTTCAGACCATCCACTCATTTCAGAGTAAGGTTTTGAATATTTAAAAAACAAAAACTCCATATAAAGATGAAATCTGCAGACCTTTAAAAATTAAACATACCAATCATAATCTTGTCTGAAAAAAGCTATATTTGCCATCATTACAGATGGTTACTCAAATGATCTAAGACGGAAATGTAATACACGTTAGACAGTTTTTCCCAGCAAGGTCAATCACACATCGGAATGCTGCATTTTAATATTAACAGTCACTGTGAGTGTGAGGATGTGGAAACAGCAGGGTGCCCCCCACCCTACCCAGTGACAATTTCCATGGATAGAAATTTCCCTACCATCTTGATTGACAAAGTTTTGACACATTCTCTGGCAATCTGAGGTCTCCGGGGACCCAAGAACCGAAACCTAACTAACAAGTGAAAGTATATTTTTTGGTAGCAATAGAAAAAAACTCACTATAACATCCGAAATGATTTCAGCAGGCGTCAGTGATGCTAACCTGTTACTCGAGGTTCTAGTGGGGAAATCCCCAACAGTGTGGGCGCTAAGAGAAAACCCTTCAATTCTGCTGAGTCTGTACAACTGAAGAGCCATGCTTTTTTCCTTTTTCTAAAGTAATGTTTTATGTATTTTTATACACTTAAATCCTTCTTGCTGCAGCTCTTAATTCTGCACATTTTACTATTACAATTTTTTTAAATATATATATAAAAAATGAATACTTTATGTATAACTGTCAAAATGTATTATTACTTTAGGCTCTCTATATAGCAAAGAGCTAAATTTTATAAAATCTTAAGCTAAACAGCTTGGCAAGGTTATCCCTCAACTAAGCCACAAATCAGCGGATGTCACTTTAACATGCGCTGTGGTCCTTTTGTTGTGCAATCTTTACACCTCCTGGGGTACTCACTTTGTTTTGTTTTCAGTTTGGTTCTCACAAAAGTAAAGTAAAAATGTTCCCAATTAGTGCACAACCATTATTCTATAAGATGGGAGAAAAATCTATATAAAACATAATCTAAAAAATGAATAAAGGTATACAATACGAAACTTTCAATTCTCCACTTCATCCCCATCACAGTTTCACCCTGTGGCCACTGGCCACAGAAAAGGGTTTTTTCGCCCCCAGAAAGTTAGTGAGGTAAGAAAGCAAAATGATTAATAGGAAAAACTGAACTGTCCATATGTGAAATTACCTTTATCACCCCACCTGTTTTTTTTCAGGAGAACCCTATAAATTAACAGCCTGTTCAGGAGATCAGCACAGTCTACTGAACTCTACAGCAAACCATCACAGAAAATTGTAGTTAAGCTATTTCAGCGGTTAAACATGGAGTACTGCTTTAGAATTGCAATCTGGATGTCTCTTCTATTGGGATTTCTTCAAGCCAAGCCAATTTGTGTTCCCTCCTCTGTTGATGTGTCGGACATCAATTTGAATGACCTTGGAATCAAGCTTCTAAATGATGAAGTTGTGTGTGTAAGTAACAAAAAAAAAGTATTATTCGTGTTTTTTTAGAATAGCTTTGAAATGATGTTTGTGTGATACAATGTGCAAAAAGAACATGGATATTAAAAGGAATGTATCTTTATTGTTTCAGGCGGAAAATGTGACTTTTGTATCCCCAATGAGCATGCCGGTAAGATGATACAAACATACATGCTTTGTTTAAGATGTGCAGCCACTTTGAAATGTAATTGTATAGTATATACTTTGATTTCTCATTTTCCCATATATTTTTTATGTTTTTTATTAGATCAACTGTCCAGTAGAAGGCCTCATGGCTATTAAGGGTGGACTGGAGCATGCAAAGAAACAATGTCAAGGCGAACTAATCAGAGTTGACGAGACTCTGGATCAACTGGAATCAATTCCAGAGTTCTCTGAAATGGTGAGTCTCAAGCATCTCCTTGCTTTCTTTTGCAAACGTAAAATATATACCAGCCAGGACTAAGCTAGTTTTCTCTTCCGACAGAAAACATCCTTAAACTACACCAGGAATGGGGAGGAAACACGAAAGCAGTTTGCCGGGTTTTTGAAGGACTTTGAAAATTTCTTTCAGCGTCTCAATTCCAAAATCTAGCTCAATGGGATTTGTCGGATCCTCTCTGATGTTCAATGCTACGCTGCACTAAAATGTGATTGAATGTAAAAGGTTTAAAACACTTCTAGAAGTTCTCAAACTATATATTATTTATTAAATATTTAAACAGTGTGCAAAATTTGTTATGCAAGTAATGTATTTATTTAAATAAATTTGTAAAAACACTTAACATTGGATTGTGTATAATTATTTTTGCAAAAGTGCAGTCAATATACCGGTAAGTAAAAAATGCAAATCAGTTAATTATATTGCCAAAAAACAAACGGTTGCTCTTTTTCCAAGTCAAAATCTGATATATCATTTGATCAGAATTCAATTTCAGTAAAAGTTATTGTAGACTTAAGTGAGATCCGCTTTGTCTCAAAAATAAACTGAAAAGCAGAAATCGTTTAAATATTTCAGTTTTTTAGAGTTTAAAATGATTAGATAATGATAGAAATGGTTAGCACTTCTATCTTGATAAAAGAAAAGAAATGGGTGTTTGACATGCCTGCATTTCAGGTTATCCTCTCTATGACGAGCCTTTTTAATCAAAACCAATTCTAAAAGGTTGCATTATCTGTGTAGTTTGCACTGCATTGAGAAGCAAACACTGTGGTGGAAAGTTCCCAAAATGTGCTTTAGTTTCTTAGAGAAACTGACATTTTTCCCTTTAATTAAATCCACCACAGTAAATTTGCATAGCATATAATGGAAAAGGCCTCAGAGTTTTCCATCAAGCTGTCAATATTTCTTAAATGCTAGTTCACAAAAATCAAACAGCGGAAACAGTTTGACTAATATCAGGTTAGTAGTGCGGTTTGCATTAACATACGAGCAGGTACAAGATACCACTGTTAACAATAAATGCACCTATATTTTAAAAAATCTACACCCCATAGTCAAGTACATTTCTGTAGCATGATAGGGTTTAAAGAATATGACAAGCTTTTTTGCTTAACTAAAAAGAAAAGGGTTAAGAGTTTTGTTTTTTCTCTCCTCATCCCAAAACCTAAAGTAGAAACCTTGAGAGGATGATTGTGTAAGATAACAACACCAAGGAAAAAAAGTACAACACATCGCACTTAAGAATGTGTGAATCTCCCAGAAGAAATGAAGATAAACTACTTAATATTTTTTCAAAGGCGTCAACTGATCTCTAAACAGACCAAAAGAAAAGGCTTAAAAAGACCAAACAGATTCAGAAAAAACATTTTTTTTTTGCAATTGCACAAAATACAGGCAGACAGGAAGAACTACAAAACACAGGTACACCCTTGGGTAGGGGGTGCGTTTCATGAAGCAGGTTTACTGAAAACTTTTCTAAACCTCAAATATGGGAAACTGAGTTTTCTGTTTCACAATGAGAATTTCCTCAACCTCTGTTTCAGTCGTCGTAGTAACGTTCTCCCCAGAGCTAACCTTGTCAGGAGCAGGTTTACTTCATTTAAGTCAGAGTGTCTTCTGTCTCCGCTCTCCTTACAGCTATTTCACGCTGATTTATTTCCTGATTTAGTCACATTTTTGTCATAGTTTTGTGGATAAAAAAAAATAAAAATAAATAATTAATTAAAAACAAACATCGCATGTTCGTTTGACGAGAATCTTACTAAAGAATGATCAGCACTTTTTCACAGAGAATAAAATATTTATAGGGAGATGATTGTAAAACTCAGTTGACAGGAGATTTATTTGTTGTTGGTTTGTTTAATATGAGCCTGGCAGCTCAGTGGCACAGCAAGAAGGTTCCGGGTTCGATTCCCGGCCTGGGGTCTTTCTGCATGGAGTTTGCATGTTCTCTTTGAGCATTCATTGGTTCTCTCCGGGTATTCCGGATTCCTCTCGCAGTCCAAAAACATGACTGTTTGGATAATTGGCTTCTATAAATTCCACTTACGTATAAGTGTGTGTGAATAGTTGTTTGTCCTGTTTATCTCTGTGTTGCCCTGCGATGGACCGACGACCTGTCCAGGGTGTACCCCGCCTCTCGCCCGTAGACAGCTGAAGACCCCGCTTGGGATAAGTGTGACGGAAAATGGAATAATATGAGCGACATACGGATAATTTATTTATTGTTACAGTAGCTACATGAACTACTTTTTAATTTTCAGATTACCGTATTTTCACGACTATAAGGTGCATATAAACGTCTTTTTTTCCCCTCAAAATGTGCCGCGCCCCCTATGGAAAACGAACTCCGACAGGTGAAGAAGACGCAGCTGAGTTTCCGCGGACATAAGGCGAGGTGGCCCGAGTTGGAGGAAAGACTCGAGCGGTGGATCATCGATCAAAGAACGAGTGGGGCGAGCGTTTCGACGGTCACTGTTCGACTAAAAGCAGTAACGCTAGCGGAAGAAATTAAAATGTAACATTTTCAAGGAGGTCCATCGTGGTGCTTTCGTTTTATGAAACGGTGCAATTTTTCCATCCGGACCAGGACTACAGTTGCTCAGCGACGTCCAGCGGATTATAATGAAAAGCTGGCGAGCTTCCACTCCTTCTGCAGCAAACACATCGCAGACAAACGCATCCAGCCAAGCCACATCACCAACATGGACGAGGTGCGGCTCACTTTCGACATCCCGGTGAATCACACAGTGGAGAAGAAATGGACCAGCACTGTAGCGATACACACAACGGGGTATGAAAAGGCGTCATTTACTATTGTGCTTGGCTGCCACGCAAATGGACAGAAACTATGGTGATTTTTAAAAGAAAGACAGCCGATGTGAAAAAAAAGGTGAAAAAAATGAACGTCTGACAAAGAAATTTCAACCACTCGACATCGGTGTGAACCGGCTGTTCAAAGTAAGGCTGCGAGCAGCGTGGGAGCGATGGATGACAGACGGAGACCACAGTTTCACGAAAAGTGGAAGGCAGCACCGGGCAAGTTACGGCACCGTTTGCAGATGGATTGTTGATGCTTGGACTAACGTGTCTGCTGGCTCTGTTGCTCGAGCTTTCGCAAAAGCCGGCATCATTTCCGAGGAGCCGCCCGGCATGGAAAGTGACTCTGACAGCGAAGAAGGGGAAACTGGCATGTCTGATTTAGCACAGCTGTTTAATTCAGAAACAGAGGATGATGACTTTGACGGGTTCGATTAATACTTTGTAATAAATACATGAATAAAGCACCAACATACTCAGTTTTGCTCCCGCTCTATTTTTCTACCTGAAAACTTAATTCAACCGCAGCCTCTGGGCCGGGTCTCCTCTGGGTTCACCGCGGCGGCTGGCAGGTGTAGAACAAACATTCTGGATGTTCAGAAATTATTTTCAGATCTCTATATTCCTGGTCAGCATATGTATTATTTTGACTATGAAGAAATGTATTTCAAGCTGAAACGGCCACTTAAAATGTGTAAACATTTCTAGATATATAAAACTTATTTCTTACTAGTAGGTTATAATTTTGATTTTTTACTTTCTGAAATTCAGTTTCTTCAAAAATGTAATCATCAAAATATATTATTACAGTTCAGTCTAGGAGTGTGATTTTGATCAGAAAATTCTTACTTACATAATCTAGAAATGGAACAACAGAGAGAAGAGTACTTTTAATAAATGTAAAAACGGCCTGCCATAGCCAACTTCATATAAATCCTTTTAAAACCCATTTTAAAGCGTTTACAAATAATAACTCAGAAGGCATGAAAATTACACTGGTAAAATGTTTACCAATATAGACATCGTTGAAAAGCTTAGATTCTCCACAATTCAACCACCTAGTTCCTTTTATAGACACAGCGAGCATCAATTAACACAGAATGTCAAAATGTACACATGCAAAAGCAGCCACAACAAGCAAGCATGTCTTTATTACTGCTGTTCAAAAAATACCTATATTTTCAAGAATATAAACAACTTTGAGTCATGTTTGAACTAATGCACTTTGGGCTGTGTTTTACTCACCCAATCATGTATATATTTAGAAACCAGAAGGTGTTGGCTTTCAATTAATGTATCACACATTTAATTTGGGCTTACAGTTCCTAAGTAAGTTGCTTTTCCATTTGGGTATGCAAAATAGGTGAGAATTTCCCCAAATGAGGGAAACATTAAGAGGTATAAACCTATACATTAACTCGAGCAACAATCTTCTCCTTCGCAGCTCTAGTGCTGTTGCTCTGTCTTTTAAAAACATTCTTTTTTTTCCCCATTTCTACATTAAAATCTCAAGTTCCAGTAGTGTGAAATAGGCACTTTCTGTTACATGTCATGGTTACTCGTCGAATCGGGGCTCCACTGATAATGGCTTTTCATAGTTGTTATGCACGTGCTCAAGTCCGAGTTCATAGCAGCCGTTGTGAAATCGAAAACTCTGAGTTCCTGACCTTAGGCTAGATCAATTTAGAGTTGTGAACTCAAATCTGAGTTTGTTAAACCTGCTTTGCAAAACAGACCCCTGGTCTCAGAGGTCTTCAAGATTCTGTTTTTTTTTTCTTTCAATTTGCAGGTCAAATTATTTCAAAAATTGAGAGAAGCATTGAGGCGAGAACATTGTCCATTTAAGCATCACTATATGGCCCGTGTACTAATTTAATGCCTAATTAAGAGAAAAGTCCAGATGTTGAGAGGACCGTTGCAATCAGTGGACCTCAAAGACTAACTGCAGCCTGGGTTAGAGGCAGTAGCTCTACTCGTGTCTTAAGTACCATTCCCTGTAATGGCATTTTTTTCTCTGTATTTGTATTATTTCACAAAACATTGATTTGATTGGCATTTATCTTGACTGGCATTTATTTATAATTGTTTTGTTTTATGTACCAAATACTTGCTGGAATAACGTTATAACAGTAAAAATATAACACAATTTCATTAATGTATCATAAACAGCCCATTCATCATAAGTATAATTATTAGTATTCATCTACCAAATAAAAAAGGTCTTAATTTGTCATTATTTAGAAACTAACAGGAGGTGAAATGCAGCAAAGGATAAGGCAGCCTACAGGATAGTCCATGAAACTTCATCCAGCTCCATTTGTAGAGATGGGAAGTAATGAAGTACAAATACTTCGTTACTGTACTCAAGTAGATTTTTCTGATATTTTTACTTTACTTTACTACTTATTTTTATGGCGACTTTTTACTTTTACTCCTTACATTTTTACACAAATATCTGTACTTTCTACTCCTTACATTTTTAAAAATTGGCTTGTTACTTTAGTTTTGAATCGTTTCAATGGAGTTACCGTTATTATTTTTCATGTCCTCAATACCAAATTCAATCTAATTGGATGGGAATCTACGTTGCATTTGACGCACCACTACAAGATGAATCGACAGATTTGGCGGTATTCATTTGCGGCAAATCATTGCAGCTTGGTGGCGGTGGCGTTAGCATAGTAGCATGGACGACGAGATGATTGAAAATGAACACAACGGAGATCTAGTCCTATTGGCAGACATCCATTTAAAGGCACACTATGCAACATTTTTCAGTTAATTAATGTGTTCCATAACGTTATAGATGATTAAATGATTCATTTCAGGTTGAACAAAGGTATTCTCGGCCGCCCTGGTGGTCTGTGGGGGAAATACCGCACTTGCAACTGCAGGAGCACCGACCCGCACCCACAGGCTCAGAAGTCTCGTGAGAGTCAGTCTTGCTTTACGGCGAGAACTGCTACACGCCCCCAGTTAAAAGCATTCTCGTTGCTAGCACAGTGGCGATCTTTGTGCAGTTATGCTACGTTCACATCGGACGCAGCAAAATCGCGTCTGCTGTTTCATTTTTGCTGCTTGTACCAGTTAGTTCTGACGCGCGGCTGAAGCAGCTTTGCTGCTCTGGCTGCGCGGTGCAAAAGTGTGTCTGACGCGCGTTGGGCGGAGCTTCACTATCCTTTCTCTGCCTTCCAGCTATATTTGCTGTGATCAGTGGGAATAAAGTAGTTTTAATATGTGTTTAAGTGAGAAAATACACCTGAAAACGTAATCAGTGCCGTCAGTTGATTCAGATTATTATCCTGCCTTCAATATTTTTTCTGTCGGAGCCGCTCAGACCCCCACATACCAGCGGTGCGCCGACAGTAGGGATCCCTTCATCCACAGCCTCTGGCCTGGGCGCCTCCTCGCGGTTCACCACAGCAGCTGGTAGGTGTTTTTCATCTAAATAATCCAAACTGCATATTCTGCCGGCAGATTTCTGCATTTTAAGTTAATTTAGGCGTCAATAAACTGTTTAAGAGGAGTGATCATCAGCGCTGTGTCTCTCTCCCTGCGTCAGATGCTTAAACGCGCCCGATGCGCTGCTTCAGCTGCTCAGACGTGCTGCGCCTGCTGCTCAAAACGCGCCGCGGGACCTTTTGCTGCGCCTTGACGTTACGTTGCATGTAAACTCGCTGCTTCTGTCGCGCCAGCTGCGGTGTGAATGCAGCATTAGTCATTCGTTGCGTTCGCCTGTCTGCTAAGCTCAAAACAACCGCGCCTGGCTTGACGGAGAAACCAGGAGAACAGCTGAGCATATTTACGACAGTGCACTTTTACTTTCGCCCTCTGGGGGGAGCCTCGCTGGAAAATCAACACCAGTTGCATAGTGTACCTTTAAAATGTAGGCAACTGCATGAAAAAAGTGGTTTCTACTTTTACTTTTATACTTTAAGTAAATTTACAAGCCTGTACTTTGTTACTTTTACTTGAGTAAAGAAGTTTAATCAGTACTTCCACTTTTACCAGAGTATTTTTTAACACAAGTATCTGTACTTTTACTCAAGTACGGAGTGAGTACTTTTGCCATCTCTGTCCATTTGTGATGAGGACAGTTAGTGTAGTGACAAGCGAAGAAAAGACATGCTGATGATGAGGCAGATACAGTCAGTCAGGATGCAGAAAGTGAGGGTGATGAGGGCCAGGATACAGAGGAAGGTCAGCATGATCAGGAGGCTGTGGGCAAAGGGCACCTGACCAAACATAGAAATATCTGGAAAATGTTATGGTTCTTATTTGTTGTGACTCTGAGTTTTCAGTTTTCTGTTATCAGTTGTTTTGTTATTTTCCATGATCTTCAAGCATTCTTTAGTTACTCTCTGTTGCCCACTTGTGATTTTCTTTTCCCTTGGATTCCCTCTTGCCAGTTCCACCCACACCTGCTCCCCATTCAGCTCGTTAGTCCATCCTTTTGTTTGGTTGTCCTTAAATACTCCACCTCTGCAGTCTCTCAGTGCTGGTTCCTTCTTGTTGCTGTGTTGTCTACTCTGCTCGTCTCTCCCCGGCTCCTCAGACTCGTCTTTACCCTGATGTCTCCATGATTTTGGTTTGTTTTATATTTTGAGTTGGATTTCTGGATTTCTGCCTCTGCTGCTTTTTGGTCTACAATTAAACCTTTCAGAACACATCCCTGCTTCACTTGTCTCTGCATCTGGGTCCTCAAGCAACCTCACCACCCATTGTTGACAGAAGGAACCAGCCAACATGGACCCAGCAGAGTCAAACTTGGCAGGAAGCATGACACACTTCCTGTAGAACTGTCGGTTCACATTGGACAGGATTGCCACTCTCAGCCCTCCCTGGAGACGGGTATGTGCTGCAGCCGACCTAAAAAGGATTTTAACCCCCCAAACAACTCTCCTGTCATCCCTAGGGTTTCTGGACATTTTAGAAGAGGTGGAGTGGAACCACAAGGCGGCTTTAGCCCAGCTATTAAATAAACCTCCTCCACCTCAACCACAATCACCTGCAGCAGCTGCCTGTTCAACCTCTCCTTCAGCTGCTTCCACTTCTCCCACAGCCTCTACAGCTTCTCCCCTGCCAACTGCTCCCTCCAGGCGTAAGCGTCGCCGGGAGAAGAAGTTCACTCCCTCTCCGGCGGGTCAGCCTGACGCCTCCTCTCCCTCTGTGGCGGGTCAGCCTGACACCTCCTCTCCCTCTGTGGCGGGTCAGCCTGACGCCTCCTCTCCCTCTCTGGCGGGTCAGCCTGACGCCTCCACTCCCTTTGGTCAGCCAGCTGCTAGCCTTAGCTTTCCCCATAACCAGGTCAGTGTCTCCCATAGTCTCAGTCGTCACCTCCATGACAAACAGCTAGTCCCATCTTCTAAAAAACTCAAACCAGGTCCAAGTATTACACCCCCTGCAGTTAGAGCTCCCCATATTGAGGAGTCTCAGTTAAGGCACTACTTTTATTGGGAGAGGGAAGATCTTTTTCCTTTCCTGCCACCTCCATCAGCTCCTAGACAGCCAGATCCCCTAGCTCCAGAATCCATTAGCGGTCCAGTTTCCCTAGCTCCAGAACCCATTAGCGGTCCAGTTTCCCTAGCTCCAGTCCCCATTAGCGGTCCTGTTTCCCTAGCTCCAGTCCCCATTAGCGGTCCAGTTTCCCTAGCTCCAGTCCCCATTAGCGGTCCAGTTTCCCTAGCTCCAGTCCCCATTAGCGGGGCAGCTCCCCCAGTGCCTGAGCCCATTAGCGGGGCAGCTCCCCCAGTGCCTGAGCCCATTAGCGGGTTGTTTTGCCTAGCGCCAGAGACTCCTGAGCCCATTAGCGGGTTGTTTTGCCTAGCGCCAGAGACTCCTGAGCCCATTAGCGGGTCATTTTGCCTAGCGCCAGAGACTCCTGAGCCCATTAGCGGGTTGTTTTGCTTAGCGCCAGAGACTCCTGAGCCCATTAGCGGGTTGTTTAGCCTAGCGCCTGAGACTCCTGAGCCCAATAGCGGGCCGTTTAGCCTAGCGCCTGGAACCCCTGAGCCCGCTCAGAGTCATCCTGATATCCCTGAGCACACTAGTAAAAGGCTCTCTAAAATTAAGCTAAGCGGGTGCTCCAAGCCTTCACGGCCCCTCAGCGGGCGCTCCAAGCCTCCACGGCCCCTCAGCGGGCGCTCCAAGCCTCCACAGCCCCTCAGCGGGCTCTCCAAGCCCCCTCTGAGGCTGTTCCAGTGCCGCAGTCGGCGGCCCCCTCTGAGGCTGTTCCAGTGCCACAGTCGGCGGCCCCCTCTGAGGCTGTTCCTGTGCCGCAGTCGGCGGCCCCCTCTGAGGCTGTTCCTGTGCCGCAGTCGGCGGCCCCCTCTGAGGCTGTTCCTGTGCCGCAGTCGGCGGCCCCCTCTGAGGCTGTTCCTGCAGCTGCGTCTGAGACGGCATCCCCCAAGGTTCCTGCAGCTGCGTCTGAGACGGCGTCCCCCAAGGTCCCTGCAGCTGCGTCTGAGACGGCGTCCCCCAAGGTCCCTGCAGCTGCGTCTGAGACGGCGTCCCCCTCCAAAGGTTCCCCTTCTTCAGAGACGGCGTCCCCCTCCAAAGGTTCCCCTTCTTCAGAGACGGCGTCCCTCTCCAAAGGTTCCCCTTCTTCAGAGACGGCGTCCCTCTCCAAAGGTTCCCCTTCTTCAGAGACGGCGTTGCCGGTGTCCTCCAGAGGCCCTCCTCCGTCCTCGCCTCCGGCCCCACGGCCTGCCTCCAGAGGCCCACCTTCGTCCTCGCCTCCGGCCCCACGGCCGGCCTCCAGAGGCCCACCTTCGTCCTCGCCTCCGGCCCCACGGCCGGCCTCCAGAGGCCCACCTTCGTCCTCACCTCCGGCCCCACGGCCGGCCTCCAGAGGCCCACCTTCATCCTCGCCTCCGGCCCCACGGCCGGCCTCCAGAGGCCCACCTTCGTCCTTGCCTCCGGCCCCACGGCCGGCCTCCAGAGGCTCTGTCACCTCGCCTCCGGCCCCACGGCCGGCCTCCAGAGACTCTGTCACCTCCCCGGCCACACGGCCGGCCTCCAGAGACTCTGTCACCTCCCCGGCCACACGGCTGAATTCTAGAGACTTTAGGTTGCCCTCGCCCGCCTTTTGTGGGTTGTTTTGTTTTTGGACTCTGTTTTGTTTTTGGTTTCTTGCCCTCCTTCCTGGTTTCCCCCTCCGCCCACCCTGGGTAGGTTGTTTTGTGTTTGGGCTCCAAGAGCGTCTGGTATCCGCCCTTGAGGGAGGGGGGTACTGTTATGGTTCTTATTTGTTGTGACTCTGAGTTTTCAGTTTTCTGTTATCAGTTGTTTTGTTATTTTCCATGATCTTCAAGCATTCTTTAGTTACCCCTTGTGATTTTCTTTTCCCTTGGATTCCCTCTTGCCAGTTCCAGCCACACCTGCTCCCCATTCAGCTCGTTAGTCCATCCTTTTGTTTGGTTGTCCTTAAATACTCCACCTCTGCAGTCTCTCAGTGCTGGTTCCTTCTTGTTGCTGTGTTGTCTACTCTGCTCGTCTCTCCCCGGCTCCTCAGACTCGTCTTTACCCTGATGTCTCCATGATTTTGGTTTGTTTTATATTTTGAGTTGGATTTCAGGATTTCTGCCTCTGCTGCTTTTTGGTCTACAATTAAACCTTTCAGAACACATCCCTGCTTCACTTGTCTCTGCATCTGGGTCCTCAAAGCAACCTAACCACCCATTGTTGACAGAAAATCCAAGCAATGGCTGAGACTTGCCTCCTTTTCTAGGAGAGTAATTGAGTGTGGAGGGAAGAGATCCTATAGATTGTTTCAGAAATCCCTTTTTCAGCTCCTCATTGATGACATCGTGCAAAACACCAACTTGTATGCTCTCCAGAAAGGGAAAGGAAACCTGGCAGTGACAGGTGAGGAAATGCAGATATATATTTAGGGATCAACTTAACCCCAACCAGGGGCAAGAATGTACTGGTCAAGTGAGGATGGCCTAAGATTTGGAATAATTGCAAATGCCATGTCTGTAAACAGATAGGAGCAAATTATAAGATACCTGCACTTTGTGGATAACTTGGCTTACCGCCCAGCAAACACAGATAGGGTTTCCAGAATAAGAGCCTTCCTAAGTACGTTTCAGGAGACATTCAAGGCAGCAGCAGCAGATCCTTCAGTCAGCTATGAGTGTCATTGGTTCTAAACTTTGTGCTTATATAATGTTAATATTTCAACAAGATATGTTGAACTAATTTTCAAGGCATAAAATTAAACAATTGTTTTTTTTATATTTACATATAAATTTTTTTTCTTTGCTGTTTTTTTTTTTTTTTTACAATAAATTCATAAAGTTTTCTGTTGAGTTCTCAGGCACATGTAGTCGACTCCATTTGACATATCTGTGACTTCATAAAATAACATTATTTTTGGAAAAAAAAAGTTTAACATTTTTTTTTTTATGTTCTAATAAGAATAAAACCCTTGAGAGAAAAATCTTGACTAAGGATTTCATAATTCATGCATGAGAGGATCAGAATGTACCTGGCAAGACCCCGGGATTCCCTCCCAGAAATACACAAAATCTTGTCGGAGTACGGAATATTTTCATGTTACAAACTGAATTCCGAGAAACCTTAGGTCTTGACATCAAAATATTCACCCAACAATCTTGACAAAGAAAACATCAAAATAAATTGGGACATGGATTCAATTACATACTTGGTAGTGACCATTCCTTAAGATCGAAGGAATATTATCTCAGCAAATTATGACCCATTAGTGACTAAAATAAAAAAAATGACATACATGTATCCAGACGGAACCTACTGCCTTATCTGGGTTTCATGCAACGGTTAGAAACTATCATAATGACGATATTACCAAAACCACAGTACTTTTTTCAGACACCACCAGCAGAACCAACCAAAGCTAAACTCCAAGATAAATCTTCAAAAAGATTTGAAGATGGATAGTATATGATCAAGACTTTACCCCAAATAAAACAGATAATACCTTTAAAAAGTGGATATAAAGGTTTATATCATAAATGACCTTTCAAGACATTAAGCAAAAATATGATCTTGACAAAAGGGATCTTTTTCATTATCTACAAATCTGACACTGTTTAGAAAAAAAAAGATGACAGAACCTTTGTTAGCACATTGGATATCTTTCTGAAATGGTATCAATCAACTTCTTCAAATTATATAAAAAGGAGCAATGGGATAAGGAAGGGAGCCACCGAATTCAATAGAAGGCATCCTGACCAACTGTGTAACAATGTGGTACGGAAGCTGTTCTGTTGCAGAGCGCAAGGCACTGCAATGGGTGGTGAAAGCCGCCCAGCACATCACTGGAACTTCACTACCCACCATTGAGCACATCCAGAAGAAACGCTGCCTACATTGAGCCCGCAGCAAGGACTCATCCCACCCAGCCCACAGACTGTTCTCTCTCCTACCCTCCGGCAGGCGTTTCAGGTGCCTCCGCACCAGAACCAGCAGACTAAAGAACAGCTTTTTCCCCAGAGCTGTCTTTTTACCGAACTCTTATCCTCACGGATAGACTCTACCCTCCTTCCTCACACCTACCGCCATTTTGCTATTCTGTTTTTTTTTTTACAAGACTGTAATGTTCACCTGCACTCCTGACTGTTACTATTGTAACAACTGTCTACATGCATCTTGCACTACTCACTTTGACTGAATATTGATTTGCAATGCCGATTGTTTGCATATACATTTGCAATACCGTACTTTAACTGTAATATGCAATTAGCTTCCACTACATTTTAATTTAGATAGCTTCTGTCCAAACTTTATTTATTCATTTTATAGTAAAACTCATCAGTATATATGCTATTGTACAGAACTGTAAAAACCCTTTTTATAGTAATATCCACCTGTATATTATATTCGGTACATATCCAGCTGTAAATTTAGTTCATAACACTAGTGATCTATATATTATATTCATTTTTATAATAGTATTCATCTCTATAGTCATTCAGTAGAAACCCATGTCCTGTATTTATGGAACCATTATTTATCCTGCACTTGCTGCTATTGCACTTCTGGTTAGACCTAAACTGCATTTCATTGCCTTTTACCTGTACCTGTGTAATGACAATAAAGTTGATTCTAATCTAATCTAATTCACATTGAAGACTAGTTTTAAAGAAGTGTTGGAAATATACATAATCAGAAACAGAGAATTTGTTTGGAGGACTATTGCACGCTTCTTCAAAATACCAGCTCAGAGGGGCAGAAATGCAGATAAAATATGCTGGAGGTTGTTTGGATCGAAACAAGCTTGTAATTTTCATATATTATGGAGTTTTCCTGAGCAACTTTCTTACTGTGGGATAAATAAACAAAGTGTAGAGACTGTTATTGGGGCCGATATTGCTTTAAACTTTGAGACTATATTCTTGGGCAAACTACCAAACTGTGTAAAGGGAGTTGATAAAAGATACCTGTTTAATATAATGCTAATTTACAGTAAAAAGGCATTCACTCGGAAATGGATGATTTACAAAATGCCCACACTAGAGGACTGGATAAACATCATCCAAGACATTTGAAAGATGAAGGAACTGACTTTTCCACTGAAACTGGAGCAAGAAAAAAAAAAAAAAAATGTTGGACCCCATGGCGGACTTTTAAGAAAACCAGATCTGAGACTATTGAAGGTGAGGCGACAACCATTGTTCCTCAACTCTGTTCGGTTTAGAGGATTTGTTCTACGGTTTGGAAAATATATTCCGATGTGATATTGGTTTGTTCATTCTTTTTTTCTCCCCATTCTTCTGACAGGAATTGGGGTTGAGAAGGAGGAGAAGTTAACCCTGTAATGCCAAATGTATATTATTATTATATTTGATACATACGGTTTCTGAAATGTTTTGCCTCTGACACATTTTGCATAATTTAATGGTAAAAACTTTGCTCAAAATCCTATTGTACACAATCAGATATACCTGATAACAGAGGGCAGAAGACTACACAAACAATAATCTTGACTTATCGTATAGTAAAAAATAAATAATATCAAAAATGTATTTCTTTTTTTTCCTTTTACATATTTTGTTAAAAGGCCAAATAAGGACTTCAAACCAAAAAAAAGTAATTTTCTGTTTTGTTTTATTCTTGGATCGGGCTTTAAAGGGTTAAAAAAGTTACACCAAATAGATGATTTTATAAAACCGGGCATACACTGTGAAATATTTACAATTGTTGCACGCAGCTACAGCTCAAACTGTACGAAGAAACAGCAGGGTTTAAAAGTTCACAGCTCACGATGCATGTTCTCACACTGTGTAGCCTGACGCTCTGACGCGACCTTACGACGGCCGACTGGATATCATATACGTTTGATTTTCTCCCGACCTCACGATACACAACGCACGATCAGGCTGAAAGTCGGCCAGATGCAAAAATTCTGGAATGACTGGCGATTCGGCCCGCCTTAAGTCTATGCCACCTTTTGTATACATAAGAGATGCACATTCTTCATGTTGTTCCTTAAAAATAAATTAAATAAAGAGAACAAAAAATCACAAATTGCTTCTTGGTAAGTACGTAAGTCCATAATTTCCACCTCCCAGCCACCTACTTTTCTTCCACATCTTTCCTATAAACTCAGCTGCTGCAACTACAGGTTTCTGGAGGCGACAATACGAGGTTGGAGCAAATAAGCTGTACAAGGAAGCCAAAAACTGAGACAGAAGACAACACAGTAAACAGTGAAAATGATGACGAAAAGACGGAGGACAAGGTCCAAGAACCTGTGGCCATTTTTGGTGGAATTTTTCTTTTGCAGAGGGAAAAAAACAAGACGCAGTGCAGCTGCAGTGCAAACTTTGACTGCTACGATCATATCAGCTTATAAAACTGCGATGTCTACTTGTATGATATTGCTCTCCTATTTTTCATGGTTGTTGAGGCTCTTAGTTTGCCTAAGCCAAGTCTGCAGATATTATCGCTGCCGTTGGTTTATCTGATGACAGAGCTAGATAAATATGCTTAAATTGTTACTCTGATTGAATTATTCTTTTTAAATATGTTTTTTTTAACTTCTCTGTTAATCACAGTGATGTGATGAAATGATGTTTGAACCTGATGTGTGATCATATTCATCTCTGCAGAGTAAACATACATCACAAATGGAGCACTACATCACTGTGGCAGCAACATCTCAACAGCAAAAGACCACAGCCACAATAAACACGATCTCAGCAAATAAACAAGCAACTGTTGACAAGCTTATCATCAATGTGAAGGTCTACAGCCTTTTTCAGTGGTATAACAGCCTGCCTTCACAGAATTGGTGACCACATTACAGCCTCAAGGAATATCCACTCAGAGATGTGCATGTAACCTGCATAACCTTGTGGCAACGACTGATGTTCATGACTTAAGAATCATTAAGTCATGATTTTTTTCTCAGGCCAATCTGCAAAAAGCTTCAAAGTCCAGTTGGGCTTCATGGTTACCTTCTTGTGCCACAGACACTATGCGGCTTCTGAAATCCTTCAAGTCTATAAAACAAAAATAAAAAATCACTCAAGCTGAACACAGCCCTGTCTGCCTCTGCTGCATGTGAGCAGCTTTCTAGCTACCCTTCACACCCAAACGAAGCAGGATAGACTGTAAACTTAGAAAACCAGCTCTTGCTGATACTAAACAAAAGGATCAGAAATTGAGGTGTGACAGAAAGGCTAGTATGTTGGCAAAAGTTTAAATTGTCAGTTCAAAGTCATTCTTTTTACAGATAAAATGTCTGCTTTATATCTACATTTCTTTACAACACAATTTAATTTCTATGATTTTTCTATACCTTGTTCATCTAAGAAATGTGCTTTGAACGTAGGTAAAAAAAAGAGTTGAATAAAATGCATGCTATTGATGATGCAATAAAACATCCATCAGTTAAAAAGTAATTAGTACTTAGTTTTTGAGAATAGTAATTTGTACTTTTACTTGAGTATTTTTTTTTTTTTTTACACCAACACTTTTACTTGTTATTGACTATAATTTAATTAGTGTAACAGTACTTGTACTTGAGTACAAATTTTCAGTACACTTTTCCCCTCTGCTAACTGGATATCCAAGCCCGCTGCTGTGGGCTATTTTAACGTTTACTTTGGTTGTCAGTTTTCTTTCTCTCGTTTAACGCAGGTGAGAAAGTAGACTTCTAGGAGTCTTCTGTTAATTGTTCATGTTTGTTCTCTCTCTGTTAATGTGTTCCTGCCTCTTCCCTATATCTATGTCTTTCTGCTTTCCTTTCTGTGTCTGTTATATACGATTTTATTCCCTGAATCCTCTAATACATTTTTAAACACTATCAAGTGGAACCTTATGGCAACGACAGCAATGGTCTGTTTGTGAAAGCAAATCTGTTGGGTTAATATCTAGATTCCAAGAGCTATACTGGTAAAACTTACATTTTTTTTCATATCATGATATAATTTATCATCCATTTAGAGCAAATATGAAATTCTTACAGGAAAGATATATATAACAGTTTCTAAATGCAGCTAAAAAAATCTCTCTCTCTCTATATATATTTTTTGTATTTATTATCAGGGGGGAAATTTTTGCTAGTCATTTTATCTCACTCCTTTCAACTGCACCCACATTTTAATGTTAATGTTATTTCTCAGAATTCCATTTACCTTTCTCATTAATTTTAAAGTATTTAACAATAAAAACCCTGTCACCACTTATACACACCCTTAGTAGCTGATGGAAATGCTTTTATTGGCATTAATGTAATGAAATGAAATTTACCAAAAACTAATTATTTTTTCTTTCTTTCTTTAAACAAGCAGATATAACTCTGGGCCAACAATAAGTAAACTTTTATAATCTGGCAGGCTTTACTCTTTAACATCCCCTTAAATGTTTGCATGGCCTAATATGGACTTACAGTACAAATTACAGTCTCATAACAGTGTGCTACACCATTAAAATTCAGGTAATTTTTAAAATATAAAAGGAAATGGAGAAAAAATTAGCAACGACAATACAAGGAAACATTCACATTTTATTTGACTACCGTAAATAGAAATGGAGGAATTATGAGAGATAACTTGTCAAGGAAGAAGTACGTGCCTTTTCATCTGGGTTTACATCTAAAGCTCTACCGTGGATATAGTGTAGTCAACACTTTGGAAGAAATCCAAAGTTCATCAAGTGGCGAGAGCGGACAGCCAAGGTAAAAGCTGATGTAAACAGGCACTGATAGGACACAATGGGACTTTAAGTGCAGAGCTTTGTCTTTTTTTCCTGGCAGCTTAGAAGGTCGGTAAAGACAACCTTTATTTTTCCTAAATCTTTAAAATAAAAAAGCTTTACTAGACCTAGTCACCAATTGTTTTTCATATTTCGCTTTGGTTTTACATCACTTTAAGCACAGAAGATGCCATTCAATAAACTGAGGCATCAGAAATGCCTGGCTCTCATAAAAATGCCCCACCCATGGCTGGAATCACAGAAAAATAGACTCCAGCTTTTTCAACAATGTAAAGCACATCTTGTGTCCTGTTGATGTAGTTTCTGTGCGTATCAGAGGTTGTAAAACAACTGGGAAGGAGTGCTTTACCTGCAAAGCGCTTAATGCATACTGCAAAAGCAGTCGACTTGATTTCTTCTGGACTGATTTATTTATTTATTTTTTTTTAAATCAGCTGTAGTTGTAATGGCACAGACTTGTGCTCATTATTTAAGGAGGATGAGTATGAACATACATACTTGACATCGTCTATGAGTAAGGCTTTTTTTTTATGTCAATTGCATTTAGTCATGAAAAACATAGTTTTAGGGCATTTTTCTTTTCTTAAATCAGAAAGTTCAGCCCCCCCACTCCAGAAAAGTAGTTATTTCAACTGATGGTTAGATAACTAAACATTAAACAAAAAAGGTCATCTTACCATCAGTTGAAAGGTCATCATCTTATGAGGTCTTGGCATCATTTATACCATTTCAATACAATTTATGTTTATAAGTGGCCTTTTTTTTATTCTAACATAGTATTTTTCGGAGATCTGTAGTTAATTTGTTTTGTAATCGGTTTGGGAAGTTGGGCTTCCCCATAGATTAAGAGATGGAAATCTTTCCTTTGTGGCATAATTAGTATTTGAAAAAAAAAGGACTTTTTAATAAGTCTATGCCAACCTTATCAAAGTATTCTGATGTGCAATGCAACATTTCCACCGCCCACAGTGGATCTGGTGTTACGGGATATGATCTACACCATTAGATCTGTGTACTCATTGCTAAAAGTATAAGCACCTGTTTTGATAACATTTATCAGAGATTTATGCTGACTTTAAATCTGCAATTAGTATTATATAGATAAGGTACCAGTCCGCAATAACGGTACGTTACTCCATAATGCTGTATAAACATCTTCTATATCTAAATTTTCCTAAACCATTTTACTTTTTCATCTAAATTCCTGACAACTTACATTTCAGAATCAGAATCAAGTTTATTGCAAAGTAGGTTTGCACTTACAAGGAATTTGACTTGGTGTTAATGGTGCAGACAATTTAGATATATATGCAGAATCTATAGCTATATACAATATAAAACATACAATATACTGTTATATACTATATACACAGTAGTGTTATTTTTCAAATTATGAAGGTGTATCAGTGTATGAGAAAGTTTGAATGGGATATTAGCTTAAACTGAAACGTGTACCATTTTAACGTGTCTGGTTAAAAGGCAGTTTTCCTCTTCATTAAGAATATTAGATAAGCCCGACTGATGCAACTAACCTATCTTTGAGCTGTCTGAAACTTACATTCATAATCAAACACGGGAGGAAAAGGCTACTTCCTTGCTCACAACCCAAAGAAATGTTCTCGAATTTGCACAGCACGCTCTTCAACGTGATAAACGGTATTTTTACACTAATGAGTAAACAAAACCAAAATAACTGCAGTAGAATTTCTCTTTGTTTAAAATACTTTAAAACATTAGCCAACCTCTTGAGACTTTCAACTTACTGCTGTTTTAACAAATTTTAATTCTTACTGATATATCCTATTTCCATATGTTTAATCATATCAACGATAAAGATTTCAAATCGTTTTAAAGATGTTGCAGTGATGTAAAGATCTGAGGAGTCATCTCAGTGTAGGCTCAAGGAATATACCACCAAATGTCAGAAGTGGTCGGAACACACAAACCACAAATAAGTATCATGGATAAGTTGGAAACTCTAAAATTAGATATAAAGAACAGCAGTGGAACAAGCAAAAAATTATGAATACTTAAAATATTAATAAAAAAACTTTCAATAACATTTAAAATGAAATGCTGATTAAACTGACAATATCCCTGTTAATCTTGGATCACACAGATAATTCCAAGCCACAATATAGTGAAGAATTGCAGGAACATAATTAAAAGTCTTCTCTTACAGAAGAAGTGAGCTTTTTTAGTTACTAATGAGCAAACGCACAGCTGAGTTACCAGCTTTAGAGCAAAAGTCAAAGTCGGCATAGTGTGTAAGAATCTCTTTTGAAAGCCAACCTACTTTCTAATTTTTTTTTTCCAGCTGAGTGCTGTTCTAAAACTGGCCACTTGAGGGATTTTACCATGCTGTAGCAGAATGCAAAGAAAAAAAAAATTCCAAGAGTCATATGAAGGAAAATTAATGTTGCATGTTCACAGTAATACACAACTAATTCAGCCCACCCTTTCCACCACAAAGCTTTATAAATGACAGCACCACGGGGGGTAAGCAAACACTTTAACTAAAGAACCTGCTTATCACAGGAGCAAGATTTCAAGCTGAACATGGAGCATTTAATGAAGATTGCATTTTGGATCTTTACCTTCTCTGCCACGCTATCTGGTTGTAATCCAGTCCCTAGGCTACATATGTCGGATTTTAGAATTGACTTCATGAATCGAAGTGTCACTTGTGTAAGTAATTTCTTGTGAAGTTATCTTTATTATTTTTGCTCAGGTTTTACAAGTGTTAATGTCATGCTTTCCTCTGTCTTCACAGGAAAAGGATACTTTACTCTATACTCCAAAGCCAGTAAAGGTAAGACATTTTTACGCTGCAAAATAAATAATTTTGACTAAAGCAACATTTAATATAAACTTTGATAGACATAGCTGATAACTGGATATTTAATTTCTGCTGGGGTGCTCCTCTGTGTATAAGAGAGGGAGGTTGCAGGCTTTGACTTTTTATAAACCACATGTAAAGGTTCTCGAGTACAGGAAATGAGCTTGCCAGGTGTTGTTTTTTTTTCACACAGCTGTGACTACTGGGTGACTTTACTGTGTGCAGCCACAGGTCTGCCTCAGTCAACGTGGTATAAGGATGCTAAACATATTTCTCACCCTGACAGGATAAATGCTTTACGAGTGCCCTGGAATGCATATTCAAAGAATTAGAAGGAGTAGCTGGAGATGAGTGTGAGCCAAGGGACAACATTAACATGGGACTCGGCACCTTACTATTAAAGATAGAGCAGCTAAAGGAAAAGTCGTCCACCCTCGTAAGTAGTACCTTATTTGTGAAGAGTTGAAATAGTAAAATTTTCATTGAAACATCCGACTAGATCTAACTGGACTTATCTTTGCTCTAGGGACCAACAAGCGACCCTGAATGTGTCTGTGAGGCATGGAACAAAGCTAATTTTACAGTGTTTCTGAACAACTACGAGACATTGCTTCAAAGAGATAATACTCAATAGAAAAAAATATATTTTGGGGGTATAAGGGCAAGAGGAAACATTTGCACAAAGGCTTTTTTTAATCTGTTTTACAACAGAGTACTAGAGGAGGCTGAAAAACTGCAAAACAAAAGCAGAAGAGAATAGAGATTTTTATAAATATGAGTGTTTTAAATCTAATTTAACTAACCTTTCAGTACATGTAAAATAATTTGGGAGATTCTTTCAACACTGTTCTTATCCCAGCAACTCCCAAGTTGATCACTTACAACTGTATTATATTTAATTTTCGTATATATTATACATACAGTAAACCTCTTGTTCACAAGAAACAACGAATGTATCAGAGTAAAGTTTTAGAATGCTCTAAAGTCCTATTTATTTATTTATTTATTTATTTATGATATTTATCTTTGTTGACTGCCTGGTGCTTGAAATTTTGATTTTTATGATGAAACGTTTATACATGCTTCTTGTTTATCTTACAATGTGAACTGTAAAATGCTGCGTGAATTAAAAAGCTAAAGCTTCAAAAGGAATTCCGCCTTTTTTCAAATTCTTTAAATATCTCAGGTACAAATTTTGTTTCAATGAGATACTCATGACTGGAATTAATAATGTGGGGGAGGAAAAGGTGTGTGGGAGTCTCTTTCCACTCAGAATTACCAAAGCCACTAAATTAGTGTAGCTGTCCATTGAGGTTAGCACATGGAAAATCCGCTGTCATACAATTTATTCCCACATCCCATTTTGTACAGTCTCACGGTGCTTATAACAAAGCTGGTTTGCTGTGGATGGAAAACTATAAACTAAATTAAACCACCAAAAAATGTATTTGTACGCTTTGAGCATAAATTGTGAATCATGTCGATTGCATGTTTATGTGACAGCTGCACACTCAACTATTGACCAGATCAATATTTGTAAATGTTTCAAAATGCGAAGCTAAACATCTTAAAAAAAAAAAGAAGAAAAAAAAAGAAAAAAAAAACATGCAAATTTTTTTAATCAAGAAATGTCCAAATGAAGAGGACTACATTTATGGAGAAGTGCTTGATATGGCAACTGTGAAGCCCAGCTTGTTTTTAACTATGTTACTTCTAAAGGATCCCCACTAAATAGGCTAATTGCAAAATACAATGACAGCGTAGCAGGGAAATTTTCTTAAATTTTTTTATGAACAGCTAAATATACACATAAATTCCAATTCATTTTATTCATATAGCGCCAATTCACAACATCATTCGTCATCTCAAAGTACTTTACAGTTCACCTGATCATACAGTCAAATTGAGTAAAACCATTTGATTGCATTGACTCGAATGCAATCCCTCACCCTAAGCATGCTTGTAGCGACAGTGGAGAGGAAAACTTCCTTTCAACAGGAAGAAACCTCCAGCAGAACCAGGCTCAGTGTGAGCGGCCATCTGCCGAGGCCGACTGGGGTTCAAGTAGACAGAAGCAGATACAAAAGGCAGCTGTAAAAATATTTCTTCCAAAAAGTAACTAAGTAACTTAGTTACTGCATTCATTTTTTTTCAAGACAACTGGGAGTTAAAGGATATTTTTTTTATTATCAATATATGATGATTTCGATAAATTAAATGAAAATGACAAAATATCTGACAAAATAAACAGGAATCGACTCGACCAAGACCATGCAGTGGTTTAACAGGTCAAGTTTCACACAGACCACACCTCATTGTCCTCAACTAAAGAAGTGTAATGAACAGTGTCTTATTCACAGGTTGGTTCTTGAAAGTACACAAATGAGGGCCACTGGCATTGCTGCAGAGGTTGAAGTGGGGTCAGCCCAAAATCCCTTAGACCAGGGGTCTTCAACGTTTTCCAGGCCAAGGACCCCCAAATCGTTGGCGAGATGGAGCGGGGACCCCCTAATATTGTATAAAATTGTGTTCTATCAAACTGGTCCTACAGTCACTCTATTACATATGGAGTAATGTAACTAAAGTAATCCCTCCCTGGGATTATTACAGTATTTCTGATTCCTGGTTGATGGGACAGGTGTTGTGACTGAAATGGTGCCCAGCTTGAAAGAGCTCCTGTGTGTCGCTAAATGTGTGCATTGATCATGAGCGGTTCTAGACAGGGGCCAACGAGGGCCAGTGCCCCTGTAGATCATGTCCCGGCCCCTGTTATGGCCCCTGTACTGAAGACATAATATTCAAAGAAATTCTAATGATGATATGCGCTGGAACAGACATGTTTACTGATAGGTCCTTGGGATCTACTTTTTTCTATCTTTTTTTTTCTATACAAGTTCTGTTTTACTAATTATTTAAAAACAATAAAGTTATAGCTTCAGAAAGAAATCCTATGCTGAAAGCCCAGAAAAAGATTCATAAAAACCCACAAAAAGCTTGAAGACAAGCAAAACAAGAGACATTGATTACCATAAATCCGATGGGAAAAAATGTACTTATTCGGATTGTATTGTGTTTAACTCTTATAGCAGCAAACAGGTGAGGAACCCAAAGACGAATGTCTTGCCTATAGCAGCAAACAGGTGAGGAACCCAAAGACGAATGTCTTGCCTATAGCAGCAAACAGGTGAGGAACCCAAAGACGAATGTTTTGCCTATAGCAGCAAACAGGTGAGGAACCCAAAGACGAATGTCTTGCCTAGTCCTTTCATCTTTGGGAGCCACAGTTTGGATACGAAACCATAATTGTGAACTGTGACACACTTACGCTCAGCATTATCCTCTTCCTGTAGAAACTGGGTAACATTCTTAAATCATATGAGGGGGGAGTATTATATACCCCAGAGACCTAAAAGGAGTAGTGCTGGAAAATAAAGTGGCCATACAGAATACTGAACATTAAATAAGTCTGGACTGTTATTTTTTATGTGCTCATTCTCTGCTGATAGAGGTGTAGACATTAATAGAGTGTGGATTATAGTGAGAGGAAAGTAAATTAACATTAAACAACATAAACTGACTACACCACATTTTATCCAAGTAACACTTTACAATAAGGTACACTAAATTTGATCAACTACTAGATGACATCTAGGCAACTAATGAGAACTAAAGGGTAGTTACTGGTGCATGCCCAGCCCAGTTTGATTACAGAACTACTGCTTAGTTATCTGGGAGAAACAGAGTAATCAAGCAGGAACTAATGGGTATTTTCAAATTACTCAAGGGTGCACAACAACATTAGTAAATGGTCAAGTGGTGATTAGTAATGAATAGTTCCTCAGTACGTTCTTGGTATAATGTTTCACTTTGATTTAGGGCACACAATAACTTCAGATAATGGTCAGGCGCTTACTGAGTAATGATTAGTTCCTTAGTAACTATCCAATATGATGCTTAACTCAACAAAGTCTATAAAATAATAGCTAGGCAATAATATGGTCATCGGTTACGTCGTTTTCTATGAGCTTACTTCATAGTTTTGGGGTCTATTCGGAACCAACAATGAGAATTTCTACACAAATTTTGCTCTAACGGACCAGTAGTTGCCTAATAAATACTGGTTAACTTTACTTTAGATCCTAATCAGTCTCTTTAGTAACCATCAATTAATTCCAGATTATTAGCTCTTTGTTTCATTGTTAATTACATATTAGTCCTTTATTAATTACTCTTTGTTTCATTGGTAATTACATATTGGTCCCCTATTGGTTACTCTTTGTTTCATTTGTAATTACATATTAGTCCCTTATTAGTTACTCCGTGTTTAATTGGTAATTACACATTAGTCCCCTATTGGCTACTCTTTGTTTAATTTGTAATAACATATTAGTCCCTTATTAGTTACTCCTTGTTTCATTGGTAATTACATATTAGTCCCCTATTGGTTACTCTTTGTTTAATTTGTAATTACATATTAGTCCCCTATTAGTTACTCTTTGTTTCATTGGTAATTACATATTAGTCCCCTATTGGTTACTCTTTGTTTAATTTGTAATTACATAATAGTCCCCTATTAGTTACTCTTTGTTTCATTGGTAATTACATATTGGTCCCCTATTGGTTACTCTTTGTTTCATTTGTAATTACATATTAGTCCCTTATTAGTTACTCTGTGTTTCATTGGTAATTACACATTAGTCCCCTATTGGCTACTCTTTGTTTAATTTGTAATTACATATTAGTCCCTTATTAGTTACTCCTTGTTTCATTGGTAATTACATATCAGTCCCCTATTGGTTACTCTTTGTTTAATTTGTAATTACATATTAGTCCCCTATTAGTTACTCTTTGTTTCATTGGTAATTACATATTAGTCCCCTATTAGTTACTCTTTGTTTCATTGGTAATTACATATTAGTCCCCTATTAGTTACCCTTTGTTTCATTGGTAATTACATATTAGTCCCTTATTAGTTACTCCTTGTTTCATTGGTAATTACATATTAGTCCCTTATTAGTTACTCCTTGTTTCATTGGTAATTACATATTAGTCCCCTATTGGTTACTCTTTGTTTCATTGGTAATTACATATTAGTCCCCTATTGGTTACTCTTTGTTTCATTGGTAATTACATATTCGTCCCTTATTAGTTACTCTTTGTTTCATTGGTAATTACATATTAGTCCCTTATTAGTTACTCCTTGTTTCATTGGTAATTACATATTAGTCCCCTATTGGCTACTCTTTGTTTAATTTGTAATTACATATTAGTCCCCTATTGGTTATTCTTTGTTTCATTGGTAATTACATATTAGTCCCCTATTGGTTACTCTTTGTTTCATTGGTAATTACATATTAGTCCCTTATTAGTTACTCTTGTTTCATTGGTAATTACATATTAGTCCCTTGTTACTCTTTGATTCATTGCTAATTACATATTAGTCTCTTATTGGTTACTTTGTTTCCTCTGGAACTACACATTAGTTCCTGTGTTTCCCAGGTAACTAAGCAGCAGCCCCATTATAAGGCTTTCTTGGTCGTGCTCTAGTTCCTTAATAGTTCTTTAGGTGGTCTCTGGTAGATAATCAAATATAGCGCACCCTATTGTAAAGTGTTACCCATAAATATAAGTTGTTTATTTGAAGAATCATGTTGCTTGTGTGGTTCTAAACAAATTATGTTTCCCTGAAGGCGATAATGGGTTTTAGGTTCGTAAATTATGCGACTTAGACTGTTTTTTTTTTGTTTGTTTTTTTAAATAAAGGCCTTTTTAATAAATTCCTATGTAGTCCAATACGGTATTGGATATGGGAAATCTCTTTATCCTAACCTTATAATTATAGCAATTTAAAAGGAAATGGTAAATAAATGGACATTTTATTTTAAAAGGATATCACAAAGTGTGTTCGTAGAAGTAAAAATGCCATTCCTAGATGCTCATTCTTAAATATGGAAAGGCAGAAAACATGCTATCTCAACCACAAGCCACTGAACTTTGATAATGTTTGAAGATGGATATCTCGGAATGCTGATTGCTGGCGTACCAAGAAACTTGCAAAACTTTTGAATAAAAAAAAAAAAACCTTCCTCTTAGACATCCCAGGGTGGTGGTAGTTGGTGCGATGTGTGGGCATTGGATAAAAAAAGTGTGGGCACTAGATAAAATTTATCTTAAAAATTCCCAAATGGTATTTTAGAAAGTCATTGTGTTCAAATCTATTAAAATGATAAACCAATAGTTTTCTGATATCAAGAATGCAATTGCAAATCATCATCACCATTGTTAGGCCAACATATCTATTAATCCTGAATGCCATTTACAAGAATTCAAAGAAAATTTCTGTACAGCACAGCATCCCCAGCTTTAAAAACCCTGGTTCGATTTTTTTCCACTGTGACCACATCAAACAAGTTGCATATCCTGTTTATCTCTAAACCTACTATTATCACCTCAGTGACTGAGTGATCATAAAAATGTGCAGTGTAATTGCAAAACACATTTTAAAGGTTCTGTAATAATTTCTAAAAGTGAAAATATGCCATTTTAGTCCACAAGCCTAGTTTTAGATAAAAACATCAGGTTTAGTGATTTTCATCAATTACAATTGTTTAGCTGACAGATCTTTAAAACATATTCAGAGGAAAAAAGGTGTATAATTGATTTCCAATTGTTTTGGAACACAATTTTTTTCTCTTAGATGTGCTCCTTCTTCAGTCACTTAAATGTTGTTTAAACATCTGCATAGGTCCCTGCACAACAGAAACTAAAGAAAGAAAAAACGGGCTTCAGCTCAGTACATGCATATGTGAATTGAATCCTGGCTAAATAAGAAACTGCACTGAAGCATTTAACACCCCAAAACAAGCAATAAATACCAGCTGCTCTCTAAGAAATAAATGAGTTCTTTACAAACATAATCCCCCCTTCACATGTAAAGGTAACGGTACATAAAACAATGAAGGAATCTGTGTTGCCATACATACGAATGAAAGGTTTGATCACTGGACACAAATTCCCTGCATCCTATGGTTTTTTCCATTGCTTGCAAAGATAAGTAGGAATGCACAGATCTCCATTCACAAGGTTGCAGCCAACAATTTAGCATAAATGAAGCGTTGTGCTGCAAACACAGGAAACCAGAGCATTTCCTGTATGTGTATATTAAAAAAAACACTGTAGGGCAAAAAAGTTTAACAGAATAGGAAAGGAAACAGGTCAACAAGTTTAAACAAATATTTAAAATGAATATTCTAGATTTCCTCTTGCTAGATTATGCATCAAGTGAACAGCTTTAATTGCCATCCTTCTATCGACTTTAAAGTTGTGGGTTTGCAATGCAACTGCCCATCAAACTCACGTGCCATGCAACTTGCATTATACGCATGGAAAAGCTGGACTTTTCCATACTTGCACTGCCTGCTCTTCATTACTCCTCGTTTTGACGGAGGGTAAGAGACTGTGGCACGCACTGCTAAATGTAACAGTCACACCAAATGAGGTAAAAATGATGCTTGGTGGTGTTTTTCTAGAAGTGTCAGATTTGTCTGTAAATAAATGCATTTATACAAGTCACTACCCTGGATAAATATGAATTCAAGTTTGAAACAGTTTCCCTTAATTAATATTTGGTGCCAAACAAATTGAGATAAGAAAACATAACATTGTAGACAACATGTAGTTCAAACATGGCAGAGGTTGCTTTTTTTTCTTTACTCTGTATAAGGTGACTTGTAGAACCTACTTCCTGTTCTGATCTCCTACACATTCACCTTTCGCAGGTTTAATAGTAAAAACACTTATGGTAGGAGAGGAGGCCCGGTTTGCTGTGCTGAACCTTGACAAACTTCAGCCTCACAGAGGTCATTACACGACAGACATGATGCACGTGTCAATCAACCCTGGAGGTTCATCAGCAACTGACCAATCAGCTATCCCAATTTGTGTTGAGGTGAAAAGGCCCTCCCTGCACGAGCAGCTGTTTGTCTCTCACTGTCAACTTTACCAGGATTTTGGACCTGGAAATTTTGCTAAAACAAGACATGCAATAAAGGGCTAAATGTTGTTAGCATGAAATATGTAGTTCAGAGGTGGTAACCCATGAGTATTTAGGGAACAGAATTATATTTTTTAAAAATTAAAAAGCTAGAGCGTCAACGGAGCTACCGGTTGTTCATTTGTATGAAGGTAAACAATCCTTACTTTTTCGCATAATTACAGGGTTATTTCGAAGTTACTTAGTTATAAACAATTGAAAATAAACTGCATCAAATGCAATGTTCTAGCATGGCCTGGAAATCCTTATACACAATTTGACCGCACATTTAGTAAAAACATGCTTCAGTTTTTCAACCTTTTATGTAGAATGAGGGTATATTCTCTCATTCTCTGTGACATCCATTTTCCGTGATTTTTCTTTACTGCGTTGAAATAACTTTTCTGGCTTGATGTAGAAATAAAATAAGGCACATTGTTTTTGCTTCGATGTTTGCTGGTCACTAGAAAGCCTCTTTGAACGCTTCAATTATAATTTTGTTGCACCATGTCACCCTTAAAACTTTCCTAGGCTTGCTTAAACTGGGTTGCATTTCCGTGTGGGCCGACCGATCTTGCAGAGTGCGTTGCATCAATTGAGAATATAAACCTTAAAAAAAACAATTAAAAAACACAAACTTTAAAGTTGTTAAAACTATGACTCACCATTTTAAAACCAAAAAAATATGAAGATGCAAACATTTGCATTTTTCACATGCAGTACATGTCATGAAGTGATGCATTTTTGTTAGACTCAGGCCGTTTCTCAATAGGTGTACTTGTGCATTCTCGTATGCTCCTGAAACGTCCTGAAGCCTCAGCCCAAGCACAGATCCAATTCACAAGAACACAAGAGAACGTACAAATTCCCCAGATGTTGTTCTCGTTCCTCCTTCTTAACTGAGCATGCATCAGCCTGTAGCCTGTACCTGCTGCTATGAGGGAACTCCTATTAAACGTGTGCGAGAGCATGCATGAGCCCATTTCTCCTTGTGCACGCTCTGTTTAAAAGGGACTGTTCGCATAGCTGAACTTTTAGTCGTAGGGAAATCATATTTAAATGTCAAATCATTCTGGCTTAAAAACATGTATATAAATGTACTCTTTATCAGACGATATTGTCCCAAAATTTTGAAAATTTCTATTTAAAAAAAAAAATCCTGTTTTTTTTTTCCGTTACCATATGCAGGCCAGTTAGTTATACATCACCTTGTACACCTAAATTCAGCCAATCATCTATCAACAGTCATCTGTCAATCAAATTTTTTCAGTAATAGCATCTTGATTCTTATGTCGGAGCTAATATACGTAACGGCTGAAATAAGAATCATTTACTTTACCATTGAGTTACGTCCCAGGGATGGACATCTGTGTCTTCAGCAGGCGTAGAGCTAACAGAACTGGCAGCGTTACGAGGCAAGGGCTCAAACATGTACGGCTGTAAGCCTTCTGAACCAAACCAAGCTTCTGTCGCCCTGCCGTCCTCTTCCATAACACCTTCGTCCCCACTTTACTCCTCTAAATCAAAAATGTATGATAGAGGAGACTCATCCACGACCTCTGACAACCCTCCTCCTGCTGCATGTTTCCGCTGTCCAGTGTTCCTTGACAGTCTCGTTTTTAACTCACCAATTTAGTGCTACTTGATCCTAATGGAATTTCCCATTGGGAACCTACTAGCACTAAGTTGCTAACTGGTTAGCAAGATGCGTCCGATAAACCGGCATTAATCAAACTTGCTTGCCAACCTTCAGCCACAACAATCCCACCCTCTATATAATCGACCAATCACATTCACTTTATTCACTTGTGTAAAGTCATGCACCACTCGGGAGAATTTGGAAATGCAACGTTTGGAACGGCCATTTCCCTACTACTTTAAGTGTTACTATATGGCCCATTTACTAATTTAGTTCGTAAGTAAAAAAAAAATTCCAATGTTGAGAGGACCGTTGCAACCAGCGGACCTCCAAGGCTACCCACAGCCAGGGCTAATGTTAGCCCGTCTGCAGCAGCCCTCTCTGCATAGCTGTGTGTGAAGTACCGCTGGCTCTGATGGAGGTTTTTGGTTTTATTTGGGAAATATTAATTTGATTTGTGTTAATCTTACTATATTATTCCCCCGCTAAATGGAAAAAAGTAAGAATGTATTATCTGGAGATTGACAGAAGGCGAAATGCAGCTCCAGATTAGCCAAGCGTGTATGATTCTGTTCCAATTTACCCATATTTATGCTGTGTGCTCCCATTCTCCCCAAATACATACTTTCCTGTGTTTTTGTTAACATACTTGGCGAGAACACAAGTCCATACTCGTGTTCTTATGAACTGAGGAATCAGCCTCAGTGTGGTGCACCACGCCCAGATGTCATGCAAAGCATTGTGGGCAAGTATAAAGCTCCTATGTAGCAGAAAGGAACGCTGAGAGGTCCCCATGCTAAACAAACTTATCGGTTGGAAACATTCTGCTTCCTCTTCCTAGCTCCTTCCTTACTGCCACCACTATTTGCTTAGCACTTGTCTATGTGGCTGCTGACTTCCACTTTAGCTAAAGTATCCTTACAGATTTGCACTATTTGGAATCAGCTTACATGACCTGGAAAACTTTTCTCACCAGATGCTTTTACTGATGCAACCAGGATTCACACTCAGTACTCCTGCATTCAAGTTAGAGACTAAAACCACTAAACCACAAGGACTACTGTTTAAGCTGCTTTGTACTCCTCAAGTATAAATGCCTCTATTTGATGAGATCATGTGTTTATTTTGTTGCTAGGTTCTTCTCAAGGTTGAGGTAATTTATGATGCTTTCGGATTTTTTTTTATTGTCTTCCTTCCATACATTTAAAAACATGTTTAGATAAAACTTACTGAATAGCAAGCTTCTTTAGCAACAACCCTTGTGGGCTTGCAACCCAATGTGTGTTGTGATAATCTAATGGATAGCTGAGTCAACAGTCCTGACCTATCATTATGTAGGACATAACATTAAATTTCTGTTTTGAGATTTTTTATTTTTGGAATTTTTTTTAAAGAAACTACAATTAAAGTTCTGTTTTTATACAAACATAAATAAAACGTAAATATTTTCAGAAATTCTTAACCTATGGACTTTTGTGTTCATACGATATACAAACCCAAACAGTTTTGTTTTATTGTTCATCTGTGTATAAAGAAAAAACAATCTTACAATGTTGCAAAGATCCAAAACCTAAAACAAATAAAGCAGCCGTCAAAAGTATTTACAAATGTGGTTTCCAAACAGAACTTTAGATTCCACATGAGAGAAATCAACTTCTCTGAAAAAGATGAAAACAAAAAACCTTAGAATTTAAAGAGACAACTTAAATAAAAAAAAGCCAACAGGTTTAAAGCTATTCCTTTTCTGAAAGGAAAATCTAGGCTCAACTCTCTGAAAGAACAAACAAAAACAAAACAAAACTTCGAATCAGGTTGAGTTTTTTTACTTTAACTATTGAAACTGTCGCAATCAGGAAGCTTTTCCAGCCATGAACCATAGCCTTGCTGACGCAGGTATGTCCGCAGCACACCTTTGGCCTCCTGGTACGGCTTAGCCATCATCTTCAATAACAAAAATAGTACAAAGGAATACCAGAGTGAGAAGGAGGTGTAAATTAGTTTCCATGAACAACAGACATAACTTAGAAAAGACTTATAAAATGGAAAAACTTTTAGTATACCCCCTAAAGTTTAAAGTTCTGATCTGACACATGAACAAGGGGGTTAAAGCATAAAAGATTCCTGTGCACTTCTAGAAAACAAGTTGTCTTAAGCTTTAGCATCTCTATTTCATTTACTAAACTGACAAAATTCAGGTTGATAATAGTAAAAAGAAAAGAAAAACTACTTCTTCTTAGTGGCAAGGCTGTAGGGGAAACACGGAAGTGTAAATAGGTTACCTTTAATTCTCTGTAGCAGTTTGTGGTGACAAGCTCCTGTCTCTGGGCCTCTTTGGCTACCAACCTGAAGCGGTGCAGCATTGCTGCTTTGCACAGGCGGCTTGCCAGGCCAGGACCACTCTGAAATGGGGACCTACAAAAAAAATTTATTATACATTAGGTAGGTGCCGACAGGGCAAGGCAGGAGCTAGTGTCTGCATGGCAGACAGAGAATAACATGATAAACTTATTTGATAAAGCACAAATTATTGTACATTATTTTCATTTTAGCAAAGTAAATATCATTCTTACTACAAGGTTAATCATAATCTATTTTTCCTTTACCTCAAGTACTAACTCCTGTCTCAAATCTAGGGTTGTCAAAAGTTGATACTTCAAAAACGTATCAATACACTAACACTAAATCCAGATACAGTATTCATTTCATGGCATTTATAATAAAAATGAGTGTTTGCATGTTTGCTATAGTTAAGATTTCTGGATAAAACGAGCATAAAATATTGTCACATTATGATAGATTTGAGTTATTTATTCTGCATTTATTTGCTCAGTTATATAATCAGCCTATGCTCCTAAGAAAGAATGTCACTTGTCGAAATTGAAATAAAGTGAGGTTTTCCTGTTGACAAAAATGCAACAGCACCCCTTTTCTGTTTGGGATAAAGCGGGTCAGAAAATGGATGGATCTTTATATATTTGTGATTTTTTTTTTTTTATCTTTAATGGTTGATAGTATAGATAATTATCTAGGTTGAGTTTGAAATTTTGTTTTTTTTCTGACAACCCCGCTTATCTCATGCAGGGTTCCTACAGCATAAGGCAAGTTAAATTAAAGACTTTTTAAGACTTTTTAATGCCACAAGAAATACAAATTTAAGACCAAATTCACAAGAAAAACCTGTTTGCTGCAACTTAACCCGAAAGGTTTATTATAACATAAACCGCTGTATTAATGTTCAAATTTTGAAAAGCTTCCCATACAGGAAGAAAGCTAAAAACACACAAATGACAGATAGATTTTAACAATTATTTAACTGAATTCACAAACTTTGTTTTAGCAGGGAACAAAACAAATCAGTTTTAAAGCCACAACATGACCAGTGCTATGTCTTTTTTGCAGCTATTTTTCTTTGTATAATTTTCTTAGTATGATTGATTTGGTGATAAGTGGAGGCATTGCAGAGACAAGGGTGGAACCAAACCGAGAAATACCGGCTGTTTCTCTGTAACTCCATTTTGACGCTTTGTGTTTCGCATGTGACTCCACTGCCTTAATTCTAGGGGTGGGTATTGCCAAAGAAGTCACGATTCGATTTGAATCACGATTCATAGGCCACGATGCGATTCTATCACGATGCATCACGATACTTGAAATAATGCGATGCATTGCAATATTTTCTCCTCTATGTTTTGTTTTTGAATGACTCGGCGCAGTATCCCGCGGCCAGAAATGCTTGTGACACAAGGCAGCATGCGTCAACACATCCGCAGCTACATCTACTGGACTGGAAGTTGTATTACACATGTTTTTGGCTGATGTTCGCCAACCATTCATGCAATTTTATTTATTCATTTTTTTAAATTAATAATCGATACTTGGCATCAAGAATCGATGCAGTAGATCACGAAAATTAGAATCACGATGCATCATCATGACGATTATTTTGCACACCCCTACTTAATTCCCATCGTTCCGAGCTTGAATCGCTTCTTGCACAAAATACACTGTGCCTCATGTATGTCCCCTGGTTTTAGCCATGCAGAAAACTCTTGGCTGGATAGACAATTTTGGTTACATTTACACTTGCTCATATTTCTCAGACAAAAAGTTAATGGTGCATCTCAGTTATTATTGGTTCCACTTTCAGGACGGAACCAATAATGTCGAGCCGTTATTTTTTTTAAATAAAAAAAAAGGTAAATTTCAATGTTTTATTTAGATTACAAAAATAAATCATAATAAAAATAATCCTATTTATGATGTTTTAAAAATTAAGACCTACGAAAGACTATTTAAGACATTTTAATACCAATTAAGGCCTTAGTTTTATTTTGAAGAATTCAATGCCTTTTAAGACTTTTTAAGGACCTGCGGGACCCCTGTCACATTACTGTATGAAAAACAAACAAAAAAAATAACAGGTACATATGACACTTATAGCTAGTCTGAATGTGAAAGCGCAGTAACCCTAGTTCCATGACCATGTACAAGATCATAGTCTAATAATTTGATTCCAAGTCTAAAATAAACATGACAAATGATGTAATTAATGAAGGTGATTATATCTGCCCATAGGGCCATGTTAGTTTGACCGGCGTTTCCTCAAATGAAATGAACAGCTGTAAATGGTGGGAAGTACTCATTCAGTTTAGCTTTGTCTAACATTAAAAGTGATTTAAAGTTGACAAATTTAGCCATCACCAAAAACAAAACAAAAAAATTTGAAATCTGTAATGCAGTAAATCCATTAGGAGATATTGCAACTAAACTTAAACATAAAAATATCCAACTTTACTCCTGCATTATCATCGTATGCCAGCTATGAAAATTTTTTTTATGTTGATACCTCCATGTTCTTGCTGCCATTCTTCCAACGTAAAAAAAAATATGTTATCCAAAATATGTTAGGTATGCTTACCCTTCGATGGTTTTTCCCTCAAGACCATCCACAACCTCCAAAGAGCTGTCTCCTTCACTCCAGTTGATACCACTGGTCAGAAACCTGCTGCCAGTGTTAGAGGTGACCACAGAGGGCACTAGGCTAATCTGGGGTCGCATGTCGCAGTAGAACATGGGCAGCTGGGAGGTGATTCCCTCCACTCGCTCGTTCACAGATATCTCCATACCACGGATTTCAGTGCAGCCAGAGTCACCTGTAAGGTTTCACATAATCTGTTACAAATTCGTTAACATGACAGTGGAGCTGGTATATTGGCAGCTAGGTCCTTATCTGAAAAGACTTTCTGGCTTTATTTTAAAAATGCCTGGAATGTGTGAGAAAATAAAACAACTCATCTAATTCTATTGATCGCTTATGGGAACCCAATATTTGTGACTTAAATATTTTACATACGCTTCACTTTTGTAGTTGTAAATTTCGTATGTAATGAAGTTGCAAAGTTAAAAAATACATTACAAAAGTTAATCTTTCCAAATCTTCCAAAATTTATTTCATTGAATAGATTTTTAGAAGATAATTTGAAGCCTTTATTGCATCTTCATTTTATTGCAACTCCTCAGTGCTAAGCCACCTTTCCTTAAGGCCAAAACCTCATGAAGTTGCTTTGTCATCCGGGCTGAATAAAAACGCTGCGACGTCTTCTGCAAATAGAATACCTTGTCCGACTGTCTGATAAAGATAGGACCAGGGTTCTATTGTGGTAAGGCCTTTGCAGCATTTGAAAATAATGTCAGACACATGATGCATAGTAAAACACATTGGCCTCAGGCAAAATCACAAACTGAAATGGTCAATAGATTTAAGTAGCAAAAAAGTGCCTGCTGCTTAATTTTTAAAGCTTGTACATATTAAGGTCAGACAAACTACAAGAGCATCTTTGATGCTCCTGAAGTGAAGTCCAGTAAAGTGTATCCAGATGCATCTGATGCTTCTGCTGCTCCTGTGTTCAATAGCAAGAGCGGCTTTGCTATATTACCTGAGATAAGCTGGTAAAAAGAAGTTTTATTATATTTTTTTGGTGAGAAAGTCCATCTCAAAACATCATCTGTGCAGCCAGTTCATCGAGATTACAATTCTGCCTTAAAATATTATTCAGTGTCGGAGGCATGCAGAACCACGCATACAGACTGTGCGCTGTCACTGGGAATCCAGCAACAGGCCAGGCTGCCTGTTGGGGGTTTTCCCCCACAGTTTGTGGTGGCTGCAAGGAGATATTGGCGTTTTTCAGGTATATGGTGCAAACTGCAGGCACTAGAATTATAAAAGCAAACATATTTTGCCAGCAGGTTGACATTTTAAGTTGATTTAGGTGAAAAGCCGTTTCAGTGGAGTGATCATAGCGCTCTGCATCAGCAGCGCTGTTTCCATCTCCCTGCCAGCTCCCAGATCAGCTTCTCTGATTGGTCGATGTGGTGCATCCAGCAGCAAAAGCTAAAATGTTCAAACTCCAGAAGCTGCTGCTGGTGAAACGCTTCATGTGCCTCAGATGCTTATGAGGTGCTGCTTAATTGTTTATTTATAAAAGTGTCATTGAGCTTTACTAAAATTACAACTATAATAGCATTACAGACTTGCTCATGGACCTGGTACTCTCCTTTTAAATTCGTCATACCATTCCAAGCCATTATAATCTGGGGCTGTACCCTGGTACATTTTTATAGAATAGGTGAACTTACTTTTGGAGTTTCCCTTAGTTAAACACTGGACAAATGTGATTGTTTGCCATGTAGTTATAATGGGTGGGGAGTATAAGCATCCCTCAAACATGGAAACTATGATATTTTCACACCTTTTTATCATGGTTTTAAGACTGGGGAATTTGCTGGTGCTCAAGAGCACCCACCTTCAAAGCAAGGTGAAGGTATTGACAGCGTAAGATAAGAAACTATTTTTAGGTAAACTTTTCCCCTCTTCAAAAAAAGAATTTCAGTTTCATATCCAACTCTGGGTTAACACAATTTTACTGTGCGTTTAAACGGAGCTATGTTTAAACCTTGGCTTGAATGTCGTTAGGCAGATCTAAATTTATTCACCTCCTGCTGAGGAGGTACTGTAGTCATTTAATGCAGGTGTGCAGGAGGAGAAACACATCTAAAACAAACCGGCCTGTGGGTCATGAGGAGCAGGGTTTGAAACCATTGGTATATACGTATCAAATCATTTATTTTGGTGGATGAAAAAAATGTATCCTAATAAAATAAGTTAGCTGAACTGAAGTCTAATATCCACCTAGAGTAAAGGACATTTTCAGGAAATCTACCCAAACTATTATGATCTAACAGTAATACTCTATACCAGGACTAGCAAACTGATGCCATCCAGAGGCGGTGTTCTTGATGTTTAAGATGTTTTCTAGTTAAACACAGCTGATTCCAATGAATGCTTCATGGTGAAAGTAGACAACATGTATACACAACTGTATATTGTATTTTCATCTCTTTTTATTTTATTTTTTTGTATTATTTGTAAAGTGACCTTGAGTGTCAAGAAAGGTGCTGTTAAATAAAATGTATTATTATTATTATTATTAACATAGTCTTTGGAACAAAGAAAACTGCTGGAAATTAGGACAATTATAACAACCCACCAAATCCTTCTGATAATGTTGATCACTATAGAGTATTTAGATGCTGCTAAGACAAATATATGACACACCTAAGTTCTTGATCATTTATGTGAAAAAATGCTGTAAAAGCAGTACAAACCGGTTGCTCCAGTCAAAGATGCGGGATTCGACTTACCTGCAAGTATGCTTTGAACATAGACCGGCTCAATGAAGTGGCTCAGTAAGGCCCCTTGGTATCCAAGGACTTGCCACTGTGTAATCTTGTCAGTGCTGGACATGCTGACCATCTCGCTAGCAGAGTTAAGTGCAGAGGAAAAAACTGACAACACCTTTGAAGGAAAAATTGATATGGACTGTTATTTAAATAAAATACGATATGAAATAAGCTGAAGAGCGACATAAAATTGTATTCCGACAAATAATTGAAAGTCGTTGTAAAATACCTTGCCCCCCACTGACAGGTGAAGGCTAATCTCACTGTTGACTTGCCAGGGTGTAACGGAATAGGGGTTCAGACGACTAGGAATAAGGCAGAGGATAAAATCAGGACTTTGGTGTATAATCAAATCAAAATAATTGTAACTAGAAATTTTAAACTTTGTAATAAAAAGCCAAGTAAATAAGACAGAACTAGTTTTAAAATTAAATAACATTAAATATTTTCCCAACAAATGAATATTAAGTAATCACTACCAAACATTTATTCAAACTTTTGTAAATCTTATGAAAATAAATTTGCATATAATTCATTAATTACTTCATGTAGTAGTTAATAAAAGTTAATTGTTTTAATTTTGGGTTCAATTGCCCATAGATGGTAATACCCACAGTGAAAATCCATGTCCGGACGCTCCAACATACATGGACAAAATGTTTGGTATCCTTCATTCAAACAAAGAAAAACTTCCAACGTTCACAGAAATAACTTGAATCTTATAAAAGTAATAATGAATGATCATTCGATTAAAATTAAGAGTCAAATAAAACTATTTTAAGAGGACCTTTCATTTAGTCATTAATGATCCTTTTTTTTAGCAAATCAGCAGAACTTACATTTGAATGCCCATGTTTCCACTAGTTCGTCGTTACACCCACTGCCAAATACTATTGAGCCTGCACAGACTCACTATATAGTTATAAAGTTAAATTATTATTGATATTTAAGGGATGAACAGTCCACTTTCCCTACGCACTAGGGATGGGACTTAATATTGCACGAGAACGTGCAAATTGAGGGTTATCCCTTAGGGCTGGTGTTCAGGAGCTGGTTTGGGATTCAGCCATGGTGTGTACCACACTCAACATGAAGCAGAGGAAGTGAAGTGAATGTTTCTTCTTTATTAAGTCAAGTAACTGTAGGTGGGCGGAGTAGCCAGAAATGTAACTCAGATTATTTAGGAGTAAAATAATCAAAAATAAACCACATAGTTCAGCAAAACTACTTCTAAACATTTTTTTGTATTTTCTCCAAAACCTACTCTAATATTTGTAACTGGCTATACAAACTGGTTTACCACTAACCAGTGTTACAACATACACCTCTAGGTGGCTTATTTATTTTTAGGTGCCATGGATTCCCTGGTTATAGATGTGACAAACAAACACTGACCTATGCTAATGGCTATTTGAAGAAGCAGTAATAAACATACCTAAAGAACAAATACTTACAGCTGGTTAGGGATCTGAGCTGCACCCTTTGGAAGTTGGTTAACATATAGATGCAGGGTGAGTTCACTTTTTAGGCAGAGGAGGTTGCTGTTGACGTTCTGTGTGAAAACAGACTTCTCAGACAGACTGGGATTTTTGCTGAAATACATCAGCAGGTGCCGGTAGAGATACCTTATAATACAGAGAAGATAGAATGTGATGTAGATAAGATATACTGTAGTGTCTTGCATGGTAAGGTGCACAACAGTGTCGTCTTAGACCCAGGATACCAAAAAGTTGGGATATTAAAGTCTCTAGGTCAGATCTGACTTTCTAAAGTGCAGATTAATGTTGTGATTTATCAAGGAAAGTAGAAATTCAGCAGAAACGTTTTTTGCAGTAGATTAGTGGCCTAACAAGCCAGCATAATTTGAATTAATTTCAAAATAAGCAGAGTTGTTTCCATTTCTACCCGTTTCACATCTTTGCTGCTGACCTCTGAGATAAATTGAGCCTCATTTTCCAGGCTATGATGAAACGCAATGGGGAAAAAAGACAATTTTCTTTGCATTTCCTTTTGTTGTTATATATCACATGTTCAGAATGTTAACTCAAAATAGGACATTATTTGCATGCGTTTTTGGGAGATAAACCAATTCGACATTAGCGTCAAAAGGATAAAGATAAAACAAAAAAGATTATGACTCCTACATTGTGCTCAACTTCCACAGCACAGGAGCAGGAGCAGGTAGAGAGAATGGGCTTGAAGTGCTGCAGAGACTTTCATAGAGTACGTTATAAACCAATAATTGACTTACTATTAATTGCAGATATAGTTTAGTAGATTTAAATGTATTTAATCAATTTAATTGATAATATGTGCTCAGTAGTGTCAAAAGTGCACACGTTTGTTACTTAAGTTGAAGTATAGATACTGCAGTTTAAAAACACACTGGTAAAAGTAAAGTATCAACTTGACCTCTTTACTCAAGTAAAAGTGAAAAAGTATGTGCTTCATAAACTACTTAAAGTATAAAGTAACCTTTAAAAAAAACAGCCAGATGCCACTATATAAATTAAAAGCAAAATTTTTCGACTACTTCGAAAAATTCTTTGAGATAGGGCCAAGGATGAGGGAGGTCTTGTTGGTCTCCATCTCCCAATACGCTCTCGCCTGTGTCCGACCTTTCAACATCTTTCTCTGAATCCTACATTGTAGCATGGCATAGACAATTCATGTTTGCAGTTTGAAGAACACCTGCTTGCTTCTGATGATTTCCTTTAGCTAACCAATGAGTGTTCGTGCCATCCACATCTAGTTTTCACTAGATGTGAAAAAAACAAAGGCAACCAACAAAGTGATTAACAAAGTGAGAAGTCAGTAAATGTATAAGACCAATCAAGTTATGGTCATACACATTCAAGTTAAATATTTTTAATCTACAGAAACAGTAGTTGACAGTAGTCGCTCATGTTAACCCACAGCAACATGTTAACCTGAATCAACTCTAACTTTTAGATCAAGAAATATTTTCAATAAATACCTCATAAGAGACCTCCTTGCTGTCACAACACCATGTGAATCGTGAACAATGCGTCCATTGGCAGACACACACTCTTTGGCATTGTAGTTTCCAGTCCCAAGAGCGACCACCTCATATCCAGTGGCTAGAACAGGATTAAGTTAAACATTTTTATAAGTTAAACACTCTTTAATCCCCTAAGAAATAATTTTAATTTCATCACAACAAGTAACCATGACCCTCATATAACACGGAAAAATCCTTCGTCATCTTTGTAGTCGACAGGCTGCAGCCATGTCCCAGACTCGTTGTTTTCCAGCCACTTTTGTTGAAATTTGCATTTTCTCCATTCTCTAGCTTTTTCTCCGCCTCGAGCCTCTATTCCGAACATACGGCTTTAGGATCAATTAGAAGTAGTTCTGCGCCAATATATCGCAAAATAATATTTGATGAAATTGTGTTTATAAACATATGTGAGAAACAAAAAATAAAGCATTTTAAATGCCACAGTAATCACATTAAATACATTTTAATGCTAATTAAGGCCTTCATTTAAACAATAATTTAATGACTTTTAATGATTTTTAATGACCCGCGGAAACCTTGGCTTTAGTCCTCGACGCGGCCAAACCAGGTTCGAATCTGACCTGTGATCCTTTGCCACATTTCTCTCCCCCTCTACTTCTCTTATACCCACTTTCCTGTCAGCCTACTGTTGGAAAAACGAGCCACTAGTGGTGCAAAAAAAAAAACAAAAACACAAAAAGCCAACAAAGTGTAGGACCAACAATAGTGGGGGCTGATTCCTCTCCAAAATATTCTGGGAATCTGTGAGAGTGAGTGGCATTTCTAACTATTTGATATCCTTGGATTAAAAACATATAGCCAAATCATCCATCCATCTTCCGCTTATTCCATCAGGGTTGCAGTGGGGCTGGAGCCCATCCCCAGCAATGTTTGGACAAGAGGCATGGTACACCCTGAACAGGCAACACAGACAACCATGCTCACACACACTCACTCACTCAACCCTAAAGGCCAATTGAGACATCCCAATTAATCCAACAGTCATGTTTTTGGACTTTGGGAGGAAGCCGGAGTACCTGGAGAGAACCCACCCATACTCAGGGAGAAAATGCAAACTCCATGCAGGAAGATCCTGGGTCGGGAACTGAACCAAGAACCTAGCGTAACAGCGCTACACACTGCCCCACAGTACAGCCCCTAGCCATCTCATCACATTATTCTCTAGACACAAAACCAATCATCAATTTATTTAGAACACCTACTACATCCCACAAAAACTTGGAAATTATCTAAATTCTCTTTCTGTATCCTCAGGACCCCTTTTCTTAAACGTGGGCCCTATTGGCAACAAAGAATTTCTGCCTCACTTAATGAATGTAACTCAAAGGCTGGATTTTTTAAAGGTTTCAAATAAATGTTAGATGGCTTTATGTTAAGGACTAATAATTGAGACCAGCATTGCACATGCTCCTGCTTTAAAGGAATAGTACACCCAAAACATGATTAGCCTTCATTTTCTACTCAACCCCATGCTGAACAATACTCTGGAGTACTTTTTTGATATCTCAAATGCATCTGGAGATCTGGGAGGCTTCTTGCTCGAAACGAAGTCATTTAGAATGTTTTTAGAGCATAAACAGTAGTGTATAGGATTTGCTGAAAGCGCGCGCCTGCGCGTTCACGATGCTACGGAAGCCGGCAGACCAAAGTGCGCATTCAGCGTCTGCTCTGCAGATAATGCAAGCGTAGAAGAAGAAATGTGCTGTTTACCTGTGCAAAGAAAGAAACAACGAAAGAAAAATGTCTGAGTACTTCAGTGTTGAGGAAGAGCATGAGTTCTTTGCCGAGCTGAATGCGCTGGTTTGGTCTGCCGGCTTCCGTAGCGTCGTGAACAGGCAGGCGCGCGCTTTCAGGAAATCCTATACACTGCTGTTTATGCTCTAGAAACATTCTAAATGACTTCGTTTCGAGTAGATTCTGGATGCTACCCACTCAGGACACTTGGAATACATTGGACGAGTAGTATGGAGGAATATTGACACATTTTTTGTGGACTTTTATGGACCTTTCTGTCTCGGGCACCATAGACCTCCATTATTTGAATGTCAGCAGACAGCAAGAAGCCTCCCAGATCTCCAGATGCATTTGAGATATCAAAAAAGTACTCCAGAGTGTTGTTCAGCATGGGGGTGAGTAGAAAATGAAGGCTAATCATGCTTTGGGTGTACTATTCCTTTAATCTGAGGTAACTCAAGGCTCTAAACTGAGAAAGGGACAACAAAAAAAAAAAAAGTAACTCGATGTAAAATAGGATATTATCAAAATGGTCCTAAAGCAAATATGTTTTAGAGTCTATATGCTCCACTAACGTCTTATCAATATTTCTAAAATTACAGTAGTTCACATTTCCCTGAAAGGTAATGAACAACCTTTTAAAGTAGAGGATATGCATGTGCTTCACTGAAGTTTTGTGATTATGTAATAGTTCGTTCACCAATTATGTGGTATGATTGCATAATATACTTAACTCCTCTGAGTCATGTCAAGGTTTACTAAACCTACAATATTTCTCAAGCAATGTATTTATTTCCACTACAGTCATGTGTAAACATTAAAAACTATTTCTTTCCTTGATTCTAACAATATGGGATTTAAAAAGATGGATTTCGCTAAGAGGATAGTGATTTTCATGTTTGACTAGTGAAGAACGACCTAATTTGGACCATGACTATCAGGCTGCATATTCAGTGCCATGACATGCAGTTTCTAAAAGTAGAATAGGAGGAAGATCTTTTAGTTTTCATGCTCCTCCCCCGTGGAGTCATTTCCCAGTATTAGTCAGAGAGCAAGAAACCATGTCTGGGTGTCTAGACTAGATTTAAAAAAATTTCTTTTTTGAAGCAGTTTAAACAGTTGCTCTTTGAGAAGAATGTAAATTGATAAATTTCACTTTTTGAGATTTAATAAAGGTTTTATTTGTTCTCATCTTAATCTGCTTATTCTAACATCTTTAACTACTGCTTAGCAGGCTGCTAGGATTCATTCTGCTGTCCTCCTTATGTCCCCCCCTACTCCTGCCCTTCCTCCTCAGCTGTTTATCAGCCTGTCCGCCTGCTCTGCTAACTCAGTAGGTCTGCTTCACTGTCTGATGCTGATGGTCCTGCTTTCAGTGCCAAACTTGTTGCTCTGAACATATCTGTAATTATGCCACATTTTGCTGGTAGAGACGCTCAGGCTCTCTCCCTCCTCCATGGTTTTTATGAATGACATGTCTCTGCAGTCAGCCAAAGTTAACCAACTTTGCGCATCAGTGTGGGAAGGGATGGAGGAGCCTGAGCCGAGGAGGATTCTATTCAATTCAGTTCATTTATATAGCGCACATGTCATCTGAAGGCCCTTTATGAGACTATTTAACCAATTCAATCAACCAATTCTGATATAGATATTAACAATATGAAAGAATCCTCAAAACATTACCAATAGATGCCTGGAAACAATTATGAAAATAATTTTTCCACATCTATGAAACTCCTAAAACATTTTAGAAATAATGAAAAAACATCAGATTTAACCATTTTTATGTGGAGGTCATCTTAGGAAATGCACATTTAACCAGGGGATTTCTCCCCCCTTATATTCCTCAGTCCACGGCTTCTTGCTTTTTTCCAGATTTTCTGTCAAGCCTCCATCATTTTTTTAATAATCAACTTCCATATCTTTAAGGGGACAAAGACACCTAAGCCTGAAAGACAGTTTAACAGTGTCTAGGATAAATTTGCAAAACTAAGTAGTGTTAAAGATAGGTTCCGTGTATCCACCCTGATGCTCCATCTCTCCGGTTCTTTTCCATGAAAAGAGATCACTCGGGACAAACTCTTTAAATAACACTGCATAACTTATATTTATTAAATAACCAGGAGGCATGACAACAGATTCTGATAGAAATTGTAATCTTATTCAGATCAGAGAAAGTGCTTTGAATGTACAGAAGGCAGCTGCACACCTCCGGGCTCACCTCTCAGGAAGTGGCCCAGATTAACAGTTAGAAAGGCATTTTATACATCTACATTCTGCCTCATCATCTTATTTTACATCATACACGTTAGCAGATGATGACATCCATGGCTCCAGCCTTATCAAAATATTACACTTCGTTCTTAGCTGAAGAACACTGCTCTCATTCAATTTCCAAGTCTTTGCCACGTACAAAATGAAGATTATAACTGTATTTCCAGTCTTAATTAGATTAAAACATCAGTTCTGACACGCAGCAGGCAGCCAGTACCAAGGTGTCATAAACTCACATCTTCAATGATAATTATCCTAACACTAGCTTTAAAAATACAAACTAGCCTTCAGTTGCTTTTTTCTTATTTTGAATGTAAAATTTCTTATTCCATTGGCAAAGTGTCTCATTTACCTGATCAAATCAAGAAAAATGCACTTTAAGACAAACTGACTTTATTTGAAGCTTTTGCAGTGAACCCAGGGTTAACTGCAAAAGACTGAGTGTAACAGCCACAGAAACTGTGTTTTTAAACAGTTACCTCATTATTAGCACATAAACATGAGAAAGGCAATGTGAAAATGTGAACCCAACACTGTTAAAACCGTCATCCGCTCAATGAAGCAGGTGAAAATCTTGTTGCCAATTCTGCAAAATTTTCGCTACATTCAGCAACTTTTTTTTTCTTCCCAAAACTGACTATTGATAAATCTAGCAACCATTTCCTGTCCCGTTGGGAGATGTGACAACGTGAAAGCAGTTGAGTTTAGTGTCTTCAGTGAGGAGTGAGCGAGCCCCTCCCTCCTCCCAAACACTAAGGCAGCAGCAGCCTGTTTCTACAGTTAAAGAGCAACTCTGCTGTTGCCCCACTGAACATGGGCTAGCCATGCGCAAAGCTTCCACTAATCCCCTAAATTAAAAAGGTGGATGTATATATATTTTGTCTCATACTCTATGTCTCTCTGTTAACTGCTCTTTAAATTGAATTTGAAAACAAAAAATTGATTTAGTTTCAAATAAGATTAAAATAACCTTCTGGAATACTGGATTTTTTTTAGATAATGTTTATTTTGATTTTTAAATGTCCTTAGAGAATTTTCTATCACTTTCTATATTGCAAATGTTGGATTACCTATATTATATGTATTACAAATTGCATTTAGCTCCCCCTCACAGCTGCAGTCACAGGCTCTGTGTCTGTGGTGTAAGTTTTCATTCACATGGCCTAGAATTATGACAGTGAACTAATGTATATAATAAAATACTAATATAAAATACAGGAAATGCATTTCAACATCATATCACTGTTATTAAACAAAATGAGATTGGGACTGATATTGATATTTATTGTCCAGCACTACCTGTGGCTAATAGACTTTCAATTGGAATAACACCAGTGTGTGGAAATTTTTAAACAGCAAAAACCAACAAGCAATGTTTGCAATGCCGTTAGCAGAAACAGCATTGTAACCTACAAAATATGTGTAAAAACCAATAATTCCATTACAAGGTAAACTTCATAAAAAAGCTACACGGACTGTGAATGTGTTCACACAATGCACTTTTTTTTTTTAAACAAGCATTTATAGGAATAACATGAACCAGCCGTTTGTTATTTATTTATTTATTAAGAGGTATTCTTAGAGAATAATAATCAAAATAAATTTTACTTATGCACTATAAATCTGATTTACATATCTAATGCAGAATTTTTTTTACTATTATTATTAGATTAGATGGAGTTCAATCAGAAGTCATTGAACTCTTTTCAACAGCAGCGCAGCTAACACATAATAGGCATTTATTTGTTTTAAATAAATACAGACAATTTCAATATTTGCTGTCAATATGTGATTTTTACTTTTAACACAATTTAGCATATCTCCGTCTTCCTATTCTGACTTTATACCAAACGAAAAACAGATTTACATCAAGTTGACTGAATTTTAGGTCACGAAGATCTTGCAGCTCTCAGTGCAGCAGCTTTGTAGACACTGCAGGCAACAGTCTTGATTTGAGGTGTTTTCGTGTGAAATATTTCCACACTGGCATGTGTTGCATGTAGCCAGATGACTGATTGCATTTTGAAAACATTTTGACACTTCTCTGCATTTCCGTCAAGCATGACATCCCTGACAGCACGCAGCACTATGCATTGGGCCCTTAATCACCTTAAGTATTAGGCAAACTGCATTTTGCTTTTCTAAATAACAGTATTTGATTTTTTCGTGTATTATTGTTTTGCATGTCCTTGAAGTCATTAGATTCAACAATAATTCAGTGAAGCACAGTTGAATCTAGTAACTAATGATTGGTTGGTAACATTTTTGTACATTGGCATAACAGAGCATACTTACGAGTTCTGAGAACGAATGCTGCTGCTGTGTCTCCGCAACCAGAGAACTGGGTGTGGTTGTTCATCAGTTTACAGAGTTGATCCTTCACGGCCTGTGAAATCTGAAGGTGGGCTGGACTCTTTCTTTCTGAAAAACAAAATAAAATCAATAAGCTCTACGGATCTGATCTGGGCAAAACAGGATAAAGGATTTTTATTTATTTTTTTTATATACGAAGCTTATTTGTCAAAGCAAAGCGAACTAGAATTGGAACGGATGATGTTTAGCAGATGATTTCAGACATATCTTAAGGGGATAACTAAATCTACTTTAACTACTAATGTGAGCATCTCAGTTTGACTTGATTTAGTTTAAAAAAACTGAGAAAATTTATTCCAGAATAATATCAGTCTTTTTTGAGTCGTGTCTTTTCCATAAATAAGAAACGTACTTGTGTGTCTAACAATATGATATTCAAGTGTTAAAATTTTCTAATTGACTTTTTAAGGAGAGTGTATCTATGCTCTAAGCAGATTACTCAGTAAGGGTCACTGTATCATAATAGCCATGAAATAAGCCTCTCTCATGACAGACATGATATACTTAGATATACTATAGAGGAGGAGAAGTACGGGTACAGCAGCATGGTTTGTAAGCTTTCCATGAGATAATTTATCCCTGCACATGATCTATAGGAGAATGGGTTCCCACATGTTCAAAATTAGTCCAGAGTAAAAATGTATTCTAAATATCTGCAAAACAAACCAATGTTAGCTAAAGCAAATTAACTCCATAGCACTGAAAACCCTCTAATGTTAGTAGATCGCAAACAGCAAATATAACTTTTCCTTTGAGACGTGGTCACACCAATACCACCAGTGTCATTGGTAGGATAACAGAATTAGTAATACATCTGTATTAGTAATATACTGAAACAGAAGGATGTTGGTTCAATCCATCCAATTATGGAAAAAACAGAAAAGGGAAGTTACCGTAAAAGGCTTTACAAGGATGGCTGCCAGAGGTGCATGGCTCCGTCTTCACTGGCAATGGTAGAACAGCATTTACAAACAAGAGATTAGAAATTCCCTGATATTCTTCATCCCATGTGCATCATATTAAACCACCAGTGACACACATTTTAATTTTATCTTCTCTAACTTTAACAGAGGTAATTTAACACTAAGTGTTGGAAAAACAAGTTCATACAACGTTAACCTACAAACAAAAAAGCTTTTTATCCCCTGAGTACTTGACATATTTGGACCCTTTTGCAAAATATGTGGATACCACTGGTTAAAGGTATTTTATCATCTCTTAAAAAAAACAATGAAAAATCTTAATGCATTTCACATCCATTTAAAGAGAAAATCTTCATGTTTGAAAATTTGCTGCCTTATGTTTTGCTTTTTTTTTTCCTTCAGCAGTGATTTAAAAGAAAAAGGGGGAAAAAATTATTTTCCTTTATGAAATATCTAATGCAGCACATGACAACAAATCCCAACCAACCTTTCTATTTTGTTTTTTTTATTAACAGTAGAAGAAAGTTTAAAAATCATAATTTTAACCCAAAACAACTTGATTTAGTCAAATTACTTTCATAATGTTATAACTACTGACATCATCAAGTATCAAACAAAAACAGATTGATGTTCTCAAAATACAAAACCTGAGGCTTGAGGAAGATCAGATCTGAAACAGTCCAATGTTGGCAAAAAGTCTTCCAAAGCCAGCTTTGCTGCATGCTGACGAGCTTCCTTTTTAGTCACGCCAAAGCCAGTCCTCTGCTGTGCACCATCTATCACCACAGCAAAGGCAAAATAAAATCCTGCCACATTCCCTATGAAAAAAGAAACACAAACAAGAAACGAGATCATAAAAATCTTATCACTTATACAGTGTTCTATACAGTCTATTATTTGTGCCTATAGCATCCAAAAAGGTCAAATGATGAATCATAGCCCATCTTATCTGCGCTTATTATTATTATTCAGCACTTCGTTAATTTCTGTCTTGAAAGAAAGGAGTAATATAGAAAAGAGTAATTAAACAGATTGCATACTGTTTAGCAAAAACTTGAACACACAGGAGGAGATATTGTTTGCCACAGCTATTACCAAAACAAACTACTACTCACAGAAAGACTATTTTTCCTACAGTCTCCTTAAACTACTTTCAAATGTTACAGATTTAATAAACTTTGCATAAAAAATGATTTTACCAGAATTCCATATTCTTACTGCAGTAGCAGAGACTTAAAACACAAACAAAAGAAAATACCAAAAAATGACAATACAGACCAATTTTCTTTAATGTCAATTAGATAAGAAGACACCTACTCATAAAAATGAAAACATTCAGTGGTTCTGTTACTCAGCATTTTTCACACACACAGTGCAGGAACAATTCACTGATGGTTGGGTGGAAGCAGAACCTTCCACTCAACCATCCACACTTGCCACAAGTAGGTCGGGGAAACGTTTTACGGTAATTTCTCACCTGGGGTTACAGTTTCTTTCATTTCCAGATTAAACTGTAGAACACGGGCAAGCTGATGAAGCAAAGACACGGCGTCGGTGCTGCCATTGTTGTATCTTTCAACCAGCATTTTGGGAGAGATTTTTGGCTTTTCAGGAGGACCTGAGTTCAATAAAAACAGCATAAAAAAAAAAAAAAAACAGGTTAAACTACCAGGTTGTCTTAAAAAAGAATAGTGTGAAAACAAAGACATTAAATGTGAAAGTCTATCAAGAAACTGTGTGTCACTTTCAAAAAGACAATCAAGAGTAGTGAATGGAAGCTCCCATTCCAAAGCTTACTGGGTCTGATGGTCTTAGTTTCCTGTCCGACTAAGTGATAATCCTTAGGACCATCGATGGAAGATGGGTCTGAATCTCTCGATTCTGATGCTGTTGGCACATTCCTCTTTTGCATTTCTGAAAATGTGGCTCCTCTAGACCCTCGAAATGAAAACATCCTGGAAGCCTAATAGTTTGAGAAGAACAGAAGAACCAGGTTTGCTCTGATATTACAAAACTGAAGGCAACTGATATTTAGGAGTGACTTATCTGGTTCAGCAATAAGGTTATCAAGAGATGCACTGATCCATGTTTTCACTTCCGATACCGAAATCTGAAGTTGGATATTTGCCGATAGTGGCATTATCCCGATACCAGAGTTTTATTATCATTATTCATTTTATGTGAGGTTAAAAACTACACTCTACAAGCTAGTATATGGACACATATAAGCATCTGTCCCAAAGGAAACTTGAAGTAAGGATGTCAGAAATGAGGAAATTCCCATCCTAAAAGTAAATCTAAAACTGCAATGGTTGTAAATTGATATTTATTAAATATAAAGACGAGCCACAAAGAGTTCTAGAAACACAATAAAAGAGTTCCATCTAAACTAAACAGCACAGATAAAAGTCAACACTTTACCTATAACTTCTCAACAAAATATCAGGTGCTGCTTCATCTGAGCAGCACAAGCTTAGACCACTGGCTTGTTGCATCAACAATTCAGAGCTTTTAAGAAGAAATTGTTCAAATAAATAAAAAGTGTATTATTGACTTTTGTAGGAGCAGCAATTTAAAGTAATCAACTGTCAAATATTAGAAAAGGAAAAAAGTGCAACAAGTCAACTATAAACAATTATTACACAATATAAAGAAAACGGTGTGCATCATTCTGAACAACAAAATTAAAGCCAAGGTGGTTCTGTACGTCTCTCAAGCTAAACTATAAAGAGCTGCTTCATTTGAGCAGCAAAAATGTTGGCCACCGACTCATTTCATCAACAAATTAAAGGTTTTCAAATATGAAATATAAAAAAGAAAAGGGCCAAATGTCATATATTATGAGAATAAAGTGCAAAACAACTTATACACACAAATAATCTCACTAAAACGTTTAGCATCATTTTGAACAAGGGAAAGGAGGTTCGGCATCAAAGGTGACCTGAATTAAGCTAAAAAACAAAAAATGAGCAGATGACTCATCAAGAAATTTACACTGATGGAGCGATATGGTGTTAAACACATCTCACTCTTACATTGGCAGGTTCTTTTTGAGGAAAATTAAAATTTCTCTCTGCCCTCAGCCTTTGGCCCCATGGCAGTTTTTCCATCCATAAAGAATTTCACAAAAAAATGAAATAGTTTGAGTACAGCTTAATCTGTTGCTGCTGCAAAAACCTGACCTGCAAGCATGCACACAGCCACACACATAAGTCAGCATGTAGACACGTGCATCCAGTCCAGAGCATGTAAATGGAGCGGAGCGCTGCGCAATTCCCGCTCTGGGGAATATTCGCTTAATCGCTCCGCCGCTCAAAGTTACCAGGACGCTCTGCTCAAAATCCACTCCACGTTCACCTTAATTTTCCTGCCGCTTAATTTTTTAAGTTATTATACTAGACTACATTGAAAAGGGTCACTTCGCATCCCATTGCAAATGACTAAATAGTGTATAATGCATGAATGCGATTTTCACTTTATGTAAACCCACTCTATATTGTTCAGTATAGTTAGTGTATGTTTTTATGATATTTTATCCCACTTTTTATTCACACAATATGCAATCCTCGTCTCGGCGATTCAACATAGACTATAACAGATTATAGGCGAAGAAAACAGCATAGGCATTGGCCTAGGTTTTAAGTCAATCAATCAAATAAATATTTTAAAAATTTTATTTAATTGTCGTTTGCTCACACATTCTTGCTCAAGCCTTTGAATTAAAAAACGCTCTGTGCTCCACCATATTTTGCCCGCTCCGATCCAGTCACAGGAAAATAGTAATAAAATATGGTTCACCTGTCCTTATAACGAGCGTCCAGGAAAGTGGCAACAGTGTATAGGGTTCAGTGCCTGTTGACAGCTTTTTATCGTTTAGATGCTGCTATATGTACTTTTCTCCTCCAGCAGACAGGGCTTCAGAACTGTGACGGATGGGATGCAGTGGATGTTGCTGAACTGATTTTTTATCATCAACTCCTCTATGGAATCAAACACAGTCATTGCTTTTTCTAGTAAACTCCACTTGTCGGCTCAAAGTGTTTCCGGAAGGTTTTGGTCAGCAGCGTAGGCACAAAGAATGTTGCTTTTCTCTCAGAAGGCTCTTGATCTTATAGAAGGAGCTGTTCCATCTTGTCTGGACATCTTGGACAAGATGGGTTGGAGTGGTTGTGGTCGCCATAGATTGTATTTCAAGCTCCAAGACTTCCAAGTTACACTCAGAGTTGTGAATGCTTGAAACAATCTTTCTACTGTTTGCTAATGCATCACATACAATAGTTTGTGACATCAGGCCCATCATGCACAGCAAGCTGCAGAGTGTGAGCAAAAGAACCAAGACAGCAAACAACCATGGTGTCTATCACAGCTGACATTTTACTTGCGTTGTCCCATAGAATGACATGCACTTTTTCCAAAGGGATGTGCCGGTGATTTACAGCTTGGTGGTGGAGGCAGAGGTTGTAACTAGACATTTTCACCTGAAGCACCGCATTAAAGAAGCCATAAGTATCAGAGTCAAGCCAGTGAACAATAAGACTTATTGACATTGTGCAGATACCTGAAGTCCAAATATCTGTAATGAAGCTCAGAGCTGGAACTTCTTTTATTTTTCAGCTATTTTTGTTGACATTTGGATATATACTTCTGGTAGCGCAGTCACTAAAGAGTATCTATCAACTACAAAATCCCTAGTTTTCCCCCACTGATGATGGCTGGTTAACGATAAAGTCGAGAAACTTCTCTGTGATTAATTTTGCTTCCATATTATCAGTCGATGGTTTACTTTCTTTTTTAAATGACTCCAGCAGTGATTCCTGGCAGCTCCTTTCCCATTTCTCTCCACTTGCCAAAAAGTCTTGGTGCTCTTGTGACCAGGAACAACCTGCTGAGTCATTTAAGCAGACTACATAGTTGAAAATGCGTAGATCCGAATGTCCCTGTGTTAATTTATGGATTTCCAATCTGTAAATTAAGTTGGTATCGGATCGGCCCTGTCCCTAAGGTTGCCAGGATATAAAATTTTTTATACTCTAATCAAATTTTTTTTTTTTTTTAATGCAATATACTAAATATAAAATGTCTTATACCACTGGCTGCATTTTTTCAAGGCAAGGGCATTGCTGTTTAAAAACCTTTTTGGAAATATGACAAACTAAAATTCTCTCATAAGTGCCTACTAAGGCTTTGTTCCAAGATGGGTTCAACCTTTTAACTCTCTGGAATCATTTAAAATGTAACTTTTCAATTCCTAGTCTTGATGTCTTGTTTGCCTAACTAAAAAAAGAAGCTGTCAAACAACAAAGAAAAATCCACGGGATTGTGTGCAAAACAATCTGCTTCAGCGGTGGCATCTTAAGGTGTGGCTAATAGTTTTTTTTTTTTTTTATCATTATTCATTTATCCGAAAGCACAAAATCAAACAGATTGAAGAGGGTTTTAGTTTTTTTTTTATGGAAACGCACAGCTTTACTTAGGACTTTTGCTTCTCTTTCACTAGAAATTTGCAGTAAACATACCTGACAGCAGTTTAAGTAACAGCAGAACAGCAGTTGAATGAAACCATTATCTTAGTACTCTTAATCAGAACTGTATCTTAGCTTTCTAACCAGGAACACTAGTGGTCCCATAAAAAAAATCTAGGAGCACAGAAAAAAAAAAATGTAGATTTTATGTTTTTAAGAAACTACATAGTGCCCTTGATTTTTTATTTTTTTTTTTTTTACATGGGGTTTCCACTCACAAACACCAAACTACCTGCGTGTCTCTCCCCTATGTAATTTAAGGTTGTCTTCAAACTCAAACCAAGGGAAGATATGGTAAACATACAATAACATAAAACATGTTTTTCCATGTCTTGCTTATGTACACCAACATTAGCAAGACAGAAAGTACTCAAAACATTTAAAACTCAAGATAAACTTTATAAAACATTTGCAGTTTTCTGGGTAATTTTAACCTGAACTGAAACTAAATCAATTTGATGTTATCAAATTTAACTTAAAGGCAGTTAACAGGGGCAGAATGTGGATGGAGTTTTGTTTAAAATAAATATAGGGAGTAACTATTTTAGTGCAACAGTCAAAACAAAAAATTATATTTACATCCCACTTTTTTAATTCGGGGGTGGATCAGTGGAAGATTTTTCAAGTGTGACTCATGTTGAATGCGGAAACCACTGATCTGTGTTCACTGGATAGCTTTTTGGCCATTGGTAGTACACGTTGCCAAGTTACAAACCGCCATATAGGTACCTGGTTAGACCAATGGGGTCCGATTCACGAAGCAGGTTTACTGAAAACTACGTTTTCTAAACCTGAAATATGAGAAACTGACTTTTCCGTTTCACAAAGAGAGTTTCCTCAACCTGTTTCAGTCACCGTAGTAACATTCTCCCCAGAGAACCTGGTCGGGAGCAGGTTTTCCTTAATAAACTCAGAGTGTCCTCTGTCTCCGCTCTCCTTAAACGCAATCACGCCGTTTCATTTTCTGATTTGGTCAGATTTTTGTTGTAGTTTTGTGCATAAAAGTAAACATCATCAACTAGGTCCAGCTTTTGAAAAACAAACATTGAATGTCTGTCTGATGAGGATCTTATAAAAGAGTGATCAGCACCTTTTCAGAAAATTAAATACTTATAGGGAGAGGATTCTACAACTCAGTGACAGCAAAGGAGATTTATTTGTTTTTTGTTTGTTTAATATGAGCGACATGCGGATAATTTGTATTTATTTTTACAGTACATAAGGAACTAATGAAATAGTTTTCAGATTACACATGACTTTACACTATTACACTAGATTAATTTTGCGGGGGGAGAGGAATTATTTTAGAGTTAGGATTCACTCTGATTTATCGCGATGACAACATCCGAAGCAGCTGGAAACAGCCACTTAGTATTTACTGTGTAAAAGAAGACAGAATCAAACTGAAGAACGCCATGATATGATGAAGTTCCATCTATTAGAACAACTATTTTATTCTTCATCTTCACCTGCTGCGAGATGATTTCATATAAATGGATACATTGATCCACTACCACTTAAAAAATAATCCCATAATATCACGGTAACAGCAACTATGGCAAGCCGTATTAATATGTATTCATTTTACTGAATTTGTATTGTTGATATCTGAAAAAAACAATTTTTCTTTATATAAATGACCATCTCAAACAAAATGTCATTCACATCTATGTAGATTAAACATTATGGAGGTCTAGAAATCAATTTCAGATCTCCATATTCCTAATATACACGTCATCATTTGTATTTTTTTAACAATGAAGAAATTTCAGATTTTATAAATACATATTCAGTCAAGCTGATAAATGTCACAACAGACACTTAAGATGTGTAAACCTCTCTAGATATATAAAACTTAATTTTTACAAGTATAATTTCACTTTTTAATTTCTAAAATTCAGTTTCTGCTACAAAAATGTTATTTAGAAAATGTATCATTAAAGTTCAGTCTAGGAGTGAGATTTTTATCAGGAAGAATCTTATTTTAGTGATCTACAAATGGAACTTAGAAACTTTCACATTAACTCGAACAACAATCTTCTCCTTTGCCATCTTCCTCTCCTTTGCAGCTGTAGCACTGTTTCTCTGTTTTTTAAACTCCCTTTTTATATAATTTCTGCATAAAAATCTCTAATTTCGTAGGGGTGAAATACTGTAGGCACTTCCTGTTGCCATGCTGACTCGTCGAATCGGGGGCTCCACTGATAATGGCTTTTCATACCGGTTATGCACTTGCTAAACTCTTAAGTGGTTCTACTTGCAGTTGATTAAACTAATTCATAGCAGCTGTTGTGAAACCGAAAACTGAGTTTCCAACATCAGGCTAGATCAATTTAGAGCTGTGCATCTGAATCTGCGTTTGTTAAACCTGCTTCGTGAGACACACCCCAGTTCTCCATTTATTCATAGAGATCAGTGGGTTAGACCAGTCAGAATGTAAGCAATACATGTCAAATGATGACGATTTTCTCATTTTCAGGGGTACTGGATATTAAGAATATTACACACGCTCAAACATAACTTCTACTGATGTGCCAAATAGGGTGAATTGATGATGTACTGTACATGCAATATACATATACTGATTACATTCTTATGATAATGACATTACATACAACTTCAAGATATAAAATTAAGACTGAATTGGGACTGAAACAATTAAATCGGATTAATCAATTATTGAAATAACTGTCAACTAATATAGTAATCTATTACTCGTCAACTGGAGTAGAGAGACTTACACATCTTTAGATAACAGAGCTACCCCCTTAGAGCAGTAATTATACTAAAATTGTAAAAAAAAATTAATAAAAAAAAAAAATATTTGCATTTAAGATTAAAAAAAAAAACTATCCAGAACCCCTCAAATGGAAAGATTTTCACTTCGTTTATTCGTTTATTTCGTTTATTATTCGTTTATTTCGTTTCTTTCAGGAATCTTTGCTGATTATTAATCAATAAAAAACAATAAAAAAAAGAATTGACAATCGATTTACAAAATAATCGTTAGTTGCAGCCCTAGACTGAATTACAAGTACATGTCTTTTATTTTTTTTTGCATATATATATATATATATATATATATATATATATATATATATATATATATATATATATTAATTCATTTATCCGAAATGGGTTGGGGCTGCCACGGTGCCTCTCTGAAGCCGGCCTATTTGGGAGGAACATGCTCCAGCTAACCCTAAGATCGCTACAGCTGGGCTACATGCAAGAAAAGACCAGGTTGGTGCTCGAGCTACGCGAGTCCACAGATGAGCTGGTTAGGAATGCTAACGCCAGGGTCCTGACTGGCCGCAAGTGGAACGCCCAGACCGAGGTCGACCAAGCGGTAAGCCGGCTGCAGCACAGGGACATTTTAGGCAGGGTGCAGGTAGGAAGAGCAGGCCTAGGATTGGGAGAAGCACCACGCTTCTGGTCCAAGGCCCATCACAAGGAAAGAAAGGAAATGGTGGTGGCGGAGGTGATGAGGATGGAGGAAGACCGCTATAAGATCAAGGCTGTGTCTCAGGGACGGCAAGGAAGCTGGACAACCTGGGAGGGAATCTCAACCCCAGGAACATCAGTTGGTCAGACTTGTGGAAGAACCCACAGGCAAGACTTAGCTTCCTTATCCGCTCAACATATGACACGCTTCCCCGTCCTCGGAACCTTCATCAGTGGTTCGGAAACGAGGAATGTTGTGCACTCTGCAATGCTCCAAACGCAAGCCTCCAGCACATCTTGTCAGGCTGCAAAGTGGCCCTCTCACAGGGCCGCTATAGATGGCGCCACGACCAGGTCTTGAGAAAGCTAGCCGAAGTGCTGGAGGAGCGCAGAAAGGGTAGTAGAACACCATCGCCAGCAGAGGACCCCACCATCTTTGTCGCGAAAGGAGGAATCAGAAGCTTCAAGCAAAGAGAAACCTCAAGGCCCTTCACTACTGGCCAGGAGTGGAGCATGAAGGTTGACCTGGACAGGAAGCTTCAGTTTCCCACAGAAATCACCACCACATCTCTCCGACCAGACATTGTGGCGTGGTCCATAAAGGCAAGAGCGGTAGCCCTCATTGAGCTCACTGTGCCAATGGAGGAAGGGATCGAAGCTGCCTTTGTGCGAAAAAAGGCCAAGTATTCAGAGCTGGGTGCGGAGTGCCGGGAGGCGGGCTGGAAGACTACCATCTACCCAGTAGAGGTCGGATGCCGAGGCTTCACAGGGTTGTCGACCATACGCCTCCTGAAAGACGTGGGAGTCACGGGAGGAAGGCTGAGGAAGGCAACAAAGGAACTGGCTGAGGAGGCGGAGAAAGGGAGCTTTTGGCTCTGGCTGCGGAGGAAGGACAGAACCTGGGGGAATAACACCTAACCCCCAGATAACAGTTGCAGGGAATAACATCTTTCAGCTGCAGGGGGTGACAGGGAGACGTCCCTGTATATATATATATATATATATATATATATATATATATATATATATATATATATATATATATATATATATATATATTTATTTATTAGGGCTGCAACAACGAATCGATAAAATCGATAAAAATCAACTTTTAAAAGCGTTGGCAACGAATTTAATCATCGATTAGTTGTGTCGCGCGATTAATGCGTCATCCGCCGCCGCCACCGTCACATCCACTTGACTGAAACGGGGCAAGAAAAAAAAATATGGCGGAGCGAGCCAGCCCCGCAGGTGCAGTGTTGCCAACTCAGCGACTTATCAGACCCCTCAAGCGACTATTTTTCAAAAAAGCGACTAGCAACAAATCTGGTGACTTTTTACGGTGTCACTGGCGGCTTTTGGAGACTCTTACATGAAAGCATGTATCGCTCCTACTCTGCTGTGGGGCGCCTCCCCCATCCCAACCGCGTTCTCCCTCTCCCACAGGAGTCCCTCTCAGCACTGCAGTCAGAGCCGCAGGATTTGATTTTTAAAATAATCGTTAGTTGCAGCCCTAATATATATATATATATATATTAGGGCTGCAACAACGAATCGATAAAATCGATAAAAATCAACTTTTAAAAGCGTTGGCAACGAATTTAATCATCGATTAGTTGTGTCGCGCGATTAATGCGTCATCCGCCGCCGCCGTCATCCCGGGGAAGAAAAAAAAATATGGCGGAGCGAGTCAGCGCCGCAGTTGCAGTGTTGCCAACTCAGCGACTTTTCAGACCCCTCCAGCGACTATTTTTTTTAAAAAGCGACTAGCGACAAATCTGGCGACTTTTTACGGTGTCACTGGCGGCTTTTGGAGACTCTTAGGTGAAAGCATGTATCGTTCCTACTCTTGTCCTCCAGCGGCAGCTGCTGCCGTGGGGCGCCTCCCCCATCCCAACGCCTTTCTCCCTCTCCCACAGAATCCCTCTCAGCTAGCAGTCTGAGCCGCAGGATTTTAGTGAGGAGTTTACCCTCAGCGTCCAGACTGCAAATGAAGCGCGCATGCCCCGGGATTGACGGCGCAAATTGATCACAATAATTAAAATAGCCTGCGCTTTGTAAAGTGAAAAAAGTCGTAACATGCAACTTTTGTAAAAAACAAATGAGCATGGCACGGAAGCACCACTGTTATGACGCAGCACCTGAAAAGAAAACACGTTGGAGCCTTCAATGGCAGTGAAGAGAGCTGATCAGCAGGATGAGTAACCATGTTTGTTTCATTTTAAAGTGGGGAAACGTAAGTTACAGGTAGCTCATCTGATGCTTTCCTTAGCTTGTTAGTAGGTTACAGACAGTGATAAGGTTGGCTTCTTATTTTACTTTTAATTTCATTTGAATTAGCTTAAGCAGCGTTTATATTTTCTTTATAAATAAATTAATTTGCAAATTATGAGGGCAAGGCTTTTAAAGTTTAAATCTTCTGGCAAAGATAAAGTAAAGAAGATCCTGCAATTTATGGAAGTAAAGCAGAATAAAATCCAGCAAGATCAGTAATATGTCAATTAATTATCTGCCACATTCCCATGTAAATATCTGTCTTTGGAGGATGTGTTTTTTAGCACCCCTAGTTCTCTCATTTTTATTCCAAATACAATTTATAATTTGAATCACAGGGCTATTTTTATCTCTATGGTTTAGTATTTTCTCAAGTAGCAACTTTAACTGCTATACTTTCCTGTCTTAAAAGGCAGAACTCTTCTAGTCTAAAAAAAACTCATTTGTTGAAATGGGGGGGGCCTATTGTTTGAACCCCTTAGGGGCTTTTAAAAACAAAAATGTCTTTTTTTGCGCTTTATGAAACAAAGTATCCTATATTTTGTGGATGTACAGCTACATTTCTCATGTAAGTTTGCATAGTTTTAACACAAACTTTTATTTTTCATATTGCACCAGTACAGTTAATGAGAAACCTGTATGTGTGTGCTTGTTTGTTCTGTCTAAAATGTTTATTTTGGAATAAAGAGGTTAATATAAAAAAAATATTTTGTGTCCGATTCATCGATTAATCGAAAAAATAATCGGCCGATTCATCGATTTTTAAAATAATCGTTAGTTGCAGCCCTAATATTTATATATATATATATATATATAGGGATGCACTGATGCCGATACTGGTATCGGCATCAGTATAAATTTGTACTGGTACTGGTATAAATTTGTACCGATACTACAGGGCCGGATACTAGGGATGGGCGATATGTTATCGTGTGCGATATATCGTCAAAGAAATTCCTCATGGTAACAATTTGTCATCTCGCGATAAAAAAGATAAACTCCCGCCTGTGACGTATACTGCGCGTGACACACCTGCAGCCCAACTCACGTGCGAGCCATGTGCAAACAACAAGCATGGCGGAAGGTGGAGGAGACGTGCCCCAAGACCTGGTTCCTAAAAGAGGCTCCAGCTCCATTATCTGGAACTGGTTTGGATTTAAAAAGTCTGATATGGAGAAAGTCGTAATATGCAAAGTTGGCAGACAACCTGTGACGACAAAGGGGAGCAACACTACCAATTTATTTCACCACCTAAAACACAAACCGGAATATGATGCTAGTCAGAAGATGTTCTGCGATGCAGCAGAAGCCTCGACTTCGAAAACCTCTGTTAAGAAACCGACTGCCACTCAAATAAAACTTGCTGACGCGTTTGCTTATTCCACACCATATGACAGCCAAAGCAAGCGATGAAAAGAGTTAACAGAGGCCGTTGCGTTTTGCCTGGCTAAAGATATTTTGCCGCTTCAATCTGTGGAGAAGGAGGGTTGCACAGAGAGGTATTTCAGTTTTTATATTCTTTTTAAATTTTTTGATATTATTTATTTTTATTTCATTGTTTAGCATGCTGACGATCCTGCTAGTCTTATTTGTACATTCTTGCACAAAGAAGTATTTCAGGTTTTACATGTTTGTTGGAATTTATTGAAATTATTTATTTCTATTTTAGTATTTAGATTTTTCGTTTTTTTCCCCCTTTATTTATCATGCAATTTGCACATTTTTGTAGCCCAACAGCAAAAAATGTTGTTACAGGTTAATATAACATTTGAATTTTATTTTTAGTGAAGTGAGTCTAAAGTATGTTAGAACTTGCACTGGTATTTATTTATCCAATATATGGCATGTTCCAGCAACTGGTAATTTACACATCCATTTATATTAGGAGGTGATTACTGATTAGTTTTAATTTTCAGTAAAATACTTTTAAGTTCTGTTTCTCAATTTATCAGGTTGTATTTACAGTTGCACTACTTTGCAACTTTTATAAGCCAAGTTATATTTGCTGTGTAGCATTTAAATAAATGTGAAATTAGTTCTCATATTTCAGGCTTGTTTGATTGGTTTCATACATTAGGCCGATTTTGTGTTTTTGTTTTGTTTTTTATCGTCACTTATCGTTATCGTGGTAAAACCTAGAAATTATCGTGATAAATTTTTTAGCCCATATCGCCCATCCCTACCGGATACTAGCATACATTTCAAGCAGCGAAGAGTGTGACGTCAAGAACCCGCCAGCCAGAGTATAGAGAAGGAGGGAGCGAACACAAAGAGAGTTAGCATGTCCGCTATTTGGAAATATTTCCAAGTGAACGAGGACGACAAAAGTAAGGCTGTTTGCAAAATATGCAAATCAAATTTTTCAAGGGGAGGAACAAACCCTAATAGTTACAACACAAGTAGGGCTGCAACTAACGATTATTTTGAAAATCGATGAATCGGCCGATTATTTTTTCGATTAATCGGACACAAAATATTTTTTTTATATTAACCTCTTTATTCCAAAATAAACATTTTAGACAGAACAAACAAGCACACAAGTACAGGTTTCTCATTAACTGTACTGGTGCAATATGAAAAATAAATGTTTGTGTTAAAACTACGCAAACTTACATGAGAAATGTAGCTGTACATCCACAAAATATAGGGTACTTTGTTTCATAAAGCGCAAAAAGAGACAGGCATTTTTGTTTTTTAAAGCCCCTAAGGGGTTCAAACAATAGGTCCCCCCATTTCAACAAATTAGGTTTTTTTTAGACTAGAAGAGTTCTGCCTTTTAAGACAGGAAAGTATAGCAGTTAAAGTTGCTACTTGAGAAAATACTGAACCATAGAGATAAAAATAGCCCTGTGATTCAAATTATAAATTGTATTTGGAATAAAAATGAGAGAACTAGGGGTGTTAAAAAAACACATCCTCCCAAGACAGATATTTACATGGGAATGTGGCATATAATTAATTGACATATTACTGATCTTGCTGGATTTTATTCTGCTTTACTTCCATAAATTGCAGGATCTTCTTTACTTTATCTTTGCCAGAAGATTTAAACTTTAAAAGCCTTGCCCTCATAATTTGCAAATTAATTTATTTATAAAGAAAATATAAACGCTGCTTAAGCTTATTCAAATGAAATTAAAAGTAAAATAAGAAGCCAACATTATCACTGTCTGTAACCTACTAACAAGCTAAGGAAAGCATCAGATGAGCTACCTGAGAAACTAACTTATGTTTCCCCACTTTAAAATGAAACAAACATGGTTACTCATCCTGCTGATCATCTCTCTTCACTGCCATTGAAGGCTCCAACGTGTTTTCTTTTCAGGTGCTGCGTCATAACAGTGGTGCTTCCGTGCCATGTTCATTTGTTTTTACAAAAGTTGCATGTTACAACTTTTTTCACTTTACAAAGCGCAGGCTATTTTAATTATTGTGATCAATTTGCGCCGTCAATCCCGGGGCATGCGCGCTTCATTTGCAGTCTGGACGCTGAGGGTAAACTCCTCACTAAAATCCTGCGGCTCTGACTGCAGCGCTGAGAGGGATTCCTGTGGGAGAGGGAGAACGGGGTTGGGATGGGGGAGGCGCCCCACGGCAGCAGCTGCCGCTGGAGGACAAGAGTAGGAACGATACATGCTTTCACGTAAGAGTGTCCAAAAGCCGCCAGTGACACCGTAAAAAGTCGCCAGATTTGTCGCTAGTCGCTTTTTAAAAAAATAGTCGCTGGAGGGGTCTGAAAAGTCGCTGAGTTGGCAACACTGCAACTGCGGCGCTGACTCGCTCCGCCATATTTTTTTTCTTCCCCGGGATGACGGCGGCGGCGGATGATGCATTAATCGCGCGACACAACTAATCGATGATTAAATTCGTTGCCAACGCTTTTAAAAGTCGATTTTTATCGATTTTATCGATTCGTTGTTGCAGCCCTAAACACAAGTAACCTAATAAAACATCTTAAGACGAAGGGCTTCTGGTCCAGAGGAGTGTGACTGATGCTGTCGCTATCGGCCGGAAAATCGTAAGACATTTTAAACACTCCACGTTAGCTTACTCACGGCTGGAAGATATTCAGCTGCAGCTCAACCAACCAACAAAAAGATTGCGACAGGATGTACAGACCCGCTGGAACAGCACATTTTACATGATACAGTCTCTCATTGAGCAGAAGCGTGCTCTTGGAATATATGGATCTGAAAATGAGCTTCCAGAGAATCTCGCCGCTCACCAGTGGGCACTTTTGGAAAAAACTGTCGCTGTTCTGGCTCCGTTTGAAGAGCTTACAAGAAAAGTAAGCTGCTCTGATGCATTGGCATCAGATGTGATCCCTGCTGTGACTGTGCTTCTCAGAATCCTGAACAGAGGAACTGATGATGATCAGGGTATCAAAACAATGAAGTCGACCTTAGCTGCAGCTGTGAAGAGGCGCTTCACTGACATGGAGAAGATCCCCCTCTACTGCATTGCAACTCTACTGGATCCAAGGTAAAAGTCTGCCCATTTTTGTTTAGCATATTAGAATATGATCAAAACAGAATCAATTAAGCTAAAACAATTGCTCGAGAAGAAAACCCACTGCAGTTCTGGGGTGTTAATAAAATTCGGTTTCCTGCTTTGGCTAAAATGTCCCAGAGGTACCTCTCAGCTCCATGTACCAGTGTAGAAAGTGAGAGACTTTTTAGCTCAGTTTCACACATCATAAATGAAGAAAGAAACAGATTAAGTGCAGCAAATGCAGAGATGTTGCTTTTCATCAAGAAAAACTTGCCCCTCACTTTCTTAAAATAGGTTCCAACCTAAAAGACAAGCTTTACAAAAAGCATTATGTAATAATCAGTTGCACATTCACAGTTTGTGTTCATTATATGTTCAGTTATGTTTAATTTGCCTATAGATAAAAACTGTGACAAGGCTGTTAAAACTATTCAGTAAATGTTAAAATCTATGTTAAACTAACAGGGTTGGTTAGACTAAAAGTGATGTTCTATGTCTTAAAATATAAAAAGAGGACGGATGTATACAATTAAAATACACCAAGTGTATTTCTGTTTGAGCCAAATGAAAATAAAAAATTTTCAAATTAATTCTGAGGAGTTAATGGCACTTAATATTACTCGGTATCGGTACTCAGTATCGGCAAGTACTGAAGTTGAAGTACTTGTAATCGTACTTGGTTTGAAAAAATCTGGTATCGGCACATCCCTATATATATATATAAAAACATGTGAAATGTATTTCCCCAGCAGAACAATGCGTGTTGTTGCAGCCAAATGCTACACACGTCGGTATTTTTATGGTGCAACTCCGTGAGAGTAGGGAGTACCAAGATGGCGGCAAGAGACAGCAAGTGACTTCAGTTTTTTTGGGTCTATGGGCTATCCAGTGAATAAAGAGATCATTAGAGGAAACAGAGTCGCCGCTCCTCTCCCTCTGACTGCAGAAGCTGTGTTTTGAAGGAGGGGGGGCTCCTTCACTCACCACTCACTGAAGACACCAAACTCAGAAGCTATCTGTACAAATGTTATCACCAAAGTCGTCAACTAGACAGGAAACGATCGCTAGATTTATTTTATTTTATAACCCTTTATAGGGCAGATATTATTTTTGATCACTTGCATACCTCTTACAAATGGAGCCCCCCATCCCTCAGTGAGGTCTAGAAGAACAAGATCTATATCCAGCCATTGCTGCTACATGGCTGTACATCTTATTTTGACATTTAACCAATTAGATAAGCCCTAGAATGATATATACCTACTGTAAATTAAGCTGAAAAAAAAGTTAACAAGTCAAAAAAAAAAAAAGGTAAAAAGCTTATTAAAAAGTTATTAAGCCTAGTTAACAATTATATTTAGGTTTATAAACTAAAAAATGTAAATGCCAGTATCAGCATTAATGCCTCTATGGTTATGTTGGACCAAAACATTTGTTTCTTTCACTCTTAGAGTGTTTTTCATGAATTTCTTATAGAAGAACTTTTATTTTTATTAATATATTCGGGCCAGTTGGCGTTTCTTCTTATTACATTGATTTTTGCAATCAAAATATGCATATTTTTTGAATGTTACAAAGGTAATAAGGTCTTGCCCTGGATTCTAAAAGCAGTATTGGGTTGAAATTTGGATTTTCGAAGTATTTCACTGAGTGCCCTATAAAGGGTTAAAGAAATGGCGGATAATTCGCGTTGGCAAAACTGAGCTCCCCTGCATGTTTCTGTCCCAATGAGGAGGTATCTGCGCTTAAATGCACGGTTGCCATGGCTACTACGCCCAATAAAAGTCAGAATATCGATATAATACTATTGTAGTTCTAAACATTCTAACACAGCCAGGTAGAGGTGCGAGTTTTTTTGTTTTTTTAACTTGCCCTCTGCTGTCTGGGCTGCAGGGTGTTCACCTGCTGATTAAAGTCTTAACAGCACTAGGTTTATTTCTTACAGCGCTTCTCTCACGTTTAAGTGTAACTAAGTAGGTAAATGTGTGCAAACTATTTTACGTTAAACAACTGTAGCCAGTTTTACAAGTCAGCTAGTGTGCCAGTTGAAAATTTAAACCATGCTTATTTGAGGTAAGCTAACTTTATCTTGTAGCTCTAGCGCAGATTTACGAGTCAATGTTTTGGAAAAGTCTAAACACCAAGATGAAAGGTGGAATTTTAAATTAGAAACCAAACCTAACTGTTAAATTTTACCTGTTTAGGTGTCGAAAAGTAGCAGGAGGTGGAATGGTAAGTGGAACAAGCCCGACTGCCAAACTGACGCGCGAGCCGATGGACTGTTACTTCTTCTTCGTCTTTTTTTATGGCGGTTGCAAAGCAACTTATTAATGTGCATTACCGCCATCTACTGGAATGGAGTGTGGAGCGGGGGGCTACGTATATATAAATTTTTCCACAAAACAAAAAAAATAAAAATTGAATTATAATAATTAAGTTAATAAATCTCATACTATTTATATTTATTTCGTTTTCTTACCGTAATTCATTAAATAATTCTTCTTCTTTGTAAAGTTTAAGGCGGTTAGCAAGCAATTTGAATGCGCATTACCGCCACCTACCGGTATTGATTGTGGAACAAAATGATTATTCTAAACTGTATTTTACTTTAAATATCCAAAATATAATAACCAAATATCCTCTATCATTATCTAATATAATTACCATTTATTAATAACAATATCTTAAACTTTTATGCTTTATTCTTAATTGAATAAATTAAATTCCCCTACCCATTTCCAACCTATCCATATATTAATTATATGGATTATACTATTCATTTCTTAAAAACATTATTAAAAACATCTTTATTCTTTATTATCAAAACTAGAACTAAAAACCAGATGCTCCTGTTCTTCCTTTATTCTCCAAACATGTAACTATGTTTCCCCAACTGACTTCTTTGAGTCCCAAAAACTTCTCATCAACTCTCGTCATGATCCTGATTTGCTCTGTCCTATGCTTTGCTTGGTTTGTGCAGTTAGGGACTGAGCCAACAAATCAGGGAAGTGCAGAAAAGGTTGAGGAAATAAATGGAAACAGATTTATCTACAAGAGAATTCTGAACTCTAAATATAGCTCTGGGTCAAAAAATAATATTAGGTCAACAAAACTAAATGTAACACAACTGAGGTTTTAATGGACTTAACGAACTGACACACAAGGGTAACATATATAGTCCCTGATCAGGCCATTTTGACACAAGAGGGAACATTACATACGTTTACCTAAACAAAACTACAACAAAGAGACTAAACTAATATATACAATAAAAAATCAGCAGCCTGAGAGAAAATAACTTTAGTGATTAAACTCTCCAGCTTTAATTACAACAAAAACCTATCAAGATGGAAAAAACTTAAACTTTCCCACACCTTCTTATAAAATAAGTGTGGGCGTCCAATTAAGTCTCATTGCCACTGAGATTATTTGCTTCTCTTGCTTTACTGGCCCAGCCAAACCCATATGGCAGCCTCACAGGAACTGGGAACTCAAAAGAAAAGTGTTAGTTTAAAGTAAACCATACAAGCAAAATGTGCAAAATGAGTCAACCAAATGTATGCACCAAAATAGTCAACCAATGCTAAATCATAAGTAAAAAAAAAGAAATCAAAAAACAATATAGTAAACAAATATAATGATACATTTAGATAAAAAGAATTACCAAACCATTTATTGTGGAGCTGCACATGCTGACATCACACATGGGCTATGAATAAAATCAGTTTCTCTGATGTCAGAATGTAATCATCTTCTCTTTTTAATGTACTTGTTTTGTACCTGATTCTGTGCTTAATTCATTTCTCCTGTTCTTTGTCCATGAACTATCTTCACTGCTTATGCGTAGCTTAAATATATATCTTTTGTTTTAACCTGTTGTTTTTCCACTTCCTTCTTTCTCACCTCACAGCCTCACATATTTAACTCTGTTCACCTTTCTTCAGCTTCTTTCCTCTATTCCTCGATTCTGTGTTCTTTTCTGCATTTTTAACACCTTTGCTTTCTCCTACAAAAACACAGCCATGTGTCTGTAGCTCTGACACCTGTAGCACCTGAGAGGAATAATAATAATAATAATAAAAATTTAACATTATTGATCTCACATTGGAGAAATTTACATCCGTTGGTGAGCAGTGGGCTGCCATCGTGTGGCCTTGTCTGCGACCTCTGAAAGAGAAAATCTGACAGAAGTATATACATTTATAAAATATATAATTGACATCTAAATATATTTATTCTTTAGCATTTTTTAAAATAGATAAACCATTGTTAAAGCATCATTGTTACAAAACAGACAGTCCCCACCAATCAGCTTGATGATTGGTAAAACGCCTTGAAAATCATATGCATCATATTGACTCTTGAGACTAAAGAACATTCAATTCTTTAGTCTCATGTGGGGCAACGGTGGCGTAGGATATGGAGTGTGGTTCAAGTTGTTGGTTCAAGCTCCAGTTTTCAGTGTAGTTGTGTCTTTGGGCAAGATACTTCCCCCGCATTTCCTACTGATGGTGGTATGGCATCAGTATGGCAGCAACACTTCTGTCAGTGAGCACCAGGGCAGCTGTGGACATGCAGCTTGCCACCATCAGTGAGAATGGATGAATGACTGAATGTCGGCTAAATAGGTGCCCTTTATAACGATTGAAACAAATGAGAAGTGCAGCCTTCTCTTAACGCCTCTAATCAGAAATAGAGCACCTATTATTATATGCACTGCAAATAATCTTTGTGAACCGGCAGGAGAATATATGCTCATGGATATCACCATTCGTCAAATGATAAAATTGATGAATGGTCAAAGATAGAGAGAGCTTTTATTTTTTCAGAAAAAAACTTTTGCATCACGTCTTGCTCATGGGTTTCACCTGTTTTGAAACACTAACCAATAATTCAGCAGCGCAACTTTTATTCTTGTTTCTGTTGCACCTCTTTGGATGACCGCCTTTTACTTTTACTTAAGTAAAAAAAAAAAAAAGATGTAAGTAGTGAAACTCTTCCTTGATGACAATTCTTGCATAATCTACCCACCTCTGCAGTAACGTTGTTGGCATTGTGGTCCATCTTGGAGACAAGTGAGCATGGTTATTATGTTGCCATGACATCCGTGGTATGCAGGGTTATATACGGGCGGATTATTTACTGTGTAAAGCAACAAGATTAAGCGATAGAAGCAACTTGATATTTAAAGGTCAGCCAATAAACCGGAGATCAGGCAAAGTTTCGTGCAGCCTTTGATTGAGCAAGAGACAGATATGCAGTTTGTTTAGTATATATCAAGTATAAAGATGAATTTCGGTTTGAGTACGTATGGTATCTATTCCAGGGCTAAAGATAATATGTTATCTATATGTTATATTTGAAAACTGTGTATTAAGCACAATATTGGGGACAAAGTGAGGTGGGTAGAGTCACACAATCCTCAAATATTTTTACTGAAGCAATAATAAAAAAAAAGAATACATCTTCCAGAAAGTCACTCAAGCAATATTAAAGAAATGCTAAAATGGCTGGTCAATTACAAAAAGAACTGCAATAAAATTTATGAGAAGTTCTGCAATCTAAGAATAAAATTTTACCTGAAAATGTTGAGGCAAGGATTAATTATATTGTGACAGAATAAATCCAGGCTGATGTAGAAAACATTCTAATGTGACACTTTTCACAAACACAAGGCTTAAACCCAAAAATATCTAAGGCACTTTCAGTGTTAATATATAATATTAACTGTACATTTACTTGAGCCCCAAATGGCTAAAAACGTTCATCAGGTGTGATGCATCCTAAATGCACCAGGGAGCGTTATCACAGATCCTTCCTCCCAGCAGCTGTAAGACTTAATAACCACCACTGTTCAGAACAAACTCAATAAGTTGTTACATTCATGCTGATTTTGCACAGTTTCTATCGTAGTCAGTTAAATAACATGCTGCTGTCATTTTGCATATCTATAATGTTGCTGCTATTTTCAAATATCCATTACTGTAAAATTGTCCATAGCTGGATATTTGCAATTTTTTCTCAAGGTGTTGCGTTTTTATATTGTTAAAACACTTTACAGTTCATTATTTCATTGTTTATCTTTTAACTATTCACTATTATGTTATTCATATACCTTTTTTCTAAGGTCCACATTTGTGTGACCATTTTTTATATAATCTTTTAACTCCTGTAAACACCAGAATTTCCCCATTGTGGGACAATAAAGGGATTTTCTACTCGTCCATTCTATTCTATTCTATTCTATTCTATTCTATTCTATTCTATTCTATTCTATTCTATTCTATTCTATTCTATTCTATTCTATTCTATTCTATAACATCAAAAAACAATGTTGAGTGGAAATAAGAAGTCTCACTTTAAAAAATTGCAAGACTTTAACTGTGTCCTGTAAATATTAAATTAAAACATGTGAGCTGTTTGGGATGAGATGTGGCCAGAAAAGAACTTCAAGTATGAGTCGCGTCACTTTAGAATGATATTAACATAGTAAAAGTAAAATATATGTTCTAGTTAATCTACTAAAAATAGTCAAGTAAATGAATACATGTTTCTTTGTGATTATTTGTAAGTCTATAGAAGGTTGTAAATTACAAATAAATCTGCATGGAGTTTGCATGTTCTGCCTGTCCATGCATGGGATCTCCCCAGGTACTCCAGCTTCCTCCCACAGTCCAAAAACATGTCTGTTAGGTTAATTGGCTTCTCTAAATTCTCCTTAGGTGTGAGTGTGAGAATAAATGGTTGTTTGTCCTGTTTGTCTCTGTGTTGCCCTGCGATGGACTGGTGACCTGTCCAGGGTGTACCCCACCTCTTGCCCGTAGACAGCTGGAGATAAGCACCAGCACCCCTTGTGACCCCGCTTGGGATTAAGCATGTCAGAAAATGGCTGGATGAGTGAAATAGTGTTAATTGTAAGAATTTGGATGCTAATAACATACTATAACAACATAACAACAACATAATATCTCAAGATAGTTGGTTCTTAGTTTAAACCTTTTCTTCTGTTGAATGTTTGTGTATACATGTGAAGTATGAGAGTTTGGTTTCTCGCTCAATTTAAGTTGATGAAATTAAACATATGCAATGTCTAGTAGAACAACAGAACAGAAAACACAACCCGAGGAAAATTGAACCAGTTTATTTTCTAACAAAAGGAAACTCAATGGGTAGCTTCACAAACTCAAAGTTCCTCTTGGGGGGGAAAGGAGAGTCACTTGGTCCAAACAGATCAGAATCCAATCCATGTCCAGCAGTCAGAATCCAAATCCAAAAACTCAGAAACAAACTGACTAGTCAAGAGAGAGAGAGGAGTGATCATACACACAAACCAATCCAAACAGACTGATAAATTACTAACTCCAGAAGAGCAACAGCTTTAGCAGAAACAGTCCAGGTTTCATTCCAAGAATGCTGGTGAATCACCACAAAAAACAGATGTTCTTAACACTGAGTCAGAGCTGCAGACCATCTGGAGGGAGACCTACGAGCTAAATAGGCAGCAGAACAGGTGCAAGCAGTTGAGGTAAACAGACAGTGGGTAAATGTTGCATGCAATCTAGGCTGGGAAAAACCAAGAACATATCAAACTATGACAACAGTTGCTATATATCAACACCAATGTTACCTACTTTCTTCTATCAGTTTGGAAATTTGGAGTTCAGATAAGATCAGAAAATGCTTCAATTGAAATAAAACTTGGACTATTATTGAATATGGTGTAGAGTGTTTTCATACATAACCAAATTAGTTGAAGAGTAAACTTTTCAGATCCAGTGCTGAATCCAGAGCACGATTGTATAATCTATATGTACTCTATGACCGATCCACATGTCGGCCTTACTGTATATGGGGCAAAGTTGGGCACCCACAAGGCACCTTAATCAGATCCCTTAACTGCATCCTGTGACATATTTAACAACTATAACTGCAAGAGAAATAAACAACTCTATCTAGCGAAAGTTTAAACTTGTTGCAAATTGCATGCATTGAATGTTTTCTTTTATAAACCGAAAGTGTTTGAGGTAAACTTCTCAAATGCAGTGCTGGCAGGTTAAGCAGATCTCTGCGAAGGTTTGTGGTCTAACCTGGGTAATGGTTCAGTAGTGACATCACTTCCTGATCTGTTTTGTCCTAAGTGAAAATTAAATTTTAGACCATTAGGCATATGTTTCCATTTCGTCTGTTTAAATTCACTGGGTGTAAACGGTGAAGTAGTAGGATGGAATGAAAAGGGGCCTTCCTCTAGCTTTCACCTTTGAATAATGAGACATTTTAGACAGTAGTACCTCATCAACAGAACAACCTAATGACCGTTTGGAGGCCAAATTTGTCTTTTGGGGAATCCCCATTTGTTAAAATGGTAAGAAATAGATGTTTGCAGGGGCTTGCTTATTTACATTATTCTGAAACAAAGGTGTTGTTATGCATACAAATGTGTTCCTTTTTTTTTATTTTTAACTCTGTAACAGCAGTGTTCATTTTTAGATTATGACAACCCAGTAGAACACGCCACGGGACATTGATCTGTTATGTTTTGAGCTCCAAAGTGTCTGTTTCTGTTTTCTATTTGAAAGAGTTAATCCATACTCATCTGGTTTTCCTAAATTAAGAACTCTAAAAGAAGTGAATACTCACCCTGGAGGAAGTGGCTGTTGAGTGGTTCGACAGGAGGGGGTGGGGAGAATACATGGTGTTGCATACAGCCTAATGGAGACATTTAAACCTTTCGTGTGTTGAAGGGTCATCTCAAGCAGCTGACATCATAAAGGATCTTAGTGGGGACAGTGATTAGCGATTATGAGAGTGTATGAAGTAAAGTGGAACAAGTTGCCCACAGGCAGAGAGATGTAAAGGTTTCAACAGGAACAAATAAGCTTTGACACCTCCACAGACTAAAACTTTGAGTGTTTTTAAGGTTTGATCAGTCAAACTAGAAAAGGGAAAGGGCGCAGTGTGAAATGACGTGGCACGCCTCATCCCCCTGTTCCCATAAGCAGCAAAGATAAAGGAACAATTTTAGTCACTCTTCCTCGTGCACAACTTTTAACCAGAATCTAATCAACCTGTTAATATTTTTTGGATGAGCATACTATAGGTTTCTTCATTTTTTGGTTAAGACATTTTCAGTTTGGCTAACACCGATATCCGTGAGATTATAAAAAAATCTTTCTAATATAATGAATGTTCATGATTTGACTAAGAATACACAATATTCTGAATTACTGTAAACAAAGTGATAAAAAGTTGATCTTTCCTTTTTCGTGTTTGTTGGGCTCGGAAAAGTCAGAACCGCCTCCATTCGGAAATGTGCTCCCCACTGGAAATATCTCATATTAATAACAACTTTGTGCAAGTCTGCACACTCTCACCAAATTGGAAAAGCTTAACCCCAACAGAAGGCCATTAAAGGTCTCGGAATTTCCCCTATTAAAGGCTCCGATTATCAGGATTCATCTAGCAGAGTCTGATAAAAAAAAGAAAAACCCCAGGTTTTATCTTAATTATTTATGGACAAAAAGTTCTAAACATTTAAAAATGCATCACAGCTAATTGTGGGAGATGCTTTTAAGGAGTCATAACACACAGAATGTGATGTAATTTGTGACACCACAAAAACTTACAAACAGCACATGCAAGTCAGATATGTAAATTATCTTTCCATAGTAGGAGTCTGACCTCAACATCCGCCCACAGTTCTGATCAACTGTGCAATATTAACCTTTAAAATGGTTGCAAAGGTCTATCTTTTCTTCTGCAAATACGGTGTTATGATAGCCCAGGTTGCTCTAATAGTGGCTTTTAGCTCTTCTGAATTGTTGGGTCTGGTGTATTGCATCTTCTTCTTCACAATACCCCATAGATTTTCTATGGGGTTAAGGTCAGGAGAGTTTGCTGGCCAATTAAGAACAGGGATACCATGGTCCTTCAACCAGGTACTGGTAGCTTTGGCACTGTGTGCAGGTGCCAAGTCCTGTTGGAAAATGAAATCTGCATCTCCAAAAAGTTGGTCAGCTGCAGGAAGCATGAAGTGCTCTAAAACTTCCTGGTATGTGGCTGCGTTGACCCTGGACCTCAGAAAACACAATGGACCAACACCAGCAGATGACATGGCACCCCAAACCATCACTGACTGTGGAAACTTTATACTGGACTTCAAGCAACGTGGATGAAGTGCCTCTCTTCTTTTCCTCCAGACTCTGGGACCTTGATTTCCAAAGGAAATGCAAAATTTACTTTCATCAGAGAACATGACTTTGGACCACTCACCAGCAGTCCAGTCCTGTTTCTCTTTAGCCCAGGCAAGACGCTTCTGACGCTGTCTGTGGTTCAAGAGTGGCTTGACACAAGGAATGCGACAGCAGAAACCCATGTCTTTCATACGTCTGTGTGTGGTGGTTCTTGAAGCACTCACTCCAGCTGCAGTCCACTCTTTGTGAATCTCCCCCACATTTTTGAAGGGGTTTTGTTTCACAATCCTCTCCAGGGTGCGGTTATCTCTCTTGCTTGTACACTTTTTTCGACCACATCTTTTCCTTCCCTTCGCCTCTCTATTAATGTGCTTGGACACTGAGCTCTGTGAACAGCCAGCCTCTTTAGCGATGACCTTTTGTGTCTTGCCCTCCTTGTGCAAGGTGTCGATGGTCGTCTTTTGGACAACTGTCAAGTCAGCAGTCTTCCCCATGATTGTGTAGCCTATAGAACTAGACTGAAAGACCATTTAAAGGCTTTTGCAGGTGGTTTGAGTTAATTAGCTGATTAGAGTGTGGCACCAGGGGCCTTCAATTTTGAACCTTTTCACAATATTCTAATTTTCTGATATGATGAATTTGAGATTTTCATTTGTTGTCATTTGTAATCATCAAAATTAAACAAAATAAACATCTGAAATATATGAGTTTGTATGTAATGTATGAATATAATATACAAGTTTCACTTTTTAAATGGAATTACTGAAATCAATCTACTTTTTCATGATATTCTAATTTTATGACCAGCACCTGTACTTCCAGAGACCCCCATCTAACTGCAGAGACACCTGCTGACCTGATTCTAAGCTCACACTATATTGACAAGCACTTTCCTCTTTTCTAACAGCAGAGGGCAGTGTGAGAAAGCAAATTATTCAGCAATTTTCAGGGCAAACTGGAGTTTGCAAGTTTCCTTGTGAAGGAGTGACTCAGTTGCCATATTTGAGTCACTGCAACAATGTGCAGCAACAAAAGAAAAAAAAAACAACACACTCTTTCCTCTCAGCGTAAATCACAAAATAAAATTTTTTATTTTTTTTTTTTTTGGAAAATTTGAATAAATTGAAAATGAAAAATGCTGAAAAGCAAAAAACCCCATAAGGAGTCAAAAAAAGAAAAAGAAAATGCTTGTTATGTATAATGTGAAAAATAAGGGAGGGAAATATGTTCCTATTTAAGCAACTGAAATTTTTTCTTTAAGAATGACTGAATTACAAGGTTGTGACGATTAATGAATCTAATAAGAGGAAAAAAAAACCATACAGCAGTTGAAAAAGCATTTGCATTCTTACAAATTTCCTCTATTTTTATGTGTTATCCGAATTAAAGAAATAAACAACAACAGCAACAAAACTTAAAGTAACCCTAAACATAAACCTACTACCCAGGATTCACAGTAACAGTCGATCCATCTATTGGGGGAGTTATGATCCTATGTTTTTTTTTTTTTTGTTTTTTTTTTTTTTCTGTTTCAAATTTTTGAATTGAATAGAATTCAACTTTATTGTCATAACACTGTGACAAGTACAAAGCAATGAAATGCAGTTTGCATTTATCCAGAATCGCTATACAGGATATGAATGTTTATTTAAATCTGCACAGAGACTATGTATGTATTGACTATAAGTGGTATATATAAAAAGAGAGTAATTGTAAGAGACTATAAAATAAATAAATGTAAAAACTTTACACAGATTATATTAGAAAGTTAGGATATGGAATATATATATATATATATATATATATATATATATATATATATATATATATATATATATATATATATATATATATATATATATATATATATATATAATAGCAGATAAAAGATTTACAGAATATATACAGCTATAGTTCAGAAGTGCGGAAGAGTTGTCGGATCCATGGATTTGTGTGTGAGGAAAGCCTGTATGTTAAATTTAGAATCTTTCCCCAACTTGGTCTCATAAAAATGTAAGATCATTAATAACATATCAAACTATTTGAGTTGGATTTAATTAAACTTTAAAATCTTTTTAAAGCCTGGACTAAACCTGCTGCTGGGATTGCAGACGTTGTCCTGTTACATAAGCAGACTGAGCACATTAGCATCACAGTTTAAACTTCCAATATGATGAAATTTATGATGAAGTTTTGTGGCAGATGTAACAGGAAACACATCTTCCACATAGTTTGTTTCCTTTAAAGGAATTATTTGAGATAACTCAAATTTATTCTGATTGGGTATCATTTAGTGGTAGTTATGATAAACATAAGTGTATGCAACAATTTTGCCCTTAACTATTTGCCCCAGGATGTCAATAGAGTGTACATTGAGTTGTGTCTTTTGTATTTACTAATTGCTCAAATAAAAAATAAAAAAACATTTTGAAATAAAATCTTCCACAAAGTTAGACTTATCTTTTCATTCAACATTTTTTGTTCAACTCAATATTCTCCCACAAAGGCCATGATTTCCTGCTTCCTGTTTTATTATAAGTTTAATCTTTAACACTGAGTCTAACAGAGACATGGCCTGTCTTGCTTTAGCAGAGTTAGATTTTTCTGACTCCTTCTTAGCAGGTTTAACTTTGTTAAGTCAGCAGTGGTTTTATAACCCCTTTTGGACATATTATGGATTAATATGTATCATCATCATGATCGTCATCATCATCATCAACGGCATCATCCTCATCATACAGTAAGGAATTAGGCGTTAGAAGTTCAGAGTCAACCTGTTTTACTCTAAATAGGAAATTTACAACTATACTGAGTGTAAATCTGCTTAGGTGTTGGAGTTGATAGTCAGTGAAAATATTTGACAGCCATGCAGTGTAAATTTTACTCAATATGGTGTTGATTACCCACCAGTCTCTGACAAGTCTTCTGTTTTAACACTAAACTTAGTAAAATAACTGATGATAGAGTAAATAGAATAGAAGAATAGAATAGCAAAATCCCTTTATTGTCCCATAATGGGTAAGTATTGGTGTTACAGCAAAAAAAGGTTATAGTAGAAGTCAATATAAATGCTCTGTATCTGGAGAGCAAATAATCAATATACAGCTGGGGACAATTTTACAGTAATGGATATGTGAAAATAGCAGCAACATTAAAGATGTGCAAAATAAAAGCAGCATGTTATTTAACTGACTAAGATAGAAACTGCATGAATGTAAGAACTTGTTGAGGTTGTTGGGAACAGTGATGGTTATAAAGTCTTACAGCTGCTGGGAAGAAGGATCTGTGATAACACTTCCTGGTGCATTTAGGGTGTATCACACTTGATGAACATTTTTAGCCATTTTGGGGATCAAGTAAATATACAGCTTATAGTATATATTGACTATGAAAGTGCCTTAGATATTTTTGGGTTTGAAGCCGTGTGTTTGTAAAAAGTGTCAAATTAGAATGTTTCTTACATAAGCCTGGGTTTATTCTTAGATTGCAGAATTTCTCATAAATTAAATAGCAGTTTCTTAGTAATTGACCAGCCATTTTAGCATTTCTTTAATATTGCTTGTGTGACTTTTTGGAAGATGTATTATTATTTTTATTATTGCCTCAGGAAAAATATCTGAGGCAGTGTGATTCTACCCACCTCAGTTTGTCCCCAATATTGAGCTTAATACAAAGTAATTTTAGGTCTCAAATCTGTTCCCCTTCATGTTCATGGTCTGTCACTGAAGGAGCTTTTGTACACTAATTTGGAGTGAGATCAAATGTCTTCTGAAACAGTTATATTAAACTCTGTAGGTGTTAAAGTAACTGTTTTACTGTGCATCATCATCATCATCATCATCATCATCATCATCATCATCATCATCATCATCATCATCATCATCATCATCATCATCATCATCATCATCATCAGATTGGTTTCTTTTTTTTGCCTTCCTTTACCTGTTAAATTGGTTCCATGAAAGTAAAATCTGGACTCTGCTAATCTGACAGTAATTAGACGTGGGTATGGTGCAGTGAAGGTAATAGCTAATAACAGTTAATTTATGATTTAAAAAGAGATATTACATTTTCACATATAGGCCCAGGTTTATTTGTATTACTTTTCTCCCATTTAAACAAACTAAAGATTGACTTATTTGTTTGCCGTCCGATATTTTTTCGGCTGGTATCAGTGTTCATGCATTAATCTATTTATTGGCACATTCAGCACCCTTATCTTGGGATCACATAAGGTGCATACAATGCCAATTCCAATCCATTGTTAATGTTTAATTTATTTATACTTCTGTAACATTTGTGTTAAACAACTCTTAAATCAACACATTCTTTTTCTGAAATTAAATTAATTGGATGATTAAGGGCATTTGGGTTGCCACTTTTTGACTGTATCAACAGCGTACAACAAGCATCACAGAACTACAATGAACACAGAGCTCTTACGCCATAGAAACCAGAGCCCAGTGCCCCATGGCTAACTCATGTTTGCTCTGACAGCACCCCTTCATTGATAAATAACAGCCACCTCTCTTTGGCCTGCTGCTGCAGTCGCATTCAGCTGCAGCCCTCCAATGCGTCTCCACAGCATAGATTGAATCTTCCTCATTCATTAGACTAAGTGGATAAGGCTCTCTAATAGGGGCTCCCTTCCCCTCAATAATTGCCGTTGATTGGCATAAATTAGACCCTAGTTGCCAGACGAGTGATTCTCGACGACGATAATCTGATTCCCAACTCAAACTAATAGGATTTTAACTCTGGCTTTGGCCTAATGTCCGTCTGCAAACCCTGGCTATGGCCCTGTGCCCCAACCAACCGTCGTCCTCTGAATCATGTTTAAGGCAAAACAAGCTGAAGCTGAGGCTGAAGCAGCGTTTGGATTCCGAGGGGTTGGGGGTCATGATCTCATCTATTCATGCATTACGTTTTGGCATCAATTGGTCATTCATGCGTCACATCATCAACAGGACGTACTGTGAATGAGGCTGCTGGAGCAAAAAGCGGATGTTGGATGAGTTGGATAATACGTAGCAGAAGTATAGGATTAATGAGAGAAAGTGGAAAACAATAAAATATATTGTTGAAGCGGTATTAATGTGATTTAAAGATCATAGCAACAGTTGTTTTTTTATCAAAATCCTTTATTTAAAAAAAAAAACATCAAAGAAAGTCTAATTTTGTTGGGTCTAAAAAAATTACTTCTGGTTATGATATCAAAACAAACATGAAGGTATTCTCCACCAATAGGACTACAGTAGTAGGGTGAAATAACATAAGATGTGCTTATAGCAGGCCTGTAAATAGCAGAGAAATAGCTCAGAACGGCTTTGCTGCATTTCATTTCAAAGGTTAGCATTGGCTGGCAAACAAGTAGTTAAACTTGAAGCCATCACTTTACACAAAAAAAACCCTAAATTAATTCCTTCTGTATTTTAAGCAAATAATTTACCATAAAGCGAGAGGATCATATAAAATGTGAGTTACAAATCCACTTGCTACAATCTGTAAATTTCTGCAAAATAAGCCACTCTAACTGAAATGAACCTAGTGTATTGCAGCTTAACAACTGGTTGGGCTGTTTTTCTTTCTTTTTTACCATCTGAGTGAACATCTTACACAAGTACCAGTCTGGAAGGTTTTCTTTGTCTGTTTCTAACAAAATAACGTCTGTAAGTGAAGTACAGTTAATGTTCTTTTGTCATTTAGTTGATAAGAGGACGTTGCTACTACTAAGGCCTGAGGACTAATGAATCTCCACTCCATTACCGCTGAATCGGACAGATTGCTCTCCCAGAGAAATGAATTGAGTTTTTTGTATTTGTGAGATCATTCTCCCTCCATTAACTGCTCTTTATCCCGTCTCTTCATCACAGGCAAATCAGGTTAGGCAGCCATGATTAGCTGGGGTAGCCTCCCTTTTTAAAAGGTAATTGGGTTTGGCGGCTCAGCTGATAGTGCCATTAGGACCAATAAAGGCTGGGCTTGGCTCATGGAGTGAAACAGATTCTTCAGCAGCAGATGGCAGATGGAGGGAGAGGGCACTGATGCATTGAGGCAAAAAACAAAGTTTGTGTAACCAAAGTAGTTTGGGGGCATCCTCTCTTTGCACAAGTGCCCAGCACCCCACCAGCCCCTCGTATGGGGTCAATATTTTTGCCTTTAAAGTCCATACAGTAACTTTAAGGCATAGATTTTATTTTTAAAGCTAAATTAATTCTTGCAAAAGTATTCCCACTCCTTTTTCTAATATTTTTCATGTCAAAACTACACATTTCTGTTAACTTTACAAAGATCTGAAACCATAAACCAAGCCCCTTTTAAATGAGAATAAATAATAATAATAAAAAAAAGCTACTGTTAAATAAAAGCTATTATAAATTGGGTTTCAAATTTGACCCATGTAATGTGGGACACACAGCAATCATATTGAAGAGAGTTTTCTGGTCACAGACTACAGTTTTGGGGAATGTGCTGTGTGTGGGGGAAAATAACATTGCATATCACCACGAATGCACCGTCTCCATGGCAAATCATGGAGACATGTAATCTGTGCAAAGGCAGAACCTAAAAGCCTTGCAGCTGAGCTGTGGTTTTACGAAGTATATTGATATTAAATAAATGAAATATTGCAGAAACATTAATTCATTTCAGTGAAAAAATTAAACATATAATACAGACAGACATGTTCAAAAAAGGCCAATATATAGAGCTAAGCTAACTAACCTATGAGTAATGTTATTTGAACTGTAGAAGACCTAACTGGGGTGCCAGTCTCGACTTGTGACCAGACTTGAGACCGACTCTTGACCTCATGAGTACTTACAGGGACCAGGTAATTTAGACTTAGGCTTAGACAGCTTTTATTGTCATTCTGCAAAAAACAGAGTGTATACAAAACGAAATTTTGTTTTGTACAGCTTTCAGACAGTGGATGCTTGGCAGCAAAATTAACATTTTCATGTTATAAAGTGCAGCAGCAATCAACAAACATGGTGCAAAACACATTGATATGGAAGTTCAGAGCATTTCAAGGCAAATATATACAGGTGCTGGTCATAAAATTAGAATATCATGAAAAAGTAGATTGATTTCAGTAATTCCATTTAAAAAGTGAAACTTGTATATTATATTCATACATTACATACAAACTCATATATTTCAGATGTTTATTTTGTTTAATTTTGATGATTACAAATGACAACAAATGAAAATCTCAAATTCATCATATCAGAAAATTTGAATATTGTGAAAAGGTTCAAAATTGATGGCCCCTGGTGCCACACTCTAATCAGCTAATTAACTCAAACCACCTGCAAAAGCCTTTAAATGGTCTTTCAGTCTAGTTCTATAGGCTACACAATCATGGGGAAGACTGCTGACTTGACAGTTGTCCAAAAGACGACCATCGACACCTTGCACAAGGAGGGCAAGACACAAAAGGTCATCGCTAAAGAGGCTGGCTGTTCACAGAGCTCAGTGTCCAAGCACATTAATAGAGAGGCGAAGGGAAGGAAAAGATGTGGTCGAAAAAAGTGTACAAGCAAGAGAGATAACCGCACCCTGGAGAGGATTGTGAAACAAAACCCCTTCAAAAATGTGGGGGAGATTCACAAAGAGTGGACTGCAGCTGGAGTGAGTGCTTCAAGAACCACCACACGCAGACGTATGAAAGACATGGGTTTCTGCTGTCGCATTCCTTGTGTCAAGCCACTCTTGAACCACAGACAGCGTCAGAAGCGTCTTGCCTGGGCTAAAGAGAAACAGGACTGGACTGCTGGTGAGTGGTCCAAAGTCATGTTCTCTGATGAAAGTAAATTTTGCATTTCCTTTGGAAATCAAGGTCCCAGAGTCTGGAGGAAAAGAAGAGAGGCACTTCATCCACGTTGCTTGAAGTCCAGTGTAAAGTTTCCACAGTCAGTGATGGTTTGGGGTGCCATGTCATCTGCTGGTGTTGGTCCATTGTGTTTTCTGAGGTCCAGGGTCAACGCAGCCACATACCAGGAAGTTTTAGAGCACTTCATGCTTCCTGCAGCTGACCAACTTTTTGGAGATGCAGATTTCATTTTCCAACAGGACTTGGCACCTGCACACAGTGCCAAAGCTACCAGTACCTGGTTGAAGGACCATGGTATCCCTGTTCTTAATTGGCCAGCAAACTCTCCTGACCTTAACCCCATAGAAAATCTATGGGGTATTGTGAAGAAGAAGATGCAATACACCAGACCCAACAATTCAGAAGAGCTAAAAGCCACTATTAGAGCAACCTGAGCTATCATAACACCTGAGCAGTGCCACAGACTGATCGACTCCATGCCACGCCGCATTGCTGCAGTAATACAGGCCAAAGGAGGCCCAACTTAATACTGAGTGCTGTACATGCTCATACTTTTCATGTTCATACTTTTCAGTTGGCCAACATTTCTATAAATCCTTTGTTTTTATTGGTCTTCAGTAATATTCTAATTTTCTGATATGATGAATTTGAGATTTTCATTTGTTGTCATTTGTAATCATCAAAATTAAACAAAATAAACATCTGAAATATATGAGTTTGTATGTAATGTATGAATATAATATACAAGTTTCCCTTTTTAAATTTGAATTACTGAAATCAATCTACTTTTTCATGATATTCTAATTTTATGACCAGCACCTGTATGGTGCAAATATGCAGTATTTTGGTTTGGTATTATCAGTGTGATGCAGAGTTTGTGACTTGATTTATATATTTTTTTAACAGTTCAGCTGTCTGATGGCAGTGGAGAAAAGCTGTTGCAGAATCGTTGATGTTATGGGCTCCGGACACGCAGCGCTGGAATGAAATGTCTTTTATGGGGGGAAGAGGAGCCCTGATGATCCTTTTATTTGTTATTTTCATCTTGTTATTATTTTAATGATTTTCAGCTTATTATTTATCAAAACATGAAGCTTAAGGATAAAATAATAATAATTCAGACCAATAAAACAAAAGATGTGTAATTCAGAAAAATTAGCTTTATCAAAAGCATAGTTAATAGTCACCTAAAGGTTACTATTTTCAGGCCCTTTTAATTGGACAAACAAACCTCCACACCAGCTAAAAACTGTACAAATAGTCATCAACATTTGAGTAGATAAATGCATTAGTATACACAAACACATATTGAGAGGATATGTATAGAAACAGTGCATGAAAAGAAAAAAATTAACAGTTCTCGATGAGCTAAAGAAACTGTACTGCTGGTTGTAAACACCTACCTGGCCTGTTGGGCACAGCGAACATGATAAATTCTAAAAGCAAAAGGAAGGATTTCTAGAAGTGATCCCTTATTCAATTCTGATTTGATTAGATTGGATTCAATTCAACTCAATTCAGTTCAATTGACTACTAATTTATTGATCCCAAAAGGAAATTTAATGTTGCCATAACCAGAGGTGGGTAATCCAGGTCCAGAAAGTAAAAACCTTGCCTTGTTTTTCTTCATCCTGTTTGTATAACCAGGCGATTTGTTAGCAGTCTTTGTTGTAGAGCTGCTTATTCAAACGGTTGGAGCTAATCTCTGTACAGGGTTTTTGCTTTTTGGACCTGGATTACCCCCTCTGGCCATAACTTATTTTTTTATTTTTTTTGTTCTAACTAGTTTTTGTAGGCTCAGTGGCGCAGTGGATAGCCTTGCAGCAAGAATATCCGTGTTCGATTCCCGGCCCGGATCTTTCTGCAGGAGTTTGCGAGTTCTCCCTGAGCAAGCGTGGGTTCTCTCTGGGTACTCCAGCTTCCTCCCACAGTCCAAAAACATGACTGTTAGGTTAATTGCTTTCTCTAAATTCTCCTTAGGTGTGAGTGTGTGTGTGAATGGTTGTTTGTCCTGTTGTGCCATGAACTGGTGACCTGTCCAGGGTGTACACCGCTTCTTGCCCGTAGACAGCAGATTGACTGAAGACTGTCTGTATTCTGAAAAAGTTGCTCACGGTTGTCCATAATATTCTTTATTTCATGAAGAATTATTTTCCCGAAAAAAATCATCGCGAGATGATATTCCAGAAAATAATCCACCTTCTTTATCAGCTTGTTGAGCTTCTTTAAGTCATTTGCTCTGATGGAAAAAGAGATCAGACTCTTCACAACAGACTTATAGAAGATCTTGCTGCAAAGACTGAAGGACCTAAGCTTCCTTAGGAAGTTAGTCTGCTCTGTCCCTTCTTGTAGAGTCTGAAGATGCAACTGTTAAACGGTCTACAATGTAGACCGTTTAACAGTTGCATCTTCAGTTGAGCTTGTTTTCAAGGTGAATCCTGAAGTATTTACTTCTCCATCACCTTCACTTCTTCTCCTGAGATGTTAATAGGATTCATCTTTTTCCTGTTTCTTTTCTGATCTTCCTTTTTTTATTCACATTCAGGATCAGATAACTTTTTTCCCCCACACAATAAGATAAAGTGGTTAACCAGCTCCGTGTATTCAGCTTCTTGTCCATCTTTGACGCACCTAATGACTGCAGACTCATCTGAGTATTTCTGCAGTAGACAAGACTCTGTCTGGTACTAGAAGTCAGAGGTGTATAGAGTTAAAATAAATGGTAAAAGTACCGTCCCCTGTGGTACTCCTGTGATGCTGACTATCTGATTAGACACTTGAACCTTCCGTCTCACAACTCTAAGATACAACAGTCTTTCAATGAATAAGTCTGACAGACTGTAACTTGTTAGAATGTGAAAAACATTCAGAGTATAAGTAATTTAGCAAAGCATTGTAACTGATCTTTGACACATTAAGATGGACATTTCTTAAAAATTACTGTTATCTGTGGATATATTGGGGTTTACATATAACTGCTTATTCTTCTTGAAACAGAACAATTATATATTATCTTAGCTACTTATGAATGATCATAGTCCAACCTGAACAGGTTGGCAGATTAAAGCAATGTACGTGATCTAATGCTTATCAGGGGTGTTGAATGAAAACATGCTGCGCTACTAACAATCAATAGCCTCCATCTGTATCTTCTCCTGTCATCGCGGCTAACGGAAAGGTGAACTTGCCAATTCCGAGAATTCCTGTAAAGTTCCAGATAGCCTTACAGTATCTGGGGCTTTGTCCTATAGGAAAAGGTGCATTAGTGGTGACAGGAGGGCCGTCGGGGACCGGTGCTGATGGGAGATTTAGACGGCTGGAGGTGGGCTTGTGTATTGTGTGGCTGGTCATTGCTGTGACTGTCTCCCTCTTATCTCTTTCACCGACAAGCTCCAATCCCCTGTGTTCTCTTATCTGTTGGAGAGGGTTTGGATTTTTCCCCCCATTTTTTTCCCCTTCCAGGAATCCCAATCAGTTGAAAAGTTTCTTTAAAGGGGCCATCTTCTTTCTTTGTTTCCTTTTTGGTATCATCTTTAGCCCAAGCATAGGATTTGATTTCATGACATGCTACTCATATAAAAACTAAATCCTCTCTGACCTTATCAACCTTGAGGAAGATTATCATTCGAAGCTAACCCAAACAACTGACGACCACAGCATATTTGTCTTGTTTCAAAAGCCCAGACAGTTCAACTAGAGGAACAGAATGTTCAGATAAAATGGAAATGCACTGCCCTATTTGCTTCTGTGAGCTTGTTTTTGTGCCTGCACACACCCAGTGAAATACTGCTGAAGCACTACAAGAAGCCAGTGGTGCATATTCACCTGAGAGCTGCACATTTCCAGCCCTCCTAAATAAAACATGGTGTCGCCAGGCGCCGGTAAATGTCCCTCAAAGAGCAAAAGGGAGGAAGGGTGAGGGTAAAAAGCGTCCAGGTTAAGTTGTTTGAAAGGCCCTGGGTATTAAGAGGCATTTTACACTTAAGAAGTTGGTTTCGCTGGGTTTTCTGTTTCCCCTCTTATTGATTGATGCTCAACTATCAATGCATAATAGAAAAGCACTCAGAGCAAATGCAGGGTTATGGCCTTGGGAGGGAGTCGGCTGACGAGACTGCAGCACCCCCCCACTCCAATGCCATTATTGGCCCATAAAGGATCCCTGGGGAAGGCCACGGTGTTCAGATCAGCACACACCAAATACCCAATTAAAAAAGGCTTTAAATTCCCCCCTCTTTCCTGGGCAAAAATCAATCCGAATTCAATCTATTCGGCTAGGATTCCGACAGAGCAGGTAATTGCCCATAATCGGTCAGCTAGGTGACAACAGCTTAAAGGGAAGACACTAATACAATCAGGTGTTTGCTTTCAGCGCCCGTCCTGGGCCCAGACTTTGGCTGTCGAAAAACAGGTAGAGTGCAGTTTATGTAGCTATCAAACAAAAGCATATATATATACATATATATATATATATATATATATATATATATATATATATATATATATATATATATATATATATATATATATATATATATGTATATATATATATATATATATATATATATATATATAAAGTTACACAGGTCTTCTATTCTGTGGGCGCTCAGCAACTGATAAAGAGACCCTGTGCAGTAGTGCAGGAATGATACTTCCTAAATGACCCATCATAAAGCTGCAATGAAGGCATTCAGCCATCATCCCTAGAAATAGCTTGTCAAGGAGCTGGAAACAATACAGCACTCCATAAAAGGTTCACACTGTCAACACATACTGCAAGCAGACAACTCCAGCAGATATGTCAGGATGATTTCAGAGAAATTCCACGCTCCTCGTAAAGACCCAGCAAACTAAATTGCTGCATTAGATAAGTAGGATACTTAATGGTAGTAAATTACTGTACATAACCTCGTCCCAACGGCTGAATGTTTTTTTTTTCCCTAATGCACAACCTAAAGTGCAGCCTAATGTTTTTCTTTTTCTTCTAAGCTCTTTGGACAAAGAGAGTTAGCTTACGCCCACAATGTATAAAAAGACCAATTGTATAGGTGCTTTAATGAATATAATACTTAGTGGATGGTAACTTATCTTGATGTCAGGACCAGCTGTCAGAACTGTTACCTCTGCAGCTCAAATTTGAAGATTAGTTTATCGTTTTTAAAAGATGTCCGTTCAGCTTGCTTTAACTTTCCGTTTGACTGACTGGTAACATGATGTCTCAGGGTCAGCGGGGGTCAAAAGGTCAGCAGCAGGAGTCTACAATTAATGGAGCTCCCAATAAAAACTGGAGCTAATATTACAGACACTTTCTGCCTCGGCTGGACTGCAGAGAAGTGAAGAGGGAATTCCTCGTAGAAGAGAGGCAAGCAGGGCAAACAGCTTGGCTCTTGAAATTACTTTCAGTAATGGGTCCAGCCTTCTAAAGTGGAGGCGCACTTTTAATTGAACAATCAGAAGGAAACAAAGCAGCCAATCCTCTGACATAGAGTGGAAAGCCAATCGAATTTGTTTCATTTCCTGCCGGCTCCATCACAGTTTAAGGCAGTCAGGCAGTACATCAGCGCACTTGATTATGAATATATTAAATATACAGCTTCCCTGAGAGGTTTCATACTTTTAAAGGAACACTAAAAATTGTTTTTATTATAGAGTGGCTCGATAAGTAGGATGAAAAATGCCCCTAATAAAATCTCCTGCATCTTTATTTATTTTTAATGGAAAATAAAATGTTTTGGCTCTGCAAATGACAAATGAAATAAAAAATCTAAACATTTTTAAATCCAGAATAATTTAGCATATTATACATGTAAGATAGTGCAGTAAAATGTTTCATAAGACCAAAAAATATTCAGATGTAGTCCCTCACTCACCATGATCCTCAACAGATGTTCCAAAGAGGGAGAATGAAAGTGACTGGCATCAGTGAATGTGCAGAGCATCATCTGTCCACAAGGTGGCGTCTAAGGCTTCTAAACAACCACAAATAGACTCATCAAGTAATGAGAACTCAGCAGCAGACTGCATGAATGAATGCACTGGATTATTTCCTTAGAAAAAATTTACAAAAACTAAACTTTAGTGGATATGAATTATAAAAAACATATCAAAAGGTTTCAATGCCAAGCAAGGGTACTACACTTAAATAGCTCTCCATTTAAGCTTATTGAGAAAGTCCTATTAAGAATTTATGACAAATAATTTTAAAAATATCTTCAAAATTATTACCTGCTGAAAATATAAAAAAAATTGCTTTTTTTTGCCATCAACGCAACTGTTATAACAACAAATATATATATATATATATATATATATATATATATATATATATATATATATATATATATATATATATTTCTTTTTTTTTTTTTTTTTTTTTTTTTTTTTTTTATTTAATCTTAACTTACTTTTCTGTCATTTTTCATTTAAACTTGTAAATTGCGGTGAAACACAATCAAATTCTTCAATGTTAGATAACAAATGGATTTTTATTAAAATTTGATAAAATAAAGTAGATTAAAACAGCATAGAGTAAAAAAATCTGCAAAAAAATTCACAAGTGGAGTAAGTGTTTATAAAATTAGCCTTTCAAACAAACTATTTATATATTTTAAAATATATATTTTTAGTTTTTTAGTTTACTCTTTTCAGAGACGGGGTCTGAACCAATAAAATCAAATGGCACAGATCTCTGTTTACTTTGTGGATCACATTAAGGTTTTAGATGCTACACATTTTGGTTTGCTATGACAGATAAAACCCTGACATGCCATGTCAAGACTGTGATGTTCCAGCTCAATGCACCGCCAGTCAGTAATTTCCTGTTTCTCACTGTATTTGGTACATGGTATTTGATTTAATTGTAATGAAATGAATCAAACTGAAATGTAGGGATTTGGATTGAAATCCTAATCTGAAAGGGAACTGAACATTAATATAATACTGGGTTTTATTGTATTAATGTGTAAGATTGGGGGTATCAGATAAATTCCCTGACATTTGATAAATCAAACAGCTGAAGCCATTTTTTAATTGTTGTTTTTATACATTAGTGGTTAAATAAAAAAAGGACTAATGGTCGTTTTCAGACGCTTTTCGCAGCCACGCTTCCGCAGCATATCAGAGCAACTTTGAAGCTGTGAATGGCTCAATCTGCTGCTTTCACACAGTCGGGCGCAGCTTGTATTTGATTTCACAGAGAAGTGGTAAACATGCCGGTCTTTTCCACGTCTCTGTTGTTCTGACACGCTCAGCTGAGACAGAGCAGCTCTAAAGTGTCAGCTTGAGGATGTGGGCTCTGCAGGTCAGCTTTCGCACACACAAACTTACACTTCTCACATTTCATCCCACAGTATGGGTGGATGCTACTTCCAGCCTCTCGTTGCACGCTTTTGAAGAAACGCTGCTATGTATTAGAAAACATACATTTTAAGCATTGAAAGTCAGGAAGGCAGCTCTCAAACCTTTTAGCTCTTTAGCCAGAAAATAACACAATCAGAGAGTCTTAGCTCCTAATATTGTTGGTAGGAGTATTCTAACTCTGCTGATAACAAATTCTCTCAAGCACAAAACGACAACATAAACACCTTAAATAACTGTAATACCTTTTTAAACATACATTTCTTCTACTGACTGTGGTTTCTGGTCTTGATATTTCGAAATATTTTAAAAGAAATCTTATGCTGTTAAGTTGTTGTGGCCTCTAGAAGGTAATAGATGGACACAAAAAGATGAGGGACATTATAGATACTTTTGTCAAATATTTTGATACCTCTATTGCAATTATCTTCAATGACAAATTGATTCAGCCAAGTCAACATTAATATAATTAATGTAGCTGCAACATGAAGGACTCAGATGTTGGTTAGGAATGTCAATGAATAAACAGCTTAGGAACAAAGCAGACAGATTTGGAAGAAGTTTTATAGGACGGTTAGGTAGGTTATAAAGGGTAATCCAACCCCAGCCATGTTATGGGTTTGGAATATTGTCCCTAAAACCAAAAAGCGAGTTGGTTATATGGAAGAGAGCAATGGAAATTCAATTCAGTTTGGTTTGTTTAGATCGCACCAATTCGCAAAACAAGTCAAGGCAATTAAGAGACAGTTCAGTCAGATCATACAGGCAAAATCCAGCTAATTACAATCATTTGAAATTTTTTTAAGTTTTTTTTTCATGTTATATTTGACTGAGATCATGAACTTCTAAAGTTACGCTTGATTGTGTGGTATTACCATGTAAATTCAGCATTTTATATGGATCAGTATTCAATTCCTCATCTGAAAGAGTTTCTACCAAGACATGGTCACCCACCTGGGCAAATAAAGCTTTAATGTCAAGGAGTACAAAAGACTTGAGACCGGTGGGAAGTTTCACTCTCCAGCTGGACCAAAGCCTTGAAGCATTAAGCCAGAGTTACAACTGCATGACTTCGATCAGTGCTGTGAAGCTTTGTATCTTTGAGGGCTGGTGTCTTCTAGAGTGATCAGATTTGGTTCTTGTATAACTTTAAGAGGTTTCGCTGGAGTGAATTAGGTCATTACGAAAACAAGCGTCAATATTTGGCTGGTTGGGAGTAAGACTGTTTTGCATTAGCATGACTATGTAGAACTTTGGTGAACGAGGACGTTATTCCGACCCTGGATTTAAGTACTGCATATTGGACAAATCCAACATCTGTAGGACGGATGTTGACACCCCTGGTTTGGACAGAAGACTATTCCTGCTAGAATGGCCTAGTCCAAGTCCAACCCTCATTCCAATTTGGGATCTATAGCAGGTCTTGAAACCTGAGACACAGATATGTTAGGTTGAGAAAATTATTTGTGTTAAATATTAGACTTTAAATGTGCAAATTAGTTGGAGATGTTAATTATGCACAAGGTGATTCCCAAAGAGCTCTATACAAATGCTTATGTTTCCTATTCTTTTTTTTTCTCTCTCAAAATATTCACTGCAATATGTTAATATACTTCATAAAATCCCAATGAAATCCATCATCACAAAAAGTACAATAGTTTAAGGGCCATTTTGCTAAACCCCACTGGCCAACAATCAGTTTCCACTCGGTATTTGTGTGGCTTGATCTGTTGATTAATAAATGTATTTTACCTTCACCATGAGTCCACCTAACCAACACAATGTGATTTCAAGACGTAATGAGAAAGTCCTACTCTCCTAGGACTTATCATTCAGAAAGATGTTTTCTTTGTCTGCTGAAATAATATACGGCTGTTAGAGCTGATGAATCCCCAGGGAAAGCTTTTATTAACTCTGTCTCATTTTGATAGGTGTGATGGCACCTGCACTTTCGGAGCGGGACACTGCAGCTGCTGCGGCACCTGGTGGTTTTTTTTCCTGTCCAGGCCCTGAGGATGTGTGTGGGACACAAACCCCTCCCTCTCTGTCTTCTGACTCCCTGTCAGCCTCTCTTCTGTAGGCCCGAAGGCCATCCGGTTGTCACTGAGTAAATCAGCGTTCCCAGCCCTGCTGACGTCCACCTCACTGCCTGCCTGTCAATAGAAGCTGTCCGCGCATTGATATTCCCCCCCCCCCCCCCCCCCCCCCTTCATCCTCAACCTCTCTTTATTATTTTAATTAATCAGAGTCGCTGCACCTGTCTGTCAATTCTACCAGTTGCCATTCTATAGAAAAAGGGGAAAGCAATTAAAGAGGCTGGCAAGGCATGCTGGCGGTTTGGTTTTTGGGCAAAGATGGCAGAGTATTGTTGACAAGATGGATACAGATGCCAGAGCTTTCATTAAATCCCGTCCTCCTTCTTCCTGTCGCTGTTTCGGCACCTGAAGCACAATTCTTGTTTTCTAGAAAATAGGCCGGTGCAGAAAGAGTTAAAAAGCAGTGGTCTTTCTAATGGTACGGATGAATAAAGCATGAATGAATAAAGGCCTTGATCATTCTTTGCTTAAGTATGTGATAGCTTCTGTATAACTCATAACAGTTATGGTTCTCCCCTTTGGACCTCTTTTTGAGTTTCTTCTTCAGTTATAAGTTAATTATGTCATTCTGTTTTCTTGCTCATAGGTTTTTTTTTAACCTGTTTTGTGTCATTGTAGTTGTTTTCTAGTTATATTTATATGTTGTTGTTTTTTTTGTGTTGCTCTCTGTTGGCCCTTTTTGCAGTTTCCTTTCCCCTAGTTTCTAGTTGCTTCCATCCACACCTGCTCCCTATCAGCTGATTACCCCAGTCTTTTTTCCGTCTCCCATATATAAACCTCCTGTGCAGTTTTTCCATGGTGGTTTTACGTCATTACTTTGCTCCTCATGAGTGTTTTCCACTTGTATATGTTGGTTTTTGGTTTTCTGTATTTTGCTTCTGTTGCCTTTTTGCACCTTCATTAAATCGGGAAAACCCATCCCTGCATCATCATCTCTGCATCTGGGTCCTCAACCAACCTCCACCCTACATTGACAACAAAATGGATTGACTTTTAAATACTTTAAAATATGTTTGTCCTGAAGTGGTTTGTTTTCTGTCTAGATGTTATAAACAATGGACCAATATACGGTACATAATAAAAACAAGCTTGAATTTTCACAAAATAATCAGACTTTTAAAGATGGCCTAACTTTCAGTATTCAAAGAACCATGTGTAAATAATTAGAAAATTGAAATGCATCTTTAGGCGTACAGGTGGCACAGTGGTTAGCGTGCACGGCCCATGTACGGAGGCCTTAGTCCTCGACGTGGCAGACCCGGGTTTGAATCCGACCTGTGATCCTTTGCTGCATGTCTCAACCCCTCTCATACCCCCTTTCCTGTCAGCCTACTTTCGAAAAAACGAGCCACTAGTGCTGTAAAACTTAAAGAAACGCGTCTTTACGTTTCTAAGTAATAAAATGGTTTCTGTTTTGAAGAGTTAAAGCAAGCATGAGTTCTAAATGTTACCCCAACTCTTCCTCCCAACATTAAACAGCACCCCATTTCGGATTTAAAGGAGCCTTAAGTAAGGCATTTTCTGCAAAAATTACCAAAACCATTCTCATCTGTCACCAGGGATGGATGTAACTATAAACAATCACTGCTTTTCATTAACATAGTTTTAGTCAAGCTTTTCTCCTGTCAAACTTAGAGGTACAGCTAAGAACTACAGTGCAGTGTGTAGCCTGTGTTTACTTCCTGGTTCCTTAACCAATCATATGAGAGTTCCAAGAACTGCTGAAACATAGGGGAGTGTTTGGTATTATATGTTAGCAAAAAAAACAGCAATCTGTAAACATGGCAATCAGCAAAACCAGCGAAACAGAACTAATAGCTACGAAGCCTCAACATTCTTAAAAAGTATATGCACCACAACTAACTGGTGCTGAATCATCTTTATTCACCATCTTGAATTAGCTTTCATTCTTATCTATATTGAATTGGTATTTTTAATAAACTACTCTCTTTCATCGCTCTGAGCTTAACAATATACGCTGTAGAAAGTTTTCCTTTCCACTGTCAGTGCATGAATACTCAGTGTGTGGAATTACTGCAAAGTTTAGAAGTCAATCTAATTAACTGTCGACTGTCACTGTATGCTTATGTTTAGAGGAGGGACTGAGTTTTCCTTTATTCAAAGACCTTTAAAAACAATCAGCATATTAGACTGAACCTGGCTGCACATAAAATTTTGAAATCAAATGTATAAAATTAAACATATCTATGACTGGACTGAACCGACTATATAAATTGGATATGCTGCTTATCTAAGGTTTCTTCAGGGAACAGTTTTAGAAAAGGATTTTATCAGGATTATATGGATAAGGTGACTTGTATGCAAAGCCGAAAGCTCATAACCAAGCATCAAAAATGGCTTCAGGTACACGCCTCAGTGCACACCAAAGGTACAATGCAGGGCAGAACTACAGTAGGCTTTACCAGGACACTGATTATGTGTTAGGAATTAATAACAGTATTTCTCTCTAACAGCTTCTTTGTGACAAATACTGTTTTTATTTGTTCATTAATATAAAACTAAGGTACAACACTTGTCATCTTAAAGGCATAAAGGAGGATTTTCGGGAATTTTTGAAAAGAGCCGTCCTTTCCATTTAAAAAAAAAAATGCACATGTATATTCCTGTTCCCGCTCCAGAGAGGGAACGCCTATTAAGTGTGTACATGAGCACGCACATCGCTTATGCAAGCGATTTGCAATTTTTCCACAAATTTTTCAAGTGAAAATGGGGACGAGTACGTAGGATGGAACTTATGTAAGGATATCACCAGAACGATTGACAATTAGTAGGGCCACTTTTTTTGATGATCCACCTGGAAAAAGAGCATCCTCCACTATACCTTTAAATCACTTTACAGACAGACTGGTAAAACAAATCATTCTAAGGAAAACGGATTGCATAAAATCATTGACCTGCTCTTATCCATTAATTTTATAGAGTGTAATCAATGTAACTATTTTGAGATACAAGCCTAAATTAAACTGAAAGGAGAAATTGTAAAAACTATGACATGCGCCCTTTAAATATTGTATACGATAAAAACTTCGAATTCAGATAACTTTATGTGTCCGTGTTTCTGCAACGTCTGTTTTCAAAGCACCTTCATGCTCACACAGAGTAAAAGAAATATCTTTGAAAGCACCGCCTTTCAGGGGGCAGCTCTGTGTCAATAAAGCGTGTTGCAGGCATGGCGACGGAGGGCAGCAATGGACGATCAGAGCATCTGCTGCAGATCTGCAGGGAGACATAACATGGCGGGAGCTTGGAGAGGCTCTGAACCTAAGTGGGAACTTGGGGTCTTCAGCGGCATTCTGGGTAATCATCTGCATTATGAACCATCAGAGCACTTTACGAGAGTCCCTGAGAGAGCAGTAGAGGCCCTGTTGCCTCGCAGCCAAAGGGAGACGCGACGCCACGGTCCTGAAGAATGAGGACTCATCTAAAGGGCTCCATTTGGAACGGTTAGCTATAGCACACCGCTGCCTCCCCTCCCCTCTCCTCACCTAACGTTAGTGTCATCTTCACTGAAAAAGGAGCAAAGTGCTTTAAAAGGGGAGATGGGAATAGAACAAGGGGGAGGGTTCGGGGAAAATTTGATTATCATCAGAAAAATGCTATGAGACCGAGAGCGTTTAATGCACAGATGCACAAAAAGTGATATTTTATTACAGCTTGAAGGCTTTCAAAAATTACTGGAAAAGGCAGGAAAATGTGTCTGAGATGGAGACTTTGAAAGGCCTGTTTAACAGGACGTAATCGGTTTAACCCTGGTGTGTCCTGTCCTTTTCACACCAAGATATGTTTCTCTGACCCCTGATTTGATTAAGTAAAACTTCATTTTGGGGAGAAAAACCACTTTGTTGCTATTACTGGTGCATTTTCAAGATGGATGGATTGAAAAAGACATCATTTTTTTGATGTCGCTCTCGGAAGGTTTACTTGACGGACAGTCTGCATGCATGCGCGCGCATGTGTGGGGCTCATTTTAAAGGGGAAAGTCTCACATTTCTGCAATATGAGATAAAAGTGTTTAGGATGACTATGAGTTACATGGCTTCTAACAGAAGAACACTTCCTGATTTCATTTGACTCTCGTCACTTTCAGAAATTCAAGTTGAAAACACTTCCTATATGGCGGGCCTTGTGTCGATGGGAACTCAAACACATTCCTGTGTGTTTTGACAAGATTTTGCTGAAATTAATCAGATTCATGCAAACCAAAATGGGCCCTTGTTATTTAAAAAAAGGCAATACTTCTGAAATAATCTTTGCATTTATACACATTTAATAGCAGGGTAAATAATCAGCTTTATTAGGGGTTGTAGTGTTTTGAACCAAGTTTTACTGTATTTTGAAGCCAGCTTCAAAGGAATTTTGAAGGCATATTGCGTATGTAAAGTAATAATTTTTCTTTTTTTTACTGCTGGGCTCTGTTCAGTAGTTTTCATGTGGATTTAAAAATGAAACATATACCTTTCTGGATAGTTTAGTGAATCAAACCTTTTTTTTTTTTCTAAAATAAAGATGAACTGATACGACTCTTTCTGGTTAATTACTATTGTACACACTCTTTTATTTGCAAGAAATTCCCATAATGCACATTTATAGACAGAGGTAGTTTTTAATTAATCAAAACCTATGCCTTTACCCTTTACTAATCTTTCCTGAAAGATGGAATTATTCAGTTTAATGGGTTTTCTAGATGGAAAGAGGCAGATTTTTCACAGTTTGAACCGCTGATTGTGGGTTGGAGCTTATCAAAGGCACAATTGGCCACTAACATCTTTGTGTGTTATAGACTTTCCAACGAAAATGGGATTGAACTCAAATCAAAGCCTGACTGGTTAATCTGATGAATCTTTAGATTAGAAAAAATAAAAATGTTAAATTTCAATGATTTTCGTGAACAAGGAAAATGTCTTTTTTCAGCTTTTGGCCTTCAGATGGAAGGTCAGAGCCAATCAAGTCTAATTTATTTAAGCAACACAAATGTTCACATGTCTCTACTCTTGTAATAATATAGGAATGACAACAAATGGCTGTCAACATAACTTTATAGTTCTTTAAAAAAAGTCATTGATGAATATCAGACAGGCAGATCAATTTTGTTTTCATTTTAAGGTCAAACAACGATAGTTATATTTTTATCAGCTAGGCTGCATTTAATTAACAAAAACATTCTCTTATTATTTATTAATCACTGATCACCAGAAAAAGTATGTATCATCAATTTCTAAGCTGAAAGGTACATTAAAAGAAAATGTTTTGAAATATACTTAAACACTTTTCTAATGTGCATACTTTCTATCCGAAAACAGTTTTGTCTCGAAGCTTTGTGAGGATAAATTGTATTAACTAGTTAACACAAAGGCCTATTTTTAGGCTACATTTAATATATAAAGCAGTTTAGGCCCTAAAAAAAATCTTTAATCATCACTATCAATAACAAAATAAACATCCATCAAAATGTCTTTTTATGGGTATTTAAATCAGACAAGCAGGTTATATTCACGTCCCAGTTTAATCTTTCACTTAATGAGATGCTGGTAAACGCTATTAAAACTGAGGGCTAGATTATCTCATCAAACATTTGAGCTTTTCAATAATCAGTGTGAATTGAATCGTCTTAAAACGGGGACAATTAGGTCCGACAATGAACGCCGCTTTCCGATTGAAATCCCACTGTGGAACATCCCGACAAACTTAATCGCAAACTTAATGGCGCTTGCTCCGAGGCCGTTCCTTACCAAACGACAGCGTGTCAGAGGATGTAATCAAATTGTAATTTTGAAAAGCTCCTTGAACCTCATCGAACATCACATTTGCTCCAAAATGGATCCGCCCCATTTCTCTCTAAAAACCCTTCACACTGTGATCCATCTGACAAATCTCCATCTCCCCTTTCCCTTTTGTTGCTCTAATAGGTAACATTATCCCATATTAATGGTGCTTGCAGCTATATGCCGCTACTAGCCAAGCAAACGGGTGACTACGGATCAGCGGGGTGAGGCGGGCAGATCATTAACCATAATTACCTCCAGCTAATCCACTTCCAAGCAGTACAAAATAAACAGCCAGGCCCATTAGAGGAGCTGACTGTCAGCCTGCAAGTGGCCTGTGGCTCCTTTGGCAATGATCTGAACACACAGGGGGATAAGAGAAGAGGGGGAGGGTCTACATGAGTGATGGTGGGTCTCAGTGTTTCTCTCCCACCTGACTGAGGGGTGGAGGGGGGCTGCATGGTGGCGGTGTTGTTGGTTACATGCTGGCACCACTGGTGCTTTTGTTTTGTTTCACCCCATCACATCCCTCACCCGCCTCCCTTTCATGTACCCAGATGGTGTTCATTTTGACCCCCTCTTTTCAGCCCCCACCCTCCCTCTACTTCCACCTCCCATTCAGTGTACGCCTGCAGGCGTTTCCCACTCTCTTTCTCCTCGGTTGCATATGGACTAAGCGTTTACCCATATAATTGTGTCATGGCGCACGGTTGCCCTCACTTTAGCTCTTCAAGCTTTGTTTGCTGATCTATGATGTGCGCAGCAATCACCATCTGGGTTAAATATTAAGATTACACAGAAAAAAAAAATGATTCAGCTGTTGCTCAGGCCTCCAATAGTCCCAACCCTAAATATGTAGACCTTTTCTTTCAGTTTAATACAAAAAACTGCTAGATTTAAGCATGCAAGTCAGTTTCTAAGCTACGATTAAACATCTGCATAAATGTTCTAAAAGCATATAGTGTTTTTCACTTGTAGCTTATATGGCCGCTGTCTCAGAAGATGCATGCATGCATGCAGGTTTTTCCATCTTATTTTTCATTTTACAATTATCTTTGTTTCAGTCTCATTGTGGTTATGTTTTAAAGCTGTTGGTTTGTTATATTGTTTATGTTGTTTCCCTTGTTTTCTCTTTATTTCTGTATCATCGTTGTGGCCTGATGAATTTGTTGCATTAGTCTCATATATTCTGTGTCTTCTATGATGTATCAGCTTTGCTGTTCTATCCTATTTTTCTGCACCCAGTCAAAACACAATGTTGGCTAAACTGCCAGGATAGGTCACCTGAAAAATCATCTTAACATGCTGTAAAATGCATTATTCTATTCATACTTTAATAAATACTACAGAGTAACAAAGATGCGTTAGCAAAAAAAAAAAAAAAGTTTTCATGAAAAACACCTTGCGGTTTATCATCTGGAGGCTTACTGAAGCTGTTCGGTAGTTGATAACAAGAAAAAAAAAATCATCAAAGTCTTCATGTTTGATATTTTTCATCAGCCTGACACTCTTTACAGGATGACTGAGTAAAAAGCTGCAGGTATGAGTCAGTTTATTTCATGTGGGTATTTTCTGGGGAAAACCCGCACAGGAAATGACACATAAATGTTTCACATCTTTGGCTTCTCCTTTCACACATATCATAATGACAATAAAAGCATCTGATTATTAGTATAATTTCCATCAAAAAAAGAAAAAAGAAAAATTCATGCTACTGCATTTTGTTTTTGCTTCTTTCTGTTCAGTTTTCCTTTATGTGTGTGAGCTGATCAAAGGGGTGCACCCCACCGTTCACCCGAAGAGCAGCTTTGTAGCAGATAGATGAGGGAAGATTCATCTCAGCGTCTCTTTGATGCCTGTGAACCTGCAGCAGCTGTCTCCGTCCCCTGATACGAGCTCATCATGTTATTCCTGCTGTGGTTTTGGTTTAAACGGTAGATGATTGGCTTTTTAAAAGCATGCAAAGCGTCAAGCTGAAACAAACCTCACCACATCGTCAGCAGGAGGCGAGTAACTCATCAAGAGGCAGAAAGAGAGAAAGCCATGGAAATTAAATTTCTTCACAATTAGAACCTCTCCCTTATAATGAAATCTGAAAGGGGATTCTTGGGGCGTTGCTCATTATTTTCTTAGAAATCGCAGGCTTTTGACACAGGAAATTCAATTCATCAGGCACTTGGTAGACTTCATTTGGAATTAACGGGAAGTGAGAACAGCCCTGCCAAAGGCTTTTTAATTCACTATGAGCTTTAGGCTGAAAGAAATAAAAAAAAACAAGAAGTTAAGCAGTTTGAAGAACTCGAAAACATACTTTGTGTATTTAAAGGAATTTTGTGTTGTGTGTTTCTGAGCAGTCAGCATCTCAACTTCAGTAGAAAGCATCGTCCTGGAAGAAATAATGAGAGATTAAAGCTCAAATGACGATTGTTTTTTTTTTATAAATACTTTTTAGTGATACCATGACCCAATTGCACCACTGATTAGCAAAAATGTTGAGGATTGTTTCCTATTCTCCAGCTTGTCTCAAACTGACAAGGTGTCAGAGGCAATCCCCACTCTCTTGGACGTGTTTTAACCTCGTGCTGTGCCACTTACAAATGACATGTAGATACAGATAAAATCTTAAGCACTCCAATCCATAGCAATAGAAGAATGTCTTATTCTGATGAGATTCTGCAGCTTAAAACACTTGCCTGCTTGTTTATATCATTCATTTTGAGACTGCCTAAGCTGGAGGTATCTTTAAATTAAAATCAAGTTAGTGTTCTTTATGTTTAGCAGATGTTTGTACATGATGAGGGATTGCTACGGTGTCATTAGGTGGGATATATCAAATAGGCAACTGACATTATATATGACAAAAACTAACTTTTATGTTGCTGTAGTAGAATAAGAATTTAAGGGATCAGTGTCACCACAAAAAAAAGGATTGTATTGAAATGAGTTGGCCTGATGTGTACTAACTTTAAACTGAATTTATTTACCTGATATGAATTAGAGCAGGTTGTGTTACCTATCTTTGGATCACATACAGCCAAAATTAGCTATACTTTAAGGTTTTGTAATCTATTTGTTCTCTCTGTTTAAAGGAATAGTACACCTAAAACATGATTAGCCTTCATTTTCTACTCACCCCAATGCTGAACAACACTCTGGAGTACTTTTTTGATATCTCAAATGCATCTGGAGATCTGGGAGGCTTCTTGCTGTCTGCTGACATTCAAATAATGGAGGTCTATGGTGCCCGAGGCAGAAAGGTCCATAAAAGTCCACAAAAAACGTTTCAATATTCCTCCATACTGCTCATCCAATGTATTCCAAGTGTCCTGAGTGGGTAGCATCCAGAATTTACTCAAAACGAAGTCATTTAGAATGTTTTTAGAGCATAAACAGTAGTGTATAGGATTTCCTGAAAGCGCGTTCATGACGCTACGGAAACCGCGGCAGACCAACCCAGACGAAAGCGCGCATTCAGCTCAGCAAAGAACTCATGCTCTTCCTCAACACTGAAGTCCTCAGACAATTTTCTTTCGTTGTTTCTTTCTTTGCAAAGGTAAACAGCACATTTCTTCTTCTACGCTTGCATTATTGGCAGAGCAGACGCTGAATGCGCACTTTCATCTGGTTTGGTCTGCCGGCTTCCGTAGCGTCGTGAACGCGAGGGGGCGCGCTTTCAGGAAATCCTATACACTACTGTTTATGCTCTAAAAACATTCTAAATGACTTCGTTTCGAGTAAATTCTGGATGCTACCCACTCAGGACACTTGGAATACATTGGACGAGCAGTATGGAGGAATATTGACACGTTTTTTGTGGACTTTTATGGACCTTTCTGTCTCAGGCACCATAGACCTCCATTATTTGAATGTCAGCAGACAGCAAGAAGCCTCCCAGATCTCCAGATGCATTTGAGATATCAAAAAAGTACTCCAGAGTGTTGTTCAGCATGGGGGTGAGTAGAAAATGAAGGCTAATCATGTTTTGGGTGTACTATTCCTTTAATAATTACTGGTGGAAAATCCACGTCAAGAAAGTAGAACTCTGCGTAGTTTTACTCTTTACCAGGCGATCTCTGTCTAAGTTGTGGATCTCCCAAAGCAAATGGTTGAAACTACTATTCGTCCAGGTTTTTTTTTTTTTTACTTTTTCTACCAAATTTTCCACCTCTGCTTATAGAGACATTACAGTGTTTTCTAATGATACTGCCGCCTGTGGCTAAAACATGGAACTGCAGGCACATTTTGCTTGTTCTCGTAGTTCGCGCTCATACGTGATAAGGTTTTTCTTTTTTTAATTTACTCACCTTCCATAGAGTTTCCATTAGTGTCTGAGTTGAGCTGGATGCAGCTGTTCTGTCTGAACAGCATATGCTGTTGCAACGAGTTTATTTTAACATTTAAAAATGAAAACCAGCGTTGATTCTACTGGTATTTTTTGGATGTGGAAACGAGCAGCCATTATTGAATTTTCCGGAATGTTGAGAGAAGAAGCCTCTATAGCTAAAACCATATAAGTCAATATTTATCTAAAAAAAAATTACTTTAGTAGTAAAAAACGTGTGTGCGGGAATCTAAATTTGGTTACATTTTGTTTTCATATTTAAAACCATATTGGCTGTGGTTTATATTTTGACTCGGGATTCATTGAGGTTACATAAAAAAATGGTATACAGATCTGACAGCGTTTGCTGTTCTGACAGAACGCTGGTTATTTCTGAGTATCCACAAAATCCATCTTCAGTATAAAGCCTTGATTATTTGCTAGGTTGGACGCATTTAACATGAACGCACTTGACATCACATCCACCAAAATGCGCAGGAGCTTCCAAAGCGAAGTAAATTGAGGTGTCATTCTGCTCAATAAATAAAGTTTTAGCTGTAAGGGGTCAATCAAAAAGGCTATTTAAATATATTTTAGTAAAAACTTATCTAACGGCTTTTTAAGTATAGCAAGTGTTTTGTTTTAGTTCAGTAAGAATTATTGAAACAACAGAATAATGAGCAACAAACTATTTTCAAGTTGATTTTTTTATTGACTTTTTCAAGCTTAGAAAATAAAACTATTCTCACTCAAACAGAAAAAAAATCTTTCAAGCCTAAGAGACTAGTTTGTCTTCTAATCTTTATGTGGAGATGGTTCTCTCCTATCATTATGATAGAACACCAAACAAAGGAACAGGCTACTTGTCCTTCATTGAAGTGATTGTTAAAAATTTTTATCCTTCAAACTGAATTAATGCTGGTTTTTCCATTGGCCTGCCGATGTGTTTCCTGATCAGCTAACGGAGGATCAGATGGGTTAACTTCTTCATCAGTAGACATCAAAGTTAGTTTATTTGTGTTTTTTCCATCAACTGAATCAAATCATTAAAACAGGGATCAGTATTTAGTGTTAGTTTTTCTTGTCACATTACGACCAGATTGCTTTACTTTGGAAACGAGACACTAGTCTAGCTAAGGTTAGTAATCAATGCCTGCAAATAAATCACCTGACCGGAGGAAAAAAAAAAACGACGGCTGAACTCCAAGCCAGAGATCAAGTTTATACTTGACTCGTTACAACAGAGTTCTTGGATTTCACCAACAGGTGCACTTGACTGTGATTTCTACATCTTTTCCTTTTATTTTGAAAAACACCTGCTCTTACAAACTTTTCTGTTCTTTTAGATCAAGTGATCCTGTTTCCAGCAGTTATCTAGAAGCAACACTAAAAGCCACCCAACCCAAGAGCAACCGGGAAACATTAACTGGCCGCTCCGCTACCCACTAATGGATCGGACCCATTTCATCAGCAATCTGACATTTAATGAATATATATTTTATCTTCCCATGCCAGTTATCGGAATTTCCTCCCCGTTCCGAGAAATGGTCGTCCTGGGACTCTTTTGAGCGGACCTTTTTTCTTCGACTGGCACCTGAACGCCAATGATATTCTCTGCAACTGCTCCACAACCTTCCCTTGTTTTCTTTTTTTTTCATCCTCTTTCCTCTCTGTCTTCAATATGGTTGGTGGATTAATAATTCATGGCCAGTTATTAGGGCCAGTTCAATAGGAGATCTGCTGATGGAGGGCCTGTGCTCAGCGAGTGTGCCCGGAGGGATGCTGCGTGTTGTTGTGTCAGCCCCCATCTGCCAGAATGCAATAAGGCAAACAATGGAGGCCTTGATTTCCACCAGCAGGCCCATAATCTTTAAATGGCTATTAGCTGAAGAGTGCAACCAGTCAATAACGACAAAATCCTTTTAAAAGCCTTTCTCTCTCTCGTTCTCCATCTCTCTTTCATTCTTTCTCTTCCCAAGCTTTTTTCCCCCACCATTTCTCAGTCTTGTTCATCTTTCTGATTTTTACTCAAATAAAACTTAAGGTCTTAATATAAGAGCTTATAAGCTAGTAGTGGCAGGGGAAGCAACAGTGAGGACAAATCAGGTCTGAACGTGTTTTTAAATCACATCCAACGGTGTCTCCTCAAATATTCTTGTGGTTCCCAAACAACTATAACTATAATAACTGTTGCTGTTTTTCATTTGAACCTCACATCTTCTCAGCGGTAAGATAGAAAATAAACAGAGCTGAGAAGGAATTTTCTGACAAACACGTTCCAGCAGGAAACAAATCTTTAACCAGGAGACAGGGAATAAGGCAATTTTCCCCCTGACGTTGTATGGATGACCAACTTCTGCTTTTGCCATCAATCACAAGAGATGCAGTTTGAAAAGGATTGAATTACTGTTTACAGGGAAGAGATTAAATTGTTTTTAATATACAATGTTATGAAAGCAATAACCTTTTTGATGACCGCAATCATATCCTAATAAAACTGATATTCATTAGTGTCACAGAACATTCCCTGCTTCCAATCCTGTCAAGCTAATACGCTACCTGAATCACAGCAGCTGCTGCACAAACAAAACCTGTTGTTGCTCACGGCTGACGAGGTAAACACGACCCGTACAGGATGTGGGATCAGTTATAAAGCGGGCCTTGTTGTGTTAAACAAAAAAACAAAAGCAATACTGCACTGCTCACTTACATTTATAGGCAATTTACATATGTTAACTCCTGATTCCGACTTTGAAATACACTATTTCAATTCACTTTTCTCCAGGTAGCTTTACTTCTAAACTCATATCAGCTTCCAGCACATGTCAAATTCATATCCACTTATACTTAATCCAATTTGGCCCAAAAATATTACATATCAATCTACCTCATTCCAGTTTAATCCAATCATATAGTCAGATTTAGGTCCCATTATACGTTCTAATTCAGATGATCATTTAATGCAAGTTAATAAAAAATTGTATAAGAAAGCACAGTCCATTGCACTGTTGATCTACTGTAAGCTTATTACTGCAAGAACTGATTTTACTTTTTTTTATTGTTGTGGTGGAGAAAACAAGAAAAAATCTAGAATCGCACTCTGAGTATTCACACTTTATGGCAATTTCCACTGCTGACCTCAAAGCAAGTTCCTTTCACTGAAGCTTACATTTCTTTACCGAATTTTACACTTAATTTAAAAAAAATGCTGGCTTTAGAAAAAAGAGAAACGCAGAAAAGCATTAACTGAGAGAAACCAAGCAATAACAAAAGTGAACAGAAAATCAGAGACAACACAACACCAGAAAAAAACTGTAAATGATTTACAAATAGAGACTAGCAGGAGAACATCGCAGACTGAAAAGAAGTTATTAAATCCTACAGCTACCTAAACTTAAAGCAGTATAAAAACTGATAGCTCAGGATCATATAAGCCATTCTAAGTTTAAGCTTTATTACAAAAAAGTTTATTCCTCAGCTTAGAAGTAGTCAGGCTGACCATGTCCTGGTTCCATTGTGAAAGGCCTGATTCCTGGAGGCCTTCCTTCTACTGTACTTCTAGAATAATGGTAGAGACATGATTTCTTTCACTTTCCTAAAAGTAGTATTTTTGACAAGAGGAGAGATGGTATTTTTATGCAATGATTCTTCTATCCTTATAGTAAATAACTAAAGCAGTTCTTTAAAGTACATATATAGTCATTAACTAGTCACTGATGTACCAAAATATATTTTAGTCTTCTTTGAAAATGATTATATATCTAGAAACTCTGTTTAGAGGGTTGCCTCTTGGTCTTTTATACTGCATGAGTTACTACCATAGCTTTCCTTCTTCTTTAATTAACTGGTTGCAAATTTAAAGGCTTTAATTCAACCTCTATCATTCATCTAATTCGTCAATAACTGTGATGAACAAATAAACATGCAAGACAAAATCTGACACAACCCAGTGCAGATCACTAGTAGGTCATGAAACTGGGGTTGTCCAGAGTTCGGATACAATAATTAGATGCAGGCCGATATATTCTGATATTCTTTTTTTGGCTGATATCAGACTGTTTTTTATATGAGTATCAGATCTAGACAGCCCTACATGAAACATTAAAGCATTATCTAAAGAGGGAGATGAAGAAAATCCATCCTTTCATTGCTATGCACTATTGTTCTTCAAGGATTTTAGACAGTGATGGTTGGCCATTAGAGGGCGCTGCCCCACCCACCCAATGACCTTGATTAGACATAAAAAAACAAAACAAATTAAAATTAAATTATAAAATTAAAATATTTCAAAAATATATTATATATATATAGATATTTTAGATGCGCAAAATAAATGATTAATCTTTAATGATGAATAAAGCTGTTTTAATGTTTCATTGGATTGGTGACGTGTTTCAGCCCTAGGGCGCAAGATATTTGCCCACTGTCTCTCATTAAAAGTTGTTCATGTGCAGTAGCTACTCTGAAATGCAGGAACTGTCATCACAGTAGTAGCGGGTGATCGACAGGCCGAGTCGCGGGAGGGAAACAAACTTACCAAGAGAAGCTGGAGGTGAAATCGTCTGGACCTGATCAGCCGAACATATAAATTAATTAGCATTCCAAAGACCGATGGAGACGGTACACTCTGCCCTTTCAAGGACCTGCTTAACTACAACGCTTGGCTAACTGCATGCAACGAGGCTAATGCTTTATTCTGCTTCCTTGACTACTTGCCTCCTTTTTCAAACATCAGGATCTGACCCAGCATGGATAAAGATAGGCAGGACTGATGTAAAGCACATTTTAGAAAAGGCAAAGAAGCGTGAATAATGTGGGATTCCCATGGAAAACAATATAATGTAGTGTACTTTTTCTAGGTGTTTGTTAATTTGCATAGTTGCTCTTCAATAAACCCATTCTCAGGAACTGAATAGTTCTCATATATTAAAAATATATAAAGCTTCTCCATTATTAAACTGGTACATTATCTTTTAGGTTTGTGACACCATATTGGACAATGCAAAACACAGGTTGGCCTTCACAAAGCTTCAGAAGGGCAAGATTTATATACAAAAAGTAAACCTGTACATGATTTTATGTTTTGCTTTTAAAATATAAATATACAGGTGTGCTAATTTAGTATACGATTGATTGGTTTTGGCATACGTCTATCTTGACTTTATTGCGCCCACTGGAAAAAACTCCATCAGCAAGCACTGGTTTTAGATAAGCCTATCTCATGTGATCATTTGGAGAAAGACAGGGAGCACCTCTGACAGGTCCTTCAGTGGCTGAAGAAAATGAAAAACGTGTGAACTGGAGGCTACATCCTGCCTCAAATGGACTATCCAGGAACTTTAGCTCTCTGATCCTGATTTGGCCTTTCATTTCTACCCCAGGAATCTCAGCAAAAGGCACCTGTTTGCAGATAAAATTTCTTTATTGCCCTACTTTAAAAAACCCAGACCATAAAGACATGTGCTCTAAACATCAAAACTCAATGGGTTATCCCAAACCAGGCCTAAAAGAATTCAGTTGTTGAATTTTGTGAAATCTTCTAAAGTTAAATATTGACTCCATGCTCCACAAGCCTCAATTTATGAGAAACTCCTACAAATAAAATTGAGTGAATTTGTTATTACTGCATGAGTTTCTTTTTCTTCAAAGTTGTTGCATAAACAATGAAGCAGTGCAAAAAAACAATAGGCACAAAATAGCTGGGAGTCACATAAATCACATTAGAAAATTATGCATCATGAATGTTTCAGAATCTTGCAAAATCTTCACGGGCTAAATTATGCATTACCGTTTTCCCATTATCTGAAATGATGACTCTGTGGTAGATCGCTCATTTACTCCCTACACTATTCCCAGTCTGCTGAAAACTGACAGCGTTGACAAGAGAGGAGTCAGTGAGTCATTGTCAAGCATCAGTGGCGGTGTTTTGACAAGCCAGTGTGACCTCTGTGTTTCACAATCAGATGATCAGAACGAGGTAGGTCAAAGGTCACTGCTAATGGATGGAGACGTGAAGAGCAGCAGTCTGAACATCTACATGTAGGCTGCAGTTCTAAAGCCTTACTTTAACACAGACCTAAAGAGTCCCAACATTTTTTTTAAACAAGTTTTAAAGAAAGAATAAATTTCTACTAAAATCTGTGTATTTGCTTTGGGATACAGCTTGAAATAGGCAAACTAAAACCCAGATGATCTTAATTCAGTTCAGTTAAATGCAGTTCTGGTCACCAATCGGTCACAGTGAAACGGAGCAGCAGAAGGGAAAATATTTGGAGGGAAATTTAGGAGATAAATTCACCTAATTTGCACACTTTTACTCTGTGGGAGGAACCTGGAATACCCAGAGAAAACCCATTCAAGGGGAACATTTTCAAACTGTTGCAAACAATAAATCGCAGCATAAAGTGATATATGGTTTAGAGAAGCTTGTTGTAAATATTTATCATGGGGTAAAATTTCCACTTTTGGCAACAGCAAAATCGTGTTGCTTTACATTACTTTATTGTAATTTTGTGAGCAAACGGTATATAATGACCTAAATATTAGTTACATACCGCTCACAACAATGTAATAGAATTAGAATAATTGTGTAAATTCTCAGTTTTCTGGGTCATGGCAACCACAGACAGGCTTAAACTGGAAGGTAACCGGACTTTTGCCATTCCAATAAAGTAAAAAAACAAAACACACCACTGGACTTGTTTTGCAAGTTTGAAGTCGTTCCGCTTCCCATCCAGAAAGCTTTCTCAATTCAAAATGTATGGAGTAGCGTTGAGTTCTGTGATTTAATGAGTTGCCCAAACAAAAGCCTTGTTATGGCTTAGAAAACATGCAATTTCGACCAAAAAACAGGTCCACCCTTTTGTAATGAGGATTCGTTGATTCGTTGTTGGCCTGCAATACGCAATACTGGCCTACGCCTCTGAAAAGGGAGTCTTTAGAGTCCTTTTTGGCCTGGCTGACCAAAGGAGATGTTTTGGTCCCCTACATAGTGATGGGGGTTGAGATGATAGTGGGAAGGAATCAACTCTGTTGCTGCGATGTAGGTTTTTAGGAGCTGAAACCTGAGTCCACCCCTGCTGTTTAAAGTTGGTTTCTCTCTTAACATAAAGGGCGTCCTTCGCACCTCTTTCAAACCACCCCTCTGTCCAAAATGCGAACATTCTGGTCCTCAAGCTAGTGTCCTTTGTCTTTAATGTGTAGGTGGACAGCAGTGTTTTGTCCGGAGGAGGTAGCCCACCTGTTTGGTGCTTTGCGTCTGTGGAGAGGTTGTTTGGTTTTGGATGACCTAGAATCTTCACTAGCACTATCCAGGAGTCTTTATCAATTCTGTTGGCTCATACCAGAGCAATCTGTAGTTGGACTGCTGATGTATTTAAGCAGCATAGATGTCCGTCCTTCTGCAGACATTCCAAGCCACATACCAATCAAATAACCATCCCTTGTTCTTCTGGATTGTTTGAGCCTTCAGTGTGAGGCTGAACATTATTAAATTCATGGACAACAGAGGTCTCTTTTTAACTAGATATATTCAAATGAAGTCTGACAACACTGAATATAACATAAAAGACCAAGAAAAGGATAAATATGAGGCATAAATATATATCTCATTACAGTAGGCAGTAAATGTAGTGCCAGTTGTGAAAACAGCTCTGGGTTATTTGGCTTTGTATCAAGCCCTGTAACTCTGGACAGGAAACAACAACATGAAGGCCTAGTCTAATTTGAAAAATCTCCATATGTTCTCAAACCTCCCCCAACTTTCTATCTCCTGTTTCTCCTGCTACCTTGTATTTACCACCGCTCCATCTTCCTCTCTCTCATTTGTCTTTCCTTCCTCCCTTTCTCCCTCCCTTTTTGTTTAATCTCTTTCTTTCCTCCATCTCCCCCTCTATATCGCCACGAATCGGTTTTTGCATTCTTTTTTCATCCTTCCCCTCTCCTCTCCTTCCTTCTCCCACTCCTCCTCCGAATCCCCTCAGCATCCACCCGACAGAGAGTCATCCATCTTCATTGGGGAGACACATGCACTGTTTTGACAGAGAGGGCTCTGGCGGAGCCAAAGGAAGGAAAGCAGCAACCTCATGACAGCAAAGACACATTATCGGTGGGAAAAAACACATCCGACCATCAATTACTGAAGCCCATCCAGCTCCACCAACGTTTAGGGTGTTAGCTATCGCCACTGTCGATAAACTAACTGACTCAACATCCCTGCAACGCTGTCAGATCTATTCACTGGGATGATCCAGAGAATCGATTATGTTGATTTTATTGCAATTTTCACTATTTAACTTTACCTAATAATTATATATGGTGTTAGAGCTCACAGTTTTTAAATAAATATCCACCTCTTCTGAGTCTGGAAACTCGAAGCAAACAGCCTAAATGAAAGTCACCAATTACTGCTAAAGCTGTGTGTTATTAGTTCACGGACTGACCATTCATCAGGTTAATACCTTCTAGAGATGTCAGCGTGACTGATAAAGGAACAATCAGCGATGTGCCTCGCATGGACCAGGATTTGTTTGTAATTGCTGTCAGAGGTGATCCGAGTCGATGTCCTGCTCTGACATTTCTTGGATCATAAAGATGACATTTCAATTAAACAGTGTGTCTTCAGGCTGAGAGGACATGACAGGCACGTCTGTGACAGATGTGGACATCGAAATAAGTCAAGCTGTCACTGCCTCTCTGTTGTTTTTATTTATTTATTTTTTTTTATCTTGGAATTAAAAGAAGAAAAATGGTGGTGAATAGTCAATAAATCAGTAAAACCCAGAGTTTTGATTTTGAGGGAGAGGGGGAATTGCGATCAGGTTTTAGCTGAATATTTGAAAATGTTTTTTTTTTTCTAATCAATGATTTTCCAAAATGCAAAAAATATTTATTTATTGACCTTTTCATATACTAGTAAATAAATAACTAAACATATGTTGAGTAAGTAAGATATTAATGAGAGCTAACTGCAAAATCCATTAATGAATATTTATAGTCATGATAATTAGAAGTCAGAAAACCCATAATATGGCAAACGGTAAAATAATAATAAATATAATGAATAATAAATGATCATGATAAATTCAGTAGTTATAAAGTTCTCACATGGTTTCTTTGCTAATGACCAGATGTTTATATTAATCAAGTAATAACAGAATGACATTTGTGTATTGTTAAAAGTATTTATTTTGTTGTTTTATAAAATATGGCTTTTTTTGTTGTTTTTACAACAAATTCAAAAGAATAAAGCTCTTCATAAGTAAAAATTCTGCATCTATCTTTTGTGATATATTTTAGAGAGCTTTGCGTTGACAGATCAACAATGGACTATAAAACATTAAAATTTACTGGTTTAGTCTGTAGCCAACAGGATATTATAATTTTTCAAATCATGATCCTTATTCATCGTCAGTCTCTGTTTTTTTTTAACGTTTTCTTCAAAGGCTATCTTGTCAGCCTGAGTTGTTGAATTTATCACAGCTGATATTAGTTCTGCTTTTATTTTCTACTATCAGGATGAGGTAATGCAGCACCAATGTTTCAAATCAAATTCATCATTTCTCAAACTGCTGTAATGCAATGATAACGCAGCACTGACAAAGTGAAAGGGTACTTGATGTTGACAGGGGCTGATGATGTAACTCAGACAGGACACTGATGATTTAGATGTATTTTTTCAAATGCTATCAACAGCCAACATAAATGGACAGAAAAAGGCGGCTGTCAAAAGTGTTTCAATAAGCAGTTTTTCCTCTTGTTGGAATATTGTTCAACTCCTCTGATCAAAAATCTAAATTTGCTTTTAACTAACCGTTATTCTGATCCTGGTTCTAAGGTGGTTCTAATTTGCAACCTGCTTCGAACGAAGTTCAGGTGCAGTGTGAGTCTGATCCGATTCAATTTGATTCAATTCAAATAAATCAAATTATATTCAGTTCAGTCTATTCATAAAATTCCATTTCACAGCACATTTTATCTCATGGCAGTTTGTGGTGAAAATTCAATCAGATTGGTTCAAACATTTCTATTTAAAGCAGTCTAAAGAACTTTCCCTTTTGATCAATTTTTGCTCCCCCCAGTGGACAAAGGCTGCATTGTTTTCCTGGAAGGATGACAGCATTTCCCATGATGACCAGCGAATAGCGTGGTAAAATCCTGATCTCCAGGTCAGCTCCCTTGGATTGAACTAAATTTCTATTTCCAGTGGCTGTTTGAAAGATAAATAGAGATGAAGTAACAAATCTAATTTTGGCAAAATGTCATATTAGGAGAAAAACAGAACAAAGCAATGAAAAACAGGCCTAACTCTATCATCTATAGTCAATTGTATTGATGGTAGCAGCCCAGCTGATGTATCAATCCAGGATGATGTCATAGCCAAACATAACCAGGCCAGATAAGGCTACTATGACATGAAAAAGCAGAGAACATAACATTTTTTACATTCTGTAGAATGAGAGAATAGGGATAGATTGAACCAGAACGATGAAAAGTTGTCCATATGGCCTCCAGCAGCCCACACCTAAAGCAGCATCACTATAGAGGTAGCTCTGGATAATATGAGCCACTCTCAATATAAATTTTATTAAAAGGAAACGTTTTAGGAAGAGTCCTAAAAGTAGACAGGGCATTTGTCTCATGGAAAAAACAGTTTTATATTTCCTTAATTTCTAGTGTAATTGGAATGTAGTGAAATGCAAAGACATTTCCTGAACAAGGAAGGCAATGACTCCTTTTTGAATTTTCAAAGCCAGCTGCATATCAAATACACTACCATTATTGATAATAGAAGCAGAGCAAATAAAAACATAATACTTTCTATCATTTCTAGTGCCTTCTGGTTCACGTTTGGCTACAGAGTAACATTTTTAGAGATGGGGTGATAATGATAATTTATATTAATTTCCATGTTCCAATACCTAAACTAAGAAAGGCCGAACAGTGGGCCCTCATGGCTTAATGAGCCAATAGGTTTCAACCACCCCTTTATGGTGTTATGGCATTGGTGGAAATGGTGCTAAAAAGGGACAGCACTTTGACAGAACGCATCACTTCTCATCAATCCTGAGGAGGTCATATTTACTCAATTGAACACTCAGAGGTTGTTCACAATTTTCAGTTGTTTAACAAGGTTACAAAACATACTAATCTAATGACAAAATGATATCCTAATATGAAGATGTGAACTGCTCTGCTTCAACGTCTCCTCAGTCAACATCTTACCAGCATAAAGAGACCAGAAGTAATGCACCTACGTGTTCTGATAATGAATTTAGACAACGTTCATCTCCATAAAGTCTTGCATCATTACTTCTGAATGTGTTCTGCAAAATGCTTCTCTGCCATCTTGACGTGATGCGAATCTCAGTAATAAGTCCTTGATTTACTAGCAAAATGATCCTTTGTGATTTTATTTGTGCCTAATGTTGTTTTGAAAGTTGTCACATAAATCAAGTGGAATCAAGAGGAGGAAGAGGTGATTCTCCCTTCCTCCCTCGTGCATTAGCTCATCGTCCTCCTGCAGACACACTCCCCGCCTGGCGCTCACTTCCCGTCTGCAGGCGCTCATGCCGGGACGGTGCTCGCTCAGCGCTTCCTCTTGACGACCCTCTGAGGTACATTTGATGTCAGTGTGAACAGCTTGTTTTCCTTCTCTACCACAGATTCCCCATCCTCTGCTTGCTCTCCCTATTATGCTCCTTTTCTCTTCTTCAGTCTGAAGTACCGTCATGTTATTGGACTCAGGTTTGAGTGGCTGAGGTACCAGATTGATGGCCAAAAGGGAGTGAGTGCGTGACATTCTTGCCCTGAGAAGGAGCACAGAAAGAAAGTGTTTGTGCCCTCATCCATCATCCCAGAGCTGTAATCACCCAGTGATGGAGAACTTACAGGATGGAGGAAGAGAGCATTCTGGATGACGGACGTATGCTGTATCAGGAAAGCCGTCTATCTGAACCGGAGATGGCTTCTCCTGTATAGTCTTAAGGTGGTTGTTTTTGTAAGTATCAGTCACACTCTCTCAGCAGTAATAATATAAACAATTGCAAGGTGATTGATACTAATGGAAATCATATGATTTGATTTTTTTATCACTTTGCCAGGAAATGTTTAAGATAAATTTAGTTGTGGCATATTTTCCACCAGGGCTTTGAAAGGATCCATCATAAAATTCATAATAATGAACAACGAAACATTTTTCTACCTCCACTTTCTTTCACATGAGATACACAGAAGTTTATGTTTTTTTTTATGTTGAAATAAAATAAAATTGAAGCAATGTAAATCATTTTACAGTGTCCTGGAAATATCAGTTCTGGTTCAACATCTCATCAGTCAACATCTTACCAGCATAAAGAGGCCAGAAGTAATGCACCTACGTGTTCTGATAATGAATTTAGACAACGTTCATCTCCATAAAGTCTTGCATCATTACTTCTAAATGTGTTCTGCAAAATGCTTTTCTGCCATCTTAGCGCACTATCAGTGCAAGCGGAGGTCTGCTTGGGTATTCAAGATTAGAAACCATCTCAGTGAAAATCATGTTGCAGGAAGCACAGACGTCTGCAATGCTAATATGTCTATAGCTGCGGCACAGTTCTCAGACCAGCCCACATCGGACCAGATACCGAGCTTCAGAGCCAACAGAATAGAGTCGACGTATGAAAAGTGAAACCACTCTGGTAAAGCGGATTGCAACATGGATCCTTTGTCCTACTAACCTAAGGAGAAAAAATAAGTTAAAATAATATATGTTTTGCATGTTTAAAAGCTAATGTTAAACTCTAAAAGTTAATGCTTCTTTTATCACTCATATTTCTGTTGTCAGAGTTCAAAATAAAACTTCAGCTTCTGTTTGGTAAACTCTTAAAAAGTAATATTGTATGCATTGATGCTATATGTTACCATATTTAATGGAAGAAATTGTGCTATAATTAATCCTAATGTACTGTTTACACTTTTAAAGATTTTTTTTTTTTTAAAGAGGTTACATAAAATACTTTTCTAAAGCTAAATGACTGTAACTTTCAACCAATCTGACTGTTTATCCAAAATAAAAGATTTAAAACAGTCAATATTTAGTTTGCTGTGCTAGTATGTTTAATTATTTAGGAGTAAAACAATTTTTTGAAATGATAACACCACTTGACGGACACAAGGATGAAAGTTTAACAAGTTTATTAAGCACAACACACAGAATGTACTGACGACTGGTTCGGGCCTGGGTTCTGGTTTCACCGGAGTCTGCGTGAGAGACAGAGCAGTTATGGACTGCTGACAGAATTTGATTTCCAAGTGAGTTCTGATTGTACCTTGAGGGTTCTTGTGGTTCTCTTTGGGAGAGTCACTGTTGGTTCTGGAGAAGAATTTATCAGCAGAGTCCGTTAGCTGCTTCAGCGTCTCACGTCTAGCTTGAACAGACCTTGGCTTTGGTTTCCCAGCTCTGGTCCTGAGCTGCTTGGGGGTTCTCAGAGAATCTTCAGGGTTTGGCTCAGAGGGTCGGCTCGGCAGGTTAGCTCTTCCAGAGCTTTCACAGAGAAGACACGGGTTTCCTGGAAACACAGGGAGAGAGGTTAGAATCCGACCTGGATTCAAAGTCATGGAGATAACACAAAGATCTAGGCTTTAGCGCTGACCAACTGGAACAACACTGCAGCGTTGAGGCAAGGTCTGAAGACAGCTTATATAGTGGATCCTCTGATGATCTAGATGAGCTGCAGCTGTGCAGGAGGCTCCCTCAGAGGATCCACGGCGGACTCTGCTGGAGAAAGATGGGATTTTCTCCAGCTCCCAACAGTACCCCCCCCCCTCAACGACCGCCCCTTGGCGGTGCGAAAGAGGTAGATGGGCAGGAACGCTCGTACTCCTCGATAAGTGTAGGGTCGAGGATGTACGAGCCTGGGACCCACTGACGATCCTCCGGTCCGTAGCCCTCCCAGTCGACGAGGTACTGCCATCCACGACCTCGTCGACGGGAGTCTACAATGCGGCGCACTGTGAAGGCTGGATGGCCATCGACCTCCAGGGCGGGTGGTGGGGAGTCGGACTGTGGTCACAGAGGGCTCGAAGAAACAGGCTTGATCTGGGAGACGTGGAATGTAGGGTGGATTCGGAGGGACTGAGGTAATTGGAGACGAACAGCTGAGGGGTTGATGACTCGTGAGATCTTGAAGGGTCCAATGAATCTCGGGGAGAGTTTTCGAGACATCCCCTTGAGGGGGATGTCTCGAGTGGAGAGCCACACTTCCTGGCCTTGAGAATACTCGGGAGCGGGACGTCTCTTGGCGTCGGCGAAACGTTTAACTGACTCGGATGACTGGTTGAGTGTGGCGATGGTCTCCCTCCAAATCCTCTGACAGCGACGGATGTGTTGGTTGACGGACAGCACCGATATCTCTCTCTCATCTGCAGGGTAAAGAGGTGGTTGGTATCCGAGACTGACCTGGAATGGGGACTGTCCAGTGGATGCAGAACGGAGAGAGTTGTGGGCGTATTCTATCCACGGGAGGTATTGACTCCAATCCACGGGGTTATTGGAGGTGAGACAGCGGAGGGTGGATTCCAGCTGCTGGTTCATTCGTTCTGTCTGGCCGTTTGATTGAGGGTGGTAACCTGAAGTGAGAGATGGTTTGCAACCGAGAGCAGAACAGAAAGCCTTCCATACCTGTGAGATGAATTGTGGACCTCTGTCCGAGAGGATTTCCTGGGGAATGCCATGAAGCCGGAAAACATGTTTAATAAGTAGCTGGGCTGTCTGGAAGGCCGTGGGAAGTTTCCTGAGGGGTACTAGATGGCAGGACTTCGAGAAACGATCAACAATGGTTAGTATGGTGGACATACCTCGGGAGACAGGGAGACCGGTGACAAAATCAATGGCTATGTGGGACCAAGGACGCGAGGGGACAGGAAGTGGTTGGAGCAGGCCTGAAGGTGGTTGGTGTGAGGCTTTGTTGCGGGCACATGTAGGGCAAGCCAACACATACTCCTTTACGTCTTTGTGGAGTGTGGGCCACCAGAAGCGCCTGGAGATGAGAGCAACTGTCCTACTCACTCCTGGATGAGCGGTGAATTTGGCGGCATGCATCCACTGGATCAGACGGGACCTAACAGAAGATGGGACATATGTACGATTAGGCGGACCGGTACCTGGATCTGGTTCTGAGGCTAGGGCAGAGTTGATTAGGTCCGTTATCTCCCAATTGACCACTCCAATGGTACATGAAGCTGGAAGGACAGGTTCAGGTGTCTCTGGATGATCGACGGAGTAGAGACGAGAGAGAGAATCGGGCTTCACGTTCTTGGATCCGGGTCTGTAGGAAATGATAAGGTTGAAACGTGAGAAGAAGATTGACCACCTGGATTGGCGAGGATTTGCCTGCTTTGTTGACTGGATGTAAGCCAGGTTCTTGTGGTCTGTCCACACAAGAACCGGATGCTCAGCTCCCTCCAGCCAATGTCTCCATTCTTCCAACGCCAACTTAATAGCCAGGAGCTCTCGGTCACCCACGTCATAGTTCTGTTCAGCGGAAGAGAGTCTACGAGAGAAGAAAGCACATGGGTGTATTTTCTGATCAGAGTCGAGCCTCTGGGAGAGAACCGCTCCAACCCCAGAATCTGAAGCATCCACCTCTAGGATGAACTGTTTTGTTGGGTCAGGTTGAATTAGAAAGGGAGCTCTGGAAAACAAGGATTTGAGTTTCTCAAAAGCAGCTTGAGCCTCGGGAGTCCACTGAAAAGTTCGTTTAATGGAAGTCAGAGAGGTTAATGGAAGGGCGGTTTGACTGTAGTTTCTTATGAATCAACGATAGAAGTTAGCGAACCCTAAAAACCTCTGTAGCTGTTTTCGGTTTTCAGGAACTGGCCAGTCTAAAACTGCTTTGATCTTGTCTTCTGAAGGTTTTACCTGGCCGCCCTCGAGCACAAACCCCAAAAAGGTGACTGAAGGTTGATGGAATTCGCACTTCTCGGCTTTCACGAACAGCTTATTTTCCAGTAGTCTCTGTAAGACAAGACGGACATGTCTCTTGTGTTCATGGAGGTCCTTGGAATAAATGAGAATGTCATCAATGTACACAAAAACAAACACGTTGAGGAAATCTCTGAGAACATCATTAACCAAAGCCTGAAAGCAGGCAGGAGCGTTTGTTAAACCGAAGGGCATCACCAGGTATTCGAATTGACCCAAGGGTGTCTTAAAGGCAGTTTTCCATTCATCGCCCTCTCGTATCCTAAGGAGATGATAGGCGTTTCTTAAATCCAGCTTGGAAAACACTGTTGCACCCTGTACAGGTTCAAAAGCAGAGGCGAGAAGAGGCAGTGGGTATTTATTTTTAACTGTGATCTGATTCAAACCTCGATAATCAATACAAGGTCTCAGGGAACCATGCTTCTTGCCCACGAAGAAGAAACCGGCGCCCAATGGAGAGGATGAAGGGCGAATTATTCCAGCAGCTAATGATTCGTTGATGTATTTTTCCATTGTTTCTCTTTCGGGCTTGGAAATGTTATACAATCTGCTGCTAGGAAGGGGTGCACCAGGTAAAAGTTCAATGGCGCAATCGTATGGTCTGTGTGGAGGTAGGGACGTCGCACTGACCTTACTGAAGACAGGGGCTAAGTCATGGTACTCAGAGGGAACTGAAGAAAGGTCAGGAGAGTCCATCTCCCCCCCACCACTAGGAGGCCCCACCATAGGGGCAGCAGAACGAAGGCAGGTTTCGTGGCACGTAGTGGACCATGATTCCAGAAGATGTTTAGTCCATTTAATGTGAGGGTTATGCTTCTCCAGCCACTCGAAACCGAGGACCAGCGGAGAACATGCAGAGGGAAAAACAAAGAAAGTTATTGTCTCTCGGTGGTTACCTGACAGAAGTAGCTCGAGGGGCTGGGTTTGGTGGGTAACACGGTGGCAGGGCCGGCGATTGCTATAGGCGAGCTAGGCAATTGCCTAGGGCGACAAATGTTTTGGGGGCGCCCTCTATACTTAGCGTCGCCCTTAGGCTTACTTCCCATTAATCATAGAATTAGAAAAAAAAGCGAATTAAACCGGTTATGAAGCGTCCGTCAGTTTGACTTAACCTTACGTATATATAAATAGCAAAATATGAACAAATAAATATACCACCGTTTTTTTATTTATTTTTTCACATTTAAGAGAAAATCGGAAAAGATTCTGATCACTTTTCAAGCGCCCTCCAACCCGGAAGTCGTGACGTCAATCACTGCAGCATGTCCACCAATATTTTGGAATGAAATTGTAAGCAAACAGATATTAAAAGTAAAACAAGTGAATTCTGACACTTAACTTTGCTCGCGACTCGAGGATGGCTGAACGGAAAAGACTCCCCTCTCCTCCTCCAGCTGCTGCCGCAGTCGGCCCGTCTTCATCATCCACTCAGAGTACCACTGGTAAGCGCACACAGACTTTGTAGCTTGTCCGGTCAGTTAAAAATATTAATTGTGAAATCCGTGTTGTAATCGGAAGCATACAAGCTAGTTAGCTTGAAAAGTAAATAAAGTTTCAGACGTGCTGCGTGATGATGTGTTCAGATTGGCTCAGTAAAATGACAATTAGGTTATCATGATGCGTTCAAGTGTAACGTAAAGAAAACGGGAAATTTTGTTTTTGGCGAAAAACATGAGTAATACAGTTGTATATGCTCTATATATAATTAAACTACTGATGCCAACATTTATTAAAAATTACATTTAATTTAAAATACAATTATTTATTTGTTAAATATTTTCCTAATCACTAAAAACATGATGAAAAGTGACAGTAGACAATACATTAACCAACAATTGTGAAAATATATTCTAGTTAGTTTTATGTCATTTCCAAGTGGCCTATTACATTAGCCATGTTTATCTAAGGCTAGAAACGTTTTTGTTATGCTCACTTGTTAAGCAATAGAAGCAATACCAGTTCTGTTAATAAAATTTTGTTGCATCGTCTTTCCACCAAATAACAGAAAAGTATCGATAGTGGTATCGATAAAGACTCGGATCGATAAGGAGTATCGATAAAGGTATCGATATCAATAAATATTAACGATCCCCATCCCTAATGTTGACATTTTTTTCTCAGAATTATGTGCTATATTATTAGCTTGAGAATGGGTAGAAGATACTAATATAAATCAAATATTTTGTAGTGATTATCTGCATTGAGTATTTAAAAGGGATGTACAAATAATCATCAAAATATATGAAGTTATGGCTGTTCATCATAGAATATGTGAACAAAAAAAAAAACAACAACTTCAAACTTTTAATTTTGTAATGGTATTCATAAAAGCACTTTTGTTTGTAGAGGGTTAATCCTTTCTTTAATCACTAATCAATGTCAGAAATCAGGGTAAATATACCTGATATATTTTATTTAGAGGAAAATTTTGTTTATCTCATTTCTATTTATGTTCAAATGATTTAATTGAACTGGAAAAGAAAATTTAATTTAATGTTTATCAATTACTTTTTTATGTAGTCCTTGGTTGAAGAATTTCTTAAATTTATTATTTTTTATTGTTATCTGGTAATTTCTGAAATTGATTTATTTAATATTTGTTTAATGTGTGTTAAATTTGTTAATTGTCTGAAATAAATTCATTCAATGATTCAATCCAGTTTTTTAGTTATACTTTACCTAAGTGTCCTTACAGATGGTTGAAAGTGTTTTTGCACAGTCCTAACTTTGAGTGTGTAATAAATTATTTAAAATAAGAGGTACTGAAACCTATTCTGGTATTTGTCTATGCATCACTCCATGCTAAGTTACAGTTTTTTCTGAATGCTTAAACACAACCTTGATTCTTATAGCACAATTTCTAAAACTATTAATACTTATAGCAAATCCACTCACTGAGTTCACAAAACTATAAGAACAAACACTGCTTTGCACTCAATTTGCAATTTTGTAACACACACTTTGCACAACTGTAGGCACAATTCACCGCACAGCACTCTTTGTGGAACTGTAAACACAACTCAATGAAGCACTAAACAGATGCTGAAAACAGTACTGGTATTTTGGGGGGGGGGGCGCAAAACTCAATCTCGCCTAGGGCAACCAAAGGGCTAGAACCGGCCCTGCACGGTGGAGTCTTTTTCCGTCTATGGCGGACACACTGAGAGGCTGAGAGAGAGGAACGGTTTTAATCTGGAGTTGCTGGACGAGGTTAGAGTCAATTAGGTTACGCTCACAGCCTGAGTCGATGAAAGCGGAGAAAGAGAGACTTTAGTTATCACAGAAGAGCGTGGCAGGCAGCAACAAACGAGGAGATTTTATTGTATTAATTTGGCCCGCCAGACTCCTCAGATCCTCTGGCGGGCCCCGGCTTTTGATTTTGCCGGACAGGAGGCGATGAAGTGTCCACTCTCGCCACAGTAGATACATAGCTTACTTAGGAAACGCCTCTGTCTCTCCTCAGGAGTGAGCCTAGTGTGTCCCACCTGCATTGGTTCAAAATCCCTTTCCCCCGAATGAGAGGCTTGAACAGGCAATGGTAGAGACTGGGACTTAGACCTCTGAGTGGGCATCTGCTCTGTAGAGGGAGAACACACAGTCACGTTAAGAGACGCAGGAGAGAAATTGCTCTGCTTCTTAGAACTGTTTCTGGCTCGAATCCTATTATCAAGTCTAATGGAGAGGCGAATTAAATCCTCGAGGGAAGCAGGTTCGTCGAGGGTTGCTAGTTCATCTTTAATCTGTTCATTTAATGCCATGAAGAAGGCTCCCTTCAAGGCGCTTTGGTTCCATCCGGAAGCTGCCGCCTTAACCCGGAAGTTTATTGTAAAATCTGCCACCGATGAATTTCCTTGTTTAAGGCTGAAAAGAGCTCTGGAATCAATAGTTTGGTCAGTTTCCTGGTTGAAAACCTGGGTAAATTCAGCAATGAAGTCAGAAAAACGGCAATTTAAACTGTCGTCAGTGGCAAATCTTGCCTGAGCCCATTCCAAGGCTCTTCCTGTTAACTGAGAAAGAATAAACGTTCTCTTCTTGTGATCTGTGGAAAAGCTACCAGGAGAGTTCTGAAAAATCAACCGACACTGGAATAAAAATCCTTTGCAATCTTTCATGTTACCGGTGAATCGTTCAGGGAGACTAGGACGAAATTCTGATGACGTCACAGGTTGTGACCTCGGGGGAGGGACTGGACCCGGAAATGGGTGCTGAACAGATGCAGCATTAGCGCTATTCAGGAAATTGGCACAACTCTGTAGCATTTGGTTATGAGTTCCAACAAGATGGTATAACTCACGGAGCGTTTGGGTTTGTCCTTGTAGTTGAGCATCCTGTTCCTCCAAACGACGGGTGAGGTGATCTGCTGGGCCTTGAGTTTGGCCGCAGTGTTCTGTCATGATGGGTTCTCTAATGGAGACCCAATTATGCAGAACACCACTTGACGGACACAAGGATGAAAGTTTAACAAGTTTATTAAGCACAACACACAGAATGTACTGACGACTGGTTCGGGCCTGGGTTCTGGTTTCACCGGAGTCTGCGTCAGAGACAGAGCAGTTATGGACTGCTGACAGGATTTGATTTCCAAGTGAGTTCTGATTGTACCTTGAGGGTTCTGTGGTTCTCTTTGGGAGAGTCACTGTTGGTTCTGGAGAAGAATTTATCAGCAGAGTCCGTTAGCTGCTTCAGCGTCTCACGTCTAGCTTGAACAGACCTTGGCTTTGGTTTCCCAGCTCTGGTCCTGAGCTGCTTGGGGGTTCTCAGAGAATCTTCAGGGTTTGGCTCAGAGGGTCGGCTCGGCAATTTAGCTCTTCCAGAGCTTTCACAGAGAAGACACGGGTTTCCTGGAAACACAGGGAGAGAGGTTAGAGTCCGACCTGGATTCAAAGTCATGGAGATAACACAAAGATCTAGGCTTTAGCGCTGACCAACTGGAACAACACTGCGGCGTTGAGGCAAGGTCTGAAGACAGCTTATATAGTGGATCCTCTGATGATCTAGATGAGCTGCAGCTGTGCAGGAGGCTCCCTCAGAGGATCCACGGCGGACTCTGCTGGAGAAAGATGGGATTTTCTCCAGCTCCCAACAGATATATCTCTATGTAAAATTTTGATCCAGTCCTACCACTAATCAATCAATCAATCAATCAATCAATCAATCAATCAATCAATCAATCAATCAATCAATCAATCAATCAATCAATCAATCAATCAATCAATCAATCAATCAATCAATCAATCATATTTTCCTGTCAATCAAGAAATACTGAGCCCTTTTAATAATAAAATAACAGTTTGAGCATGATAGACAGCTAGATCATATTATTATATTCCATAGATTTGATTATTTACATATATCCCTCATCTTCAAAATATCTTCAATTGGTATTCAAAGCCCATACAGACTGTAATAATGTATGCATTTATGTTATGTCAAATACATTTATGACTGCCATGCCCAACTGTCTGTGTGTTGGGAGAACAGATGAAAGTGCAACTGAAGTTCAAATTATGGTAGAATAGTTAATGCCATTAGTTAACGGCTAGTAAATGAAGGGAACTCATCTTTCAAAGCCTTTTCTGTCCTATTTCAGCATTTTACTGTACTGAGTGGATCAGAAAAGAGATTAACATTAATGTCATACTGGCATTTAAACCCTTATTGAAGTAAAGTTTCTTAATAAATTCAAAATATATTAGCATCTATTTAGCCATCATGGGGTTACCATGCAATCCCTGCTTATGCTGGTTGGCTTTGAAAACACAATAAAACAGATTAAATGTTAAAGGTTATGGCTGTTTAGGCTGGAAAAACTTTCCCTTTCACTATTGATAAAAATGGTTGATTTTTTTTTTCACTTTAAGGAAGCAGAGGTGCCTCCAGTGGGTCTTAGGGCTGTCAGCGTAGGTACCAGATCTACTTGGGTGGTGATTTGTTTGGGGCCCAACCCTTGCTGATGGTGTCATCATTTGGCAACGCCACTAAGACAAACTGTATTTTACCCATTTAATAAGAATCGCATCTCTTCTGGGGTCTAAACACATTATTACTTATATTTGCAATTATTTTATATTTACTTTGAAAACCTAAAGGAGTAGAAAGTATAAAACAATAATTCTTAGTCTTGAAGGAAAGTACTGCATTCTAACACAGATTGAGCTCTGCCATTTAACAAGGTGACACCTAGTCTCAGGCTGTGTCTGAACGTCCTCCCTAATCAATATATATGGCACTATATAGTGTCTATGCCATTTTAGTAGAATATCTGGATGAAAAAGTAGAGGACTCAAAATTTCCCACAATGCACCTTGAAAAGTATCGATCATCCATGGTCACTGGATGAGCAGATATTTCCCAGACTGTTTCACGAGAGCTCTCTTCGCTAGCATTATGGGATTTGCTGTGGCAGTGACTAATAACAAAGATGGCGAAGGCAATGTGAGCTAATGTGACCTGTGAGCTACTGTGCACACTAGCCACAGCACTACCCTGCTCTGCCTTTTATACCATGGTCTTGCAGATACTTAGTTCACCAAAAACAAATCTTTTCAGTTTTGTTATCCATCAGGTAAAACTTCATTGAACATAAAACACACCAAAACGATATGCTCCCGACTTGGCACATGGACACTTCATTATGTAATACGTAATGAATGTTTTACATCATTGTGGTTGCCAACACATCAACGTTCAGCCAATCATATAGTGTAAAGTCACTGGCATGTGTTGGCCCTGAGTAGATCTGACCAACCCAATGTATGTGGTACCTACACTGGTAAGTTAAAAGCTAAGTGGGCTAGCTGTGTCCTTTGGGGGGAAAAAAACCCCAGATGTTTCTTGCTGTTCCTTAGTACTGCAACCCGTGGAAGAAGGCTGCTTTGATTCAGTTTCTGCTGGATATTATGGCCAGGTTGCACCTGTAAAACTCAGAGAGAGAGGGAAGCAATTAGCTTGAAGCTGCGTTGTTCTTGGACGCAGGGTTTATTTAACTATTTGATTGGGGTTTGAAGAACTTTGGTACTTTGCCAAAAGGACAAGCGTTCAGGTGATCTAAAAGGGTTCATCTCTGGATCCATGAGCAAAGAGAAAGAGGGGTGGCTGAATGTTGCTTTATAGCAGGCTTCGCATGGATTCCAGAATTTCCTTTAAAGCTTCATCTTTTTGGGAGTGTCTTGCATTCTGGGAAAATCCTGATCCAATTAATGTTTAAGAACAACAGCTATCAACAAATTGTTCTTCATACTGCTTTTGTTTGTGCTTTGCTTAATTTCTCCATCCAAACCATTCCAGTTTGCATAGATTATTATCTGATATCTCATTTTTCTAACTTCATATCCATCCATCTGTTCCCACTTATTCCGTTAGGGTCCAGGTGGGGCCAATGCCTATCTCTGGCAGTCTGAGCAAGAGGCAGGGGACACCCTGGACAATACGCCAAGCTATTGCAGGGCAACACAGAGACACATAGACATACAAACATGCACACCTGCACAATTTAGCAATGTAAATTGATGTCATTTGACTTTGGGAGGAAGCTGGGGTACATGGAGAAAAATCAAGCATACACCCAGAACATGTAAACTCCATACAGGAAGGCCCCAGGCTGGGAATCAGACCTATACCCGTCTTGCTGCAAGCCAACAGCACCGCTAATCGCTCCACCGTGCAGCCCTCTAACTTCTCCCATGAAATTGTATCCATCTTTTCCTGAATGTGTCCTAGCAATAGCTTATGTTCATTTTGTTCATATTTTGTTCACCTGGTTGCCTATGAGTGCATAACGTGCAGACAGTCTAACTGAACACATAGTGATTTCTAGAGGTTAAAGCATGGGACAGTTTTGGATGAGTTCCAAGGCTGACTATGGTGAGCACACTTAAAATAAAACACCCCTGACATTCAGCTACACTTCTGACATTCCTGTCTGTTGTGTCAGAGGCTTTAAGGTAAAATCAACCATGTGACTTAAAATAAACACCTTGACAGCATCTGCCTCATATCAAAATATGTTGCTGATGGATGAGTCCCGCTGACTGTCAATGCACAAGAACAACCCGACCTAAATATTTAGGTGTTGTTTACTTTAAAAGTGCTTATCGTTGCATAATATAATAATAATATTTGCTGACATTACAGAAAACTGAGAACCCAACCTTTATTAATAAAAAAGGCCCAACATCGTTTCTGCTTGAGAATGCTGTGGAGGAACAAACTTTGATTATCTCTGCTATTGAGATGTTTCCTGCTGTACGACAGAGAACGTCCCCACAGAAAGTATGGATGTAGTGTGGTATGCCAGCAATACTGCATCTGACAACTCCTACTGTAGCAGCGGGTCATCAAGACTGATCAGTGAAGCTGTGGCCCACTCTTTAGCCCAGAAATCTACTGAAGAACTTTCCTTCAACAGGTCACATAGATCTATGTCCACCCGGGACATTCTCTTTTTACCTAACTCTTTTATACCATAACTCATACACATAAAAACAGTAACATCTAAAGGGTGGAAAAGAATATCATGGGACCTGAAAAGTCCTTGCTTTACATTGAAGTCATCTTTTTTAAAGTCAATTTAATGGTATACAAAGATATCTTCTCTCAGCTCTAAGTACAAGTAGCCCTCACACAAAGTATGACCTACCAGTCCAGTAAATGGACCACTACCCAATTATTTGCCTAAGATTTATTTTCCATACCTAATGTACCTAATACTGACACTGCTAAAAGCAAGTGTTCCAAAAGAACATTTTGTTGTGTGGTGTGCAGTGACACTGTAGATGAGTCTTTGTTTAAAATGTCCCACATTTGGTAACCTTGCCTGCAAAATGAATCCATCTTGTACCGCTCCAACATAAATAGTTTTTAGTCCGACCTAAAATATGTTAGCCAATCAAGTTGCAGGTTTATGGTTCAAGGCGGGACATACAGCTGTGACATAAGCAAAAGCTGCCGAACCACAATAAACATGGAAGTGAGGTTTCCCGCCATGTTTGGTCAGAATCCACAATTTCATCTTTGAAACAGCATATACTGTAGGTGTAAGTTGTGGTTTCTCATGATGCATGCTGCTATTTCATTGTACTTTCCTTAAGAGATCACTCAGGACAAACTCTTTAAAAAACATTTCATTATGTATCTGTTTTAAATACCAGGAGACATGACAACAGATTTTGATAGAAATTATAATCTTACTCAGATCAGAGAAGTTGCTTAGGGTTACAGAAGGCAGTACTTACCAACCGGGCCCAAATCACAGTTAGAGAAGCCTTTTATACAACTGCAGTATCCCACATCATCACATCAAAGACATTTGCAGATGAGGAGACATCCATGGCTCAAGCCTTATCAAAATATTACACTTTGTTCTTAGATCAAGGACACCGCTCTCTTTCCATTCCCAAATCTTTGCCACTTACATAAGGAAGATGATAACTGTATTGCCAGACAATGGAACTGTCCTAATTAGATAAACTACTTGGAAAAACATTAATTCAGGCAGGAATTATTGGGGTTTAACAGACTCACACATCTTTAATAATAATAATAATAATAACACCCTAAATGATTTTATCAGACCGTTCAAGATTAATAATTTGTTAACCAAAATCTAAGTGCTGCATATTATCAATCTTGCTTTTGCCACCTTACTGTCTAGTAAGTGGACAATACAAGTTAATAAATTCAGAAAAAACTTTTTTAATCTGCCAAAAAAAATAATGCTTTTAATTTCAGAAACTTTAGATGATTCAGAGTTTAATTTTATATTTTTATTTAAAGTTTTTTTTTTTTTTTTTTAAATTTTTTTTATAAAAATGACCCCTGACTGCTGTATATATTTTTGCCAGTAAAGGTTTGTAAGATACACAAGTTTTGGGGGGAACCCTACAACTAAGGTCAGTGGATTTAATGACGTCATTAAATTCCCTTTGTGACTTACTTCTGGCAGTAAGGATGGATTTCTGCAGATTTCATTTGCTTTTCCGTGTGTACTTCCGACATTTATTCTAGAATTGGCAGAGCCCTGCCCCTGAAGTACAGTACTCTTCAAAATAGGGGGCTAAAAGTGACCAGAATGTCACAAAAAAGACCAGAGAGCGATCAAAAGTTTGGATTGCTGAGTATTATTGGAATAGGTTCAATTCTGCTGCTTTGATGCCAAACCTTTGCTTTAAATGAGGCTATAGAAAATTCCAAATTAACCAATTAAAAATTCACAGGAACAGCAGCGAAAAGCAATCAACAATTGAATTGTTAGTTATCAGCTAAATAACATGCTGCTTTTATTGTTTTATTTTTATTTATTTATTTTTATTTTATCTTTGGTTTTTTCAATTTTTTTTTTTCAAATATCCATTATCTATTTTCCATTATCCATTACTGCAAAAATGTCCACAGCTGTTATTGATTTTTTTTTATATTCCAGATACATATTCCAAATACAGGGTATTATATTTTAAAAACACTGTTCAGCACAATAATGTATTTGTTTTATTTTTCTATCTGTTATTTTTATACACTTTTCTAAGGTGCACATTGTGTGACCACTTCTGCCATAACCATTTCCTGTGGTCACTCCCCAATTTCCCCATTGTGGGACAATAAAGGGATTTTCTATTCTACTTCTAGAAGTAACTTCTAAAAATAAAAGAAGTCTATGTAAACATTGCCATGAGTTTAGACAAGAAAAGAAGGGAATTACTTTTATCAAAGAGTGGATTACAATCTGCTAAAAACAAAACTAAATGATAAATATTTTTGATTTAATTTTAATTTACAAACCATTTTGTTTGGTATAGCTTCTCTAATAGTTGAACGTTGATCTGCAAAGTCAAGTTTGGAATTTCACAATGTCTGAGCTGCAGATAACTTTTCATTGCCGACATCAATCAAACCTTTGCCTGCTCCCAACCTTAACCTCTGTTTGTTATTTGTCAGAGTGATTAACAGTCATTTATCCTATTACTGCACAGCATGCTGACTGCAATAACAAAATATTTAGCTTCTTGGCTGTCACGCCACATGAGGAGAGGATACTGCAGGCCCAGACTTTCTGAGAGACATCACTCTCAGCTAATCTATCTGACTGTATTTGTTTTATTTAATTCTACAAATTTTAGTTTTTGGCGTCTAAATGGCAAATATCATCCTGAAATTCTAAAAATCCTGACACTTTGCGCTTCGGAATAGGGACAATGATAAAAATCATGAAAGAACTGATAAGTATCTGTTATTGATTGACACTTGGTTAAAAAAAAGGAGGCATCATTAATTTTTAAAAAAACTGACAACTCATTTTTTGTAAACTCTGAGTTTCAACGTGTTCACAGATGTTTGGACAGCTTTATTCTCAACAAATATGCAAATTAATAAAAAAAAAATATCCTTACACGAATTTAAAGTGCTGCAAATGAAAAAAACAACAACAAACAAACAAAGAGAAACCCCTGACCTCATTTGGTCATGCCATTAACATTGAACTAATGCATGGGCTGTTTTTCCAGGTAGGACTGTGCCTCATTTATCAGTGTCAGATGAAAGGTTCTGTAAGACAAACATCCATTAAGTGCTCAGACTAAGTGTTTCTTCTTTTAAAATATTATATGAGAGTGATTTGCTTTTTGTTTTTTTTTAAGAGTAAAGGGATTATTGATTTTCATTTAAGGAGGCAAAGAGTTTATTTCAAACTCTCAACTAATTTGCAAATATCATTTAATATTGAGGATTAGTGCCAGTGTTCTTATTGGAAGTTTTTTTTACTCTAAGATAATAAAACAAACATATTTCACTATAACTACACTTGTCTATGAGTGGAGGGTAATCATAGTGAATGCTCTAAAACAGACTCATCGTGATAAATCCCTTTTGTTGACATGCTGATGAATGATCTTGGTCAGCACTTAGTGATAAGTAGATGCAATGACAGGAGCACATTTATCTTAGTGCAGAATTTTACTCTCAGGTGGGTTCACACAGAAAGCTGAAGTGACCGTTGAACGTTTGTGTAGCTCTCACTTTCAGTACTAAAAGTCCTATGAAAGAGGGCGTCATATATGTGTCATTGTAGACAGCCTTCCACCAAAAGCTGTTTTATTTTTCTCAATGTTGGAGTTTTTTAACTTCTCTCAAAACCTATATAAGTGTAGGTTCGACACATTTTTAAAGGGAGCATCATTTTTTAAATTCTTTTAGAAGAAAATGGTTTGTGGTTTTTTCGTATAAATGCAGAAGGAAATATTTGTCTAATTTGTGTGAAATGGAAACCAGTTTTAGATAAAACTTTTTCGTTTTATTTATCTTTTTTTTAAATAAGGCGAGTTGAGTGGGTAAAGGTAATTTAATGTTAAAAAAGGTCAAACAAATAAATGTAAGCTGTTTTCGTTTTCTAAATCAACTTCCTGCCCAGATAGATAGATAGATAGATAGATAGATAGATAGATAGATAGATAAATAGATAGATAGATAGATAGATAGATAGATAGATAGATAGATAGATAGATAGATAGATAGATGGGCTGTAATCTTTCTTTATTTCTTAAAGAAAACTGAGAATCTTTAAAAGTCTTTATCTGCAGGTCAAAGCATTTCTGAATTGTATTTCTACTCCCTCTCTGTCTAAGTTTCTCCCTGGACCTTCAGAACTCATTGTAAATATGTTACTGAAAGGAATTTATTTTCACTTGTGTCCTTGGCTCAGATTGTTTCCCTTACATTTCTGGCTTGATTCAATCAACAACACTGTATATCAATGTTTATACAGTTTGACCAGATCCCTTTCACCGCTCCTCTGCTGCCCTCTGATTATGTTTTCTCCCTTTCCTGTGATGTGTGAAAGAGGTGTGACCTTTTAGGCCGAGAATAACTCTTAAGGAAAAGGGTTGAGCTTTACTCTTTCAGAGCTGCTAAAATTTTAAATGCTTTTAAAGTTTTTCAGTGGATTATACTTTTTTTTTACTTTACTTTTTACTTTGCAAAAGCTGCTACACCTGAGAAATTAAACTATATACAACTTATAAGAGAGGCAGTTTATCTTTTAAGAGATATAAATTAGTTTTTTTAGCAGCAGCAAGGTGATTCCCAAAGAGCTATTACTCAAACTTTGGACCTGAATGGATGACAGAGCGGTTCATGTTCTAAAGAAAACATTTCTAACTGTTGAAATACTTAAGAAGCAAGGCGTAAACCAAATTAAGAATGCTTTAAAACTTAAGCACATTCCCTTGCATGTCCCTTAGGAAATATTTTACAGATATGTTTACTTTAAAAATAGATTTGCTCTACTAATAAATGCGATTTCTTTGATTGTGACAGCTGCCTTTCAACCAAAAGATAAAAAACAAACTAAACATAAATCAATAATTCAATTTCCTTTTAATACAAAAATCTTTTTGGTTTAGACTCTGGGACTGAAAGATCAGCATGTAAATCCCCCTTTTTAAAAAGAATATATCTCATGCATTTATCTGCATTCACTGACCATTAAGGTGCTGGGACTGATCACTTTATCATTCTTATGACTTCAGCATCGGTTCAGAGGCTTTCCTCCACCTCCGTCTCTAATTCATCATTCTTTATAGAGACTAATAGGCGAGTGGTGACACCAGGGAGAGCTGCAGCTGACTCTCGGCTGCTCAAATCCACTCAGACTGAAGGGTTTTCATTTGCCTCAAAGACATGGTGGTATTCATTTGCTGCAGTGGCACACAATTTTCTCCTGGCTTGGAGCAAAGTGTGTGAATCTTTACAAGCCCTCCAAAACGGAGACATACGGCGTGAGTTCACAAATGCACATCCTAGTTGCCTCCTACTGTTATTATTACCTATCTCATATTAAATGCCTCATGTTTTATTCAATAATTGGGGAAAACACTGAGCAAATTTATGGCTGTAAGGTAACAATTCAGATGCATAAATAAGAATATTCAACAAATAAAATGATTACAATGAGCATTTATCTGTTAGGACCACAACAAAATGTGATGAACAAAATAAATCTGTAATGTGCTGCAAATTTAACAAAGGGATTGGAGCCATGAGTTGTTGTATCGCTTCAGATATTTGGGGTTGTTGCAGAAATAAGCAGCATATATCTACATGAGCCTGTAAAAAACAGATCAGGTGTAGGATTTTTTTTTTCTATTTTAGCTGCCATTAAAGTTTATTCCTCAAGCTTCAGAGGGTGATTGTTAAGTCAGAAGTTCGCAATGTTTCTGCGAAAAAAGAATATTTTTTTGAATGAGAAAAAAAGGTGTGTGACGCGTTGTTTGATTCTCACCAGCTATAAAAACAAACTATCAAATAAACACAAAAAACAAGGTTAATGTTAGAAAACTGATTTATTTATTTATTTTTTGCTAATTCTAATCTCACCCAGAAAAAATACACACTTTGCTATGCTGTATTATAAAATTGCCTTTGCCTGCTGATGAATTCTTCTGTTGCTGCTTTTCTTACACAAACTTAAAACTGAATAAAAACAATATTATGTTTCCAAAAGAAGATTTCATAAGTAAAAGAGAAAGCTTGTGAAATGTGCATGTGAAAAAGCATGTGAAAAGTACTTGGACCCAAAACCTAATAACCTAATAAATGGTAAAAAAAATAAAAATAAAATAAAAACCCAAGTGTTTTCTATAACAGGCAACAATTCTTATACATCACTTTGCCTTAGTATTTTCTGAAGAATTGTTGTAAGTTAAGTCTTTGAAGAATGTTATATGACATCAACTGTCCTTTTAAAGCAATACTATTGCATCTCGAACTTTTACTAGACCCTTTCAAACTTTCTTTTCTTGTGGGCCATTTAGTACAGGTTTTCTCGTTTATATTCAAAGTGGCCTTGAGATAATATAAGTTAACTAACTGTAGGATATTCTCCTTCAGGATCTTAGGATAGAGAGCAGAATTCATACTTCCATTCCTCATTACGAATCACTCAGATTCTGAAGCAGTCCAAGATGATCACACTACAATCACCATGTGTCACTGATTGTATAATGTTCTTATTCTAAAATATTGTCCCATTCTAACAGCTGAAAAATATATATTTCCAAAATCCAGGAAATTATATTGACACCATTTGCAGACTAAAATAGAGTTAGAGTTAGAGTTCTTTGCACATTAGCTCTTGATTTTTTAGACTGTGTACTGCTGGTTGAGATACTCTGCTTTTCTTTGTGTTGCTGGACAGTTTAATTGCACCATCTTTCCGATTTCCTCTGTTACTGTATAATTAGTAGATCTATAAATATGATTCAGAAATAGATTGTGCCGGTTTTCAGTTACATTTTGATTTTTATTTTCAATATCACCTCCTTAATTATCATACAAAAACATGGCTTTAGTACAAACATGGTTATTTGGATAAATAGTTACTTAACAAAACTTCTTTAGTTTCTTCAGTTGGGTCTTGTGTTGTCTGACGTGGTCACACTGAACAAGGGGATCCACACTGATAAGGGTCTGTTTTAGGGCCCTTATTCTTTTCAATCTACATTTATCAAATCTGTGATCAGCTTGAATTTTCCTCCAACCGTATGTATGCAGATGATACAGTTCTATATTCATCAGCACCCTCTCTAGATGCAGTTAACTCAAATCTTCAGACTGAGGTGCTCTGAGGTATAAAATAGGTTCATGGTATAGGACTCACCATTTTCCTTTATATATCCTTGATTTACTTTACAATTATTATTATTATTATTATTATTATTATTATTATTATTATTATTATTATTATTATTATTATTATTATTATTATTATTATATTATTCACTCTTATTACTTTACTATTATTATTATATTCAAAGAAAGAAGCATTGTTATATTTCCTTATACAAAGCCATTTTAGGAATATTGCCATCACAGTAGATTAACTGCTCTTCAGAACATATACAGTCTATTACCATCAGTGTTGAAGCTAACATAGCTAGCAGCACAAGTCGGAGAACAGAATACTGACTGAAAAGGAGTAGTTGAAGCAAGATAATTAAGAGGGGCATATTCAAACACTGTTATTACTAAGTAAGCAGGCCCGACTGAAAAAGAACCATGGAGGCCGAATGAAGTGTTAGCAGTACAGAGGATACAGCACAACAAAACAAATGGGCCATCAGATACCTGCTGCACAGAGAAGTGGACCTCACTGCCATATATGTTAATGTACAGAACTGAACCTACAGGAACAACCTGAGCAATTAGTGGCAGAGGACACAGAGGGAAAGGATATGATATCCTTTGTCAAAGATTAACTATGAAGAACTCTTGAGCATTTCCCTGAAATCAACTTACAAATCAAACGAGCCCACAGATCACTCAGTACAAAACCTAAGAGCAAAGCGATTGCACCACAGTCTTTCACTGGGAAATCCTTGGAGTCTGCTGTGAAAGACATGATTCTCAGACAAGCATGGCTTTATGTCATGATCTTGGCACTGATGACTGGATTATTGGTTCAGTTCATCCAACTGCTTAGCTCCGCCCAGTTTTCAATATCACTCATCAGATCCATTTGTTAAGTTCCTATTTAAACTGCTTGGTCACAGCCATCAGTGCCAGATTATTTGAGACAAAGATTGGAGTTCTCTAGCATACCCAGTGTGTAATTCTGATTGCCTGATCCTGACTAGTTCCTGCTCCTGGACTTCTGAATTTGCCTACCCCTGCTCTGATCTGTTTGCCTTACCTGTCTTCGGACTTCCTTTGGATTCTGCCTGCTAACGACCATGGATCTGCCCCCTAAACCCGGCTTGGATTTCTCTTTGGGAACCTCTTTGGATCTCTGAACTTCTGGCCTGCAGTTCTGCTTCATCATCGACAACGGCTTTGGATTCTCCTTCCGGATACCTCTGGTCTTCCTTGTCTGCTGGCTTCTACTCCTGGAACTCTCTGGGTGGCTTCTACCACATCCTCTGGGAAATCATCTGGCTGGATTCCATTCCTTTCTCTGGGCTCGGACTGAACTTAAAAACCAGGTTAGTCACTCAAGTGTATCATCAGAGTTATTAGGTCGCTGACCTGTGTTTCAGCCTCTACAGAGTTTCCAGTCATCTAGTGCAATTTGACGTGGCACAGATCCCTGAGCACTTAATAAATACTTTTAGTCTGATACTAATAAATACTTTTAGGCCGATATGTGTTGGTGCAACAGAGGGTACAAAAATGACGCTGCTCAATCTTGAGGCTCCTAAGGAAGACTGCCCCAAAATTTTCTAGAATATATCACCAATTTTGGCAAGCAAATAGTGGAAAGCGACTGATTTTCTTTATGGGAAATTCAACTGTGTAGTAAGACCAAGTGGGGATATTCAGCCAACTGGGAGAGACCCTATGCACCAAAAATGACAACACTTAATGCAATCATTAAGGAGTTGGGATTAATTTTTTATCTGGCGTTTTCTTCATCATAGATTGAACAAATGTATTTTTGTATCACAAGCACATGGCAGCTATTCAAGACTGGATATATTCTTAATCTCAGGCAGTAACTAATACAGGGCTACTGAATGTAATATAGAACATATACATATATATAAATATGCTTTAGCAAAGCCAACAAGCTCTCTAGCACAATAATTCATGATATATTATAAAATATATTAAAGCTTTGTTATATCACTTTTCTTTTACATGTGCATATTTCCATGTCTATAAAATGTTGGTTTTGGTTGACAAATTAGCAATTTACTTAAATGCATTTATTGAAAGCTAAGTGATTTGAGTCTATTCATAAAGGCTTGGCTTTACATTATAAAGTGAATAAAAAATGTGTCCATCCCAAAACTGACCAATGTGTTACTATTAAGGAATGTTATTTTTCTAAAAACTACCTTTTCTTTATTTGCAGGTATGCAATTAACTGGCTGAAATGAGTTATGTACCTCATCTTCTAAATTAATAAGAAATTATTAGATGAATTAATGAGCTTTGATAATATCATTTCACCCCTCGCAGTTTAGGGTGTCGTAGGAAGAAGATGCTAAATGACTCCACTCAGAAACCCCTGGTCTGTTAATAGTATTTCCAATAAAGACTAATAAGCTGTGATTAACCAAGATGGTTTCCTTTGGGAAGAAATATATTAGGTCAAGAAACATCTTTTTAAATAATATTTCCAGGTGGTGGAAACAACCTGGAAATGCACAAAATAATTTCTGAGAATTGTATTAACGCTCATGGTTACAATCATGTACATAAATATTATTTAAAGTATAGAAAAGTACACTCAGTATGTATATGCTTTATAAACTGAGTCATTTTAATACCATCATGTCAAATTTGAACTCTGAAACATTAAAAATATAAATCAATACCGTGAATCTACCTTCTGCAAACATAGCAGAGTGGTACAAACAGTTTTCCTCCAACAGGATGTGAAATTACTGACAATCAAGCAGTTTTAATACCTGGACTGCAGATGAAATATGTAATGTAGGCTGTTGACCCTTTTAGGTGCTTACGCCTTGGAGCTTATTCCCAGTTCTTTTGTCTGGAGAGATCACTCTTTTAATAACGTTTTAAAACAACCCCTCTTATAGAAAACAGGTATAAGAATGGACTTAAACTTTAAGATCACTTAATCTAAATTTAGCAGAGATTTGGTAGAGTTACAGAGCTGCGCTCATTGTCTGGAAGTTGTTGCATGCATCAAAAAGAATGAAGAACGAGCCCAGAAAAATGTTTCCGGTGGGTTCTTATACTTTGTGATATTAGTCTACTATCTATCACACCAGCTTGGTATCTCTGTGATAGGTTGTGTCATTATCAGATGTCTGATTCATACTTAAAATTTGCAGACATATGGCACATGTTATTAAACCCGGCTCCTGAGGAGAGTAGCTGTATTTTTAGATTCATATAGGCTGGCCTGAATCTTCTCATTCTTTTCTCCTAACCCCGAGGCATATGCAGGGAAAATGATTACTTTTATTCTGACAAAATGGTTTTCTGTTTCAACTTATCTGAAATTTGGGTAAGACTAGGTACAAAAATGTAATTTATACCTTATATTATAGCTGGGACATTAACTATAGTTAATGGAGAAGTGTACACATCTATTGTATTTAATAACCTGGGCATTTCAGGGTTCAACAAGCCTTTTTTGGAAAGATAAAGATTATGCCTAAAAAACTACAAGTATGCAGCAGGGTCTATGTTTTTGTGAGCTTCTTCTGTGAGATGTGTTGAACTCAACAGAGGCATTTGGATGGTGAAGTTTTGAGGAAGCTCTGCTCTAGTCTTCTGTTGGAGTACCAAGGTGCATTGCTTTAATGAAGACAGCTTAAGAGACATACCTAAGAGCTCTTCAACTTTGCATTTAAACTGATAATTGTTGGTCAAACAACAAGTTGTTTACTCTGGTAAAAAATAGATATGTGAGGATGTTAACCATAGACGATCTTTATCTGTGGTTATGGTTGGGAGTTTTTTGATAAGCAAATTAATTTGTTTTATTCTACCAGTTAGGTTGATACATTTTGCTAAGCCAAAGCAAAAATCTCTTAAGCTGCGTTCACACTAAAAGCATTCTGGGTGTCAAAGTGTCTTATTTACCTTCAAAGTAAATGGGGGACGGCGCTGAGAGGTCCAGTGGCGTAAAGTGCAGCAGTGATCAAATGTAAACATGATATGGAAGTTCAGAGCATTAAAAATGTATGATGCAAATATGCTTGGTTTGGATTGGTGTTATCAGTGTAATGCGGAGTCTGTGACATGATTAAAAGTTTACACAACAGCTCAGCTGTCTGATGGCGGAGGGAATGAGGCTGTTTTTCGGAATCTGCTGGACCTGCATTGAATGATGCAAAGCATCGTCCAAGAGGATTTTATAGAGGGAAGAGGAGCCCCGATGATCTTCTCTGCTGTCGTCAACACTTCTCACGTCTGAGGTGCTGCACACCACACAGTGAGAAAGCTGGTCAGAACGCTCTCTATGGTGGTTCTTTAGAAGGTTGTGAGGATGGGTGGGGGCAGGTGGGCTCTCCTCATCCTTCTCAGGAAGTACATGCACTTTTGTGCTGTTTACAGTCCAGGTGAGGTTGTCTGTGATGAGCACCCCCAGGAATCTGGTGCTGCTTACCACCTCTACAGCTGAGCTGTTGATGAGCAGTGCAGTGGGGTTAGGCTGGTTGTTCCTGGAGTCGACCATTATCTCCTTCGTCTTCTCCACATTAAGGATCAGGCTGTTATTTCTGCACCTGTCCACCAGCTGCTCCACCTCCTTTCTGTAGTCCTGATCGTTGTCGTCTCTGCTGAGTCCCATCACCATAGTGTTGTCTGCAAACTTCACGATGTGATTGGCGGTGAACCTGGGGACGCAGTCTTGTGTCATCCAGGTGAACAGCAATGGGCTCAGGACGCAGCCCTGAGGAGAGCCTGTGCTTAGGATGATGACATCAGAGGTGTTCTGTCTGACCCGGACTGACTGAGGTCTGTTGGTGAGAAAGTCTAGCAGCCAATTGCAGAGGGGTGTATTGAAGCACAGCTATTCCAGTTTTCCTATCAGATGCTGTGTTAAGATAGTGTTCAAAGCTGAACTGAAGTCCAGGAACAGCATCAGTGGAGCGGGTCTGTCAGTAGACAAACTGGGATGGGTCGAATGTGGGGGGGAGACGGGAGACAATGTTTTCTTTACCCAACCAGTTGAAGCACTTCATCATGAAAGGATGACAGGCCAGTAATCATTGAGTGAGGTGACCTGAGGCTTCTTTGGGACTGGAATGATGGTGGCAGACTTAAAGCATGCTGGAATTATAGATTGGTCCTGTGAGTCGTTAAAAATGTCTGTAAAGACACCAGCCAGCTGACCTGCACATTCCTTGTACAATAACATTAGGAGGTAAAGACTAATTGATGGTTGGATGTTATTTTTTCAACAGTAGTGCTGTAGTTTTACAATTTCTTAATGTTATGTTTTTTAATCTTATTTTCTATAAATATTAAAAACAAAAAAGTAAGATTTTGATTTTTGTGTTATGTTCCACAGACCAAAAATACGTATCTGCAAAACCATTGTGTTTAATTCATAGTGAATTTTAAAAAACAGCAAGAAATTAGATTTTTTTCTATACACCCTTTAGTGATTTTATAACATTGCCTAAAGAAGAAAAATGTCACCCACATACACTCACCGGCCACTTTATTAGGTACACCTGTCCAACTGCTCGTTAACACTTAATTTCTAAGCAGCCAATCACATGGCGGCAACTGAGTGCATTTAGGCATGTAGACATGGTCAAGACAATCTCCTGCAGTTCAAACCGAGCATCAGTATGGGGAAGAAAGGTGATTTGAGTGACTTTGAACGTGGCATGATTGTTGGTGCCAGAAGGGCTGGTCTGAGTATTTCAGAAACTGCTGATCTGCTGGGATTTTCACGCACAACCATCTCTAGGGTTTACAGAGAATGGTCCGAAAAAGAAAAACATCCAGTGAGCGGCAGTTCTGTGGGCGGAAATGCCTTGTTGATGCCAGACGTCAGAGGAGAATGGCCAGACTGGTTTGAGCTGATAGAAGGGCAACAGTGACTCAAATAACCACCCGTTACAACCAAGGTGGGCAGAAGAGCATCTCTGAATGCACAGTACGTTGAACTTTGAGGCAGATGGGCTACAGCAGCAGAAGACCACAGCGGGTGCCACTCCTTTCAGCTAAGAACAGGAAACTGAGGCTACAATTTGCACAAGCTCATCGAAATTGGACAATAGAAGATTGGAAAAACGTTGCCTGGTCTGATGAGTCTCGATTTCTGCTGCGATATTCGGATAGTAGGGTCAGAATTTGGCGTCTACAACATGAAAGCATGGATCCATCCTGCCTTGTATCAATGGTTCAGGCTGGTGGTGGTGGTGTCATGGTGTGAGGAATATTTTCTTGGCACTCTTTGGGCCCCTTGGTACCAATTGAGCATCGTTGCAACGCCACGCCTACCTGAGTATTGTTGCTGACCATGTCCATCCCTTTATGACCACAATGTACCCAACTTCTGATGGCTACTTTCAGCAGGATAATGCGCCATGTCATAAAGCTGGAATGATCTCAGACTGGTTTCTTCAACATGACAATGAGTTCACTGTACTCAAATGGCCTCCACAGTCACCAGATCTCAATCCAATAGAGCATCTTTGAAATGTGGTGGAACGGGAGATTTGCATCATGGATGTGCAGCCGACAAATCTGCGGCAACTCTGCGATGCCATCATGTCAATATGGACCAAACTCCCTGAGGAATGCTTCCAGCACCTTGTTGAATCTATGCCACGAAGAATTGAGGCAGTTCTGAAGGCAAAAGGGGGTCCAACCCGTTACTAACATGGGGTACCTAATAAAGTGGCCGGTGAGTGTATGTAAAAAAATAACAGCTTGTGAGGAATACCTAATACTACTGGGCCTGTCTCAGTCGGGTGAAATCTCAGAGTTTGCATAGACACACGCAGTAACTTAGACATGAAAACATGAAGATAAACTGTGGCCCCTGTGAAAGGGGTCAGATCTCAAGTCTCATGCAGATGATCACCAAGCAAAACTTCCCATCTGCTCTGTCCCCCGCCCTCAAATCCCGAGAGAGCGCTTAAAGACTGTCCAGATATAAGAAGTGTAACCAAAAGTTTTAAATGTGAGAGAAGAGTTTACTAATGTTGAAGTCTTCAGGTGCATTTTTGATGCATCCTTTGTGTGTTTTTAAAATAAAAAAAGAAATGAAAAATGAACTATACCAGTTTTGTCATCTTCTAATAGTTTTGGAGAAATTCATCTTCATGTTCCAAACTTTTACTGACATGTGACACTCTTATAATGATGTAAAAGTAAAATATTAAAACCAAGCAGTAGTTCCCAGAGCTTTACATCAGTTTAGGTAAGCGTATAATGGGGATAGAGACTTATTTAGCTCAAATCACTTTGCACTCACCGTGTTTTCATTTTGATATATGTTCAGCTTCGGTTAGCAGATTTCAACAGGATAGGGACAACTTTTAGATTCCAACGTTCTGCAACAGATCTACCCAAATATATTGGCCATGGCCTCTGCAGATCGGGAGGACTGAATTTGGAGGACTGAATTTTAAAACCATTTTATTCCTAATTTAAATTAAGGCTATATCTAATAAGAAAATGATTTATTGATTTCTGACCTTATTCCATTTTTCATAATTTAGGAAATTTAATAGATGATTATTATCCCTGTTTCACAAGAGTAGTTGTATTAAACCACATAAATGAACTGTATCTATAGTGACAGTGACACTGGTAGAAAGAGATGTTGACTAAATCTCTTACAATGAAATCAAAGTTTCATCTTCTTCTGCTGTGAAGTCCATGAGGCAGACACCCTGTCTACTTTTAAGACTAGGCTTAAAACTTTCCTTTTTGATAAAACTTATAGTTGGAGTGGCTCAGGTTATCTTGAGCTATCTCTATAGTTATATAGAGATGCTATAGGCTTAGACTTCTGAAGGACATAGGGACCCCTATTTCATCATTCTGTTTCATTATATCTCTATACTCCCACTCTGCAGAATCTGTTCAATCTCTAATGTTATGCTCTCTCTGCCTTTTCTCATTGTAGCTTCGCCTCGTCTGTTCCTGTTTGGCTGTGACACCATCCTGGACAGAAATATCAGCTGTACTGCTGTTAGGGTTAGTTTGTTTACAGATGTTGGAGATTGGCCTGTTTTCCAGTGTAGTCCTGTTTCTCTGACTGTGACTGGCTGGATTTGCTCTCTTTATCCTCTGACATGGAAGCTGGCTTGGAGCTCGTCTGCCTGGCTTTGTGTTTCCTAGACGGGGCCGCCTTTTACAGCTGCTTTTTATAACTGCTTTTGTCTGAGCCTGGTTCTGCTGGAGGTTTCTTGCTGTTAAAAGGGAGTTTTGCCTCTCCACTGTCGCTACAAGCATGCTTAGTGTGAGGGATTGCATCATAGTCAATGAGTAGATGCCATTAACTGGTTTTCCTTAGATAAAAATCTTTGTATCAATTTGACTGGATGATCTGGTTGAACTGTAAAGTGCCTTGAGATGACATGTGTTGTGAATTGGCGCTATATAAATAAACTGAATTAAATTGAATTGCTGCTAATAGAAATAGATTTTTCACTCAAGTTTAGTTTAATCCTAATAGGCGCAACTTATAGGAAGTTAAAAAGTTTTGGGACCATAATAGCCCTGATAAAGGTGAACTTAGTTGTTTGGCTTGACAATTTTACAATATCATATTGCTGCCACATTATCCTACACCTTTTCTTCTTGGTGTGAAGGAAACAGTAAAAGAACACAGATAATGACAGATAATGTTATTAAGTTGATTGATTTGTAAAAAAAAAAAAAAAAAAAAAAAAAAAAAACTTGTTTGTCTCAGAACTCAGAACTTTGGACCCAGAATTTCAGGCAGTCTGACTGATGCAATTTACAATAGCGTTTATTGACAACAAGTTGAATCTGCTCCTCAGAAGCTAGGACGAAAAAGGCAGAAATCTCTGGTTTTAAAGTTCAGTCGGAACCCAGAGGAAGGAGTGGAATCCAACTGGATGATTCCCATAGCACTTGGCGGTTGCCACCAAGAGAGTTCCAGCCAAAGCAAAGAGGGCTGCTGAACTGGCTGATGAGCAGAAACAAGCAGATGAGGGAAAGCAGGAGTATCCAGAAAGTGAAGCCAAAGCTGCTGTCGATGAGGTAAACAGGAGTCAAGGCCAGAAGATCAGAGATCCGAAAAGGAACCGTAGGAAAATCCAAGTCGGGGCCAGGAGACAGATCCAAGGTTGTAAGTACACAGAATCCAGCAGGAGTCCGAAGGCAGGTCAGGCAAACAGATCAGAGCAGGGACTGTCAGGCTCAGAGGTCAAAAGGCAGAAACTAGCCAGGATCAGTCAATCAGAACAACACACAGGGTATCCTAAAGAACTCTCACTGAAAGCTTGGATAATCTGGCACTAATGACTGAGGACAATCATCTTGAAGGAGAGGAGAGGCAGGAGCAGGTGGATGAGATGAACACTAATGAGAAACTGGGCGGAGCTAGGCAGGTGAAAAGAATGAGCCATTAAGCCAGTAATCAGTACAAAGATCATGAGAGTTTCATGTTTTGTCTACAACAATAGCAATAATATGGCTGTACTTTGTTGTGATGGTGGTTTCAAGTACAGCTAAGGAATAATAGAGTTTTGCTCTTTTGCTCATCAGTGCCAGCATGTATTTATATTACATTGTTGTTTTGAATAAAATAAATCTACAGTTAAAGTTTCATATGAAGTGAAATTAAATGTATGAGAGGAATGATGTTGCAATCTGGCCTTAGTTCTCCACATCAGTAACCATGTGTGTTGCCAATTTCCCTTTTCCAAAATCGCCCAACCAATGGTCATTACTTGGCAGGTTTGTTTTTTATAGATCATGCCTTTTGCATGGAAGTCATCCTATGCCTGTTTCAGGCCTTTTCATGTCCGCAACCTTTATAAATGAGATAGATCTCAGATCTGTGACTACCTCAAGGTTTTTTATGACAGGAGATGGATAGATCAACACCCATTTATGTCAACACCTTTTGGTTGATAGGTTTAAAGAACACATAGACCAAAAATTGGAAGCATGATCTGAAAGGGTCTAGACAAAAAGTAGCTGCTGTTGTAAAAAGGAACAGAAAACCAAAAACAGGGGTTTGGACAATAACTTGGACAATAAATAAAGAAAGTGTCCTTTTTTTTTTTTTTTTGCTTGCCTTGGAGAAGTAACAATAACATTTCAACGCAAACTGTAATACCCAAGAATTGCTCCCAAAATAAAATGCAGACTGCTCTACTCCGCTGCGGTGCAAAGCCCAGAGGAGCTTTAAAGAGCATGTGTAGACCATGGCAGGGAAACGTAAATGTGGAATTCCTCCTATGGATTTCAAAAGAGTTAAAACTGCTTTGCATTTCGTTTTTGGGCATCCAGACATATTTTATTTTATAGCAGCTTGTTTAATGCATTTGGTGTTTTTAATACCTTGTTTGTATCTGGTATAATTTGCCTGGTTCCTAAAATACATGCATATAAATATACTGAAAAATTTCGCCAAGTGTGGCGAAAACACAGAACTGCCGCAATCTTCTGCTCATTATCAGATCTTGCGTTCGTATCATACCTTTACTTTTTTCAACTCATCTGGAGTTGCCATTGGTGTCTGAGTTGAGCTGGATGCTGTTTGCCTCTGAATATCAACAAAATCCATCTTGTATATAACTTTTCGACTGTTTTCTAGGTCGAACATTTTTAACATGACCGTGCTTGATGTCACGTCCGCCGATCAGCACAGTAACATCGGACCTGAAGTCAATTAAAGAAAATAGGCTACAGACTTATAGATGCATTAGCCCTGAACTATTGAGGTGTCAGTCTGCTCATCAAATGATGTTTTAGTCATAAAGGGTCAAATAAAAAGGCTATTGTAAAGACATTTTTCAGCAAAAACTTACATAATATCTCTTTAATATTGCACGATTTTCCACCAAATTAGTCGTCTTTGGTGAACTCTGCAGTATCTTCAAAATCTGATAATTTAGCTTTCTATTGGAAATATGTAATCTGTGCATACTTATTGTAGATCTGGGTTTATGCTTAGGACTCTGTATAAATAGAGCACAACTTACTTCTAGCTGCCGACCCCTGCAGAGGCTGTGTAAATGCTCTCATTGAGTATAACGGCTACACAGAGCCTGACGTAGTGTAAACTGTGGGTTATGCAGGGTGATGAAAGGATCCAGCAACGAATCAGGATGATCAGAACCTAAATGCTGAGCTAAATAAATTCAAAAGTTTAAAGAACAAATTAATAATAAAGATAAGAAACTAAACACAATGGAATAAACAAATATGGCAAAACCTTTATAGCAATAATGAACACTAAAAAATTTGCAGAGTAATAAAAGACAAAAGAATAAAAGTAGAAAACCAAAACTAAACACCTGTGGATCATAACAAAAAAATTAACAGTCATGCAATCTGAAACCTTAAAGCTGAAAAACTTTAAATCACAAAAGAAATTTGGAATAGTGCAGTTTTCATCTGCAAACACCTTTCAGCCCAGATAAGGTGTGAAAGACCAAATTTTCATATTGGGTCTTGATAATGAAAATCATATTACAACTGAATCACTATAGTGGGTAAACATGTTTCTATGACCAGCACTGCATCATGCTAAAAACATCACCACGTTTGAAAAAGCTCTAGTTTTTTTTTTTCAAATAAAATATCATTAAATCATTAAATGACTTCAGGACATCATTGCTTTCTGGTTTCCATATGTCTCTGCATACATTCTCCATCTTCCTGTGACCTCATGTTTCCTGTACTCTTCACTTAATCCTGGACCCATTTCCAAAGTTGGGGTCATTGATTGGTAACTTTGATGCCTGAACTCTGGCCCCCAGCCAAAAATGATAACTGTTCATATGGGACTATGAAGCTAAGTGCTAAATCAATGTGGCCAGCCTCTCTGATGTGGATATAACGTTACCAAAGAAGGCTGGTGGCATGCGGTGGGGCAGATGTTTCCCCCGGGAAAGCTTTTGGAGACACAGCACCTCTGACAGGAAGAAGTCTAGTCTGATCAACTACACCACCTTTCTAAGGAGTTATGGTTTGTTTTTGATTCATTTCACTTTAATTGACACTGATTTTATCCCATGCAGTTGTTGCTGGGTTGACTTAGACGTTCAGATTTTCCTGTTCATAAAAGGATGATTAAGAATAAAGTCATAAAGACCCAGAATAAGCAGACTTTACAGTTGTTCTTCCCGACATTCTTGACATATCTGACTGTTTGAACCTTGAGCATCACTTTTAAACCAATCATAACTTTCTTTGTGGCTTCATAAGAGGTTCACTGTGATTGGGGCCAGTCTAGGCAGCTTGGTGATCATTATGGCTACCAAGATTTTGCCAAATTAGCTCACCCTTCCCAGATGGACATTATGCCTGCACACAACTGCAAAGCTCACTGTTGGGGAGGAGTCTGAGTGATGTTCCTGCCACATTAAGTTGTTTCCATCATTACCCTTGCAGTTGCTAATTTCCCCTGTGAGTCATGTCTGCTTTTTTGTTTTGAGGGATTTGTCTATCAAGGTTGGATGTGAAGCTGAACTGTCCCATTGAATGGTTGCATCAGTTATTATGGGTCTCTCTATATGTGAGTGGGTTTTTTTGCTTTTGTCTTTTTAAATTAAAAACAAATCCCCTGAAACGCATCGGTGAAAATGAACATTTAGCTATCAGACAACATAGGCATTTGCCAAATGAGCAATTTCTTGTATAACACTGCAGTATCTCTAATCAACCCCGCTGCAAGGGTCTCAGACTCTAACTGTGATAATGATAGGTGATAAGCTGGGTCCAATTTAGCCATTGGTTTTATTTTTCTCATTGTCTTTAATATGCCTGGATCTGATTTTCTTCTTTTGAATGGAGCACAATTCATTTGCATGTAAGCAATCAATTTACTCACTGAACACATCCAGATGTGTCAAATTTTTTGCAGATGTAAATACTTTAAAAAAGGTAGAGATTCATGCATTAAGACTAAGGGATCAATATGTTGGGTTTTCTAGTTAATTGATGTGGTTCAAATGTTGCCTTTGTGTTTTGAACGGTGCATAATTCCTCACTTTCTGCAGAGTTTAAGTGCACTCAAAGTCGTCCCCCATGCCTGCTTTGCTTGTGAACATAAGGGGGTTCTAGAGACAGAGCAGTTGTGCCTGGAAACCTGATAGAGCAGCCCTTCACCCTGAAACTCAAAATACCAGCAGAGATCAATAGTTGCAGCATGTTAGCTATTGTCCGGCAGAGAGTATCGCACACTCCAGCATTTCAACTGGATAGAGACCCATGCAACTGATATTCGCAGGAACTCTAAAAACAGTCCAGCCTGCTGAATGTGGAAATAATTGATCATTTCAAAACCCATTGAATTAATGGATATTTGAAAAATAAATATATGATTTTAAATTCAGTTGCTCTCGGAAGGCCTGCTGATATTAGTGCAATTAAACCAAATAACAAACAAATCTTCTCTTTTTAGGAAATAAAAGTTCTTAATAAAATCAGCCTTGTTTCAAACTTTGTGCAACATATTTTTGCAACAGGAAAGCACACACATTAGCTTGCAGAATTATTTACATACTTTAATTGTTTATATTTTTCATATCAAAAACTTCAGTTTAATCCTATAGTTATTATTTTTGCTAGATTACTTTTAGTCTCTAGTGAACTTCCTTTTTGAAAGTAGGCAGATAGGAAATGGATGTAGATGCTCACCAGGGCAGGACTCGAACTTTTTAGGGCCACATCAAGGACCAAAGCTTCTGGGTTGCATGGCTAACACCAGTTCCACTGCTGCACCAAAGTCCTTTAGTATTTTTTGCAATGCAAAACAACACGTATTTATGAAGTGAAAGAAAATAATACTCCAAGATTTAAAAAATTGTTTATAATGAAATGTCTCTCATGTGTGTTATTATTTTTAGGATCTAGCCTCTCTTTGTCAACATTGTGTGCAGCATCTTTGAATTTTCAAGCCTTCCCAGACTTTCTTTTGGATTTAGGTCGGAACTTTGACAATTCTTCTTCTTAATTTTCTTAATTTTTAATTTTTTTCCCTTCTACTTGCTCTGATTCTGTTTTATTCCCTATATTTCAATCATTTAAAGCACTTTGCATTGTCTTTGTACTGAATTGTGCTATATAAATAAATTTGCCTTGCCTTGCCTTAAAGGTCCAATATCTTTCCTTTTTAGGCATTCCAAAGTCAACTATAGGCATATTTATTCATATATAATTCAATACTGACTTTTAATATTGACTTTGCCACAATGGAGCATACATTAGTTATTCATATTTAGTTATTTAATTTAGCCTTTCCCAATGGGCGTTCCACCCACTTCATGACAAAAGATTTATATTTGCAAGAATTGATGAATGTAGAGCATTATAATAGTTAAAAGTAAAAAAAAAAAAAGTATATTTTCCATTAAACCGGCTCTTTAAACCAGGTCACCTCTCTGCAGCAAACAGAAAGGGGTATGGATAGACCAATCGGATTACATTCGAAAATAGGACTGTCACACTCTGGAAATAAAGGGGGCGCTGTTTCCATTTGCCATTTGTCCCATTTATTTTTTCATTTAAAAATCTTTACTGGTTACAACTGTTAGAACATTTTTAAAGAAAATCTTTCATCATCATAATCATATTAGAGACAGAAAATGCCCACATTAAAATAAACAAATTAGTAAATTAGAAAAAACAAAACCGGATATGACCTCCATGCCACTGCTGTACCTGCCAAACAAACAGTTGTACCTAGAGGGGATAAACACTCATCCCTGTTCTCCAGTGTTTGCACATTCATGGCGACATTTACATTTATGCTATTATCTCAGATGTCTATGTCTTAAGTGCAACAAAACTGGGATTTTTGCTTGGGTGTGCAAGGCGCCACTGCATTGTACACCCCTATATTAATATAAGGTCCATTATTCCTTACCACAGAGGCTGACATGTGATGCTACAAATTTACATGAGGAAGAAAGAGGAACCAGAGCACAGGCACAAATCCCACAGGGGAAATCACCACTAGTGGCCCCCACCTGTCACCAGTACAGTGTCGGCCCACAGACCCCTCTGACAATCCATGACCCCAGGCTCCACTGGGCTCTGATAGGTGGATTTATTCCCTACTGCCTACATGATCACAACCCAAATCCTATAACCACTACCCTAATTCCTGACCCAAGTTTGCCACAGCAATCTTCAGCCCTGACCCACGAAGCCCTATTGTCAGAAGGCTCAGAACGTAGGACCCAGACAGACAGTGATAACTTTGAAGGCATTTATTGAAAAGGCTGCATGTGGCTGCTCATCAGCTGAGTCGGGATCACTGGAAATGCTGCAGGGATGGAGAGGCAGGTCAGTGACTTCTGAACTCAAACGGGGAACAACTGTGAGCATGCAAGACACCAACCTGGCAATGTTCAGCATGAGCCTAGAAGAAGGAGGGAAGTCCAGAGGAGCAAAACTCCGCAGCTTGAAACACAGCCGGTACCAGAGATCCAGGACAGAAGATGAGCAGTGACCAGGAGCAGCCAGAGCATGCAGAGGAACCAAAGGATTCAGAGGGATAATCCAAGCCGTGGTCACGACCTTTTTCCCGTCCAAGGTCGGCAACAAGTGAAATCCAGGTCATAGTCCAGAAACACAGGACAGGCTAAGGGCTGAAACAGGTCAGGATCAGGCGGAGCAAACACAATAGAGAACACTAGAATTAGACTCACTAGAAGCTAGAATAGTCTGGCACGAAAGGCTGGGAAATGGTGGCATAAGTAGTGGCCGGAACACGTGGATCTGATGAGAGATAATGACCGTAGGGCGCAGCAAAGCAGATAAATGAAAAAGAGGTAAAACCCAGCCTATGGTGCCAAGATCATGACACCTGTAGCCAATACAGCATCCAGTCCCCCCAACTGGCAAGAGATGCTAGGAACACATCACTGCTTGGCACAAAGGTGGTCCCCTTAACAGAAGCCAGAGCAGGTCCCAAACAGCGCAGTCCCAAACCAACCAACACCAGTAAACTTCTGTACCTTTTCTAAAACCAAACTAAATATTTTAGTTTGTCTTTTATTTCCTAGTTTCTTGGGATCACAGTGTGTTATTATTATTGTTATTATTATTATTCTAAGACACCAATGCATTAATGGTAGACAGTTTCTAATGATAGTTTTGAGAGCAGTGATAAAAACAATACATTTTACAAAGATATTACATAAACAGAATGTCTTATGGTGTTCCCCACTTACTGGCTTGGAATAGTTAGTGTAGCTTTAATCTTTAAATTATTTAAATAATTTCAAGGATTAAATTGATTAAACTGATAAATGATGAAATTATTTGGTTTGGATTTTTTTTACATTACAGACATTTCAGACATCCAAAGGTTGTTTTTTTGTTTTGTTTCTTTTTTTGTATAATTTTTTTCCTTCACTAACTGTCGTAATCAAACATCCAAGAGCTTCACAGAAGCAGGATTAATATCATGTTACATAATGGTGGACATTACTATTTTCTGATTTTATTTAGAGAGATCAGAGTAAAAGTGACTAAATATAAAGACAAACCTAACTTTTTAGATTCTTTCATTTTATTTAAAAATCCTATATTATCTTAACCCTGTAATGCCAAATGTATCATTTTTGATACATACGGTTTCTGAAATGTTTTGCGTCTGACACCTTTTGCATAATCTAATGGTAAAAACTTTGCTCAAAATCCTATTGTACACAATCAGATATACCTGATAACAGAGGGCAGAAGACACAAAAAATAATCTTGACTTATCGCATAGTAATAAATTATTAATATCAAAAATTTATTTCAGTTTTTTCTTTTTACATATTTTGTTAAAAGGCCAAATAAGGATTTTAAACCAAAAAAAAAAGTTATTTTCTGTTTTGTTTTATTCTTGGATCGGGCTTTAAATGGTTAATAAGGAATTAACTGATTAGAGTATTTTTATGTTGTATTTATTGTTTATTTGTGACCTTTCTATACCAAAGGTACATCTCCTAGCTGTGTGTCCTATTCAGGAATAATTCTTAATTTATTTTGATTATTTAAACATATTCGACATATGACAAGAAAGAATATAAAAGAAAATGAAACTAATTTTTTTCTGATGACCTAATTTTAAAAATCTTAAAGACACAAAGGAAAATTGTCTCAGACTTTAAAAATTAAAAATTGGTAAACAAATACCTAAGGAAAATTCATCATTACCCCTCAGTTTTCATTTCTAAGAAATAAAAATAGAATATACTAATGGTTGTTCATAAACCGTTGCCCAAAAGGCTGCTAGCAGAAAGAAATATTAATATTTAAATGTACATTTAATAACCATGCTGTTATTAGACTGTCCTGAAACTATACTGAAGAAGCAATGAATACTTTCTTGCATTTTATAAAGAAAAAGAATATTAAACATGTTCTTCTATAGTTAAAAGGTCCTCTGCAGCCTCTGGGCTTTATAGATGTAGACTCGAGTAGTGTTAAAAGATGACTAACAGATCCTGCATAGAATCTACCAGGCCCTCTGCAAGCGAGCGTGCACCTTATTCCGACGCCTGTGTGGAATGCATTCAGGAGAGCGTGCTGTCTAGACCTTCTGTCCATCATTTTAAAGACAGAACACCAGGTCTTCTTCGTGGCAGATTTATGGCCTGTCAGTGTCTTACACCTCACCCTCAGTTTTACCTCAGCTTTTGTTTTGTTGGGGCTCAATGCAGGCCGTGATCCTCCAGACTGAAATGTGATAAATTACATGGCGATCAAGTCAAGCTGACTCATGCCCAGGCCTCCATTTGCACAACTGTCCATCAGCCTGAATATGACAGCGGAGGTCAGTCGACCCCTCAGGGTGATAGGGTCAAGTTTAGGGAGACTTTTAAAGCAGATGGTGTTGGGAGTTCAGTGTATCACCCATGAGCAATATCCAAACAGGAAAAAAGACACTTTAAAAAGTAATTGATTAGTGTGTCTCAATATTGACCCAATTTCCCTTAAATTCCCTTCCCTCTCTCTATCCACGATGAGACAGATGAGGTCAAAATGACATAAAAACAGTCCTTAAATAACACTTATTCTTCATTCACTTAAACATGGATAACTAGTTAATCTTCTCATTTAAAGGAAATCAATTATTCCGTCTTATTGTGCAAACACAAGAGAAACTAATTATGTTTGTAAACTTATTCTTATAAGGTTTCTGAGTAAAATCAAAGTGCTTTTGCTGAATGAGAAAGTTTCCGTGTTACCCTTGGAAGTGGGTAGAGGACCCAAAAATTGTACTCAAGTATGAGCTGCGCTACTTTGTTGTATTTTTACTCTGGGAAAAGTAAAAAGTAGCCATCCAGGAAATAGCTCAAGTATGAGTAAAAAAAAGTATATATAAAAAAATACTTAGTAACTGATCTACTTATGACTTGTTTTCATATCATCTAATCCAATATGTTAAAAAAAAAAATAAATTCAGAAAAATTAAAAATTATTTGAAATATATTGCAAAATGTCTTAAGTTGGTGACAGTATGTGTTGTATAAATGTTAGAAAAGGGTAAGTTACATTTCTAGCAACAAAAAACTAAATAACATTAAACCAGTGAAGTTTAAAGCTGTAGTGGAGGATGTCCTTTTTCCAGGTGTCATCAAGTGGTTCTCCTAATTGTCAATCATTCTGGTGATGTGGTTACATAAGGCTGTCCTACGTGCTCGTCACCATTTTCACTTACCGGTGGTGAGTCTGACATAGCGGAAAAATTGCTAATCTTCTTCTGGAAAGTAAGCTTCTATGAGTGATGCAAACAACAACTTTTAAACAGAGCTCTCGCACCCGTTTTATAGGCGTTTCCTCATGGCAGCAGACACAGGGTTATGCATGTGCATTTCTTTTTTGTGGAGAGGGCGGGTCTTTTCAAAACTTCACTATATACTATATACTTCACTATGCATTTAAATAAAATAAGTCCCACTTAAACAAACACTGTAAGTGTCTGTCTGTCTGTCTGTGTTTTTTTTTTTTTAAACATGGTTCTTCTTCATTTAATAAAGTTACTCATGATGGGTAGATTATTTAGAAACTGTAGTCAATTAAGGGTGGTGACACTAAATTATATTTTTAATCAAGTAAAAGTCAGGTCATTGCTTTCATTTTCATCATGTATCAGTTTCCTTTCTCTTAGCTCCCTTCTAGATCCTTCTGTCCACACCTGCTCCCAGTTAGCTGATTAAACGATTCATTGTTCTGTTTGGCATTTATACTCCTCTGCAGTTACTGTTTGCTGGTTTCTCTTCATTCCTCCTTTCTGTCATTTCTAAGGTCTATTGCTCCCTACTGTCTCCTAGTTTTTGGTTCCTGAGTTTGTTGTTGATTGGTTCCGGATTGTGGCTTCTGTATTTTTACCTTATTAAATGTAACAAAAAACCATCTCTGCCTCTTCACCTCTGCATTTGGGTCCTCAACAACAATCCATGTTTCATATTAGCACATTCAGGTGTCATGTCAACATTTTATTTTATACCTTAAATTCACAGTGTCTCTTTTTTTCATTTGAGGAACCTTAAATAGATGTTTTCCCAATGGTAATGCTAAATATTCTTCTATTTAGGAATGAGCTGCTGCTAAAAGAAATTGTTTTAATTTGACTTTATAATTTCTTATCCAGGATAAGGTTTTGGGGGCAGTTCTTGTTTCTCTGTTTGACAGGGAGTGCAGCTCTTCAAACAAGATTTGTGTCTTTGACTGTTGCTGATGATTTGCATGCCTTTTTTCTCACTTCTAGAAGGAATAGAGGCACATACATGCTGGCCTTGCACAATCAAAACTGTATACATTGGTCAAGATCAAAGGTGTTGTTTAGTAAAGTCAGAACGTAAAAAAACCCTCTATATTAATAGAAATTATCTAAAAAGTAGAACTAGTCTTTTAGGGCTGGTATTCTCCAAACTGTCGCAAGTTCTGCATGCCAGAGTAAAAAAAGCCACTGCCCCAGTTTTTGCAAATCACCTTTACTTTTTCATACAGAATTACCTGATGAATTTGCATTACCCGTGCTTTCCTTTCAAGCTTTTGGAGGGGGCATGGTTGCAGATCAGTGTTGCAAATTAAATTTGCCGTTCAACAAATAGCTGCATGTGTTATTATTTATTACTTTGATCATCTCACACAAGCATAAGAACAACTGCAATAAAACAGGATGAACTCTGATTATATGTATATATGACTGGATAAGAAATAAAAAAATCATCAAAATTATGTCAGTCTAATTTGCTTTAAATGTTAAGTTTAAAAATCAAACTGTAGGTATCAAGGAATGATAGAAATGATTTAGATGGAAACTCTAGTTTGAGCCACTCAGTGTTAAAACATTCATCCATCCATTTTCCATCATGTTATCCTAGCTCGGATCGCTGGTGCTCTCCAGCTGTCTGCGGGCAAGAGGTGATGTACGCCCTACACAGATCACCAGTCCACCATTCATGTACACACTCACACCAAAGAAGAATTTAGAGAAGCCAATTAATCTAACTGTTAGGACTCCAGTCTCTGTGTTTGTCTATGTGTTTGTCTCTGTGTTGTTCTCCCTTCCAACAGCAGGAGGCGCCTGGTTCCGTTACGCCTCCTCACACACCTGCAGACGGTTACCTCATTACCGGACTGCTTTTAAGCTGCTGGTTGCCACTACCTCGACGCCAGAGTGTTTGCCAGTTTGGGGTACTCTAGCCAAGCTTTGTTTTGTCTGAGTCAAACTGAGTTTTAGTGTTACTAGTTTCTTGTACTCTGGCCAAGCTGAGATCTCATTGAGTCTGACTGAGTGCTTGTCTCCCTGAGATTCAACTTGGTTTTGTCTTTGCCTTTCGGCAGGAAGCCTTCCTGCAAACTGGACCTTTTCGGATTGCCTCTTCCAGGAGGAATCAACTGAGCCTTAAACTGAGCGACGGATTCAAACAGGAGGTTTGGATCCAGCCACCTTTGAGATCGTTGAAGTCACTCTCTGAGCAAGGAAATCATCTTCACCACGACCCGTTCAAGTACCACAGGAAATCTGAGTGGCAACCAGCGCTTGCATCTATCTTCACCGTCCAAGTACTGGGTAAACCCTGTTCCGCCCTCCATCGAATCAGACAAACTCTGGAAAACCAACACACAGATTGGAGTCAAGGATTCTCCACCTTTCTGGAAACGTGAGTCGCAAACAGATCCTCTCCTTCAAGATCAACGAATCATATTTCCCACTGAGCCTGAACTAACAGTCTGTCTTCCCCTCGTCTTCCAGTTCCGGCTGAGCAGAGTTCGGAGAAACTCTGCACCGAGCTCATATCACTTCAATAAAACCCGTTGAAATTTTACTCTGTGCCTCTGTTTGGTTTCACTGCATGTGGGTCCGAGCGTTTGATAAAATCATGACACTAACAGTAATGTTAGTGTCATGATTTGCTGTTGCTGTTAAAACAGCAACATGCAATCTAGCTTTACAAGACACACTAGGTTTATGTTGATTGGTCTCGGATCAGTGATACCAGCCTGTAATGTGCTCAGTATTGGCGGGGAAAAGAAACCTGTTGTATGAATAATCTCTAGTAACTATAGTCAATTTCTACTCTCGATGTAGCCTTGTTCTTACAATAATGTTTTGAATATGTGTACTTGATTTGTCAATATGGTGTTGCACCCTGAGCATATTTTATTTCGCTATATAACATTTGTTCACTGTATTATTGATTTGTTAAATGTGACCATTATTTTTTTGGTCAATTTTGTTGTTTAGAACATCGCATCTAGTTTCAATTGTTTAGGCACATTTGATCTAGGCACTACGTCAATGTTAGTGGTGGGAGTTGCAAGGAAGAAGAAGAACAAGGCTAGAGTGTGATGGTTTTTATCTGCATGTCCACGCCCGGCTGCTCCAGAGAGAACAATCAGAAAAAAAGAAAAAACGTGCAGCGTGGGGCAAATAAAGTTGACAAAAATGAGGACGGAGTCCTTTCTGTTTAGGGAGTGCAACAATAGCAACATAATATACAGGCTGCTGTAACAGTGATCGTCTTCGGTGACTTGGACATTTCCTGTTTGTCTAGGTACAAAATGAAAATAAATTTGTACGCTCAAAAGAGACAAGAGGGGGGATCTGAAAGGAAAATACACAGTAGAGATCTAGAAATCATATTAAGCCTCTACCTGCTATGAGCTAAATGAATGCTCTCTCTGCTCTGGTCTTCTTTTTGCCTCTTATTTTTTTTCTTTCAAGCCTTAATCAATCACTTGTTTTGTTGGTTGGGGAGCCATGTTCATATCCCGATGTTAATCAAATAAACAGCACATGTTTTACATGGGTTTACCATCCCACACTCATCACAGCTTGCTTGTATTGCAATGGTGTAATTATTGTAATGTTGATTAAGCCACTTGGGTAATTAGCAATTTTGATTGCGACTGCATCCGCAGGTGAATTGAAAAGAGGGAGACATAAACGAAACAGAGACAGGCAACCTAAACCAAAGACGTTTCAGACGCTTGCAGCTGTTGGAGAAAGTTTCAAGACAATCTTTAGTGCAACGTAGAAAAACTAATTCTCTCTCTTATTCTCTCTCTTTTAAAACCAATATCAATGTTATAACCTGCATGAGGAGGGAGTGTTTGAGCTGTGCACTAAGATGCTCCATTTAGAGGAATGAAATAAGATTCCCTAAATAATATCTCTGTGAACTGAGCACAACTTAAGGCACCTCTCTTGGTGTCCATTTTACGTGCTTTGGGAAAACAAGTATGTCGAAACAGTCAACATAGTGCTTGGACGCATGGTAGCCTTACTCTGCTTTACTCAGGTTACTCCATATGGACGCCTCACCGCATGGTCCCTTTGGTCCTGCAGCAGGAGCCACAGCTCCCTGCCCTTCAGAGGGACAGAGGATATGTTTAGAGAAAGGCTCTGTATTTGTGCCTGTTTGGGTTTTTGTCTGTAATGTGAATACTAGGTTTAGCCTTCATATGTTTGGGTTTTCTGTGTCCCTGCATCACAGTTAAGCACTCAAGGTCTTTGGAGTAATCCCTTAGAGGGCATGGAGAACATTAAGTAAAATCAATGTATCTCAGTCATTTGATAAAGTTGCATGATGCTTAGCTAAAATATTATGGGGAATTTAATTTATTGGTGTATATATTGTTAGCTGGATAACCTCTGCAGAAATGTTGGAATTGCCAGACAATCACATATTGTTCATGAACAGGTTGAGATATAAACAGCCAATTTAAGCAATCTAATCATATTCGATTTGATCCTTTTTTTACTGCTGTATTGATAATTTATGGAGGAAAGTTAAATAGGGTTAATCTGTGACCTTCAGCAACCTTAAAGGACACAGATTAAAAACCCATTTAATTCCTTCATAAACTGCAGTTTATGACACATCTGGTGTCTTTACAAGAATGTTACTTTGGTTTAGTCACACATAAAATATGGTCTATGCAGTCATTCAGCAATATATTCCTCTCTATCATGGCTCTGCAGTTCCCTTGAGAATTATGGAAATGAAAGAGTTTTCATGTTATTCTTTCTATTTGCATATATTCAGTTGGTGCAATGTTCTGCTCTTTTTTGTGTTTGGAAGTGTGTCTGTATAGGAAAAGATTATTTGGTTTTATTTGGTTTGATCAATTGGTTTTTACTATGACGTTGCTCGACTTACATTGATTATTATGATCCTATTTCAGGTGGTCTGTCATTACTTGTCCACTTTATGTAAGCACCTGATTCTAATGAAGAAGCTATGGTGGTACAGGGGTGCAAATACCATGCAATTACATGATTTTACTATTTTACAAAAACACATGCAAAAAAAAAACATGCTGCAAAGAAGAAAACTGTAATCACAGAAAATAAAGGGCAGCAAAGTGGAAATATACTGCAAAGGCAAAAACATAAATGATGCCAATGTACTAAACACATGCAAAGGAATTATGCTGCAAGTAGGACAAAAAAACTGGGAGTTAGGATAACTGCAGGCTAGCGCCGCATGCTAATCTTCAGCTCATATCCGACCTTTACTGAAGTCATGAGCTGGATAAACAGAAAGTATTAAAAAATATAAAAAAAAAAAGAATTTCCTGTTTACCTTCCCTCCAGAATTCCACTGGATGCAATCCCATCTCTCTTTTTGCTCTATTAATATTTGAGCATAGGTAAAATGTGATGACGATTGTCTCCTCTTACTTTGCAGCTTTTCTTAACTTGCAGATGTTTTTGCTACTCACAGCATTTTTTTTTTCTTTGCATGTTTTTTGTGTGTTTTTCTATCTTTTGGGTCTGCAGAAGTTTTCAGACTTGCTGGGAATTCATATATTTGCACGTCATTTGCACCACTTGGCCATCAAAGGAAACAGATGGTAGTGAAACATTAGTATCAATGAAGTTTTCGTTATAGAGCAGGAGCCCAGTCTTCTTTTAGAAACTGCAGAAACGTAGAAATAAATCTTTATTGGTTTCACTTTAGTACTGCAGCCTGAACTAAGACATTCCCATTGTGTTTCCTTATTTATCTACTTTAATCTTGAACATCTCTCAGTAACTTGTTAAATGACAGTGTTTCTATGAGATTAAAACCCAAGTTTGTGGTTAAACTAGTGAACTAAACATCAATTGGGATGCAAGAACTAAAGGTAAGATAGGTATTGAACATAGTAGGCATTTTACTAAGATTTCTATTTTAATTAAATTGAATTGATTCTATTTGTTTTTGCACAACTGGGCCAATAAAGTAAATTCTGATTTAGGACAATAGAAATTTAATTTCAGAGGAAAATGTTGAGAAATGTTGTGCAACAGGTTTAACTGAAAGCAACACTGACTCAGTAATATCTTAACTTGTGACATATGAAAGGAGTTTTAGGTCAATGTGCAGCACAGTGCATATCAATGCGTCTGTGCTGCGTCTTTACAAGTAACTCAATGAATTCTCAATCTGCTGGTCAAAGTGGTCTGCTATCAGATTTGAATGCACCAACGGAGACTTGCAACAGTGCAGCTTAACCAGTTGCCTTCAGGTGAGCAAAACTGGAGGTTACAAGTTTAGTGCCCCTAGTGTCAAAAAGTTACACAATGTTTCTTTGAAATATATTGCACAGGTGTAAGAAGAGTTGGCTTTGGGGCGAATGTCTTTCGTCCAGATCCTTTCCTGGGGAATCTCTGCACAGTTTGCATGTTCTCCACATGTTTACAAGAGCTTCTCTCCAGATACTCTGGCTACCGTCCATAGCTCAAACACAGAACTGTGAGGTTAATTGATCTGTATTAAAAACCAACAGGAAGGAAGGGTGTGTGCATCTATTTGTCTGTTCATGGTTACATTTCTCTCTGTTGCTGTGTGATGAATTGGTCCCCCGTCCGATGTGAACCTGCTTTACCAGAAGCTCTCCAGTAGTTTCAAGAGTAAGTGGACAGAGACACTACTGTAGGTTGGTGGATTTAACTTGTGTTATCATTCCATTTTGGTAAATGAACAAATAGAAGGAAATGCATGCTTAAAATAAGCATAAGGCACAGGGGCGTCTCTAGGTTTAAGAGACAAGGGTGGCTCAGCCCCTAGAAGATAATGCGCGCGCGCAGCGCGCGCCGAATTTTTTCAGTGCACCTGCTAAGGCGTTGTCTAAGACAAGCGTGTAACTTTGTGTTGAAAGTTGGTGGGGACAGCTCATAAGGAAAGGGAGCTACCTGCGCGAAGCCTTTTTTTTTTGTTGGAAAGGATAAAGCCAAAAAAATGCGAATAACATTTATCAATTTAATGCTTATAGTTGAAAACATAACTGTTACAATATTCACTTATATATTTTGTGCAAAAAATATCACATAAATCTAAACAGACAGTACAAATCAAATAAATATATCAATTTTGTAGAACATTTATTGATGGTCAATTTTGGGTCACTTTTTAAAATTAATTTACTTTTAAACCAGGACTCGGACAAGATCTTATGGGACCTTAAGCAGAATATGATTAAGCAACTCCATCTTTCTGTCAAGAACATCCACTAGCAGGGTATCCAGGGGGGGATTTACCATTAGGCAATACTAGGCAGTTGCCCAGGGCCCCAAGTTCTGGGGGCCCCATAAAACTCTGTTTCCATGTATGGTTAATACAACTAATCCTTATTTGTGCTCATTAATTATGTTTTTGATAAAAATCCTTTGGCTAAAATGCCATCAGAACGCTGATAAATAGAGAGGAAAAAGGGACAAGAAGAGAGGGACAAAACCTAGAACAAATAATGGATGCCTATTCTATTAACATTTCTCTATCTGTAGAATGGGTCTGTTTTATGGGTTTACTTCTCAGGGGGCCCCCTGCCTGTCTTTGCCTAGGGCCCCAAATTTCCTAAATCCGCCCCTGAGGGTATCAATACTGATTTGATAGAATCTGGGAGAACGGACCAATTTCAACCATCCATTTTCTTTAACCTTATCCCTCAGTGGGATCAGGAGGTGCTGGTGCATATCTCTAGCCACGTTCTGGGTGAGAGGTGGGATCACCCTGGACAGGTCACCAGTCTGTCGCAGTATGTTCAACCAGCTTAAAAGTAATCGGTAATCAGATTTATTATTTGCACTTTTACTAAGTGAACTTTCTAACTCCCTTAAATCTGAAATTCCAATGCCAAAATTGTTTAAATCTTTTATCTTTGGACCCCCTGCAGAGTGACGTCACACCTGCAAGATCCTATCCTTACCTTCCTGCTAGATTGCAAAAAGCAGCTTGCTCATGAGTTGTCAACTTAACACGCTAAATCTTAAATGTATGTGTACATATAAAAGAAAAAGGGGCGCAGTGCTTGCTACTGAATGGCAACACTATCAAAGTCAGGAAAAAGTTTTGAGTAAAGCCGGGATTAAAACAGTAGCTACAAGAAGCTTCAAATAAAAGGTGTTCTTTATGTTCAACCTAAACACCAACTCCGATAGACCATCAGTAGAGCAGGTGTTTAAATTAATCAATCACTGCTGCGAAAGCTTATAGCAGTGAAAGCTAATATACCACAGCCATCACTTAATAAACGCAAAATAAACAACCCTCTAAAAACGGAAAACTGTAATGGACTGAAGTCCTGTTTTTTATGTGGGAAATTATTTGCGTGTGTTTTAGTATAATTCTGATATATTGGCGCTGTTGTCTGTTTCTATGGCAACGATACTGAATGTAGTGTAGCTTAGAGACCTGCATGGGTCGAGTTTTACCAACCCGCACCCGCCCGAACCCGTTAGAATGACTACCGAACCCGACCCGTCACCCGCGGATATCTTCAATTCAAATGTTATGGGGAGAGGTTGGAGGGGGGTGATGGGGAGAAAGCGAGAGGAAACAGATTCTTTTTTCTGAGTTTTTTTGTCGGGGTTTGTGGACGGTGAGCAGCGGGGAGAACTTTTTTTATTTTCTTTCTGAGGAGCGGCATGAATGGGGTTTTAATCAGATATACACAGCACCGAAAGCAAAATACGTGTACAAAATATTGGTGGGGACATGTCCACACCAGTCCTTAAGGAAGTTACGCCTATGATTGTTCAGATTAACTTGTCTTCTTTATGGCTTTTATTCGGTGCTTTACTGCATTTGTTTTGGGAAAATATAAGGAAAAAATAAATACAGAAAAAATATATATATTTTTTAAAATCGCAAAATAATTATAGGGTGGCTAATGCCAAAGAAAGGGTGGCTGAAGCCACCCTTAAATAGGTCTAACGACGCTTATGGCACACTTCTGAGCACATTTGCTGGTTTGGAACAGAATTTAGTGCAACACCAGTTCTGTATGTTGATTTTAATCCATGTACAACTGTTTATTGTCTAGTTTAATCAAATGGCAGCTTAAGAAGGTAACCTTAGTACATCATAGCTAATTTATTATTAAAACAGGATTAATATAATAGAATAGAAAATCCCTTCATTGTCCCACAATGGGGAAATTGTGATGTTACAGCAGCAAAAGATTATAGCATAAGGAAATATTAACAAAATAAAAAGACAGGTATCAACATTTTTTTAGAATTTCATTTCAATTTGTTTTGATAGTTTATCCAAGCTATTCATCAGACTATATTAAAAACTTGAAAATACCCTCAAAATTTTGATAGCTTTCTATGAGGAACATTAACAATAAGCATTTAGGTCTTGTAGTTTGAGATATTTAGGGATGGAAGAGACTCGGCTGATGGGTGCTGGATGCAGGGGGCTGATGGAGGTGGGGGTATGATGAGCTGTGGTGCTCATCCATCAAGACCACTTACAGGCCATAGGATCTGCTCTATAGCTGAGGGGGGAAATTAAGTTATAGACCCACATCTGCTGATACCCGCTGGTTCATTAGAGGATCTGTTTGCTTAGGCAGCAACTGTACGTCACAAAGGACACTGCAAAAAGTGAGGGGGCATCTCAAAGATGAATACTTAGTAAAATTAAAAATGGATGGATAAAAATAAAAATAAATTAATTCCACTTTCTAATTTTGTATCATATACAAATCTACCAGTGAGTCTAAATGTCTGCAAAAAAAAAAAAAAAGAAACTTGCTGTTATTTTTAAATAAAAACCTAAAACAGGTCCAGTCTTAAATTTTTTTGCAGCACATCTTTTAAGTAGCAGAGCGCTTTAGGTAGGATCGGAAGACTCTACAAAGTTAAAGGTTCATTCAGGGCGCCACTCTCAGCTTGAGTCCACCATCAGAGCTCCATGCAAATTAAACTGATTGGAGGCAATTGGTTTGATGCTTGTGTTGCTGACACAGACCAAAAGTTAGCAGGATGATGTTTGAATTAGTGGAACAAACCTGCTGAGGGAGGAGATGGCTGCTTTTACTTATCCTCTTACAGGAAAGAATGCCGCCATTTGTCTTACAATTTTGACTGAGCGTTTAAGCACAGATGATACATGTACTTCTCATTGCTATGTATGTTAATAAACTTTAACTTTTGAGCTATTTCTCTTGTACATACTCTACAGTACATTATGTGTGTTATTTCTAGTCTTTGGTTTGTCAAATGGGAAAATAACGCCCAGGAAGCACATATGTGGATCTATATGTAAATAGGTCTATTTTTATTTTTTAGTAAAATCTGAAAAAAAAAAAACAATGGAATTTACCTCATTGTTAAACCCTGAAGAAATTGTGATAAGTCAGATATTTCTGTTCTGGTAAAGATTACTGCCAGCAGCATAAAAATTTCCATAAAAAGAACCTATATGGCTGTATAAAATGAGCTAAAACTTCTCAGAAAGAAACATAGCATTACCTTAATCCAATGAAATTCAAGAAGAGATGGCAGAGAAAAAAATAGACCCTTCCAGGTTGTCGCCCCTTTACAATTTATCCAGCATATGCCCGACGTCCCAGAATCTTCTAAAACGCAGGCATACACTGAACTTTCTATGTATTTTTATTTTTTATTTTTGCAGTATACAGGTGCTGGTCATAAAATTAGAATATCATGAAAAAGTAGATTGATTTCAGTAATTCCATTTAAAAAGTGAAACTTGTATATTATATTCATACATTACATACAAACTCATATATTTCAGATGTTTATTTTGTTTAATTTTGATGATTACAAATGACAACAAATGAAAATCTCAAATTCATCATATCAGAAAATTAGAATATTGTGAAAAGGTTCAAAATTGATGGCCCCTGGTGCCACACACTCTAATCAGCTAATTAACTCAAACCACCTGCAAAAGCCTTTAAATGGTCTTTCAGTCTAGTTCTATAGGCTACACAATCATGGGGAAGACTGCTGACTTGACAGTTGTCCAAAAGACGACCATCGACACCTTGCACAAGGAGGGCAAGACACAAAAGGTCATCGCTAAAGAGGCTGGCTGTTCACAGAGCTCAGTGTCCAAGCACATTAATAGAGAGTCGAAGGGAAGGAAAAGATGTGGTCGAAAAAAGTGTACAAGCAAGAGAGATAACCGCACCCTGGAGAGGATTGTGAAACAAAACCCATTCAAAAATGTGGGGGAGATTCACAAAGAGTGGACTGCAGCTGGAGTGAGTGCTTCAAGAACCACCACACACAGACGTATGAAAGACATGGGTTTCTGCTGTCGCATTCCTTGTGTCAAGCCACTCTTGAACCACAGACAGCGTCAGAAGCATCTAAAGAGAAACAGGACTGGACTGCTGGTGAGTGGTCCAAAGTCATGTTCTCTGATGAAAGTAAATTTTGCATTTCCTTTGGAAATCAAGGTCCCAGAGTCTGGAGGAAAAGAAGAGAGGCACTTCATCCACGTTGCTTGAAGTCCAGTGTAAAGTTTCCACAGTCAGTGATGGTTTGGGGTGCCATGTCATCTGCTGGTGTTGGTCCATTGTGTTTTCTGAGGTCCAGGGTCAACGCAGCCACATACCAGGAAGTTTTAGAGCACTTCATGCTTCCTGCAGCTGACCAACTTTTTGGAGATGCAGATTTCTTTTTCCAACAGGACTTGGCACCTGCACACAGTGCCAAAGCTACCAGTACCTGGTTGAAGGACCATGGTATCCCTGTTCTTAATTGGCCAGCAAACTCTCCTGACCTTAACCCCATAGAAAATCTATGGGGTATTGTGAAGAAGAAGATGCAATACACCAGACCCAACAATTCAGAAGAGCTAAAAGCCACTATTAGAGCAACCTGGGCTATCATAACACCTGAGCAGTGCCACAGACTGATCGACTCCATGCCACGCCGCATTGCTGCAGTAATACAGGCCAAAGGAGGCCCAACTAAATACTGAGTGCTGTACATGCTCATACTTTTCATGTTCATACTTTTCAGTTGGCCAACATTTCTATAAATCCTTTGTTTTTATTGGTCTTCAGTAATATTCTAATTTTCTGATATGATGAATTTGAGATTTTCATTTGTTGTCATTTGTAATCATCAAAATTAAACAAAATAAACATCTGAAATATATGAGTTTGTATGTAATGTATGAATATAATATACAAGTTTCACTTTTTAAATGGAATTACTGAAATCAATCTACTTTTTCATGATATTCTAATTTTATGACCAGCACCTGTACATACTGTAGAGTATTCATAATGAGTCCAGAATTTATGTCCAACAACAGCCTAATTTACGCATAACGCACGGCAGTGTAATGCCCATGATATGTCACAAGCCAGTGTCCTGAGAGGAGCAGCAATGCGCCCCAGAGGCCTGCATAAAAAGCACAAGACAATTGCTCTAAACTTCCCAGTCCTGGTATTAACCTAGCTGCTGTTTACCACCTGCAAAAAGAAAAAAGAAAAAAATAAGACCAAGCTCAAAATTTATTGACGTAACTTGCTGTAAGTTGATGTGTGCCTCATGTAACTAGAAAAGCAAAACTCACCCAACACATGCCAGCAGTGTTGGGAAAGTTCTCTTTCTACGTGAACTAGTTCAAAGTTCAGTTCACACATTTTAAAATGAACTAGTTCAGTTCATAGTTCATAATTCAAAATTTTGAACTAAGTTCACAGTACCAAAAAATGAACTAGTTCATAGTTCTTTTTTGTTTATATATTGCTTATTACACCATAGCCCACTGTAGAACCACAGACAGCAATTATTTTATCAGTTGTAACACTGAAACTGTGCGTCAGATTTCATCTTCATATCCAGTTTTGAATCCTTATCCATCCAGGGTTTACATTAGCATTGAGGGGACAGTGTTTCCCCATTGTTGCTGTAAATTCACTTCACAGTAGTAGCAGCTGCAGCTTTCACCCCTAGTATATTCTCAAAAACATCAGGAAAAATGTGCTGCTTGAATTGTCTTCTTTTATGAGGAATTATTATTAAAAGAAAAACAGGAAAGTAGTCTTCAAGGTGCAAATGTTTTTTTAATTTTAATAATTTTTTCACTTTGAAATTCCATTTCAGTACATACTAAAAAGGAATACTGGAATCCTGGAAAATTAGACCAGGCAGGCTCACATGAATAGTAAAACCCTCAACAACATTTTACTAACACAAACTGAGGGACCAGGCTGAGGTAGGAATTTAAGGTTACTGAAGTGCGGATTTTTTTACTGAAAGCCGGCGGGCAAAGTTTGCAGAGAAATGTAAGATTGTTGCCGTCATCCTCACCGACCACCTGGTCATAAAACAGTTTTATATGATCATACTGCTGCTTTGTCGCCTCCATGCTGCTGTGGCTTCCAAGCTGCATTTTGTTTTGATGACGCACGCGGCTGTAGGCTACGACACTGGTAGCCGGTGTTGCCAGATTGGGTGTTTTTCCCGCTACATATTAAGGCTTGTTTACGGTGTGATTTAGCCGGGGTTTCGCCTGGAGGGCTCTATAGAAATCTGGCAACCTATTGAACGGAGTTGAACTGAGAGAGCGTGCCGTTCACAGACACCAGAATGAACGAGTTCACAATAACGTTCATCAGGCAGTAATGCAGTACGTTCAGTTCACGTTTGCCCAAAATATTAACGAGTTCATGAACTTTCGTTCAATGAACGCGTTCAGGCACAACACTGCATGCCAGTGTTTTTATCAAATTTTTCATACGTAGTTATACGCTGGCTAAATTCTGAAAGAGAGACATAAGTTCAATAAAATCTATCTCTCTACCCATAGAGGTCAGGTGCCAAAACCACTATGATTCAAAGAATATAGAGACTTGTCTCACATCTATCCAAGGTGATTACCCTCAAGACTTTATGAAAATGTACTGGCTGGTGACATGTAAAAGTATTGCTAAGAAATCTCCAGTGTATGATTGGTATTTTTCAGAAAAACTACAGCTAACTTACAGTTATGTATGGCTAATACTAGGCTGTTCTGAGGCATCATTATTTCTTCAGAAGGTAGATGGCCTGCCTTTATAGATGGAAACGTCAATCCTGCTTTCCAACAAACAATTGTTAAGAAACATATCAATACTTAGGATCTTGACCTTAAGGTGAAGCAGTCCTCTACCAGGATCCATACAGGGTCTACACCGTAATCCGGGTCTCCTCCCAGTGGGACGGGCCTGGAAATCCTCCAAGCAAAGGTGTGCATAGATTATTTCTAACATTGTTTTCTCTTTATACTCCGTCTGTCTCTAGTCCTTGGTCTAATACAATAGTTTCAAGACAAAAAGAATTCCAGTTTGACTGAAAACACTTAAGGATCCTCTTTCTTCCTCACTTTGCTGCAGACTGTAGAGCATTTTTCAATTATGCATTTCACTTCTGACAGTTGAAGCGAAACCACCGAGGCTTGAAAATGTATGAATGATGGCACTTAGTCAGACGCTGTATTCCACACCCCATTAACCACCATTGTGTGTGCATTAGGTTGCACGATTACAAGTCATGAGTCAAATGTGCCTTCCTTGGGCCCCTATCTCCTCTTAGTTTCTGGATATACAGTGGTTGGAGATGTGAGAGTCAGAGCATGCAGGCTCCTTGACTTCACCATTGCATAGGGGTCCTTCCTTCCTCAGTATTGCTTTCCTCCTTATCTTGATCTGCAGATTAGGCAATCTTGTCTCGAAAGAAAAGCTATAAGGAGATGGTGTCAAGCACAGCAGTCTCTGTAGACTAAACTAACTTAGCTGACAGATGTGAGTTTAGTTTAACATTTAGTTTGTGGGTCAGATCGCTTAACTAAATCTACACAAACCATGTAGGAACATTAAATTTGGTTTGGTAAACACTGAGGAAACCCTGGGGAAATGGTTCTGCATCAGGGGCAATGTTATCCTTTCCTTAGCTCATGCTTAATTTTATAATCATGAACCATTTCTAATTTCAAGAACAGTCCCCTATTTGCATCCACAGATATCTTAATAAGATTCATTTAACAAGATCTTGATAAAGTTCTGTCTCGATAAAATATTAAAACACTTATTTAGGCCACACTTCAACAAGTGAACACAAGGAAACACATCATATAAAAATGGCAGATGTCTGCTGATGCAGCTAAACAGAAAAAGGTCTAAACCTGCCCAGTGAGAGCGATAATGCAAAAGTTTGAACAGCTGATGTCTCTGTTGTATCTCTGATGTATCCAGTGTTACCTTTTAAGTGTGTGTTGCTGTTAAATACCAGGGAAATTATATAAGTGATGATCTGGACATTTACAAAGAAAGATGCTTAATATATGCACTAGTTGAGAATGGGCTCAGTCTCATTGGCACTGCTTGAAACATACAGTGACCCCCTGTATGCTGCCCACTTTTAGAGATGGTATAATCAAAGCAGTATGTTCAAACTCATAGTAACACAAAATTACAGAGTAACTGCTTAGGATGTTGAGCTGGACTAATGGAAGTTGGTTATTTGCTGGTGTTGGTGTTTCCACTCTTGATGCAGCATAATATACTTTACTATGAGTAGGTTTGCAGATTTTGACAGACAGCACAAAACTAAATTCTCAGTCTAGAAAGTGTAACCACAGTTTTTATTTATAGGTATAGTGGAGGATTTTTGTGAAATTTTGAAAAGACCTGCCCTCTCCACTTTTAGAAAAACATGCACATGCATGCCTAAAAACTCGTCCAATTGTGTGCACAAGTCCATTTCTCCTTGTTCACGCTTTGTATAAAAGTTGCTGTTTGCATCGCTAATACAAGTTTACTTTCCAAAGGAAGATTTGCAATTTTTCCACTATCTCAGACTCCACTTTTCACTTACCACCGGTAAGTGAAAATGGGGACGAGCACGTAGGACGACCTTACATAAACATATCACCAGAATGATTGACAATTAGGAGGACCACTTATTTTGATGATCCACCTGCAAAAAGAACATCCTCCACTATACCTTTAAGCCTTTTTGCAAATTTGTGATTTTTAATTTAATTTGAATATGCGTATTTCCCTTTAGTTTTTTTAAAGGCCATCTTGTGTCTTTAAAGATCATAGCAACATTTTTTCATCAAAATAATGAATAAAAAAAACATCTAGAGTGGTGCAAAGAAAAAGTTTTAACTTCATAAAAATAAAAAATTAAAAAAAAGAGTATTTTAATCAGTTTAAACATTTTGACAGGTATATAGATATTTCAATATTTACTTCTGGTTACAATACCAACCCTGACACAAAAGGATTCTACACCAATAGGAATAGTAGGTTGCTCAGGTGTTGCCAAATTATATTAACTTTTAGACAGAGCGGGAAATGACTTCTTCCCAGGGTTACCTTTCTCAGATTGAAGCCAAAAACCCAAAGGTCTGTCAAGCCTTTGAGCATTGGTGTCGCCTTAAGGAAGCAAAAGGAGCTTAGAAGCTGTGGGGAGGTTCTTCTGAACAGGTAAGTGAAATGTTTGCTTTTTCTGACCAAAGATTATGTAAAAACTGCTCACTTGTTATCTAAAGCACAGCAGCCATGGTCTTGCAAAATACTGTATGCTTAAAACCGTAAAAATAAATCTTGAAATCATTGCTTTGGAACTTTGTAATCTGAACTGATAAAAAAACAAAGTCACTCTTTTTAGCTGCGATATTACAGTTTGAGTGATATCAAGGGAGCACACCTTCTTTTTTCCAGTTTTAAGCTTAACTAACAGCAGATAATGAAAGGTACTGACACTAATGTACTGATATAACAGCACAGATCCTTGCAGTAGTGCTGCTCAGTTCCTGTGAGTTTGGACTGTAGTCAGCTCGTGATTCTAATCCCTCATCTTGCCATTATTTAACTGCAATTGTAAGTGTACCGTAATCTAAACCATGGCTTTAAACTTCAATATTTTATTTCATTTTATTTTTTTTAGATAGAAAGTGCTGCTCACCACTGTGTGGCTGTCTATTTAATGCATATTTTTAGATTAAATAAAAACCATGTTTGGTTTATGCAGTGTGTAGTTTTTGGTGAAAGATGTATTTTAAATTATAGATTTTCTTCCAGTCAGATCTCAATTTTAACACAACCCTTTTCCAGTCTGTGAGCAGTAGTACTTCACAACTCTGTTCACCTGAATGATTAATAGTTCCCTTCATCATCCTGTAGCTAACAGCATCAGTGGGGAAGAAACCTGGGTGACACTCCTCTACCTCGTTGGATCAAAGATCAAAGGTTTTATCTCTCTAACCATCTTCACTGTTAATAGCCATTAACCTGATCGCCTGTGCTTCTTTCAAGCTGAGGGAAACGCAGCTCAAGCAGGACATCAGAGACAGGCTGATGAATGAATGAGTCTAAAGCCATGAGGGTGGCATTTGTTTTTGTTCCAAACACTCATGTTTTCCGGGATTATTATGGCCCAACATCGGAGCTTTGAGCTTCATTCACTACCAGTTTGGAGATGGTGGCTCAGGGCATCCTGAAAACTCACATCTGTATCCAGACTCTTTAAAAGTAGCAGAACTGCATGGGTCATAGTGATTTCCCCCGATGATTCCAGCCAATGTTAATGAATGCAAATCGTGTCCCGTTCGCCGTGTGTCGAAAATAATCTTATGAGCTTCTTGAATTTATGTTTCACCCCTGTAGGTTTGCATGCTGTTTGATGGTCTTTGGTGAGTTTCAACAGATGTTTTAATGCAGTTGTTTGTCTTTAATTGTTCTTTTATATGTTGGGTTTTCACAGAGGAACCATGGCAAAGACAATTTGCTGTCACCTGCAGAGAGACAGACATTAAATTTTTGCTTATTCTATTTCTAATTATTCCTTAAAGGAACATTTGGAAAAAAAAGACTGCCATGTAATGCAGTTTGCTCATTACAAAAGTTTTGCACCAAGGTAAATATTGCTGCTGCAGTACCTTTAACAAGGCAATATTTTTTTCCTGGGATATTACACCCAGCTGGGTGTCCTGCTTGGTTGGCCTTATCTTGCCGTTACATGACAACGCTGAACTCATGTCGGCCTAAATCGAAAAGTGGGGGCTACAAGCAGGTAATGTGCCCCATTTCACTTTAATTGAAATACTGTAGACCCTATTGCCCAAATGTAATTATAGCATCAAAGGTGGGCACAAGAGAAACCAGCCAGAAACAAATTGAAATTTAAGAGTGGAATGCAAACTGTCTCCAGCAGTGAGTAAGTGCTCACGATACCCAGAAGACCTTGAAGGGCTGGTAAATATGAAACAAGAAGAAGATGAGGAGGAAATAACTGATGATGGACAATTTTGAACAAGTTTTACACCCAAACTAAATTAAATTAGAAGAAAAGGGTAATTTTAGGAAACTCGAATTGACATAGAATAAAAAGATGCAAACCACCGTGACAAAAATAAATATACAGCAGATGTTTGTGATGTTTCCAATAAACATAAACAATAAGGTTCTTTTAGCTAAATTTAAAAATCATATATTAAAATAATTTAGGGAGAGAGCTAAAAAAACAAAACAACAAAAGATAAAACATTCCTCCTATTAAGAAAAATGTTTTAAAATAAGTAGAGACCATAATTAACACATTTGGCACACATCCTTTGGCACAAGGACAAAATAGTGTTATTTGTCAGTTTAAAAACATAATTCTTTATATGCTTCATAACACTATTTTGTGTGTGCATGTGTGTGTGTGTGTGTGTGTGTATTTAAAAAAAATATATTTATTTGTAGTCATATAAAAATGAAAAATAAAACAACATCTCCTTTTTGGCATCTGGAACAGCCCCCTCCCACTGCGATCTTCTAGATTCCATAAAGATGTGAAACTTTTCAGTGGAAAATAAAGATACAGCTGTGCCACCGTGGCATGAAATGGCTCAATGCTACACATGCAATATATCATAGCAATGCCCATATTAAAAAGCTAAATAATGCCATGCTATGATATGCATACTCTCGGTCTGTACTAATGAAGACTGACTAAAAAGGGTGCTTAAGTGGATGATTTGCACCCATTGTCTGTTTTTTTTTTTCAGTTATAAATTTGGGCTACAGCTATAATATTAACCACATCCATGTTGCACAGTGGTGCAATCTGTAGCACTTTTGCGCTGTAATGATTCCCGGGCCGGGGTCTTTCTGTATGTAGTTAGCATGTTCTCCCTGTGCATGCGTGGGTTCTCTCCGGGTACCCCAGCTTCCTCCCACATTTCAAAAACATGACTGTTAGATTAATTGGCATCTTTAAATTGTCCTTGTGTGTGTGTGTGTGTGTGTGTGTGTGTGTGTGTGTGTGTGTGTGTGTGTGTGTAGGTGTGTGTGTGTGTGTTTGTGTGTGTGTGTTTGCATGTTTGTATTTCTTCACGAGTCTCTGCATTACCCTGCGACAGACTGGCGACCTGTCCAGGGTGTACCCTGACTCTCACCCATAGACTGCAAAAGGGCGGGAGAAAATGGATGGATATAAATTAAATAATTGCAGATTTCCTCCCCACTATTTATTCACTGTACTGCAATAAGGAGGAAAAAATCATATTAGAGGACTTGGCTTTCAATGGAAGAATAACACATATCATAATAACCTCGATCTCTAACAGCGTAAATTTTCCTACCAGTTATACATGAACCTGGTAAAGTTTCTTTAATGACATAATGTCCTGCTGTGGCTATTCTATCGTTGTTTTTTCTGTCTGGGACATTAGAACGCCTCTTCTTCCACCTAAACCTTTTAAAGTAAGAAAAACTAATATTATTAATTTAGAACTTTGTACTCATGATTTATTAAACATCAGATGGAAATCATTTCGACTAATATAATTTTTTGCTGATGCCGGGAATTAGCTTCATCAAGAAATGGTGAAATAATTAATAAACTTTATCCCTGGACTACAATTGAAGTCAAAGTTTAACATTTACCTTAAATAAACGTAGATCTTCAAGAGGGACTCCTTAAATTGTCTGGTATTCTAGGTGAACCGAAAATGTATTTTGTTATTCTTTGTATCTAAAATTTTTAATCCCTGTCAGCTCTCTGTTCAACCTGAGTTATACAATTGTCAATTTTTCTTCTGTCAAAATTATAGAATTTATTTGTGATTGTGGATTTCAGTTTAAAGCTGCATTAGAGTTAAATAACCTACCTCCTTCAGTTAGATATTTTACCTTTTTTCCAAACCTGTAAATTATTCCTTCATATTATTCAAGCATTTGCTCCTGCTTTTAATTAATCTATTTGTTATTTCTCTTCTCTATTAAATTGATTTACTCTGGACTTACTTCTCATGTGGACAAGCTTATTGCGTTGGTGCATTTACATAAATTCACTGGGTTTTAGTTTGTATTGAGGTGTTGGCTATACAGCTGAAATAGAAATAGACATGTATCCCTCATATAGTAGCATTGAAGTGAGGCTGTGAAAGTATGTATGAGCAAGTCTGTTTCATTTTTTTTAAATGTCTTAAACCTATAACTATGGTTTGTAGTATTGTTATTGATATTCTGTGAAAAGCATGTATGTAATAAGGGGCTATCTTTGAAAAAAAATAATTACCGGTATCTGAAAGCATGAGGAGGAAGGTTATAGAGACTATTAAAAGAACATTGAACTTTAACCAAGTTCGCCAGATAATTATTAATTAAGCCAAAAATAAGAGGTATATTTATATATGTATATATTCTATATAAGCAAGTACTTCACAAATGTCACACTGCTTGACAAGACTGGATATTTATCAGTACAATCAAATAAAAAAAAACAAAAAAAAACTGATATCTGCTAAAGAAAAATAATTATCATCTACCAATCATTTTGCGGCTTTAGAAAGGTCAAGGGGACATAAGAATTTCCCTTCAGGGAGTGATAAAACATAATTGATTTGAATTTAATAAGAAAACTGACACGTTAGTTTCCAACAAACTCCTCATATAGATCAGTTTAATTTAGGCTGATGCTGGAAATAAAAAGGCTCACAGGAAAACAAATAGAGGTTACTAAGATCCAGCTGCCTATTTACTGAACATCAACTAAATTTAAGGTTTTATAAGAAAGACTTGCTTCTACTTTTGTTTTGTCTTCAATCTTAAAATGTGTGAAATAAACCGATTTTGGCAATCAGGAGGATTCCAGCAATGCTAAGGCCTCCACTACAGTTGCAAAATATTTCCTGCATTGCATCTTCTTTTACATATTAACAGAATGTAACATTTCCAAATTGAAATTATCAAAGTATCTTTAACATAAAGTACACTTTCATATTTGTTGTTTGTTTCTTTTTTGTACATAAGGGTACTGCTGCCAAACACTCAACTGTATGGATCCTTAGCAAAGGTAGCGACTTGAATTAAAAAAAATATGAAAACATTTGAAAGCCCCTTTTGATGTTTCTTGTTCAGGGCAGAAGGCAACTTTAAGCATGAGTAACAAAAGCTTTGATATCATTATTTTAATGAAACTGTTTTTAAAAACCTGCCATTAGGAACAAAGTTCTCAAAAATACAGTCTAAATGGCTTTTTAAACTAATTATTTCCTTTTTCAAACCTATTTTATATGAGACAGGTGCAAAAGGAGCTTTTTAAAATGTAAATGTTTGGACATGACCAAAATTTAAAGCATATATATTATTCAAATGTCCAACGTTCTGTTTAATTGTTATGCATACAGAAATATGTGGCTGGTTATATACTTATTATGAGCTTGCATTAATGTTTTAATGTCGCATTATTATCGCTGGTTATTATGCATAGTGTTCTGAATCTGCTGGGGAGCACATCGGCAGGTAAACACGTTATCTTGGGTCTGTTTATACACTTATCTCCGAGCTGCTGGTGTTGTGACTCCCCTCACGTTCAGAGGCTGTCAGCACGTCGGCAGCAGGAAGCTCAGAGGGCAGATGACAGGTGGAAGAGCAGAACGTCTGCGCTGGAATGAAAATGGTTCAGCCTGGACAGCATGGCGACAAAACGTTTCAAGAGGCAGGATGGTTCAGAGGGCCCAGGCACGAGATGCTGTCCAGATGCCTCTCCTCCACCTCAACTGAAGTGCTCATTCCATGAGTCAGCGTGTCGATCTCTGGCTGGGAGCTGGAGAGAGAGGCGGCTGTTTTTCTCAGAGCTCTGCTCCCGGGGCTGCTGCCATTTTTTTTTTTTTTTTTGCCAGACAATGGCAGATGGGAATGCTTGGATATTAGTGGAGGCCTTCTACGTGCTTGGACATGCCATACAAAGTTCAACAGTGTCACGCACCGTCTCTGACTGCTGCCATGTATCACTTGCGAATGTGTTTTCTCACTGAGCCTCTTAGGTAACTTGTATGCTGTAAAAACTTGTAGCAGCATGCTTCTCTGTTTGCCTTCTCAAAGATCCCCAGAATTTGTTCCAATAAAACATCATTACTCTGATTAATATTGTCATTACAAATTGCTTATAGTGTTTGGAGAGCAAACCTTTAAATCCAGACACAGTTTTGAGACAGGGCCATTTGCTCTGAGGTTAAACCCCACGCACCTGCTTCCTTATTACCATATGAAGCAACAACAGGCTCATTTTAAGGTCCAACATAAATTAACTTGCGTCCTTTTGAATAGGGGGAAGCCTATCTGGTTTCTATGGGACGACCTTTCACTGCTACTAATGCGTTTTCCTCCTGCTAGCAGGCCGTGATGTTGAGGAAAGAGACGTTTCACACAAACTGCAGAAACTGGCCGCTGCTTCACTCCTTCTTAATCCACACGCTTCAGTCTTGACACTTTTACGGGTGGACAGTCAGCGGAGAGGAGAAGTCGCACTGCTGTGAACCACAACAATCCCCTTAGTTACAGTAGCTGAGAATCTGGCAGCGGCGGAAACACACAGATGTGGAAGATCAGATTTCAGATGACTGCTGATACTCCAGTGACTCCAACAAGCCTCTGCAACAGCAGGTATGCCCTACACTTTCTACGGGTGATCAACTTTTTGATGACACATGAGGAGATTTCATCAAATCTTTTCAGCTCCTCTTTGGAGCAGGATCCTCACACGAAAGAGGCGGACAGCTGAAATGTTAAAAATACCCAACACGTCTGCTCCGGCTGTGTGTTTTTCTCCACCTACACGGCGCGCCAAGCACTAAAATCTAGTCACCACAAGTGGATTGACCTTGCTTTGTAACCAGATATGTAGTTGTACTTTGGAATTCACAAACTTTCATCTGTGCAGTCAAAACCTTTCATCGCAAATGGCTTGGTGTCTTGATCTGCTGTCAGTTATCTGCCCTGGAAAGTAAACACGAAACAAAAAAGGCCCGCGCTTTAAGAACTATAGAGCAACAAAGACATTTTAATTATGAGAAGCTGGCGTCTGTTCAACATGTTTAGTGTTTCACAGCTTGTGGGAATGTGAACAAAGTCATTAAAGTCTAAACTAAGCCAACTATGACATTAACTTTTCATTCCATGTAGAAAAACAAACAACAATAAAAATAAATGTATCGACTGGAACTATAGGAGCTACTACTGTTTTTAAACTTAAAATGTTTGTTTATACAGTTTTTTCATAACCATCCTGCATCTACATGTCTGATGCTCTTAAAAATGGAATGTAAAGTTGGTTAATAAGAGGAATTGAGGTTGCATATTTTCACGGCAATGAGTGGACAGTAATTATTACGGAACAACTAAAAAAGTTTTACCAGATCAAATCTGAAAATGCACCATAGAAACCTCCTTAGCAACCAAATGCTTTGTCTGCATCCACGTAACCAGTGACATCACACCTGGTGTTTTTAGTTCTCGTCTGGCAGGAGCTAAAAAAATTATGTTTTGGTTTTGAACGACACATTTTTACTGTTATCTGCAATGACACAGAAATGTGAAGCGATCCATTACTCCTAAGGCGGTAGTGGGTGTTTAAATTGGTCATTGAGGAGTGTAAGTACTCATTCTTCTCCCATGATGGTACCCGGTGCTTGACTTCTTCCTGTTTCCTCTAAAAGTTTTTTAGTACCTGCAGCAGTTACCATTTTCCAGAGCTGTCTGTTTTCTGTGATTGCAGCATTTTACTTTTGCAGCATTTTATCATTTGCATTATTTTTTTTGTTAACGTTTTGGAGTTTGCCTCATTCATGTGTTTGCAGAATGTTTGACAGTTTGTGGCACATTCAGCTGTTTGCTTTCTGTTTGCACCTGTCAGCCAATGTAGCCAAGCCCATAAGAAAAGATGTATGGAGGAAAACGCATGTCACATTTTTTCTTTGTTTTTTTTTATTTTACATTTATTTCACAAAAATGGTCCACTTTGTATTACTCAATCCCGTAAAATCCCACATGTAGAGGTACAGACCTCAAAAACACTAACTGCTTCTGAAAGCTGATCGTTGCTACAAACATCTGCAGTGAGGACACATGCCTGTCTTTAAACTGGATCTAATCTCAAATTGTTGTCTAGATAATAAATCCTGAATAATTGACTGTTGTCATGATGACAAGATCTGTCACAGACAGAGCTTCCTATCCACACTTAGGTCAATAGATGACATACATTATGATTTTCCCATGTTGAGGCACACACAAACACACAAAAAGAGCAGTTATTCTATGTATCCTTTGTTGTATAAGGACATATCTGCAAATCTAAATTTGGGTGAAGTTACATCAAAGTAAACCCCTATATATTAACACATTTGGGAGTTCAATCTCCAAAGCAATTGGCACCAAGTTTGGATGGTTGACACTGACACTACATGAGGAGGCTGGAGCTCATAGTTCCTGTTCACACAGCTCTGTTGGTCTTTTAAGCAAACCTAAGCATGTTACATAAAGAGAAGCACAAACAGACTGTAGGAATTACTCACAATTAAAGAATATTAATAAAGTAACCTAACAAAAATATATGTCTAAAGTAGATTCTTTGTTAGATTTACAGTACATACCTCCCACCCTCTACAGTTTGGTAACTCACTGTTGGATCTGGACTAAACAGTTTATTTATTTGAAAACGTACCATTAAAGGTATTGTGGAGGATTTTCTAAAAGACCTGCCCTCTCCACAAAAAAATGTACAAGCCCAAGTCCCCTTGTGCAAGCCCTGTTTAAAATGTGCTGTTCTCATAGCTCATACAAGCTCACTGTGTTTACATACAGCGGGGACTATATAGTGGACTTTATAGCAAACACAGCTAACTTTCCGTTCGGACAGATGATCGCTGCTTTTGGCTCCCCGTTGGTCACGTAACTCCTCCTCCACCACGCGGTGGTTTTGCCATCTTTGTTATTAGTCAAATATAGCTAGAAAAAGATAGCTAACAGGGCAAGTAAGTAGAACGGCCTTACCTAAACATCTCACCAGGATGATTGGCAATTAAGAGGTCCACTTATTTAGATGATCCACCTAGAAATAAAAGTTAATCCTCTATAACTTTAACATCCCTCCTTTTGCATTTACAGATGTCGACTCTTTTGCCAAGCAGACAGAAACCAAGGAGAGGATTAAGCATTCATGTCTGTATTTTGTATCCTTTGCTCTGGGTAGCCCTTAAAGCTGGTCACTTATCTTGCAGGGTCCTATTAAAATAGTCTTTACTGTCTCATACAGACATATATTAGATAGTAAGTAAGTCCAATCTATGGGATAAAACCTATGTCAATTGTTCAAACTGATTTCTGCAGTGTATGATGCCAATTTGGACTGCAGCAAACACTCACTGAGCTGCTGAACGAGTCCTTCTCCTTCTTGTTGCCGTAAAACTGCAATCATTTCTTCATTAGCCTTTTATTTGTTTCTAACCGTTCCACTTCAGGGGTAACACACAGTTTATTTGGGTACTCTTAATTACAAAAGGGAGATTGTGTGCCCTCTTCACTAAAATGAATGTGTCTCTCTGCCTCCCAAAGGGCAGCGTGGCTTAGAGTTGGACTGTATCTGATTACATTTTCCAGGATTGATTACGGTTTTGAAGCGCTGACCAGGCCGACCCGGACCTTATCTTGCTTGAATTGAGGTAAGAAGTCTTTGACCTGTGTCTGTCACATTTCAGGTGCGGAGGATTAAGAGGAGAGATGCTTTTATTTCCTATTTGTTAGTTGTTGTTTTTTCTTTCAAAGAAGAAGCCTGAGGGCTGTGAACTCACTCACAATAAATTGCATTGCAGCGCTGTTTCTCTCTCCAGATAGCCATTCAGGAGGTATAGCTACCTTCAGGAGCTTTTCATTTTTCCTGTTATTAAACATAGTGAAAAGCTTGGCTTCCACAAGTTGGTTCAGAAATCCAAGTTGACGACAGCAGAAAAGAAGCTGGAAGTCGAGGCGGATATGCTCAATGCTACCATATGCAGGCAAAATGAAGAAATGATAACAATAAGCTACCAACCAACCAGTAAAATAATGGCAGTAATTTACCAATGATAAAATTTTCTTTAGTGTCAGTCATTTATTTTATTTGAATTTGGAGAAAATCTCCAGAGGAGCATTGTTTGCATCTCCAAGGGTTAAAAACAAAAGTAATGGATTGAATTCACTAATGTTGCTGTGTTTATCTTTATATTGTAGTGTAAATGTACAGTGAAAGAGGTACTATCTTAACCTTTTTCCACTTTCTGAACGTTTCCTTTTTTCATTGCCATAAACTTTAATGTATTTTTTAATGTTTGATGTAGTTATAGAGGTAAAAATTAGCTCCTTCACGTACACTTAAAGGAAAAAGGCTTTTTAATGATCCTATTCTATGCTGGATGTGTATTAGTCCGTTTAATACAAAAACCAGGTAGGTGTCATGATCTTGGCACCTTCAGGCTGGGTTTTCCTCCTTGTTGCTCTCATCTGCTTTGCTCAATATTTCTCATCAGATCCACCTGTTCCTGGTGCTATTTATGCCTTTTTATCCCAGCGTCTGGTGCCAGATTATTCTAGCTTCTAGCAAGACAAACTCTAGCGTTTCCTGTATTTAGTTCTGTCTGTTCCTGACCTGGCCATTTTGGCCACCCCTGTTCTGCTCTGTTTGCCTGTCCTGTCTTTCCAGGCTGTTACCTGGTTGTCGATCTTGGACCGGTCTTCTGACCACAGCTTGGATTTGCCCTCCTGGATCCTTTGGTTCATCTGTGGGCTCTAGCTGCTGCAAGACACTGTCCTCTTTTCTTCTCGATCTCTGGTTCCAGGTTGGTAACAAGCAACAGATTTCCGCTCCTCTGGACATCACTCATACTTCGGGGCTAGGACTGAACTTTGCCAGGTTGGTGGCTATCATGCTCATTGTTGTTCCTCGTTTGAGTTTTGAAGTCACTGACCTGAGCCTCTATTCCTGCAGAGAATCCTGTGAGCCCGCTGCAGCTGACAATCAGCTGCACAGCGTTAATTTAATAAACGCTTTGATCTTTCCCACTGTCTGTCTCGCCTTGAATATTGGTTCCAAAGTCCTGAGTACATTACAGTAGGATGTTGAAATAATGATTTCAGTCATGTACACATCTGGCCTTTTAACAATTGACAAGTGACAATTGGGATTTAATGGAAGACTTGAGCTTGATTTGAATATCTCAAATCGGTAAGGACATTTAAGCCATGGCTGAAGTGCATCAGCTGTCACCATAATGAATGCTATCTGAACAGTGCTGGCAGTAAAGAGGGAGCAAGGATGAGGAAGCAGGATTCTTCCTAATGCCAGTTCAGTTAACATAGGGACCTTCAGATGTTCCTAGCTGCTGTTAGGACCTAGAAGGTTGCCTATATGACAGGATATAGAGGCACAGCCCACTTCATGGGGTTTACCAAAATACAATTTCTTAAGGTTTATTCTGTGTGACACATGGTAATGTACACACCTTCATATGTTTCAGGTTTTGTAGTGGAGGGCTTCAGCCGTTCATTAAAATGGTATAACTTTTATTTATTTTTCAGAAGGCTGCAGTACAAATGTGACCATCATAATTCATGTGTTTGTTCATCATATAATGATGTCTGTATACACTAAAGGCTTTCTGGATTTAGCACAGCAGTCTGAAGTTCTTTTCCTGTTTTAACTAGTGTTCTTACTGTTGACCCCACGAAACATCAAAGGATAGGACCTAAGAACAGGGGCTAGGAGTTACAATTTGATGTTTTTTTTTAATTAATCAAGTCCATTAAAGGGGCAGACACGTTGCCACAGATCCCACCTGCCGGAAAAGTAGATGAGTGTCCCATTTCCCTCAGGAAAAGTATTCAGGAACATTGCATTCTAAACAAATAGAAAAAAAAACCTTTCCCATAAAACCTTTCCCATTGCTGTGAAAGCAATCACCCCCCTGTAGACACTTGGTGATCTAAACTGCTCAAAAAAAGAGAGGGAAGACTCAAGGAACACATCCTAGATCTGAATAAATGAAATATTCTCATTGGATATTGTGTTCAGCAGAGATGGGAAGTAACGAAGTACAAATACTTTGTTACTGTACTCAAGTAGATTTTTCTGATATTTTTACTTTACTTTACTTTACTTTGCTACTTATTTTTATGGCGACTTTTTACTTCTACTCCTTACATTTTTACACAAATATCTGTACTTTCTACTCCTTACATTTTGAAAACTTGGCTCGTTACTTTAATTTTGAATCATTTCAATGGAGTTACCGTTATTATTTTTCACGTCATCAATACCAAATTCAGTCTAATTGGATGGGAATCTACATTGCATTTGACGCACCACTACAAGATAAATCGACAGATTCGGCGGTATTCATTTGCGGCAAATCATTGCAGCTTGGTGGCGGTGGCGTTAGCATAGTAGTATGGACGACGAGATGATTGAAAATGAACACAACGGAGATCTAGTCCTATTGGCAGACATCCATTTAAAATTTAGTCAACGGCATGAAAAAAGTGGTTTCTACTTTTACTTTTATACTTTAAGTAAATTTACAAGCCTGTACTTTGTTACTTTTACTTGAGTAAAGAAGTTTAATCAGTACTTCCACTTTTACCAGAGTATTTTTTAACACAAGTATTTGTACTTTTACTCAAGTACGGAAAGTGAGTACTTTTGCCATCTCTGGTGTTCAGTACAATGTTTCATAGCTGAAAACAAAATCACTAAAAAATCACTAATGCAAATTAAACAAATTCTTCAATGGAAGCCTGGACTTGGAGTTAGACACAAAATTAGTGGAAAAAGAAACTACAGTCTCATCCAAATTTGATGTAATGTCCTCCAAACAAGTAAAAATGAGGCTTAGTATTGTGTGTGGTCTCCATGTGCCTTCATCTTCTCCCTAAAATGCCTTGATATGCTCCTGATGAGGTGGCAGAAGGTCTCCTAAGGAATCTCCTCCCAGACCTGGACTAAAGCTTCCACCAACTGGAGAGTCTGTGATTACGCTGGGGGATGGATTGTGACATGATGTCCAGATGTGGTCGGTTGGATTCAGGTCTGGAGAACGGACAGGCCAGTCCACACTTTCAATGCCTTAATCTTGCAAGAACACACCCAGCCGCATTAGCAGGAACCCAGTGAAAACAGCACGAGCATATGGGCTCAAAAGGGGTCTGAGGAACAGATTGCTCTCCATGGTATCTCCAGAGTCTATCACATCTGTCACATGTCCTCAGTGTGAAACTGCTTTAATCTGCGAGGAGCAAAAGGTGCCAGTGGCAAATTGTTCAATCATGGTGTTCTCTGGCAAATGCCAAGCATGGTGTACAGTGTTGGACAGTGCACAACTCCATTTGTGGACACCGGGCTCTGGTAGTGCTCCTCTTTTTCCTCCTTGCACAAAGGCAGAGGTAGTGTTCCTTCTGCTGGGTTGTTGCCCTCCGATGGCCTCCTCCACGTCTCCTGATGTACTGGCCTGTCTTCTGGTGGCATCTCCAGTCTCTGGACAATACACTGACAGACACAGCAAATCTTCTTGCCACAGTTCACGTTGATGTGCCATCCTGGATGAATTGCACTACCTGAGTCACATGTGTGAGGGTAGATTCCCTCTCATTCTATCATGAGTGACCAAAAGTGACTAAAACACAGACTACCGTGTCCCTGTATCCTTTTTAAAGTCTGTTTTGGTCCCCTGGCCTTTTTTACAGTCCAAAAGCAATCCTATTTTGCAGCACACCAACACCTGGTGAGGATGACAAGGACCAAGCGGAAAATTGCAGCCATAGCTGAAGCCCCCTTCCCTTTAGACCGCCCACAAGCTCCTGATTGGCCCTACTTCTTTCTTCTGTGATTGGCTGTAGCTGCTTTCACTTTACAAACATTGATGCACCACTGAATCAGGTCTGTGTTAGGATGGTCACAGTGCTGCTAAACTCCTAAGCGCTACCATAATTAGAACTGTAGGGTCGCAGGTCTTTTTCTCTGCTTTCTGGTATGTTTCGAATTTTTGAGATATCTTAAACGGTCCAGAAATTAAAGTCTTGTAGAACAACATGGGTCTGCAGAAGATGACAGATGGTGTTCTTCTCATTGAGTCATGTAATTTAGAATGGTTGTAATATCTGATGTATTAACTGACATTAATCTTTTAATTGGTGTCATGTGTTTTTGTGTGTTTGTTTGTGTGGTTATTTGACTTGCACCCAGAGACTTCTTTAAAAGTCAAAGAGTAAATAAAATTTAATGAACTGTGTAACACTCCTCCTAAAACACCTTCACTGGCTCCATAAAGCAGCATATCCACTTTAAGATCCTCCAACGTATTATAAACTCTCAATAACCTTTTAAAATCTGTTTGTTGCACCCCAAATTGTACAGTTGTTCATGTCATATGTTGTCAGGAGAGGGATAGCAGAGATGCAAGAGAAAGTGGAGGAAACAAACACAGAAGAAATAATAGAAAGCATGTTGAACTTGTAAATAAGAGCTGTGTTTATTTAGTGACTTAGTTTCACAGTGTGGCTTTTGCACCGGGCTCCCCTCGTTCCAAATAGAGAATCCCCTTTCACTGCCTAAACCAGTTTTGCCTTAGTTATTGTTGTGTTTTCTTTATTTAAACATTGTTTCCATGATATTTTGTATCAGTATCATTTACCTGTTCTGTGTCAATAGCATGATGTGCAGCTTGGTCATGATGTGGGGCCAGGGCCGGCGATTGCTATAGGCGAGCTAGGCAATTGCCTAGGGCGACAAATGTGTTGGGGGCGCCCTCTATACTTAGCGTCGCCCTTAGGCTTACTTCCCATTAATCATAGAATTAGAAAAAAAAGCGAATTAAACCGGTTATGAAGCGTACGTCAGTTTGACTTAAGCTTACGTATATATAAATAGCAAAATATGAACAAATAAATATACCACCGTTTTTTTATTTATTTTTTCACATTCAAGAGAAAATCGGAAAAGATTCTGATCTCTTTTCAAGCGCCCTCCAACCCGGAAGTCGTGACGTCAATCACTGCAGCATGTCCACCAATATTTTGGAATGAAATTGTAAGCAAACAGATATTAAAAGTAAAACAAGTGAATTCTGACACTTAACTTTGCTCGCGACTCGAGGATGGCTGAACGGAAAAGACTCCCCTCTCCTCCTCCAGCTGCTGCCGCAGTCGGCCCGTCTTAATCATCCACTCAGAGTACCACTGGTAAGCGCACACAGACTTTGTAGCTTGTCCGGTCAGTTAAAAATATTAATTGTGAAATCCGTCTTGTAATCGGAAGCATACAAGCTAGTTAGCTTGAAAAGTAAATAAAGTTTCAGACGTGCTGCGTGATGATGTGTTCAGATTGGCTCAGTAAAATGACAATTAGGTTATCATGATGCGTTCAAGTGTAACGTAAAGAAAACGGGAAATTTTGTTTTTGGCGAAAAACATGAGTAATACAGTTGTATATTGCTCTATATATAATTAAACTACTGATGCCAACATTTATTAAAAATTACATTTAATTTAAAATACAATTATTTATTTGTTAAATATTTTCCTAATCACTAAAAACATGATGAAAAGTGACAGTAGACAATACATTAACCAACAATTGTGAAAATATATTCTAGTTAGTTTTATGTCATTTCCAAGTGGCCTATTACATTAGCCATGTTTATTGAAGGCTAGAAACGTTTTTGTTATGCTCACTTGTTAAGCAATAGAAGCAATACCAGTTCTGTTAATAAAATTTTGTTGCATCGTCTTTCCACCAAATAACAGAAAAGTATCGATAGTGGTATCGATAAAGACTCGGATCGATAAGGAGTATCGATAAAGGTATCGATATCAATAAATATTAACGATCCCCATCCCTAATGTTGACATTTTTTTCTCAGAATTATGTGCTATATTATTAGCTTGAGAATGGGTAGAAGATACTAATATAAATAAAATATTTTGTAGTGATTATCTGCATTGAGTGTTCAAAAGGGATGTACAAATAATCATCAAAATATAAGAAGTTATGGCTGTTCATCATAGAATATGTGAACAAAAAAAAAAACAACAACTTCAAACTTTTAATTTTGTAATGGTATTCATAAAAGCACTTTTGTTTGTAGAGGGTTAATCCTTTCTTTAATCACTAATCAATGTCAGAAATCAGGGTAAATATACCTGATATATTTTATTTAGAGGAAAATTTTGTTTATCTCATTTCTATTTATGTTCAAATGATTTAATTGAACTGGAAAAGAAAATTTAATTTAATGTTTATCAATTACTTTTTTATGTAGTCCTTGGTTGAAGAATTTCTTAAATTTATTATTTTTTATTGTTATTTGGTAATTTCTGAAATTGATTTATTTAATATTTGTTTAATGTGTGTTAAATTTGTTAATTGTCTGAAATAAATTCATTCAATGAATCAATCCAGTTTTTTAGTTATACTTTACCTAAGTGTCCTTACAGATGGTTAAAAGTGTTTTTGCACAGTCCTAACTTTGAGTGTGTAATAAATTATTTAAAATAAGAGGTACTGAAACCTATTCTGGTATTTGTCTATGCATCACTCCATGCTAAGTTACAGTTTTTTCTGAATGCTTAAACACAACCTTGATTCTTATAGCACAATTTCTAAAACTATTAATACTTATAGCAAATCCACTCACTGAACTCAATGAAGCACTAAACAGATGCTGAAAACAACATTCGTATTTAGCACGGCAAAAGTGAGCGGGGGGGCGCAAAACTCAATCTCGCCTAGGGCAACCAAAGGGCTAGAACCGGCCCTGTGTGGGGCGCTGGCACAGCTCTGGAACAATGACTACAGCTCTGCTTATTTTGCATTCAGGGAAAACTCCTGTGATTCTTCCTTTTTTTTTTTTTTTTTTTTTTTTTTTTTTTACAGTGAGCCAAAAGCAAAACATTTGGTCAGTTTGTGAAATAATGAAACAGAAGGGAAAAATACAGCACTGCCCTGCGTAAATCGAGACATCTGGTTATCCTACCATTAAAATAGCTTCATCTTTCTCTATGTGATTCTTTTTCCTCCTCATCATTTTTTATGTTTTTCAATCTCTTACTTTTTAAAAAGTTTCTGTATTCTATTTACACTCCTGGCCTAATGTACCAAAAAAAATGTCATTATGGGCCCATAATAACAATAAAGACTCTTGATTGTTAAAAGAAAAGGCTTAAGAAGTCTGGTATGTTTAAAAACCAAAAATTAAGTCAAAAAATGGGTCACAAGAAGCAAACATTTTTTGCAAGTTTATGAGAACAGGAAGGCCTCGAAAGAAAGATGGAGATTACATAATATTCCGAAATATCAGAAATCGCGATATCAGCTGAAAAAAGAATATTGGATCATATTGGCCTGCATCTAAAATCTACGTGTGTCAAGCTGAGAGCAAGAATCTGCTTCTTTTTAAAGTTCATGTACTGTAACACATTAGTTAATGATAAATGCTTTGGTTATTTTCATACCAACTGTTGTTGACTATTATTCTCTGTTTGAGTAATACCACTTAATCAAGCATTTTCTAACATTTCAAAGAGTAATAAAATTAAGCATGATTTGTGCTCATATTCTATATGCAAAGCTGCAATATCACTTTTGTAACGGAGATTAAAAAGTTGTATCAGGACATCGCTAGCAGCAATCAAATGGCTTTTGATCAAAGACCAAAATCCAATTCAGGATCAGTAGTTCACAAACATCCTTACAACATGACCGACCATGAGCTATTTGACAAAGAAAAATGAGCAAAGCTGGTAGAAACTTAGATCTACAAAGTGTTGCAACAGGCCTTCAGTCAAGACAGCTGAAAATAACTTGATGCAAGAGTTTTGCTATTTTTTATATCACAAAAAATGTTCTAAAGCAGCAGTTAAATATTATGTTGAATATTCTAAAAAAATGAAATCAATCTAAATACTTTAAAATTATTGGATGTGATGTAACAAATGAATACATTTAGAAAACACTGTCCTCCTTTTTTGTGTTTGAATTTATGTCTTATGGATAACTTAGAAAACCAGATTCAGAACTCCAGTTTTTTTCTTCTCAGGCATAAATGAAATCTTTCGGTTACATGTATTTATTCTAAAGACTTTGAGTTCAGCTTTTCTTTCTGTATATCATTTATGCTCACATTTGGTTCCCTGGTCTCTTCGCCAGTTCTACCTCACTTATCCTCCTTCTCTCACAGCTGCACCCAGTTTCTAATCAACCACCTGCTCCTTGTTTAGTAATCAGCTCATCCTGTTATTCCCAGCAGCCTTCTTCCTTGTGTTTCCTTCTGAATTGTTGAATTTCTCTCTTTATGTAAATTCTCCTGCTTTCTTTCCTGCACTTGGGTCCTGCTGTACATCATGACATGACTCTCTGGATAAAGCCCATCCATTGGTCCAAAACAATAGTCTCCCTGTGAAGCTGGATCCCGGGATTAAAACAGATGCCTTAAATATAGAAGGTCACAGAATCAGATGTCAGATTTGACTTCTCTGTGAAAGTTTACATGTTCTGAGTTTACAGGGCATAATTGCTTCCTCACCTCATCTTCTGATGGATTACTGTGGACCTGTCTTGCTTTTTGTCTTCTGTAATAGCCGCCATTAAAAGCCCATTGTGTGAAAATCCTACAGTAGTAAAATGGTACAGAAATAAATGGATGTTTCATTGTAACCTACTGACATCAGTTCAGGAATAACACTGCATTCTACCCAAATCATGAATTCACCCATAATCTGAGAGGCTGAACCAAGGGGCTTTATATCTCATCTGTACCTGATTGCAGGCTTCAGTTCCTGCATACTTTAATTCAGTTTTTAGCCATTAAAAAAGGGGGAGAAAAAAAAACAGTACTCGGCCTTGCAAACGGGAAACTATGACTGTCAACGACATGATGTATGGTAGCTTATTATATCCCACTCATTATGATTAATAACATAGAAAGGTATCTTCCATTCTTGTCAAGATGGAAAATGCAATTAGCTGCCTTGGCTGCTGCTGTAGGCTGCTTGCTTCCCCAAGATAAAAAAAAAACAAAACACGTTAACATCAAGAGATTCACCGTATACTGCAGAAAAACTGCAACCAGGATACATCCTGGATCTTTTTCTGTTAATATTTCATATAAATGTTTAGCTTCAATACATTTGATCAAAACAACATAATAATTTTTTGTTTGTTTGTTTTAGGCAAGTTCACATACAATGTGGTTGTAAGTCGCTTCCAACTTTTAAAGAACAAAAAGTGTAATGTGAAGTGCAGAGTCAGACAGCAGACCGAAGATGGTGCCGGCTCATTATTTCCTTTGCTGAACCCGTTGTTATCCCCAGTGAGACTGATTTTACTAAACATCAATTAATGCAGCAACGCTCTCCTGGAGACCAAGAGCATTTCCTGGACTCACAGAAGCAGGACGAACACAACTAGGAAATACACACAGAACCTTTAGCCTAAGTTTACAGTATCTACAATTACTACAATCTACAGGATGTACTTATCTTTGCAGAGGACTGTTTCAGGTGATTTACTTTAGTAATTTAAAGGAAATATCAAGTCCCAATACAAACATTTTGTTAACCTTGGAGATGACTATCCTTCAGCAGGATTTGAGTTTTAGACAAGCCCAAAAGATATGGCGATGGTTAGCCGTACATGTTCCACTCTGTCTCCAGCAGAAGCCATGACTCCGAATACTGCTGTAAGCTGTAATTTTAGGAGAGGTTAAAGATAAATTGCATCACTCTCTTCCAGCCCAACTCCCGCAGTGATCTTGAGTTTTCTGTAGAAGCTTCTGTCTTTCATATTTCCAACCAACTCTCCTCTGATATTCGGGAATGTGACTGAGCCTGGTACTGCTGGAGGTTTCTTTCTGTTAAAAGGGATTTTTTCCACTCCACTGTCGCTACAAGCATGCTTGGTGTGAGGGATTGCTTTCTTGTCAATGGGTTGATGCAATATACTGGTTTTTAGATAGAAACCTTAGATGTGTTGTGAAATGGCGCTATATAACTAAACTGAATTGAATCGAATTGACTCTTTCTACCATTTTTGTTTGATATACAAAGTAAAGTAAGCTTTAATATGGTGGTTTATTTTCAAGACCATTTTCAAAAGCCTTTTTTGTATAGTAAAAAAATTATATTGTAATGCTTTTACTCTTGAATGACCAGTTTTTCTTATCTTTGTCTTGCAAGTATAGGCCTATATAAGAATAATTCTTTTCCAAACCAAATCTGTCTGAAATTGACTTGACGGTATTACTAAAAAATGTAGTCTTTGAAATAAAAGTAAAAACAAAACAATGTGAGACTTCTTATAATCGTTTTCAAAACATGTAATGCCAGACCTACATAAACATATTAATGATCTTGCAGAGTATTCTTTTAAAACGTGTCAAATTTTGATTTAGAAAAGGTTGTAGGTTCTCATACCAAAACTGTAATGTCCATCTCTTTATTATGCATAAGAGGCCCGGTCAGTGTTTTGCTCTTCTGAAGTTTCTCTAGATGCGGATTTTACGGTGGCAGACAGGTGCAAACGTGTAGTAAACCCTAAAAGTGGGCTGCAACAAACTTCAAAACATGCACGTACAAAAAAGCAAATGCAAAAGACAAATGCTGCAAACAAAAGAGACACGAGTTTTAATCAGGTAAAAACATGCAGCTAACGGCAAAATATTCTCAAAATACATGTATGATGCAAACTCCCAAACATGCAAACACAAAAAACAAACCCTAAGCAACAGAAAAACACTGAAAGATCCTTTTAAAGCTTAACTTCCTGTTTGTACTTAGAGTTTGGCCCAACATTGTTTTTTTCTTTGTTCAACTCCATCCAATGGTCTGGAGCGCTTTCCTTTTTTTTTTTTTAGAACGAGTTTACTGCTGTTTTCTCTATTTGTATAATTTTCTTTCTGTGATAGCAGCATTTTGTTTTTGCTTGCAGCATGTGGTTTGTGGTTGCAGCATTTTCTGTCTGCATTTATTTTGTTGGCTGTAGACTTTTGTTTCTATATTTAGTTATTGCCACATTTTTTGTTTGCAGAGTTTTTCCTCTTACATTTGTTTTATGGCGTTTGAGTCATAAAACAAATGTAAAATGCTAATTTTGCCATTTGTCTTTTAGTATGAGTTTGCATCTGTCGGCCTCCACATGACTTATCCTCATTGAACGTTCCGGAAATGCTCAAGTCATTGACATACTGAGCTGCAAATTAGATTTTTATCAGCTGAACTAATTAATTGACCTACGACAGAGGGTGATTGAAAGTTTGTAATATTTTTACAAGCTTTTTTCCAAAGGCGACAGGAGATTTGTCTTGCATAGTTTGTGCATGGGGTGAAACATGCATAATCCATCAAAGATGACTTTCAGAGATGTCTGTGACCACTCAAGTGTCTTCATACGTCATTGGACAATTTCCAGTTTTCTCACATAACAATTACAAGCTTTAATGCAATTAGCAAAAAAAAGTTCATGATTACATGGAGGAAAGAAAATGACATGACATTTTAAAAAACAAAATAAAACTCGACTCAACACAGATGCAAAATTGTTAGCTGTTTCAGATGATATTTTCCACCTGAGCTCTAGATCTCTGCTGCTTTTAAGGGGAGTAGACAGACCAGTTAATTGAGAGATTTGCATTTTTCACCTCTACAGTGCCTTCCAGACTTCGGTTTAAAAATATAAACCATTGTTGCTGGGTTTTTTTTAAAGCGCAGCAAGGTGAGTTTTTGAGAAGAGCAGTCCACACAGAGCAGCATTACACAACAAATGCTTTTGGGCTGAAAATTTGTTTGATTTATCTTAAATGGAGCTCATCTCTGGATCCAAACTTGCACACTGTGACTTTAATTCCCAGGTCTTTTGCTGGGATCCAATTTTTCTGTGTGGATGTTATGATACAGTAAAGCCTGTTTTTGACCCCTAATGTGACCCACATTCTCAGATGCTGTATTAATTAAAACATAGATGCTACATATAGTTATTCTGATGCTCCATCAGCCGTGTCTGTCTTTATGCTTTTAAATATTGTTTTGGCAATACTATTTTGTAGGAGGCCAACTTTAGTAACAAGAGTGGCTTCAGTCTAAGTGTGGAAAAAGACCTGCAGCAGGGTTAGAAACTTCAAACATCTGTATGAATGTGCTCTTATTGATAGATTATTATTTTTATCCAATCTCCCTGCTTACTGCATCCTTTAGGGCAGGTACTGTCCAGTGAGTTTGTCAAAGTCGGTCTCAAAGTTGAATCAAATGCAACATGACCATTCTGGCTCAGGCTGTTCACTCTCTATTTTAGGACCACATATGAAAGCAAACTGGGTGGGATTTGATTTGATGCCATTTTTTTCTTCTCCTAGTGTCATAAAATCTGATCTGGGTCACAAAAAAGCAAAAATAACAAATAAATAAAATCCCCCTTTAGGCAGATCTTGCCTACAGTGCGAGCATAGCCTGATTCCTCTGACTGCTCTTAATTTTCTATCATTTTCATTTCTCATCATCTTGGTATTCAGAGGTTGTGGTGTTTGAGTGTTAACATGCTCAATAATAAAGTTGTTTGCCATCTTTTGTTAAACACCCCACTTTTCATATCAGACATACACTTAAGTTCAAATAAATATGATTTTGAGTCCAAAATAAATATGACATGCTGATTTTTTTACTTGCTGTCAAATGAGTGATATCCCAAATACATGCATCAACAAACAATAAAGTGGATTTCTTTGGTGTGAAAAGTGGTGCATTTAGTCCAGGGAACGCTCTTCCCTCATCATTGGCTAAGGTTCAGTTCCTCTCCTGCCCTCCCTGTTGCATTCACCACCCTCCTATAGCCTCAATAAAGAAAACGTGCATGTGAGAGGACCGGCCAACACTCTAATTAGAGGAAGAGAAGAAAAGAAGAAAAACACAAGCAGCAATTGACTAACAGCAACCTGAGATGGCAGGATCTCATCCATCACTCTGCATGCGCACAATTGCCATATGAAAACACAAACAAGCAATCAATTGTTTTGCTCACAGCTTGAGGCCTCCTAATAGAGCACATTTATTTGACGCCGCGGTGGTAGCCCCAGCAATACTTTAATTTGTGAGACATTATGTTGTGTTAATGCCTACCAGGTTGCTGTTCAACCGGGGGGACTTGGCACACTTGGCGGCGATGTAAAAGCCAGCATCATGCTGTATTGTGCAGGGGAGCTGTGATGTAAATGATCTCACCCGCTGTATTATAATGGGCTGCTGGAATGAATTTATGTGGGAATCGTTGCAGAGGAATATTGCACTGTATCACACCGTAATTAGGGAGCAAGAGGAGCACTACACTGAAGCAAGGCCTCGGCGAGGTGGCAGACTCTGGCCTTTGACCGCCTCTGTGAGCTGGATGAAGAGCGTCTGGTGGGGTGGGGGTGGGCATGGGAAGGTAGAAATGGAAAGAAAGGGAGGGGAGACGGGCTCTCTAATAATGATGTACCCTCAGGCCTAATGTGCCATCTTTCCCTCTGTGCTGGTGTAGAAAACAAACTCACACAGCAGCGGTGTACATCTCTGCCTCCTCCTCAGAGTGGTTTGATTCTAGTAAAGTCTTAATCTATTTATTAAATATATATACAAATATATAAATATGTTGTATATATAAATAATGAGTTTTAAAAATATGCATCGAAACATGTTTCGATGTATATTTTTAAAACTCATTATTTTAATCTTTTAAACAAAAACAAGAGCTGATCAGATAAAGTCAGATTTTTTTTTTTTATATCAACCAAAAATAACCATTAATCTTCTAAGATTTTTAAGCTTCGAATGTTTTGGTTTTTGGTGAGAATTCTTCTTCTTCTTTGCTGTTTCAAAAAAACTAAGCTTTAAGTTTTAACTGTATTTGTTTGTTTTGTTTTTTTTCCAGGTAATTTGTATATAATATAACATCATCACACTAATTTGCTCCCTTCCTTCTTTAGATCAGTTTTGTTTTTGTACCTAATAACATATATGGGTTTAATGTGGATTAGGAGTGGAAGAGATTGTTGAAAACTATTTTTCCTTAAACATTAAAATTTCTGCTGCCTTTATTTTTCCAGAAATTATGCTCTTGTTGTAAATTACTGAACTTTCAAACTCCGACTGTTAAGCACAATAGATTAAAAACCAATTAGGCTATTCATAATTCCACCTTTTTATAAAATGTTTTCTTCTCCAGAGTGAAAATCTGATGATACCATAAAACAGGATTATTTGTTTGAAAGCTAATAAAACATAATTGGTATACCGGTAATATGCTATATGAAAGTATGTTATCTTAACAATTTGCATTCAGATTTTCTTGCTGATGGAAATACCAGAGAGAATTAACATCATTCAAAAGCCTATCAAACTATTTGAAGTTACCAATTTTCCCTGCATCATCAACAGCCCATTTCTCTGAAGCTGTATTCTATTCTTTCAGAGCATATCATTCATATTGACTTTTATTTGGAGGCAGATGTCACACTCCACCCCTCTACCCTGTCCTCCTCCCTCTGCAGAATGGCCCCGGGGCCTCTCCTGCCCTCTGCTCGGGGAAAGAGAGGCTGTGCTCGGCCTGACAGGCGGCTGGTGGCGCTTCAATGCGGTGGAGGAAATTAAATTACAGCTCCTGTTGTCCGCTTTGTAAACAACACAAAAGCCAATGATACGGCCAATTACACTTAAATACAGCACATGTGTACATGGAGGGGCTTCAGTCCGAAGCGTTAAGGGATGCTGGAAATGATGAACTAAACCTGGGAGGAAAATTTGTCAAAATTTTTTTTTTGTCTAATGCTGACAATACACAGCAAAACATTGAAATTTAAATAAGTCATTTTTTCCTACGATAAGTGCATTTTTTCTTGAATTGGGGAGGTAAGTGAGACACTTTGCCAATGGAACAAGATAATTCACATTTAAAATAATTAAAAACAGTTGCACTGTCATATTTCAAGTGCATATTATCTAATGATCTTATTTTAAGAGTTAAAATGCTCATTCCATTGGCAAATCATCTAATTAACCTACTCAAATTAAAAGTAAATACACTTTATTTAAGACATTTTTGCTCATTTTTAGATCGTTTTTGCAGTGTAATGAAAAAATGTGCATTTAAAAAACAACTTAAATAAGAAACAATAGAAAAATCTCCTTATATCCATATCAAAATAATACAAAAATGCAATGAAATAATAATAATTTGCCAATAAACACATGCATTTTTTTAGCTTGTATTTTTAGTGCTATACAACAGATATATAAAAACATGCTTATTCATTTTTCGTTGGCTTATTAGAAATTAAAACAGGGTTTTTCTCCTTCTCAACGTGCAAAGCAGGAATTTGCTAGGTGTAAAATCAATCCTTTATGCTGCTGTTTGCTGCTGGAGATGCTGAAGAAGAGGAACTGGAGATTTCCAAATCCTGCAAAAAAAGAAAAGAAAAAAATATCAGATTATTTTCATACTACTACTATAATAATAATGATAACAGTGATAATAATGAACTTGAACAAGACAAAAATAATTGCCATGTCTCCCAATAAGAACAAACCTGCGATGAAAATGGCTATCAGAGTAAATAAAATAGATGGTCTTTATCAAAGTAAATTAGATTCACCTAAATAGTTCACCGGAGGGGCAGAGCAGTTCCTGTAATTCACTTTAAGGCTCACCAACTTACTCAATAAAGCGCAGGCTTAGAATCTAACTGATGTCTAATCGATAGGTTTATCCGAGGCAAACAGGCGAGAAGAGCGAAATGAAACGGTTTGCATTGAAAGAAAACAAGGAAAAGTCCAGAAATCTGACAACAGGTCATAAAAATCATAATAATAACAATATTAGAAATAATAAAAAATAGTAATAATTAAAATTAGAATAATAATAATGACCTTTCTTTGTCGTTAATAAAATCTTCTGTCCATCCCTCCAGTTCCAGGGCTGCATTTCATCGCGCTCTGCTCTTTTTTTTTCCAGTTTTCCTCCCCCCCCTCCTCCTCCTCCTACTCCTCCTCCTCCTCCTCCTCCTCCTCCTCCTCTCTTCTCTCCCGTTTCGAGTCGTCTGATGCGGGCAGGAGGCGCCAGGTTTTCCCCTGAGGGAGGCGAAGAGTCAAGGACTGAACCCTCCGAAAGCAGAATAATGTAATTCTACCCTCTCAATAAAAAGGGTTCCGCGGCGCGCGGCGCGGCTTGATGGGCTCCATAATTTGTTGCAGGACAGCAGCGGCTCTCCATGCAGCAAATTGGTGATTCTTCCTGAATGCTCTGCATGTTTAGAGCCTCTCATGCAGCAAACATGAACAATTGGGTCACAGTTTGACTTACAAGTGTTTAGTTTTGATTTTATGGCACAAACACCTGCCTTTTTGTTTTTCTGCTCCTTCTTGTGAATTGCAGATAAACTGTTATTTATATATTAAACTTTAAATTTGAAGTAGGCCTATATTTCTTTGACAACAAACAAACGGACGAATCCCTGTTTTGTTAAATGCACCTCTGCTAGAACTAGTGCATTTTTTTCTTCTATTTAAAATGGTTGGAGTGTGGTGGAATAACCATTAACATTAGACTGTTATTATTTACTCAGATTTTATTCACAAACCCTTTCGAAATTTAAATTATAAGAATTTAAAACATCTGTTTTATTCTGTTTTTGGATAGAAACAAACAAACAAACAAATAACACCTTTTGCGTATGGAGCATCTTGGTCTAATGGGCAATTCAATTAATTTCTTCAATAAAAAAAAACTTGGAAGAGCTTAGATAATAAAGCACAAATTATTTTGTCTGGAAACGACTTTGTTTCTACTTAGATACTTGTGTGATGTTAACATTTGAGCTGTTTTTGCCTTTCATGGGGTGATCATTACTAGATTCCTATCCTAAATTATGAATAACTTTTCAATAAATGAAATAAATGATCAAACTAAAGACATTATAGGACGCATAAGACTCTTTTATTTTATTTCTGCTCTGAAGTTTAGAGCAGATTCCAACAGGACCTGGGAGAGGAGAAGATGACAGCCTCCATCACAGTAAAATCTGACATCCTGATCCCCCCCTCCCCCATCCCCTTCAGTACTGGGATCATTTTAGCTGTCAATTTAAATGAGTGTGTTATCAGACAACTTAGCAAGTGGACATCCATTATCAGGACGTCCCTACTGTCTGGTGTAGCTTTTCCCAGGTTTTCTTTAGATCTTTGTCTTCTTAAATTTCCAGATGATTGTCTATAGGTCTGCTATATTTATTTTCGGGTGATTAAACTGTATAAAAGGTCGCATCTGTGCAGGATTGGCACATTTTTTACATCAAGTTTTCCTGTCTGATAGGGGGGCCCTCATAAGATAAACATAAAAAAACAGGTAAAATAATAATAAAAATACAACAACAACAACAATAATAATAATAATAATAATAATAACAAAAAGATGTATATACTGTATTAGGGAGAAAAAAAACCTAACCAAAATGGTGCAATGACTTCATGTTAAAACCAGAAGCTCTTTAATTGGTCTGCTGCTAATAAATTATATCACCATAAATCTTTTTTTAAATTTATTTTTATTTTAATATGTTTTATTGAATCCACATTGAGATTCTTTTAGATTTCCCTGATCAAACATCTAAATAAATACCGAATACTTTATGAGGTGTTCTATCATTTATTAGTCTGCTTAGCTCGACTGAATGCGTTTCTGCTAAATCCAAACTCTTTTTTATTATTATTGTTATTTTATCAGTGCCTGCTGTCCATCTTTAATGTAAATAAGACATTTTAACTGACTGATTCCTACTGACTGTAGTTGGACCGCTAAGTTCCAATTGCGCGTCCTGCAGAAATATGCCGCAGTGAAAGGTCACCTGGAAATGAATAATGTGGTTAGTTTGAGAGGAATGTATCTGTTTAGGCCTAGGAGGCAGCGTTTATTTAAAATAAAAATAAATGAACCTCTTCCCAAAGCTTTACCCCCGGCATAACTTTGTTCTTCTGCTTCGTTCATTTTAATTTGGTGCGCACAAACCCTCCCCTCTCTCCAGCCCTCCAAAATAAACCAAAGCTAAATCAGCCGGTAGGTCACTAATATACCGGGTGGTGGAGGAGAGGGGTTTGGTGGGGGGGGGTGTAGCTGTGACAAATTCCTTTTGTCTCCGCTTTGCTGGTACTTTATTACCCAGGCGAGTAGCATCGCCTGGAGATAACGATTCATCACGCACAGCCGGCAACCATAGACAACGCCTTTGGGCAAAGTCAGCAAGGGGCTTTCATTTGAAAACAGAGGGGGGAGTGTGCACGCGCCGCTGTGTGAGTGCACGTGTAGAGTTTGGGGGTGGGGGGGCTGTATCTTAATTGGCTACTCGTTTTTATTGCATTAGTAAAAATGCAGCAGCAGTCCTTCACTGCATCACCTTTGCTTTTCCAACCTCAGGGAGATCAAGAAGCTGGAATGATGGAAAGCCTTATCATGCTTACAGGTTCTGTAGTGGAATATTGCTAGCCATGGTGTGGGGAATGTGGGTCACATTAAGCAACAAGATGGGAGCAAGGGGTGATTGCCAAACACCCTCTATTTAGAGTTGGAGAGTTTTCAATAATCAGACAAATCGGTATGATTTATTTTATAGTTTCTTAGCTATTGCAATTCTGGTCACCTGTCAAAGATGACCAGATTTAAAACAAAGCTTCCCCATTTGGGAGTATTGGTAAGCATTATTATATTTTGCATTATACGCAACTCAGCTTGAAGCTAGAGGTGTGGGATATTGATATTATGGTATTGATTCCTTACTAAATAAGTACAGGGAAGCATCACTGATTTCGATACCAATAATTTTTCATTTGAATTTGATATATCATCCATATTCTGATGTTTAAATGGTTTGTGGTTTTACCTTTGTTCAGTATTTGGACAAATGTCACAGGTGACACCTTCATGCTGGGAAAGGGTGCAAACCTGGCTGTTGCATTTTTTGACAATACAGCATCAGTGCATGAAAGAGTGAATTTGAAACTAAAGCATCGATCAATCTCACCAGAATAGGATCGATCTGATACTGATACCAACTTGGTATTGATCTGACCTAATGATAACTAGTACTTTATGGATGAATTTGACTGGATATGTCAGCATGTGTTCACTGACACATCTATCACTAATAAGACAAAGGCTAGCTGTAGACATTTTAACTTTAACATTTAAATGTCCAGTGTGGTTCTTTAAAGCCTTCCTGAGCTCAGAAAAGAAAATGGATGCAATATTTTTTGTCATTTTAATTTTTGGATTTGAAAACATATTTAGTCTTACACTGAAAAAAAACAGATCATAAAAGTAAAAAAATATATATTGTAAGCATTTGTACACAAATTATTTAAGTAAAATTTAATGCTGTAATATCAATTAACACTCACATGCCAGTATCAGGTGAGTTTTATTTTCCATAAGACAGTTATAAAGTTATGAAGTAAAATTTACTTAATTACTTCCAATTTGTAAGTTAGATTTATCTAAACTGATTAAGAAAAGTATACTTGTTTTGCATAGGCACAAATAGCGTTTTACTCAAAAATCTAAGGCAACACAGAGACAAACAACCATTCATGAGCACACTCAACCCTTAGGATAATTTAGAGAAGCCAATTAACCTAACAGTCATGTTTTTGGACTGTGGGAGGAAGCTGGAGTACCCAGAGAGAACCCAAGCATGCAAAAGACCCAGAGCTGGGAATCAAACCCAAAACCTTCTTGCTGCAAGGCAGTAGAGACTGACACGGGAGTGGATTTTCACTCCTGTCCCATCCCACTCCCACAGAAAAAAATGGTGTCCCGTCCCGATCCCGGGCCAGAGTAGAAATCTAAATCCTGTCCCGTCCCACTCCTGGTGAAATTACTCCCACTCCCATCCCGCTCCCATTCAGAATGACTCCCGCTCCTGCACCACTCCCATTCTTGTTGTCTTTGAGCGCGGGTGAAAAACTCAGAGCGGAAGTTACTATTGGTTTGCTCCCGCTCCCGTCTGCTCCCGTTAATGTTTAATCCTGTACCGTCCCGTGATCGTTACTAATACTGACTCCCATCCCACGGGAATCCCACGGGAATCCCGTGACCCGCGGGATTCCCGAAAAAATGTCAGTCTCTACAAGGCAGCAGTGCTACCCATTGCTCCACTGAGCAGCCCTCTAGCAGGAATCATACTTTTCAAATATGCAATAGAAACTGAGAGTTCAACTTTCATTACAGAAATATACTAATATCTAAGATCAAGAATATTTAACTTACACAAATATGCTCAAAACAACTTCTGGGTGAGGGTCAATACAGAAACAGCCACCTAAACTTAAATCATTGGTGTAAAGATTATGTATGCCTCTTTTTAAATGAAAAAAAAAACATGTGCAAATATAGCATTAATAGTAAAAGTTCATTATGTTGTACTGCATCAATTTGTACCGGAAAAAAAGAAAAGGTTGCTATGACTTGTAAACAACAAATACACAGTATTTCATATACACCACACCCAACACAGATCTGGTAATACAGTCACTACTCAAATATGCGATACAAATTTTTTACAAACCTACACACTGAAACAGTGCAATTTCAATATTTAAACCAGTCATCCAGACTAGGTGACTTCTAAGAATGCAATTACAACATTAATGAAACTAAATCAACACAAGTAGAAATTAAACTGTCTAACCATTCTCAATGAAGAATAAAATCTATACTTGATATTTAAATAAAGGTATCTGTTATTTTTTTGCGAAATAACAGATACCTTATTTGTAAAAAAAATAAAGAACATTAATGACAGGGGACCTTCCCCTAAGATTAACTGGAACCCATTGCTAATTCTTGGCATTTGATGCCACATTTTCCTCCCCTAAGATGACAAAGTCATGAATGCATTCAGGAAAGCAACTTCAACTTCAAGGTTTTTACTTTTGGGGACAGTTTAAATCCAGCCAATCCCAGGAAAAGTTTTTGGGAGACTTCAAAAGTGTAGCGCAAAATGGGAGGGTATGCCAACTTCAGGGCTTATATCAGTCCCATGAGCAGCGAGCAGGCTTTTGCAGTACTGTTGCACCCTGCCAAAATCACTGTAGTCGGGACTACCTCTTGCTTTGTGTGTGAGCAGAATCAGTCCAGTCGTGAGCTACAGTGCTTGCATTCAAAACGCTACATGTAAAGTCTATGTACTATTTTTAGGTTTATGTACATACTGCTATTAAACATTTAAATAGTATAAGGAAATCTAAGTAAAAGTTAGTCTTTCCCCAAAAAATTTTATTACATAAAAAGGTTTAATTTTACTTCAAAAACTATAGTTTTCACTGAAGCTTAAAAATAGAGTAGAAATTATGACTAATACTCTAATAGAGTTTACTGCAACAAAAAGACACTTTTTTAGTGTATCTGGCTTTAATGTTAAAGAAAAATATGGATATTTTATAACTAAACTATTTCCAGAATCTGAGGCTTATTTTACAACAAATTATATATATATATATATATATATATATATATATATATATATATATATATATATATATATATATATATATATATATATATATATATATATATATATATATTGGTTTTGATATGATATGTTAACAAATAGAGATTGGTAGAGTATCCAGATATTGCATTTAAGTAAGAGTAGTGTTACCTTATTATGTTTTTACTCAAGAAAGATTAAAAAGTATCCATCAAAGGATTTAATCAAGAGTAAAAAAATATTTGGTAAAAAGGTTGCTCAAGTACTGAGTAATTCTTCATAACATGTGATATCTAGAATGATGCAATAAAACCAGACCTAAAGTTTATATTTTAAAGACAATGATACAATAATTTAAATAAATATAATTCAAGCTGCAGACAAAAGCTGTTATTAGAAAGTTTTATTAACATGAATGAAATAAGTTATTTTGCACTTGGGCCTCGGCGGAAGACTTTGATGCAATAAACCGACCTTCGCTTGGACCCTCGCTTGGATGACTAACCTAGGAAAAGGACCCACCTATAGTTACAAAAGAGCTGATATTTTCTGGGACTAAGAGAAAAACTGACTGTGAAATTCACAAAAAAGCCTGTAATTTACCGATCTGCTCCAACACAAGCAGCTTAAATTATCAAATTAGCTTTACATTATTGCACCTGCTGCACCCTAAATGCACCAGGGAGCGTTATCACAGATCCTTCCTCCCAGCAGCTGGAAGACTTTATAACCACCACTGTTCCCAACAACCTCAATATGTTGTTACATTCTGATTTTTGCACAGTTTCTACCTTAGTCAGTTAAATAACATGCTGGATCATTTTGCAAATCCCTAATGTTGCTCCTATTTTCGAACATTCATTACATAAAAAATGTCCATAGCTGTATATTGGTTATTTATTCACCATGTTCACAGTTTTATATTGTTAAAAGACTTACCGTACAGTATTTTATTGTTTATCTTTAAACTTTTCACTATTATGTTATTCTTGTAAATTTTTTCTTACGTTCACATTCATGTGACCATTTTTTCTATAACCTTTTGCTGCAATAAACACCAGAATTTCCCCATTGTGGGACAATAAAGGGATTTTCTAATCTATTCTATTCTATTATTACTCTTTATCATATTAATGTTTCCATGTATGTCATTGAGACAATGTCCTTTATGAATTCAAAGCCAGCAGAGAGGACAAAGTTGCACAACAAACTTCACAAGACTGGCTCTGGACTTGTCTGTCTGGGAACTGCTCTAAATATGAATTATTTTCTAAGACATGTCCTTAAAATTGCACATGTTGTGGTGCTTTTAAAACGATTGAATAAAATCCTCTCATCACAATCCCAAAATACCCAAATCAATACAAACACATTCACACTCATCCAGAAAGAGTCCCAGACTGCACATTAGAAATGAGATAACTTTAAAACAAATCTCTGTCATCCCCTGATACTTCCCTCCAACAGCAGACGCGGGAGCTAATCACGGCCAACAGCCTGAACTGGTGAGAATAATGAAAAGAGACACTTGGTGTCCTGATGAGGACGGATCGGCTTGTCAGCCTCAATAAAGAGATCTGTGATATTGCTCCTGTTGGTTACAGGTTTAACAGCTGCGCTCAACGTGCAAATAGACAAACATCCGGCTGCCGAGCTGACTCATAAAATGGATTTTGTTAGAATTTCAGTTTTTCAAACAAAATAATTTAACATAAAAGTATGCTTAGCAAGAGCCTGTTCAAGGTTTGATGGGGCATTAAGCAGAAATTAATTAGAGGCCCAAACTGCTGTTAAATTCATCATAATAGTTGCTTCTGGCACATCGATTGCAAATCATTAATACTTTCAAGGGTTTTATCTATTTACTTGAGTTGCTGTGTTAGAATTTTATTTTTTAATCCTAAATTAGATGTTTTAATCTGCAAGTTAATGTTTTCTGTAAACTACATAAGAAAGATCCATCTAAATTACTGAAAAATTAAAATCCAACTAATCAAAGCTTAATTCTTGATTCTTCCTTCATGTATAAAACAAAATATGCATGATACTGATATTGAAGCCAACAGGCGTAGCATTTACTCCCATCTTAGTAAACCAATAACACCTGTTCATGTCTACCAACATGACAGCTGTTAGAAAATCTTATAAATAACATTATTTATCTTAGTTAAAATACTAAGCTGGTGATTATTCATTATCTGTGGTAAAATAATGTATATGATCTGACCCAATAAAGTGACATAATAACATTTTTTTAATGTTACAGTCATCTTAAAATCTTTGAATATGTTAAGAAAGCTTGTTTTTAAGGAAAAAAATGTATTTTGGGATTTTAGTTTTCCATTTTTTATTGGTTCATATATCTTAAAAGATTATTGGTTATTTACCAGTGTAGATTTAATGCTTACATGGCGACTTTAATGCAAAAATGCAGCAAAATAATTTGAATAATTGGAAATTTATTAATGGATTTTTTTAACCAATGATTATAAACTGCAGATGAGAAAGCTTTCAATATTAGAGGAGGCAAACGTCCTTGGATAAAGTGTCACCTTTATAAAAAACAGCAAGTTCAAATAGAGAATGTTCACTTTGATTTGCTAAGGGTTACTTGTGGTGTATCACAAGTCTCAGGACTTGGTCCCACATCTTTGTGAATAAACGGTATATAGTGTATCAAATATTCACAAACACTGTTTAAGTTTTGAATAACTTCTGGATCAGGAGGTTTGTTATATATTAAGGGATTTATATGGTTATAAATTAATTATATAAACCATGAAATTGCAAAATTAAACAATGAGTAAAGATAAAAAGTGTATTTATGAATAATATAATAATTATATCAGATTGTATTTGACTGGTCATTAACAATAGGTCTAAAATGCACTGCTATTGCTTTATTTGCCTAGAAAACCAAAGTGACTTTGACTAATTCCATGAAGTGTGAGGTAACATGAACTAAAACTTTTATGTGTTATAGAAAAAAGAAAAACAAATGTTCTTATAAACTGTTTGGAACTAAAGAAATAAAACGGATTAAAATAAATATTTAAAGCATGTACTGACAAAGGTATAATTAAACTGCTTTTGCCTTGGGTCGGGTATAGGCTATTTGTAATAATAATAATTTAAAAAAACCTGGATTAATCCGCAGACAAAGGTGCACCTCATTAAATGCATATTTATTAATTGTGGACCAATTTATTGTAATATAGACCTACAAATCAGTTTAGACTAAATACAGATTTTCTCCCATTTTTTTTTGACTGTTGCTTACTTCTTCCAGGTGTGAAAGGGAAACCCTGCTCCTTCCTTCATGCGTGGGTTTGCAATGGCAGACGTCACATATCTGCAGCTGCATCAGCCGAAAGAGGGATAGTTTACGGACCAGTAGACTATCAAACACTGTTTTCCCTCCTCCTGCCCATAGATCTTCCTGTTTTTGCATAAACGGCCAATTACCTCCCCAGTAAGCTGATCTGATGCTCCGTGAATCCTCTCCTCCCTGTTCAATTCATTTCCCTGTGACGCGCAAACATAAACAGGCCGAGCAGCGGCGATGTTTTCCTCCGCAGCCGTTCATCGTGCGCGCACCCCGTTATTGATATGGCCTCAGCATCCACACAATTGATTTTTATGCTTCCCTCTAGCCACCTTGTGCAGTTGAGAGATATCTTTATTCGCACGGAAAGTGAAATAAGTGCGTAATAAAACGGTGATATATTAAATTCGTTTTTCCCCGTGTCGCGCTTTTATTATGAGCCATTTTTCATCTTTATTGAATTGAGACCCCGGCGATCAACGTCGTCGCTTCAGGCGGAGAAAGGTTAAATAATCTGTGCAAATCAGATGGACCACTTTTCACAGCGGCTTGCATATGTTTAACATCTATCTATCTATCTATCTATCTATCTATCTATCTATCTATCTATCTATCTATCTATCTATCTATCTATCTATCTATCTATCTATCTATCTATCTATCTATCTATCTATCTATCTATCTATCTATCTATCTATCTATCTATCTATCTATCTATCTATCTATCTATCTATCTATCTATCTATCTATCTATCTATCTATCTATCTATCTATCTATCTATCTATCTATCTATCTATCATGTAGTGAAATGAGCCCATCAGTGCCTTTTAAGCAGACCTATATGTGCTGCACACTTCCCGACAATGGCAGCTAATTTATGGCTTCATTCTCCCTCAAAGTGCAACAAATTATTGCTTCAACCCGCCTAACTCGCATAAATCTGCCCACTGCGTTGTAGCGCAAGCACCGCGCTAAATGCATTGGTGCAAACGTGCAGGGCTCCAAACAATCTTGGTCTGGTCATGATAAAATGCCCTGTTGGCCTCGTTGGACTTTGTATGTGCTGGTTTTCCTTTTTTTGTGCAGCTTTCTTTATACTATATTATAATTTATGCTGGATTATCATTATCTCGATTTTGAATGGAAAACATGCAAAGTGGGTCATGATCTTTAAAAAAGTATCTGCCCTTAAGTTTCCAAAAACAAATGCAGCGGCTTATGCCTTCAGGTATCCAAATACTTCAGTGACCCTTGCTCCCTTCAGTCTGGTGACCCAGTTACTGAACCACACAGATCAGTGTTCCTGAAATGAATTTATATAATGTTGATACTGATGGAAAAAAGGAGAAGAAAAAGGGTTTGTTTGTTTTAATATATTTATTTACTGCAAATGTTCTATGGAGCTCCAAAAGTGTCACAGTATCTATAATGTTCATATTAAATGATAGCTGAAATGTTTCTATAATAATAATAATAATAATAATAATAATTTTAAAATCAATTTTGAGATAATACTTAAACATATCTTGCATCTGCTTAGTTGGGCATATGAGGGATTGAAGATGCTCTAGTGAAGATCAAAGGTGGGAAGTGAACTGCTTTTGCAAATTAACCAAACAGAATCACGCTGTTGTTGTTATTTTAAAACAAAATTAACAAAAATATCTCAAATTTTCAGTCAGTTAGTTCAAATTTTAATAAATGGCTTCATTTTTAATTTTAGAGTGAGAATTCATTTAATTTTTTTTATATATATATTCTGAATGCATTCAAATTAGTGTTTATTTCTTTGTTCATTTTGGGATGAAATGTCTAACTTACAGTAACTTATTTATTCAGGAAACCTTTAAATTATTGAACGTACACATAGAAAATTTGAGTTCAATTTTTTTTTCTTTTATTAAAATGGAGTATTTCAATTCAGTGATGCACTAGGCAGGCTTTTCATGGTCAATGTTATTTTTAGCCAAAATCAATTCACTTTTGACTTAATCTTTTTATCATTCTAAGCACTATAAAATATTTTAGAAGAAAAGGGTGTTTCAGGTTATTTCATACATGCAGTAAGTTTAAATCAAGCTAAAAATGAAGGGGTAACATATTTATCCTTGTTTATGCTGTGCAAGAACATTATCCAACAATAAGCGCACGCATTTTGTGATGCATGCAGAGGGAGACAACCCTACTATTTTTATGGGTTGACCCATTTATCCATAAAGACAGAAATCCAATTTTGATCTACCGAAATACTGATCTTCAGATTGCGTCTCAGTTTCAATTTGAACGCGCAATAATGTTGAATTATAATGCGCAAATCATTAAACACCCGAAATGCTGCACAAATACATGCTGCGGCCTCTTTAAGACATCCTAGCAAAACAACTATCCTGATGGTGGAGGAAGGAGGAGGAAGAGGAGGAGGAGATGGAGGGAGGGCTGCTTGGAGGACCGAATGGCTGCCTTTTACGCTGTTACGCAGAGGGCAGTCTCACCTGCTGAAACGCTTGCGAGCGCACTTCGCCATTCAGCACCACAGAGCCCTCTTTCAGCGCTCACTTCCAATTAATACCCAAGCCTGCGAGGTCAGCGCTTTATTATTATTGTTGTTGTTGTTGTTTTCATCTGTTCTTCCCTTCCTTCTGGTGTCAGCCAGTTGTTTCTGTTTTTGAGGAACTCGATTATTTTGCCATGTCTCCTGCGTATGGATTGCCTCTGCCAGAGTAGGCGAACAAAGCGCATCAAGTCTCTCCAGAGAGCTGCTTCATCTCAGAATCGCGGATTTTGGTCAGTGAGTAAACTTCTCTGGATATTCGTCACCCATCGACGACGGGTTTTCCTCGCTTCCCTGCTTTGTAATTCACTTGGATAGGGAGCGCTGTTAAAGATGGATAGGCTCAGATTTTTCTCAGCCAGACGGATTGGCATTTAATTTAGGAAACACCCGATCCAACTGCTGGACAGAAATAATGGCATGATTTCGGACAGCATTGGACGCGTTGTTGGTTTCCTTGGAGTTTAATTAAACAGAACAATCCTGTAAGAGCGCCTGTTTTATTTCCCAAGACTCATAAAAAATACTACTTCTAGCGAGGTCATCGTTGAAATAAAGGTATGGAGCAGACTGGGATCGAGGAGGTGAACCAAACGCACCAGGAGCAGCATGAGCCCATCAGCTTCGGAATTGACCAAATCCTCAACAGCTCGGACCAGTCCAGCGGCTGCATGCTGCCCAACCGGACTGGAGACCCGGATTACGCGCTGGCCCCCAACGTCTACAGCAACGGCTACAACAGCGTCTACAACCCGGCCTGCTCCTACAACGTCAACATGAACATGAACGTCAGCATGAACATGAACGTGAATGTGAACTCCGGGAACTCGGGCGGGGTGATCCGTGTGCCGGCGCACAGACCCATGCCGCCTCCGCCTCCACCGTCAGCGGCCGCCGCGCCTCATCCACCCCCCGGAATCCCCGCGGTGGCCGGGATGGGGATGGGGAATCCGGCCAACTTCACCTTTCCGTGGATGGAGAGCAGTAGGAGGTTTGCCAAGGACAGACTAACAGGTAAAAAAAAAAAAAAAAAAAAAAAGATTTATGATGATTTTGCTATATGTATATATATTTCATTCCTGTAAAATTCAGTTTTACGCACTGACTATAATAAATATCAAATGAGAGATCAGTAGCGCAGGCTTGGAGAGGATCTCACTAAAGCGTAGCGGGTGTTTTAATCTTTAGGTTTTAATCTATATGGAATCATACAGACGCTCAGAGAATCACTTTTATTATGCTGGAAGGACAGCCTGATGAACGAGAGCAGAAATTGACACAGACGTGCTGATGAATCAGTATTGGACAATCACTCTCCATTTACTGCGGATGACTGATAGCGGCGCTCCTCCGTTTTTTTCTTTTATGAGGATGATTTTTTTTCTTCCTCTAAATAAATTAGAGAAGGCAGAAGCATGAGTCGTAGAAATAATAATCTGTGATTAAAACTGTTATTTCATTCATAATATTTTAGATATAAACGGATTCAATATTTTACGGCATTTTTTTCTGTGTGACGACACATTTTAAATACAACTATTTATGTATTTTCACTTGTTTCTAAATTGTAGACTAAATAAATTATATTTAAAAAAATAATATTTCTAATTTTGCAAAATTATAAAACTTTAATGTATTTCTTATTTTCTATATATTTTTTTTTTAACAAAAAAATACACTGAAAAAATGTAACCTTTTTTTTCATTTACTTAATCAGTTACTTTAACAGAATTGTTCATGTTACCAGAGTAGGACATAAAATATGATTGAGTAAATGCCAAAGAAAAAAAAATGGTTAGAACTGTACATTTACAGTCATTGTTACTATTTTTCAAGGCTGCCCTTTTAAAAAAAAAAGAAATTGTCCAGTGAGCTGTTTCCAAACAAAATTTCTTTTTGTTTTACACTTTTGTAAACAAAATGAAAAACAAAATCTGTCTAAAGTCTAAAGTCTAAAAACGGTTGCAGATTATTTTTCAGTGTAATATAATTTTCCAAATGAAAGTCATTTTCTACATTTTATGTCTAACGTTATGATTTAATTTATTTCTATGTCACACAGAGCGCTTTCTTTTACAAATAAAACTAAAGTCTGAGTAAAATATCCAAAGAATGTTTCATTCATATATATATAAATTTTACTCTCTAACTATAAATACAAACAAAGCGCTATCAGATCTGAAACTTGTAGGAAAATATTTAAACAAATGAGATAAGCGTTTATCATAAAATTCCACAAGTCGATTTTTATTTTTTTTTTAATAAGCTCTTGATTTTTCGAATGAAACATCCTGGAAATGCGCCCTACTCTACATGCATTAAATATTCATATTTCACCTCCTTCTACCTGATTAATTATTCAGTACTGGTGGACGATATGTCATCTGCAAAAAGATACAGTGTAAATAGACTTATCAGTTTTACTCATAGTCACAGAGGGCCCCTCGTTTAATTTCTCCTGGCTTTGTGTAATTATTTCCCTGCATCTATCCTTCCCTCTGTATTGATCAGCAGAAGATCCGCACCATCGCCCCGTGATCCTCTCTCCAACAGGACATAGAAACATCTCAGTGTTTGTTTTAAAAACCCTATAAATCATCCCTCTGCTTGGTGGGTTTTACTGTTTCTGCTCACCCCCCCCCCCCTCCTCCACCATCGCCCCTCCAAGGTGAAACTGGAGGAGACAAAGTGCGCTCCAGCGCGGCTCAATCATTGCGCCTTTTGGGCTGCAAGTCTGGCGCTCATTGGAGCTGCTTTTGCAGGGATGTAAACGAAACCCGCTAAACTGCGAAGCAGATTCTCGTTTTTCACCTTATATGGGACAGAAATTCAGTACCGTTCATTACGGTGGCCAACGCAGTCAGCCAGACCCAAAAAAAAAAAGAAAAAGAAAAAAAAGAAATGAAGATGTATAGGACGTTATAAGCCCAAGTAATGCGCCTGTAAAATGGGCTGAGAGTTATAATCTAATACCCAATCAGTCAGAGCTGATTTATGTCCTATTTTACGTTTATTTTCCATGGATATGATCAATTCATCCCCTAATGTGAAATAAAACGTGTCTTTTTAAAAATTGAGTTTAAATCTTGAAGTTATTGTTTCCTTATTATCTCATTCTGGAAAATGCGCACCTGCTTAATATTAAATTGGACCAAATAATTATAGAAAGCAGGAATAAATAAATAAATAAATAAATCAAGAGAAGTCTAAATATTTTTTTAATAGTCAGTCCACATTTTTCATTAAGCTAAATTAAAAACGTGAATTTAAACATCAATAAAAAAGGAAAAGTTATATGATATATATATGTTTTCATTTTAATATACAATAAAAAATGTATATCCAATAAAAAAGGTTAAAAATCTTAATAATTCCAAGCAAAATTTAAATAATCCAGGAAATGAGCATTTTTTTATCTTCACATCCGCTAATAATAATAATGTTTTTGACTTTCATGCATCAATAATGTGGATTATTGACGCATTTCAGTGTGAGGATCCAGATGAGCAGCTCCATAATTCACCCAGCAGCAATAAAGCATAATTACAGCATTTCTCTCTGCAGTAAATTTCTGCTTCAGAGCTGCATAACTCCTCCCTGCGCTGCTTGTTTTTCCATCAGTGTGACGGAAAACAGAGTCCTCTCCTTTTTGTTCCGTGTTGTGTAATAAATAGCAATGTATGTTCACGTTATATTTCAATATCCCCCCTTAGAATCCTTCGCGGATATATTTATTAGATTGCTGCAGAGGTAATATCCGCAGTGGGGAAGGGAGGCGCTGTCACCGAGAAGTGTTATTAAGTATAAGTGGTTTTATTATGGGAAACATATTCTCCACGGTGGCATTTTATTTTTTCGATAATGCGTATGCTAAATTGTGTTACAGAGGAAGGAGATTTTCTTTTTTCCAACGCATTTCTTTTTTTTCCTTAATTTTTCGATTTTTAATTTGATAAAAGAGTGAAAGTGAAATCGATCTGCAGAATTTCTATTATTTGCTTTTACATTGAAGGGTTTTAATGTGATCCTTCCTAATCATCAGCTCCATAGACTCATTACTGAGCTGTTAAAGTGATTAGATGATCTTATGTCGGCGCTATTAAATAAGTAATTATGAGATAAAATAGCTAAAAGCTTTTATTACTATTAGAATAATATTTATTTTATACATTACTGTTTGTGGTCATAGTTCTTTACTGAGACCTACTTTAAAATAGCATTTTATGTGATTTTGAATAATACTCAAAGGCAAATGGTAAAAAAAAAGACCTTATTATCCTTATAAAAAAAATGTGTTTTGGATATTAGATTTCCATTTTATTTTAATATACTCATATTCTTCAGATTATACCACCTTTTACATCTGGCTCATACATCACAACAGCACACATGTAAAACAAGTTCAGCTGCGTTTCAGACGCTGTAAAGTAATGCCTTGCTGCAGTTGGCATCCCCAAAAGAGCCTGCAGCTTGTTTGGTTGCCTCTGAACGTGCTCGTATGCGCCTGGCCCATTAGTTAGGCCGCAGATGGCCTGAAATAGCCTCCTAATGCAGGATTATTTGGCCAGACCTGCTGCTGGGAGCAACAGCAGGCCTCCTCTGTGCTCTCCCTCCATGACCTGCAAGGCATCAAGCTGATTTAGGCAACAATTTCTCTAAAAGTCAGTCATTATGACTGTAAAGGTGTTGCAAACCACTTCCAGTGAAGTTAAAGAAATAAAAGTGTTTATTTTCGTTTTGTTTATGTAAAGTTTTGATTGGATACAGGAGAGGGTTTTGCATGCCCCAAAAGGTGCATCAGTTGGGTGCAATTGCAATTTTATTATTACTGACCGCTTATCAATGTAGACGTAATGTGAAGCTGTATTATGATCCAATAAAAATATAATAGAACATTAAAAATATAAGAGAAGTGAGCAGAGAGGTCAGGGTTAGGCTGGCTGCAAGTGTGCAGCTCTCCATGTCATATCCCCAGCGTGTGTTGCTTATTTACGTAACGTTGATGTAAACTTTATGTGACCCACCGTTAGAGCAGAATCTAGTTGCTCATCTTTTCTTTACAAATCATTCGCTGGTGTGTGCCTCAATTTGCCAATCGTGTTCAGCACCACCAGGGGACTCTGGCAGCTCCTTGGAAATGACTGCAGAGCGGGTAATAGCTTCATGTTCCATTTCCCATCCAAATTGTCATTGTGTCTGTGGGCAAATGAATTTTTAGCTCGCTGAAACTCTGGTAGCAGCACGCAGCCCCGGGGGGGACACCTATGCAGATGTTTTCATATTCATTTCTGCTCCTGGTGAGCTTCTCTGACAAAACAAATAAACACCCTGTAAGCAAGATAGCAAACAGCTTGCCGGGAAAGAACGACACAAACATCCGCAGCTTTTAAAAAAAAATAGCATTTAAATTTTCATTTACTTTTGACTTTCCATTCAGAAGGAGACTGTAGCTGCAGAGTGGATCTTTGGCCAACGATCTCGTTACATTTATCGATCATCTGTTTACCCAGGGCTGACAAAATAGACAGGATTCATAGATATTTTATGATGCAGGGGATATGTTGTCATTAATAACCAGCATGTGAAAACGCAGAAAAGAAAAACACCAACTGTAAGATCTTTATTTTATCATTTTAAAGGGATGCACATGGAGAAAAAGAAACTGAAAGTTGTGTTTCTCTTAATTTAGGCCAGGCTTTAATCCCTAAAATGGAAATTAAAAGGCTTAAAGCAAAATAAGGCTTTTCTGCATCTTGAAGTGTATTTAAAATAACCCAGTTCATGTGTGACCAGTAGATGGATTTACGCTTTTGAACCAGAACTGATTTTTATTTTTATAGCTCCAGTTTACAGCTGAAACAGTCTCCAAAACCATAGAACGTATTAAAAAACCTTTTAAACAGGGGCATGTTCCAAGCTGTGAATTAGATTCCTTTAAGCCTCATTGCATAGCTGCAATCTGCAGCCGTATATTTATTAACTCTGACCAGCATCTCACCATTTACCGGACATGCAAAACAGCAATTGAAAAGTTCTCGTTGGCGTAATGGATAAATAGTTGTCCATTACACCCTGCAGGAAGTGTGCCCTGGGTTGTTAGCCATATCACCCATATCAAAAACCACCACATCAGACCTGCGGTGGAAATCTGAAGCATATGCATGTTTGGAAAAGATGTAACCACTTAAGAGCTTAATGACGTAATTCATGTTTGTGCAAATACTGAGTTTGTTTTTAATCAGTTATTATGTATTTTGTTGAAGGACAATCTGCTCCTAGCTTCTGTATTTCATTAGTTTTTCATTCTAACATTAAAAGCTCATTCAAAGTTCTTTTTATAGACAGCCTGTTTGTGTTTGATTTATCTTTATAACCCTGTAAGTCCTCTCTCGTTTTTCTCTGAATGAGACATATCTCATTTTGTGGTTATAAAGACCAACTTTTAGAGAGCAGCAGTAAATGTCATTAAAGTAGAGTCTGTTCATCATTTAGGCCTCCTTCATATGATTAGCTGCTATGGGTCGGTGCCAGCCCGGCTGCTGCTGCTGCTGTACTCCAGATGTGGGACCTGACTGTGTCTCCCTTTCCTTTAGGGGAGGAGGCAGAGGAGAACCGAGCTGGGGAGGCCACAGGGGGGCCGGAGGCTGCCGGGTCCCTCTGTCCTCTCCCCAAGGCAGACATCGGGAGGGTCCCTGTCTGGAGCACGGTGGAGACATTAGCTAAATGCTATTATCCTGAGCTTGCTCACCTGAGAGACAGCAATGGTCTTCTGGCAGACTATCCTTTTCCAAAGGGGGCTTGCCCAGGTGAGTCACCCCCAACCACTAAATAACCATGTTTCACTCTTTCAGCTGATCTGTTTTAAAGCATTACATTGCCTTTGCTAATTTTGTGGAATCAGTCATAAATATTCATCTACATTTTGTATTAGAACATTTTCAGCATTCAGACAAAACAGGCATTAGAAAATAGCTTTTTATATTTTGTGTCTGTGACTTTCTACTAATCAAGTTTCAGAAACAAATGAAATGATCAAGCTGAATTTTGTGAAAGTCAAACCTTTTTTTTTTTTCCCGCCCAATTTTCCAGCCGCCCTCTCACCTTTCTCTGTGACCCGCCGCATCGGCCACCCGTACCAGAACCGGACGCCGCCCAAGAGAAAAAAGCCCCGCACCTCTTTCAGCCGGGTGCAGATCTGCGAGTTGGAGAAACGCTTCCATCGACAGAAGTACCTGGCGTCAGCTGAGCGTGCCACTCTGGCAAAAGCCCTGAAGATGACGGATGCACAAGTCAAGACCTGGTTTCAGAACAGGCGGACAAAATGGCGGTAAGACTGCAGCGAGGGGGGAAGAAGTTTTCCTCCACTGTGGAATTGAAGCATGTTCATTGTCTTTTTCAAGTGCTACATTGTGTTTTTTTGTCCTTGGATCAAATTCCTTAAAGCAAAACTAAAAGATTGAAGTCAATTTAACCAGCAAGGGAATCACATCTTATTCTTGTCTTAAACTGGCAGCTCAGGATGTCACCTTTTAAACTGATCTGTAACATTTTACCCTACCTAAAGACAAATTATTGAAGGGCTTGTAAAACAAAACACCTATTCTGCTTAGCTTAGCTGCCTGTCCAGGTCAGTTTACTTGACCAAGCACAATTACTGGTGAGCCTCCTGAAAGGCCTTTTAGAAACCTGCTGTCCAAAGCAATACTGAAACACTCACAGGAGGAGCCGTCTGCCAAATCCACACACAGACACACACTTTCTCATCATTCTTACTGTTGTTTATAGCCAATCGGAGGTAAACGAGTAGATAATCAAATTATAATGCCCTGCCTATTGTTAAAGGAGCAGGACGTATATTTCATAAGCAAATTACAGAGAGCTAAATTACCTTAAGTCATTACCTTAAGAGTTTTTATGCTTAAATGAGCTTAATGCGTTTTAAATGTTTTTCATGGTGATCACAGATCGAAAAACAGTAAAAAGGTTTTTGCATGTTGGAGTAAATTTATTGGCGGTATAAATACAGTGCCTTATGATAACAACAATAGTTTTTTTTTGTCACATTACATCAAGTAAATAATTTCTTGGGATTTTATATGACAGATAACAGAAAGAATTGTTTAAATGTGTCAAAGAAGGGAAATTATAAACATAATCTGAATGTCTTATTTAATATCAATTTATATTACTGGTAAATGTATCATAGCGGATTTTAACAAATTATTTGGAAAGACTTGCCCTCTCTGCTTAAAAAAAAAAAGCTTTTGCACAACCCTGAACCCGCTGGAGAGGGAACACCTTATAGAAGTGTGTAAGAGCGTGCACAAGCCCATTCCTCCTCGTGCACGCTCTGTTTAAAACTCGCTGTTTACATCGCTTATACAAGATTACTTTCCAAAAGAAGATTTGCAATTATTCCACTATGTCAGACTCCCCACCAGTAAGTGAAAATGGGGGCAAGCACGTAGGACGGCCTTACGTTAACATATCACCAGCATGATTGACAATTAGGAGGACCACTTATTTTGATGATCCACCCGGAAAAAGATCATCCTCCACAATATCTTTAAGTCACGTTTTTTTGTTGTTGCAATAATTCAAAGTGTTTTGGGTTATCATCTCATCTGGAGCTCTGTTTTCTGCTGGAGGGTAAACTAAGCTTCCTCCCCAGCCTCATCTATCTCTCAGCCACTAATAGCTTTTATTCCAGGTTTGCTTCAAAAAGCATCCCAAAAAAATGATGCTGTAGCCGTTATGTATCACTGTGGGGATGGTGGAACCAGCATCTTGGTTTTCTGCTTACTTCATGATCACATTACACACCTTTAGAGAGAGTTAAAATGAAATAGATATAACATCAAATAACCGTGTTTAAATGCATAACAAAACAAATAAACATATAATTAAATAATAATTAGATTTACAATTAAATAAATAAATAACATTAAATAACTTTGATTACTGTGCAACTTCAGCCTCCTTATGACCAGTTTGGCCCCAAAAAATGTTAACAGAGAACGTGAGCTGGTGTCACTCAGTGGGCGGGACTTATGTTGATTCTGCTGAATTGTGTGGCAGCTCCCACTATGCCAGACAACAGCAAGCTATCTCAAAAGCTTATTATATATTATTTGGATCAAGTTATTCATGTAGAGGCTGGAGTTTCTCAACAAATGTGCAAAAAATAAATTCCAACACGTTTTTTAAATTTATGTCCAACTCTTTAAGAAATATTAAAGATATTAAATTTAGAGTAAAACAAAAGAAGGGAAGAATTGGTCTTGTCCTGTTTAGTGAAAAGCAGCCAATCAGACGGCTGAGTCTCTCTAGTCCCGCCCTCTGAATTTAATGGAGGAAGCAGACGTTTGAAATAATTTAATTAGAAGACGCCATAGAATAAATAAATAGAGTAAAAATATTAAATGTTTGCTAGTGAATTTATTTTTTTAAAGGACATTTAATGATTTAATTATTTAATGTCAAAATTTAACAGTCATATTTAATTTATTGATGACCAATGTAATTATTTAATATTAAATTTAATATTTTAATGGTACATTTAAGTATGCTAATGTATGAATTAACTAAATGGTACATTTAATAATTAAATAGTACAGTTTGTTATTTCATAATATATTTACATCTGTTTATTTCATTCTATATTTATTAGTTTTATTTTGAACCCTTTAACCCTCCATACAGCTGCATGTCCTATTAAGGGGATTTCTACAGAATATTGCATTTCTCTGATATGTATATGCAGAAAAGAGAGAAAAGTCATCTCAATAGCCATGCTTTCCCCAATCAAAATGATCACTAGTTATATTATTTATAGGCTATATATCAGACTTATTATTTTTTGTACTGTATGGATACTTTTTGAAATAAATTAAAATACCTGCTTTAAAAAAAGAAAGGAAAAAACATCCAACTCTTACATCATCCTTGTGAGATTGCAGGTTGTAATAAAACGAGTCTGCTCATAATCAAACGGCAGCAAAGCGAATCCTGACTGAGCTGCATGTCACAAGTGTACCAGGGGAATTGGTTTAACTGGTTTTCCTGATTTCCTACTTTTGCTAAGATTTATGCCACGGTCCCCCCCCTGTTAGTCCTGCATCTGATCGGATGAGCGTGAGGGATGTCTTTGCGTGACGACCATGCTGGTAACAAGACGATGATCGAATCAACAGCCGGGGAATCGGATTATGATAATGCTGTTAACAATAATGTGTGGCTAATGGATGGAGGTTGGTGTGCATGAAGCAGGGGGTGTGCAGAGGTGTGCTCCTGCTTCTGCATCTTACCTGTCATTCAGTCTCCCCTGCTCATTTTCATAAGATTGGCTGGTATTTGTACAGACATCATGAAACGAGCATAAAGATTGATCTGATTATTATATTTACATCTTTAATCATATAAATGGTGAATAAAATTGAAATTTCATTTGGAAATGGAGGCATCATTTGGGACTCAAATAATCCACATCAGGATAAACTCTTCAATTAATGGACGTACCGGATATACAGGATAAGCAGGATATGCTTTACTGGTGTCGCTCTGAAACAAACAGTAAAGCAGATGTGAGTTTTCTCCTTGAGGCAGAATCCCCCCCCCAACCACACACACACACACACACCTCTGTCAGCTGCCGCTTTTCACCACACCAACTCCTGTCACACATGTCAGTCAGCAGCCGTCGTGGCCTGGGGCTAAATCCTGCTGCACAGGAGCTGAATAAATATTCTGATGCAGCAAAGAAGTTTGCTATTAGCAGCTTCTCACCTGCAGCATGTTTCCCTCAGCTTTCCCATCCTTGCTCTAAGCATGGCATCAGACCCATTTTCAGAAAGCCATCAATAATCATCTAATTGGGAATTTACATATAGGATGCACCATTTCTGTGTTTTTCTTTTTCATTCACAGCATCAGCACGGACAGAAACTTAAAGCTATTATATATTTAGGTTTCAGCTCTGTGATGTAAGGATTTAGGGGTTGTTGACAATTTTCAACACTTTATGGTAAATCCCTCCCCAAAAAATGTACAAAAAATGCTGACTCCCCCCCCCCCCCCCCCCCATTTCTATCTTATTATCGCTGAAAAAAAGAATTATTAGAAACTAAAATAATTGTTACTGATAAAATAAGAAAAATATAAAATAAAACAACCAATTGAATATTAATTTAAATGCATTAAATGTATGTTTTGTACACTTGTAAAAATTATCTAAACTTTGGACAACCCCTTAGGTTTATATTTGAATAAGTACTAAAAACGCATACTTCTTATTTCTTGTTTAGAGTTAATTACATTAAGTATTTAAAACTAAAACATTTTTAAAAGAAGATGTATTCTTTTAATAAATGTTACTTAAATCTTATTCTATCATTTTGGTCTTTTTTATTGGAAAAAATGTGTATGAATCTCTTTTTTAATTTTTGCAAAAAATATATATTTTTCATTTTTTAAGAATATATTTAAGACGTACATTTTAAGAGAAAAATATCTGAAATGTTCTTATACTTTTCCCTTATTCTTAAACTAATAATTTCAAGACCTAACTACAAAACAACTACAGAATTATTTACGTATGTTTACATGTTTTGTATTTTATTTGATTTTTATTTTTAAAAAGTAAAAAAAATACATTAAATGACATTGCTGTTACATAATAGTTTTTTTGTTTTTTGTGCATGCCTAACAAACCTAAACATCATTTAGTTTTTTTAATGCTTCTCCTCACATCATCCATCTCCTTCTTCCCAAAGGAGACAAACTGCTGAGGAAAGAGAGGCAGAGAGGCAGCAGGCCAACCGGCTGATGTTGCAGCTTCAGCAGGAAGCTTTCCAGAAGACGTTGAGCCAGCCGCTGCAGCCAGATCCCCTCTGCCTGCATAATTCCTCCCTCTACGCTCTGCAGAACTTGCAGCCTTGGGCAGAAGACAATAAGGTGACCTCCGTCACCTCTGTGGCTTCTGTTGTGTGACCGTGTGGGTGTGAATGTGTGTCTGGAAAAGAAACAGGGAGGGAGGGGAAAGGGACAAAGTTTGGAATGAAATGCCTGTATTCCAAGAGCCGTCAGTATTAAAAGGACAAAAAGTGAGGAATTTCCTAAATTTCTCCTAAAATCTTCTCACTTACCTGGGAGATCTTAGACAGAGGAAAAAGGTGCTTGCTTTGCAGGGAGAGACTGGGTTGACAATGTCCTTCCTCACTCATTGATCACCACCAGCAACATGTTGGGGGGAGCGAACATAGACAGAGACGGCTAAATGTTACTGTCAGGAGCTACAAATAACACCGTGCGGACCTCAGAACACAGGAGCCGCACTTAGATGCTGTTTGTCAAAAATTAAGCAAGTCTGCAAGTGTTATCTAAGAAATCTAAAGTCTGTTGAGTCATATCCTGCCTTACACCAAGTTTCCGCTTTTCCTTCAGCTGTCGGTCTAACAGAGAAGAGGGCACTTTCCCCACTAAGTGCCAGGAAACAAACGGACATCTCTGTACATGCCCAACTACCAAGACTGCCCCTCCCCCCAACACTCCTGTACAAGGCGGCAGGAGGCTCATTGCCATTGATGGAACATATACAGCCTCCGATTTTTTTCTTCTTTTTTTTTCGCTTATGACTTTATACAATGTAGTAAAATGCATGTTTCAATCCTTTTCTGTGTGCACTCAGAGGAACCGCTGAAGTCAGCTGCGGTCGAGGTGGACCTCCTCCCCAGCTGCAGTGCTCGAGTGGTAGTGGATTGGCCCCGATAATGGATTCCTCATTATGTTAAAAACAAAAGTGTTTTATATTAAAAGATATTGTGACTTTTTTGAAACAATGACGAACATCTCTCCTTCTCTCGCCTCTCTGTCATTTGTTGGGTTATTTCAGCGATTGGCTGTTTGTTTATTTGTGGCCATTATGAAAAAAGATGCAATAATGCTTTATGATTTTAGGGAGCAGCTTTTCTCATGGGGTTTCCTTGTGATTACGCATTAAAGTTTCAAACCACCCAAAGGTAAGATGCCACAGACCTGCATCTGAGAGGGAGCACGGTAGCTATTTTTTAATCCATAAAAACTGATGACTACAGCTCCCATGTGTGCACGTGGAGCAGGGCGGTGCCAAACGACAGTATGAAGAACCCTCCATGGATGAATTAAAGTTTGAAATCAATACCAGCACAAGCTAAGACACGGGCCTACAAAAAAAAAAAAAAAAAAAAAAGTAGTTTTACTTCTCTATTGTAAAGGTTTGATATGAAGAAACCTGGATTTGTTCTGCTGTTTCTGCACTTTTAAAGGAAGATTCATTCAGCATCATACCACTTTCCACATGGATCATCACTTACAGTCGTGTCACACTTTCTTTTTATCCTGTTTGCCTTGTCTCATAAACGCTATAAGTGAAAACAAATATTTGATTTTCCATGGCTATTTGACATGCAAGAAAAAACTTATATATTTTGTTTTTATATTAGGTCAACCTACTTTGTTTGCAATGTTATAGAAATCGTTTTCTGTTTTACAGATTTTTCTTTCTTCCTATACTATCAGACAAAGGTAACAAAAAATAAGATAAGATAAAAATAAGATTTTCGAAAATATGACTTCCTTCAGTGATCATAACAGCTTCTAAACCAACATGGATCACAGCGTAAAATAAATATACATTTAAATATACAAATCAAAAAACTAATTTAATTATCCAAACTAACTGATTTCTGCAAGCCAAGTAAAATCATTAAATCATTGAAATAAAACTAAAAGATTTCAATTATCAAAAAGAAAATTAAAATATAATTTACTGTGGAAAGGATTAAAAAGTCAGGACAGCAAACAGACTGGGCAAAGGTGAAAACCATTGATGACCGCTACGGAAAAATAAGAATCTAAGACATGCAAAATAAAAAGAACATCTATCTAAAAGAGTCTTGGTAAAAAAATATGTTGTATATTGATGAGGTTAAAATAAAATCTGTTGCAAGTTCGGTATCTTGTAATATCCAGGATTAAACCAAGATTTTAGAAAACAAACATCAGTCTGGCAGCCAAACACAGTGGCTGTAGAGTGATGCTGTGGGGGAGTTTTGCTGCTTTAGGCATCAGTTTTATAACCAATTCATGCTTAATGGCAGCAACTGTTCCCAAGTAAATAGATATAAGAGTGAGGACTCCAGCCTCTCTGTGTCTTTCAGGTGAAGAGGGGTGGCTGAACCTGCTGTTCTCCTTCTATTTACCGTAAGCTCACTCTGCCCTCACCTAGCAGACAGCACAGGGTTTCAGCTTTGCTCTGATCCAGATTCACCTTGAGTTCAGCCTGTTTTTACCGAACCTCATAAACTGGGCTGTAGCCTAAAGTTTAGGAGCAATTCATTCGGTTTTGAAAGCTTTTTTCTACTAAGAAATAATATCATGTGTTAAAAGCTACTCTTTGTCCGTATTCTGTTTATTTTTTTTCTGATTTGTTTGCTCATCTGAAATATTTAGAGGAAAAAAAGTAAAAAAAAAAAAAAAAAAAACTGTATGGGGTGCACTTTCACAGAACTGGATCTTAAGAAAATAAGCAATTATCTAATCTTTATCAGGTTCTAGGATGATTCAAATAGAATTTAATGCGATAATAAAATTTTGTTCTATTAGATTACCTTGTTTACCGGCTCAAATTAGGGTAAAATAGACTTAAAGATATTCAAACTTTTTTTTTTGTCCGTTTTTGCAGTGAGGACATAAAATAACTTTCCAAATAACTTTTACTACAGCTCTTCATTGGAGTGGATTTCCTGGAAAATGTATCACATCTCCCAGGCCTTAATTTGATCTGTCAATTGAATGAGAATTTTTACCCTTAAAATAAATATGATTTGATATTATGTCCTTTATATGTAGTCTCTGAGTCATCCTTAAATTAATCTATCCTGTCTTTTTATTCAACAGCTGATGATAAAGGCTTCATGCTAGCAATTAAACAGTATTGCATAAAAAGCATCTTAGAGACTGATAAAGGCTATGGAAATTGTCAAGTTACTAAACCTGCACTGCAAAAATGACCTAGAAATAAGCAATTTTTTTTAAATCAAATGTATTTACTCTTAATCTCAGTAGGTAAATAAAATGTTATGCCAATGGAATCAGTATTTTTACTCTTACTAATAAGATAAATGGGTAATATGCACTTGAAATAAGACAATGCAATTGTTTTGTCTTATTTTAAATGTAAAATGTCTTCTTCCATTTGCAACACGTCTCACTTACTTCCTCAATCTAAGAACAAATGCACATATTTTAAGAAAAAATTACTTATTTTAAGGAAAAATGACTCATTTAGATTTCAATTTTTTCTGTGTGTGTTTTGAGGCATCTTACTATTGGCTCTGTTCTTGTTGCATTAGTAATGACAGTGTGGAGTCTGTTTAAAGTTGGTTATAGAAATAGTTTTAGGATCTGCTAAAGAAAACATAATTCTTCTTTTTCACATAAAAAAGCCTTTGGTTAAATCAGGGTGTAGCCTATTACTCTCTGCCATGATTGTTATGTGTGTGTGTGAGCTATAAGCAGGATGATATCAACTCATAGGCTTTAAACTCAGCTGCATTCTTCTAGGAAAACAATCATTCCTGTTTTGTAGCTTTACTCCCCGCTCTTTTTTTTTTTTCTTTTTTTTTTTTAGGTCTCTTTGTTGTCCTTGTGAATCCTCGCCACCTACACATCAGACAGTCATAAACAGTTGGCTATCTTCGCATCCAGTTTATCGTGGAAGTGTTTATCATTTCAGTCATAACAAAAAACAGCCTGTTTAGAGGAGCAGTAAACATATCATTCAGGTTTCCTGCCTGTAAATGAGCCATCATAGCCGCAAACGTCACAGGAAATGCTCCCTGCTGTGCTTCGTCTCTTCTTCATCGCACCGAATTTCTTGTTTCCACTGAACTGTGAGCACAAAGCTGGCCTCCTGTTAGTCTTGGCTGTACCTGCAGCTCCTGCTGACAAATACTGCATTTCACAGAGGCGTGGTTTTCCCAAACCTTAACGGAAACACCCAGATGACTGGCATCTGTCTGCGTAAGCCATATCTGCTCAGAGCAATTTAATGACCTGGTTGGAAACAGCTGTCTGCAGAGGCAGTCATCCCCAGCAACCCGACACAGTGCCAGTGGAAGTCAGTTTTTCAGGGCGTCTTGCCTGGTTAGGATCCTGTCAATAAGCAGGCAGCTCTCCAGGTGACGCCTCCTCAACCCCCATTTCCTCTACTCCATCTTGCTTTCATCTTTCAGCCTTACAGGCCTTGAAGACGTGACTTGGCCCATTTTAGAAAAATTCCTTTCTTTGCTGTTTTCCTATCTATGCATTGTGTTTTCATACAGGTGCTTAACATTTTTTTGTGCCTCCTCGATCTGTTTCTGCCCTCCACCAAAGCTCTGTGTCCTTATCCAATAAAATGTCACCACAAGAGATGATCAAACACACAAGGCTCCAGGTCTATCAAGCTTCCTATCAAGCACTATTCTTTGCCTGCCACACTCTCTTTACGCTCAATGGAGTCAACATTTAAGGCAGCTACTGAATCTTCTAAAGATTTTTAACTGAAAACAAAGAAAGTCTTAATTCAATCACTTTGTAAAATACTCCAGTTTCATGGTAATAACAAAAGAAAAAACAGCAATGAAATCCATACGCCCCTTTAAAAACCTCCTTATGCTAACAGATAATAAATAATTTTGTGACCTTATCTTCTTTCTAACTAACAAATGTAATAATATCGCTCTGTGATCCTTATAACCAGTTTTATGCTCCAGCAGCTGCTTGATTTCAGAGGAAAGCAAACACTTTTAGAAAGTGCCAAAGTGTATTAGCTCACTGCTAATGTGCTGACATACGAGGCTTTGTTGACAAAAGCCTTCATGGTCCTTGACGATGAAATCCTGCCACGGTCCGTTAGCTTGAGTCACTTGGAAAATAAAAAAAAAGTTGATATTTATAAGGAATCATGCTGAAGACAAACATGGGCGCTGTGGTTCTTTGCAGCAGCAAAGCGATGCATGTGTGAAAGAGTCCTGTATTCATATTATATTTGGCCAGAGATAGTGTAAAATTATCTTTAATTGAATATTTTAAAAATACTTTTCTAAAGTAAGTTAAAGTGGGAAATATTAGGAACAAATTTAAATTTCTTTCCTGCTGCAAATTCTTAATAATCTATAGAAAATTGTGACTTAAAAGATTGCTTATAGTTAGTGTTTGAAAACTATTAGCAGAAAAAAGAAGAAACAAATTCCTTATTTCATCAGGTTTATTACCCTAAACGTGGGTCAGGTTAAAGGTTTGAGTGAGTATTTTTCAGAAAGTAGCATATTTAGTATATAGTTAATATTGCCAGGCCTTAAGGTCACCAAATAACAGGTAAAGAAGAAAAAGCAGGACTACTTTAGAATAGATGAAGCTTGATGTTTATCTCTAGCAGTCAAGGAGGGGTCCTGCAGCAGGTTAGGAGTTCATCACAGGGCATTGCAGAGTTACAAAGAGATAAACATGCATGGACATACATCCACCAAAGGGCTTCTTTTTTTTTTGCACCTTTGTTACCTGACATAAATGCTTTGGGACTAGGGTAGGGGCCCAGAATACCAGGAGAAATAGACACACGGAAAACAAGCAAAGTCCTTCACAGCAGTGACAATGGCTACGTCTAAAATGGATGCAGGTGTTTTATGCATGTCAGCTCTGATGCAAACCATTCTAAGAGTGTAAAGTTTATAAATTAACGTTAAACTGCAAAAATTATTAATGTATATACTATTAAAAAAAGGAATAAAGAGATTCCTTCATATTGCTTCACTTATGAGTAACCTTCACTTTTCTCACTGTGTTTCACAGTAGCATAAGAAAACTCCTGAAATCCCACTGTATCTTTGGTTTGATCCCACAAAGGGTGTAACTAGATGGGGGGCCAGGGGTGACCAGGCTACACTTAGCCAATCATTGGCAACCCTACAAGGTAATTTGTTGTTACCTTGTGCATGTAATACATCACCTTTGGAAATAGCAGTTCCCCAGTTAACCAGAAGGTGGCAGCAGTAATGGTCCCAAGTGGAATGTCCTAACTAAGTTCCCATTTTACCTGTATGTGTAATAACATAAACTTTCTACAAAAATACGGTGATGGTTTTCCAATCAACATACTAACATAAAATATGACAAATGCAGAATTTCAGCTTTTTTTCACATCTAGTTTTTAGGTGTAATGGAACAGAGAGCAAAGTTATGTGTAACTAAGTAAGTAAGTCATCCAGGAGTTTTATAGGTAAAAACCAATTGAACCTGTTAATGTATGTATCAAGGTATGTTTATAGTAATTTGTTGCAGAGCAATAATTTAATGATGGAATATTACATGATTTTTCTAGAAATTGTTAGGTTTATTCTTTATACATCATTTAGCAGCATTATTAGTTTGTTAGCCAGATTAGACAGAGTAGAAGGCCTTCCTTCACATGGTGGATGTCACTGTGTGTACGGTCATCTAATCAGGACAGCCTTTGTGTCTTTAAAAATACACAGGATATGGGCACATCTTGGAGCTGGACTTATAAAGGAGGGCTATTTGTTATTCTGGGGTAAAGAGGCAAGATGCATAAAGGTCAAGGCATGGATGGCGTGTCAGTTTCTGATACAGACAGTGAAGCATCCACCTGATGCAGCACATGGATTCATGGGGTATAAGAAGGAGGGAATGACCTTGTGCGGGGCTCAATCTTTGCCGGACGTTCACTGACGTTTTTTGAGCCCACAGCTGTACCAACTCCAAGCAATTTCTCTGTACTGTAACAACCTGACCTGGAATAAATGCTGTTACTTTTTTACTTCTGTTTTATAGTCCTTTTTATATGGTTTTACCCAGTTTGAGTTAAGAGTAGTAAATAACTTGCTCCCAGGAAAAGAACCGGTAGGGAAGTTCTGAGGCGCAGCTGCCTTCAGGGGGACCAAACTTCCATATTTAACTAAATTTACTTAAGAAATACCCAAGTCACTTTTGGAGAAACTGCACATTTATAAGGCAATCCTACCAGCTACCGCCATCATGTGAGAGAATCTCCCCAATACTCTCTAGATTGATTTCCTCCTTCTAAGACCTTCATTTTCATTTTAAAATTGTACGAATTTTTTTTTTTCATGCGACTCTTAACCATTTTCAAAGTATATAGTGAGAGGCGTGGAGCTACAACCATGCACAGCAAGAACACATGTTGGTGCAAGGAAAGCACTTTACAAAGGCTGTCATGAGAGACAACCCGTAGATAAGAAATTCCCCCTGAGGACTTGAAAGAAGTCCATCCACCCTACCTTTGATTAAGACATTATATATGTGTAATTATTAGTAAGGGTTTAGGAAAATCTGATGTTCTTCAGTGATTTATTTGGAAAATACAGATATTATACTTGTTTATTTCCTGTTAGTATAGTGTGATTAGTGTAGATTGACCCTGAACTGTTTTGTGTATCTATATATTTTGAAAGTCCTCTGTGCACAACTCTCTCGTTTTGCAAAAAAAGAAAAAAAAATTCTAACTAAATTACTAATTCCCACCCCAAAGTTATCCATGGCCTCTACATTGGCCTGCCTTTGAAAACCCTCAAGGATCGTCTGTACTTCATGCAAAGCAACAATGTTGTCTCCTTTGTGAAGCCCTGAAGGATTTTCACTGCCAGCTGGAATCTACCTTGAAAATCACATTGGTATAAGTAAAACTTTCCACATATTGTTTATATTTATCCTGTGCAATTCAAGTAAAAATAAATGCAAATAACAACAGAAAGCATCTTTTACAGTTACTTTTGTAAAGGTTTAAATAATAGTTAGGCTAAAGACAAGTTAGTATTCTGTACATCATTTCACCATCCTATCTCATTTTTTCTCTGCCAGAATTGATAAAGCTCCTTTCGGTATCTTTTCTGGGACTCTCCTACTTGACCCCAATGAATGAATTTCTCTCTTAACACACAGTATAGCTGATATATAGCTGACAGCATCAGTAGCAGGCAGATACTGACTCCTGCTTGGATCATCATTTCATGGATTTTTTTTGACAGAAATATATATTTTCAAATAATCTGTTGGAAATAATCTTTATCATATATAAAAAAAGTACTTGTTCAAACTTGAACGACTCAGGTTGTTAAATATGATAGACATGTATACTTCTATATTAATTACGTATAATTTTTCCTAGGTTTTTTCCGAAGCCACAGCGCACCTAGATTAGGCACTCGCTGATTACGCTCCCTGTCAGATAAGACCCAGTAGGTTAAGCAATAATATACATATGTCGTATGAGGAAGTGTAACCAAGGTTATATAAATCTAATGTGTTCACGATGCTCTTTGTCATGTGGCACTTATTTCTGTAACCTTTTCTTTTCTTTGCTTAGAATAACAGTTCAGTTCTGTCTCAGAGTTTCCCCTTTTAGAAGATGTTGTTATCACTGTGGATTGATTCTCTGTGAAAATATCTGTGACGACTTTTTTCTTTTATAATTTCTTAGAATCAAATTTATGTTTAACTTAGCATCAGTAAATTCATCAGACATTCTGGCGATCCTTCACCAAAGCTCAAAGGCTTTGTAAAGGCCTCTCTAAGGCACTGACTCTATTTTCCTTGAATCTTGATTCATATCAGTAGCTTCACTGTCCATTTGGAGGAACCCATATGTGCCCAAAATATCACTTATTGGCTTAAGACCTTGGTTTAATATTACACTTAGTAAACTTCTGTCATGTTGCATTTATGTTGTACATTGCACCAGTCCCTTCCACATCCAAACAACTTGTAAGTCGTCCCTTTTACCTCCAAATGTAACAGTGAGTATGGTTGCATATCAACTCTGTATTAATTGAATTAGACAAAGGAAATATTGTTTAGAAGAAGTTTAATCTACCATGAAATCAGGTGCCTAATATATTTTTTAAGGAGTTATGGCTTCTTCTTAACAGAGTGGCTTTTCAGGCTATTTAGTATAGGGACTTGCTCCTTTGTGACCAATGACCTTTTACCATCTCAAGTCATCCTTAAGATGTATTTTATTTTTTCTGAGGTTGATATGCACTAGCCTCGTGAGACCATCCTGATCTCGCGAGCTTTCAAGGAAAATTTGGAGCCGTTCACCAAACGAACGTCCAATCAGCGTTGGCTTTGAGGCGGGTTGAGGTGTGACGCAACGAGAAGCGAGACAGTTCAGTCTAAAGAACATGGCGGCTTCAGCCGATGAAACTAGCGTTAGCGTGGCTATCGAGCAAGTTTTATCGGAATTACAGAGTATTTCTTCACTGAAAGAAAAGCAAAACACAGTTCTGGAGGCTTTCCTCAGAGGAAAAGATGTTTTTGCTCTTCTCCCGACTGGTTTTGGCAAGAGTAGCCTGGCTTGTGGTTGTGTTTTTGTCGTCGCCCTGTTAGTACGTCATATGCTTCGTTGATCTGATTGGTTTATTTGGCCCGTCTATCACCAACATAGGCCAATCAGCTAACCAGTATTTTCGCCCCTTCCTAAAATTACTTCAACGGAAGGTTTCCAGATGGATATGCGGAGCAAATCCATCTGGCGGAGTCAGGTTAGATATGCACAGGAAGAGCAGCACAATGGCATAAATAACTACTAAAAGCACAAATGCTAATTACTGGAAGATGAATCAATCCAGACAATAAAAGGCTGAAAATGAAACATGGTATAACATTTTTAATTAATGATATGCGCCAAGAGATAACATAAACAACATTCAACATGTTTAACAAATTAATTATGTCAAAAAATAAAACAAATAACAAAATAGGGAATTAAATGTTGTTATCCTACTTTAAAGAAATATTTCTTGAGTAAACTTTCAAAATAATCAACAGCTATTAGCCGCGGCAGCAGGAAACTGTACGAACAGGCAGCTCTTTTTTAAATGTGTAATTAGCTTTTTTTCCCCCTGTATTATTATTCTTTTTTGGCTTTTAGAATCAGGAATTATAAAGTCAGGTACATTTATTTCACACTGACATATATATAATAAGGTGATAAAATGGGTTACTCATTCTAGTGCCTCTGAGCACAACAATAAATGCTATAAAAAAGCTACACCCTTATGTCTTAACAATGACAAATACTTCAACGTAACTGTAAAATGTAAAAATGTAATAGATAAATATGTTATTTTAATTACATAAACAGGGATATTTGTAACTTTGAACTTGGATGGTTTTACACATAAAATAGTTTTGTATAGTAATTTTAATTTGTATAGTAAACATTCTAGTTAGATTTCATTTATATGGCTGTTTTATATTGATTACTTAAAGCACTAAACGCAAGGGGACATCATCAGGTGATAGGATGAACCTGGAAATAAAACTACAGTGTTTGGACTTCATGATGTCAGCTCTTCCCACTGATGGACCAATATCAACAGTAGTAGCTCTGCCAATCTAGAAAAAGTTGCATGTCCTGCGAAAATGCAGTGTGAATGCTGTACGCTAAAAATGGCAGAAACAAAGAGAAACTGACGCAAACATGGCTGAAATTGTATGAAATAGCAAACCACAGACTGATTAACTTCTTTCCTGAAACTAGTGGTGCCACCAGGGGGTTGCAAGGTGTGGCCACAGCCCACTCGCCAATCTCAGGGTACTACCATCATCAGTTTAGCATTTCATCCCATTATGCATCGCCAGTTATGTAACATTAACAATCACACAATAAACCAAGATATGAGTAGGTGTTTAGGGTTTCTACAGGCAGATTTACCACAATAATAGATTCAAACCTTGAAATTATTGCTTTTAGTTTCAGTGTGCCACCCCAAGATTTTTAGTGGCCCCATCTGGCCACCCCTTTGAAACACTTCTGGAGGCACCACTGCCTGAATAGTAGCAGAAGCAAGCTGATATCACCACCAGACACATGGCTGAAATGTGATGAATTGGTAAGAAACAGAAAAAGCTTAATGACTGGAAAGATGGAAAGAATCCTGCCAAGTTGAAAATATAAAACCTGCTGAGATCTAATCAATTAGAAACAGTAGAAAAACTATTATGTAGAAACTGGAATCTCATTTGGTTAAAGAAAAAAATATATTGGCTTAAGGATAGTGACTGAAATGTTGAAGAATATGGTATTGAGCTTAGTGTGACGTCGTTTGTGCAAAACTTAAGAAGTGGCATAACTGTTGGAAATAAATACAAAAGTCTTAGTTGATAAAAATATAGAAAAAAGTTCAAGTATCTAATTAACACTCAAATAACTTGGCAAAAAAAGTTATTTTAAACAGCATTTTTTGTTACGTTGCTCATTAAAACTTGATGAAAACTCAAAATGTTAACTCATTATTTAGGTGCAACTATGAAATATTTCAGCAAAATTTGAATGGCATTAAATACTTTTTTTTGCACTATCAAGTTGATCTTGCATAATTTCTAGCACTGGACTTGGCACACAGTAAGCACTAAGGAATGTTTCAGGTAATAAACCTGGTACACATAATGGCCATTAACCGTTATAAACTTCTCACCCCTTATTTTCTACCCCAATTATCCACTAGCTTTATTTTTTTTTATAAAATTCCCTAACTATACACCAGGTAAACATAACGTAAAGTCTCGTTTAATATCACAATGGGAATCGCCATGCGTCTTATCGCTCTCCAATATGTGCAACGATAGCCCCATCTGCTGTTTTGACGAGTCCTCGCGCTGATTTTCCACATGTCCCGCCCCTTCTTCGCTCCAATTGGCTGCTATTTTCCGCCATACGTCCCACGTTCTGCTTCCCTATTGGCTCCCTAAGCTGTCCGTCACAGTTTAGTTTGTTACTCCGCCCACTGCAAAGATGGAGGACGATATGTCAGATTTTAGCAGACCTCAGATGTATTTATTTGGTGAGCTTATTCCCCTATGATAAATATTATTTTTATAGGACGCAAAGTCAAATTTAGTAACATATTAATCATTATAAATGGCGTTTAAACGAGAATGGAAGCTTAAAGTTACCGCAATAAGTCGCTACTCTGGTTTCCCTACTCGCGCCAATCAGCTCTTTGTTAGCTAGCTCTGCAGGGCTGCTAGAGTAGAAACACTTCCAATAGCTGATAATGTATTTTCTACTGTGCATGCTTTATAAATGCAGCTCTAACAATCATGGTAATTACAAGTTTTTCCCCTTCCTAGGTTGTACTCTGAGGTCGGATAAACGGGAATTCAAAGTTGACCTAGATGACGAAGATACAGAACAACAACTGTCCCTCAAAGCAGTAAGACATTTAGACGTTATTATTGTGTTATTATACATTATATCATGTCTAAACTAAATTTTAAATAGGAATTTTAAAAAAATAAAATATATGTAATTCTAATTTAACTAGTCTATAAATAAGTACTTGATATCTGTGATTATATTTGTACCAACAGAAATATATTTTAGATGTCAAGAATTGTATTTCTAGATATCTGTAATGTTATATTCATTTTTGATATCCTAAATAGTAATTATGACTGCCAGTAACTATATTGTGGAGATCTGAAATTCGAGTTCATCTTAGTCACAATTCATTTTAGATAGGAAGAATGTTTTTTTTAGATATCTCCAAGTAAAAGCCCAATGCACATGAATTGGAAACGTGAGGTCATTTGTACTAGCAAGAATTACATTTCAGATATCGGAAATGTGTATTTTAGATAGGAGGAATGTTATTTTAGATATATGAAATGTTCATTTTGACTAGGAAGAAATGTATTTGAGACATCTGGAATATATATTCAGTCAAGCTAATAAATGTCAAAATAGCCTGCCATACATGTTTTATCCTTTAAATGCCCCTTAAATGATTCTGAGCTTATGCATCTAAACTATAAATTAAACTGTAGCAGGATTTTAAATCTCTAACTGTCGTATACCTCCAATAGAATTTTCACTGTAAAAGAACTGCTGTTAAAAAATAAGTAAATAATTGATTTTTCTTTTGTAACAATCTGCCTTTTATTGTCAGAAGTTTAAATGTCATTTAATTGACATGTAGTTTTAATTAGCCTAAAAGTTACCCTACATTTTGTAAAATGTATATACATTACACCTGTATTGTGAAAGAATTGTAGATATATTTGCATACTGTCATTTTATTTATTACATTAGTTGACATTTATATATTTCAAGGAATGATATTAAAATAATTTATTGGAAAAGATCTTCATCCTATGTTTTATTCCCACCAAAGGACAGATATAAGTTAACAGGAACAAAATAATTGAATACATACATACATACATGTTTATGCATTTAGCAGAGGCTTTTATCCAAAGCGACTTACAAAGTAGACACAATGTTAAAGTTATCATCAGTATGACGATAAGTTCTCTAGAGGGAAATCCAGCAAAGAGAGAGAGGGAAGTACAGAAAGAGAAGTAGAGGGGTACAGAGCTATGGGTAAGAATTAGGATAGGAGATGCTCTTTACTTACATAACATTTGTGATACGTCAAACACAGATTTTTCAAACCACCTTTCAATATTTAGATGGTGAGAATAAATCTCAGTACCATATCAGAATGGGAGGGCAGTGCCTATGTTTTCTTACACAGTAAAAAACACAGTAACACATTTTCTCTTTGACATATATGTGTTAGGGACAGCATTTAGTAGCCTTCTGTAAATACTGCTGCAGCTTTCATCAGCTCATATACTTGAACTTTTGCCACAATGATCAATTTAGGTAATAATAAAATTTCTTAGTATGAAAATTCACAGTAATTAACACCAGCAAAAAATCTATTTAGGCTTGATGTAATGTTTTTTTTTTTCCATTAAACAATTAAACCAACCAAACAAAGCATAACAAGACAAATGTTCCTTCTTCCTATATAGTGTTTTTAACTGCAGCCATAGGTATTCTTAAAAGAAAATTTGATAGATCTAGTGCTTTCTTTTCTGCAAAATTTCTGCAAAAATCTGGTCAGTGGTTGACTCAAATAAAACTTAGTGTAGTGGACCTTAACCTTGACAGACAAATTTATTTGTGGACTGATCTCTGCTGAGGAGACAATAAATCTCTGCTGTTCCAGGTGTGTCTGGGAGCCGAGGCGGAGGACAAGTTCCATATGGTGGAAGTGGAAGGGCTTGCATACGATGCAAAAATCGTCAAAGCGCCCATAGCGGTCCTGAAACCGTCTGTCTTGCCGTCTGTGAGTCAACATCTATAAGAACTAAAAAAAAAAAAAGAAAACTACACATTCATCTGTTTTATTCTGTTTAGACCTGCAAGAATACGAAGGAAATGAAAGCAAATAAATACTGTAGCAAATAAATGGACATTTAGCTATTTTTTAATGGTGGCTTTTGTTTATCCAGATGAATTTAGGTGGATTTGAGATTTCTCCTCCCGTTACCTTCCGTCTTGTTTCTGGTTCTGGTCCGGTTCACATCAGTGGACAGCATTTTGTCAGTAAGTAATATCACAGAAACCCTAATGTTAATGCAAATGTAAATCGGTTTCCAGGTGTTAGGATAACTTCTTTAACAAAGGCCACATCATAGCCAAGACTAGAACAACCAGATGCTTTAATAAGAGTGTTGTTGTGAACAGTTTGTCCTTTTCAGGAATTTAAGGACTCCTTGTGTTAGTCTGGAAAACAATTTCATGCTTTACTTAGTATTTTATGCAATGGATGTGTAAGTAAATATTTATTGCTGTGTTGATTCAACTGTTCTTAATAGTATTTTTTTATTTAGGTGTAAAAGATTCTGACGATGAAGAGGAAGAAAACAACACGTCTCCTGTAAAACGGCCTGCAAGCCTTTCCTTAGTAAAGAAGCCTCCGCAGGTGGTCATCATTCTTTATTTCTTTCTTTTTCTTTTGCCTGCAGCTCTTCTATTAGCTGAGCAGCAAAAGTCTCCCAGCTCTCTTTGAAAGTTTTTTTTCTGTAAAGGGTGTAAACGCAAAATGCCAATTAGTCACATTACTAAATTTAATAAAATAAAAAATGACCACTGATGAGGTTTATAACCTGATATGCAAATGTAGATTAGAATTAGAAATGCCTTGTCCTAATTAGTGTCGTATTTTTGGCAGAAAAAAATAAAAATGGATTCTGATGACGACGATGAGGATGATGAGGAAGAGGACAGTGATGAAGATGATGACGAGTATGATTTTCTTTTGTTTAAATAAACATTTATTTGAAAAGTAAAAACCTCTTCAGATTGAGCTGTCAGGTGAACTGAGATGTCTTCTTTCTTTCCTTCTAGTGATGATGAGAGCGATGAAGAGGATGTGAAGCCTCAAAAGAACCTGGCAAAAGCTTTCAAAAAAGTAAGTCGGGTCTGTTTTCATTTTTCTCATAGAGACAAAAAAGTTTTGTACAACTTTCAAAACTCATTAAAGTGGAACCTGTGAAAATATTCAACTATTTTTTAATCCTCTGATGAGAATAAAGGAGATTATCAAGCTGATATGAAGCATGGAATAAGTCAGCACGCCTTTTTATTCCAGCGCAGCTTGATGTTTGTAAATGCCCAACTTTGGCATTGGTATCACATCAGTTTCTCTTTATCATTTATATTAAACTTTCTTCCTACAGGGTGCAGCAATAATCTTGCACATTAAAGCAGAAAACAAATATGTATAGTTTAATTGTCGTTTATATTTTCTGTACTCTAAACAGGGTCATTATACAAACACTGCAACATAAATGCACTAATATTTAGTTTACTGTCCTTAAGCACTTTTCACCTAACCACATCTCCATGTAGCCATCTAGAAGCTTCTGGATGGAGACTTAACTATTCGTCTTGGCAGGATTGGAGTAGAATTGCTGGCAGCAATGAGTTTGGGGTCATTGCCCTTTTGGAAGAACTACATTTGCTGGAATTTAAACCCTTTGTTTGCTGATTGGAAATTCGTTTAGACCTACTAGTTACGTATGATGTTTACATAATGCTCGGTTCTCAGGCTTAAAGGCTTTAACATGAATCATTGAACATACGTGTTTTCTTTCATGTCGGATAAGCTCATGCTTCTCTTGTGTGTCCTTAAAAAAACCCCAAAAACATTGCTTTGGAGAGTGACGGACATTTTTCAGCTTTTTCAAGTTCATACCAAGATTAAGACTTTATGGATCCAGGATTTTTTTTCTGATCTTCTTTGTAAGGGAGAGGGTAAAGTTTATGGATACAACCCCCCCACCCACCCCCACCCCCCACCCCCCCCCCAAAAAAAATAAATAAATAAATAAACAAAAAACAGGACAACGATCTCTAATGCACATTAATACTGATTTTGAAATGGTTAAATTAAAAAAGATCTGCCTCAAGTACTGACTTTAACTTTTTGAAAATGTGAGGAATATATTTTTAAAACTAGGAAACTTACCACTTCTTTCTGGAAAAACGACAAATATTCACCCAGAACCATCCCAGACGTTTAACCAGCTTTTAGGAACTTCATTAGATGTTATATTGAATTAGATATGTAGAATGGAATAGAAAAGAAAATCCCTTTATTGTCCCACACTGGGGAAATTGTGGCATTACAGCAGCTAAAGCATTACAGCAAAAGTGTTCACACAAATGTGGACCTTAAAGGTTTATAAAAATAACAGAATAAGTGGCAGTTAAAAAAGAAACAGAATCAAATACAGTACTGTACTGTGTATTTACAAATATAAATACTGTGCCATTACCCAAATAATAAGTAATCAATATACAGCTTTTGGACATTTTTACAGCAGCGGATTTGAGAGGCATGTGTAAGATTTTAGCGATAAGAGCAAATTTACCTTGTATTCACTTCTTGTTTTTAAGATTCATTAAAATGTTTGTTAAAAAATAGTTTAGACTCTAAAAATCGAACATTCAAAAAGATCATTTAAAGTACATCACCATGAGAATCATGTGGATGTAAACATAGCACTGGGACTTTGTTAAGATGCTTGTCTAACATAGCGCATCAATCCTAAATAATGCTTTGTTTTGGCTGTAGGCTGCTATACTAGGTTTAAAGATATAAAATATATATTTCTAGGTTTTATTTTCCGATTTTAATGCCATTTTTAGCTTTTCCTGACTGTTTTTCTGCCATCAAATAAATCCACTAATATTCTCGTATAATTAAGTCTCCTAAAAAACTTATCAATCCTTTTAGTACAGATTCAATCCATTGAAAGGGAAGATTTTTATCTACATTAAAAATACAGGAAATTTATATATATATATATATATATATATATATATATATATATATATATATATATAGTCATGGGTACTTGTTGATCGCATCAAAATGATTTCTAATAGCATTAAAGAGCATTAAATTAAATTAGAGTTACTCATTCCTGTATCAACCCTGTGTTAAAAGGTTTATGTGAAACCCAATAGTATGATTATTTTATTATGAACATTTTCATAAGTGTTCTATTAACTAAATAAACAATATAAATAATAAAGTTGACTTATCTTTCAGAAACAACGAAAGACTAAGATCTTTCATGTAAATTCATTTCAATTAAACTATTTTTTGGTCCCCTAAGGGCAATTTAATGGTACAGTGAAGCAAATATGTTCACAGACACAATGAAAAGTCATCATATTAAGTTGATTAATGTGAAAGACATTTTTTTTCTCTTTCAAGTTAAATCTAGTTTAGTATCCAAACACTGTTGTTCATCTGTAGAACTTGAACCTAAAATGCTGTATTTTAAAATGTAATACAGCATAAAGACATTTAGACTACCTTGATAAATATATATGAACTATATACACTCTTTATATTGTCTACTGTATTTTTTTAAAATCTTTAATGGCATCTTGCTTTAACTCTTTTTACCCTATATAAGCTACTTGAACCAGAATTTCCCTGAAAGAGAAATAAAGTTGAGTCCAAATCAAAATAGTTTTGGATCACATTTTTATTTGGTTTGTTTTATTTATTTATTTGCTAGATAATTTGTGAATGTTAAGCGTTTTGTTGGTAAGACCTCACATAATTACAACAGTTGTTTATACATCTTTAAATAGAAATGCCAGAGAAAAGTTTTTTTTTTTAAATACGTGCATTGGCCTCGGATTGAGGAGGTAAACGAGACATTTTGCCAATGGAACAAGACAATTTACACTTAAATAAAAGAAACACAATTGCATTGTCTTATTTTGGTGCATTTTATCTAATTATCTAAGAGTAAAAATACTCATTCCATTGGCAAACTATCTCATTTACCTACTCAAATTAAGGATAAATACACTTAATTGAAGACATTTTACTTATTTCTAGATGGTTTTCCCAGTGTATCATCTGGAAGCTTATGCAGTAACTAGGGGTGGGTATTGGCAAAGAAGTCACGATTCGATTCGAATCACGATTCACATGCCACGATGCGATTCTATCACGATGCATCACGATACTTGAAATATTGCGATGCATTGGGATATTTTCACTGAACACTGTAAGAAAAAGATACAGCCCTTACCAGTGGCTGACTGGCTGGGTGTGATCTGGATAGTGTCTTCAATTGATACATAACTGAAAGCAACTGAATTCATACATAGCTGTATTTATTGAAATTACTTTTGGAGGTGTTGCCATGAAAACAAATACTGGACAGAAATATTACTATTACTGGCGTGGACACACTGACAAAAAGATCTTAGGATTCATCAAACTTAAAATAACAAAATGAGGATAATCAGTCCGGACATGCTTATGACACAAAGCAGCAGGCGTCAACACATCCGCAGCGACATCTGCTGGACTGGAAGTTGTATTCCACTTGGTTTGATTGATGTGCGCCAACCAGTAATGTATTTTATTTGTTCATTTTTTTTTTTTAATAATCGATTCTTGCCTTCAAGAATCGATTCAGTAGATCACAAAAATTAGAATCACGATGCATCGATTTGACGATTATTTTGCACACCCTTAGCAGTAACCATCTATGTCTGTCTGCGTCTATCTCTAAAAACTTCATAGAAGGATTTTGTGATTCCTTTAATGTCCAGTAGGTGTCAGGCTAGCTAAATGCATGGCCAAAGTTATTTTGTTGTAGAAGGAATTTCTCTCTGGTGCTGCTTTCTCTCCCCGCCTTTCTCTTCCACATCTTTCAGCCTTTTCTACAGACTATGTGCATCGGCATCTCATTTCAGCAAAGCCCAGCCTTCCCCTGCACCCGCTGACCGTCCAGCTCTTCGCATCAGACAAAAACCTGGAACTTTTTCATCCTGTGCGCTCACGTACCCACCTGTTTTCAGAGAGTAAAATACAGGGTTTGTGCGGTGTAATGATCGGATTTCTCCTCTGTAATCTGCACAGATTCTCACCCTTCACCAACAACACTGTGCTGCTCACACAAACACGGCCTTTCTTTCTTAAAGGTTCGAACTATAGAGCCGCGCATTTAAAGGTGTGTTTATGCACCGATGCACATCAAGAATACACGTGTAGTTTAAGCTGAAAAGCACAAACTGTTTGCTTTTAAACACACACACTGCTCAGTTATGGGAAACATCCCTGACCCCTTTTTTCTAAGGCACTGCATATCTTTGTCCCTCTGTCATCCCACTGTTAATATGATTGCTCCTTTTTATCTTTTCTCATGCCATTTCAGCTTTGCACCTGGCGTTTGCCTTTGAACGCTTGTTTTGCATGTTACCACAATCGCTTACAAGTGTGTGGGAGCATGTGTGTATCTGCCTCGGTTTTTACCTCAGTGTCTGTTTGTAATTTTTTTTTTCTTAAGCACGCCTTCCGCGTGCAAACTGTGCCAGGCGAAAGATCAAAGCGAGGCAGATGCACATACCTGCGACGTGAGCACCGATCCTTGCCTCAGGGTCAGATGACAGCTGAGCATTTCTGTCACCTGTTGATCTGTTCTGTTGTCGTCTGATCCACGTCCTAATGCCCCCCCTATCCTTAGCTCCATAGTTACCGCATCCCCTTTATTAATGACTTCAAAATAAGCAGGCTGGGAGCAATTATTCTTTTGTTCAGCTGTTTCAGTGAAAATGTTTTTCTTTTTTTGTCAAACTTCAACACAGTCAGTGATATACAGAACTGGGTATCAGGAAGGACATCAAGAAGCTCTGCATTGTTTAAAAAAATGGATTTCTTTCTATTTAAATATCTTTGATCAAATGTTTTGGTTTAATTTGCTTTGAAGGAAGCTACTAGAGTCTCTGATTGGCTTAAGCCGGGCATGCACTGTACGATTTTTTTGACCCTTTCGGGCCGATTATTGAGTCTTGCGAGAATTTTTCGATCGGGCGACTTTCAGCCTGATCATGCATTGTGTTGTGTGCAGGGGGTAATAAGGGGCCTCTCACGACCACTTGCTGATCAGGAATCGTAAGGTCGGGAGAAAATCAAACATGATGGAAATTCAGTCTGCCATTGTAAGGTCGCATCAGAGCGTTGGGCTGCACAGTGTAAGAACATGCATCGTGAGCTGTGAACTTTTAAACCATGCAGTTTTGTCGTACAGTTTGAATTGTAGAAACTTGAGGGGGGGTCATACCGTCACAGGTCACTTAACTACAATGCTGCAGCCACTTATTTTTCCTCAGAGATGTTACTTTCACAGCCCCACCAAAAGCCATAATAAATACTTCAGCTCTCTTTCTCCTCGTCTGCTGTGTCATCCGGCTACTTCTTCTGCTTAGCAGCTTTAAATCCATCCTCAGACACAGACTTCTGACACGTCTTGTATTGTTCTTCTGCACATGCGGGTCACTTCAGAGACACGATTTGAGACGGTCTTGTGAACAGCCACTCCAAAAAAAGTTGGAACTGACAAAAAATTAAGGAATTGAGCATTTAGACCTGTAGAGTGAACGTAGCCTAAATGTTTTTTTAGAAATACTTAAACGAATTATAATTGGTACTGATTTTTCATTTGAAGTTATTATTCCATCCTTTTAGATAAGATCTGCTGCTGTTTTGGATGCTATGTGGGTTTTAGTTATATCGAATGATAAGACCTAAATTACCATTCTAAATTGTTATCCTAACTGTTTCTAAAGACCTTTTTTTTTAACCAATACAAAAGTTTTGTCTTAATTTTTTTTTTACAACGTGGAATCCCTACTTTATCTGCCCAGTTTTGCAACAGTTCTAGCTGTAGGTTTTAATGGGTGTCTGAACCATCTTTCCACAATTAATAACTAGATTTCTGGCCTGTTTCTGTTTTTGAAATCGCTCCTGCTTTGTCAGACTGGATAGAGGACTTAGTTAATAAGTCTCAGATTTTCAGTTGGATTTAAATCTGTACTTTGGCTAGGCCATTCCATTGGACTTTTGCATGTTTAGCTCCCTTTTCTTGCTTACAGGGGAACCTCTGCCATAGTCTCAAGGCTAATGCCGCCTTTAACGATTGTTCATCCAGGTTTGGCTTGTTTTCAGTTTTCTCTTTCTGCGTTTCAGCCCCTAATAGATTAACCGTCCATCATCCCCACTGCCTGATTCTAGCACCACAACGTTCCCCATTGGTGTCGATATCAGGGCCTAGTACAGCGATGGTTTTCTGATACATTGAGTATTGTGTACCTTGACCAGGAAATGTGAAAGGCGTACTTCAAACATGGCTTCTCATATTAAGCTTTTTTTAAAGGTGATTTCCCCCAAGCTTCGAATATCTTTAGCTTCTCTTGAGTTAGCATGGGCCTCTTCTCCATTTCTGGATTGAATGCTGATCTTGAATCATTTGTTTATATGGGAAAATGTTTTTTAATAGGTTAACAGGTTTGTCATATCTTCTTCATTATTCTGATGATAGATTGAAAACAGCTTTGTTAGAGATTGAGTGTTTTTTTTTGTGTTTTTTTACCTATCCACACTTTGAAATGTTTGCCTACGTTCTCTAATAAACATCTAAAACCTTAACAGATCAACAGGAAAAACACGGTGAATGAACATCAGCTCCTACTGCTGAGTGATGGCAAAAGTAAATATCAAGCAACATTTTGTAATTCAGCCAATAAACATTACTACGATTAACAGATTGTGAAATTACTGTCACTCTTGGATGACACAGGGAAGCTTTAAAAAAGTTGGAAAGCTGTGTTTTCTACTTCCTCATGTAGTGTGGTGTTGGAATCAATAAGGGTGCTATACACACCACCGTTATGGCCAGAATATTTGGTAGAGGGATAAGAGCTGCAGATGTAGTGCTCATGTGTCTCATTTTCATCACCCTAAGAGACAAACTCTTATTACTAATTAGCTGACTTCTCAATTAGTTGCACTGGATCTGTCCTCTGACTGAATGAGGTTGAACGTGTACAAATAAAACATGTTTCAGCTTGTATTCAATATTCAGGTTAACGCCCAGAAGGGATGATAAGAAGAAAAACATTTTTTTAAGGTAATTAATGACTTTGGTCATCATGAAAATAAATGGAGAAGAAAGGAACAATTAATCAGATTTTGTATTAAAAAGAAAGATTTTATTTTTACGCCATATCACCCAGACCTAGATCCATTTGCAAAAACTAAAAGATCAGCCTAATTGCTAATTGATTAATCTCTAGCTTATTTTTTCAACTCATGGATTAATAATCGGATAGCAAACAATGCTTTAATCCAATTTAAACCGGGTGGAACTACAACTATGACACTTGCGTACTAGGGATGAGACAATTTATGAAAACCGTCAGAATCGTTTGGTTCGACTGTCTCGGTTCGGTTCGCGTGTGTTTCGTTCGGTTCATGCGCTGCTCCTTTTTCTCATAGAGGAAGCGATTACACTCCAGAGCAGAAGGTGGCGGTACTGCGACCAAAGCCAACCGCCAGTAGTAAACAAGAAGAAGAAGAAGCAAAGCAGCTTAGCCGGGTGTAGCAGGGAAAAAAATCAGTTGTTGTGGAGAATTGTGTCGGACTGGCGAGTGGGAAAGAACTGGAGTTGGAAGACGCGCCAGCAGCACTTTATAGGTCTGCTGTATGGGAGCACTTTGCATTTAGAGTGACCTACGATGACGGCGGAAAGAAAGTTGTGGATAAAAGTGCAACAGTGTGCAAGCATTGTGCAACATGTTTTGTTTATGCTAACAGCAACATGTCATGCTAACCCCGAAATCCCTCATACTCCGTCAGCAACCACTGCTCCGCCCCGCTGCGCTCCAGACCGGCTGCTCAAAGCAAAGCCTACAGCCTCCACTGTGGCTTTGTCCGCTCCCCTCTGAGTTCCTTGGAGATGGTAGAGAGCATGTAACCTGACAACAGCCAGATGCATGCATCTGGCTGTTGTCAGGTTAAGGAGCATGCGCCAGATGATTAAATTAAAAGCAGCAAAACATACGGAAATGATCCAGGGTTTCCGCGGATCATTTAAAATAATTAAAATCCATTATTTTTGGGGGGATTTTTTCATTAATTTCATAATTTTTTATGGAATTTCGGTGTAACAATCAACATGTATCGAATCGAACCGAAAACCGTGACCAGAAACCATGAATCGAACCGAACCGTGGATTTTGTGAATCGTTCCACCCCTATTGCGTACAGGGAGGAACATACTCAGACATTTTTATTTTCATCTAAAATGACAAATCTTTATATTATTTTTTTTTTACAATATTGGCATAATTTCTGCTGTGGGTGGATTTCTCTTTTAGCTAATGGCATGTGTTAAAGTCTGTATACTACCCTTAATGTTTTATGGACTACTAAATTAGTGGACGATTATTTAAATAACCAGTTAAACACTATTAATTAGATTATTTTGTTTCTGGCCTAACCTGCAGCTTGTGCCCTTTTTGGTTGCTCTGAGATTACAGATAACTAACCAGCCATCTAGACAATATTCTTCTCTCCATTTGCTGCAAATATCTAAACTTGAATGTAAAAAATTAATAGAAATAAGTTCTTCATTTAGCCAATTCCAGCGTGAGATTCTGCCCTTTAAATATTTTTGTTGCCTCCTAGCAAATCAGTCATTGCAGGGAATTACACTAGTCTGCTCTGAGGTGAACACATGTAATTGGCAGACAGCGGTTGGTGCTTAGGAAATGCAGGTACTTGCCTTGGCTGTTACAAGGTAATTACACAGCAGTGTAAACCTGACTGGAAGGCCTGTATAGCCGAGAACAATGATGGGTTATTGAGTTACTAAGTAGCTGATCACAGAGAGCATACAAAGTGTTATCTGTTCTGTTTTAATCTGCTTTCGCAAATTTTCTGCATAGCTACTAACTGAGCTCCTGTCTGAAAGTTTATTTGTGGAATGTTTAAATCTACAGATTTGACGTGAGTGTGATCTTTCAAGGAAGGAATGAGGGAAAATGCAGTACTTAGGTCCTGACAAAAGTGCAAGATTAGCAAATGCAAACAAGCCTTTATATTTGCTTACATGCCAATTTATGTTGTTTGCCTTAAGAATGTTTATAATCAGTCTGTATAATTCAGTTAAATCATGCAATGATATGTAAGGAGGAATGGTAGATAATGTAGAAGGTAAAGTACTTCTGACCGTTATAAAAAAAAAAAAGACAGCTACTGTTCGAGATTACAGCCTCAGCGTCCAGTTTTTCCTCGTAACATCGCCTTTCATATCTGTTTTTTTTTCATCATGGTCATTTGGGGAAAGCGTTGGCAAACGTTAGCAGGTTTAAGATCCAAGATGTCTGCAAGATGTGTTACTTGAGATGTTTGTTTTTCTAGAGTCCAGAGTCTACGCCTAAAAAATCCAACAAGATGCCTGTGAAGCAAAATGGACCTGCAGAAAAATCCTCCGCATCTGCAGCAAAACCCCAGAATAAGGTATGAAAAAGCTCCATTGTCTTTTATTTTCTCTTTCTTTAATTTTGGCTGCAAACAATTTAGTTACTGTATTTGACATTTTTGTTGTATGTAATTGAACGTTTGTTACAGTATAGGAACAAACAATGATCTATGCTTGGAAGAAAAAACAGGAAAACAAATTTTTGTATTCTTGAGTTTATTTAAAGGAGACATTTAAAACACCAGCTTAGCATTTCAGTGGTTTACACTAGGATTAGCTTAAGATCTACTGGTGTTTGATCAGACCACACCTGTTTCCTGAATAAAAGGCATCAGCGTTATATCAAGGCAATAGAGTTGATTAAAAATAAGCCCTTTCATTTCTTTCAGATAGGCCCACCACCCTGTTGTGTAAATTTGGGATATTATGATGTGATCTAGATTTTAGCAATAAAAAACTTTCAATATTTTATGAAAGGTACAAAAAATAATAAACACTTTTAAATTCAGTGAGACAAAGAGTATACCTAGTTAAATGATTCAATATTTAGAAGAATATAGTTGTGACTAAATAGCATTTTGTGATGAATATTGAAATCATGCTTTACAGAAACCATTTTTTGTGCCCATATTTGCAGCTCTAGTAGGATTACTATCGCAATGGTAATAATTTTAAAACTGAGAAAACCCTTAATGCAAATTGAATAGCTTTGCAACTTTTTTGTTGAAGTCGAATAAAAAGTAAAGCAAGTAGAATAAGTTGCATGTTTTCCTTCACAAACTCCTTATTTGGCTGCATGTCACATTCAGTAGTTTCAGTCCTACTTTGCACCACACACGCTGTGTTGTTGGGCCAAGTCAGTCTAACATGTAGGGTAACCCTTCCTGGCTGTAAAATTAATAATTTACCTATGAATAAAAACCTATTTTTCTTTAGCACTAAAAAAAAAAATACTAATTACAAGAGATATCGATTTGGCTTTCATATACGAAACTACCCTGTCTGTATAATCTATTTTACATTACATTTTTAAATAAATGTGTAATGCTTGAAATAGGAAAGCAGTTAAAAACTGGAACCTTTCTTGTTTCTTGCGTGTTTTTTGGTCTCTAATGAAGCAGTAATCGTAAATGCACCAATTCAGTAGTACGATAAATTGAAACCTGGAACCATCATACAGGATTCACTCAAAATAAAATGTTCATTGTTTTTTTTTTGTTTAGCTTTTACAGTCTTCAGTATGAAGACAATTCCGTAAAAAAAAAAATAGAAAGTACTATAAGCACAAGATTGTTGCGCCTTTGCGCATCTAGCAGTTTTTGACTGTACTGCATAAAGTAAGGTTTTAATAGCAGTTGAAATAAATACCCTACGCATACCTTGTTACATGAAAGTGGCTTTATGTGCCTGCAAGTTTATTGTACACCGATAGCAAAGTTATTGACTTTTATTTCACCACATGCTGGCTAAGTGTTTCTATACAAAACTCAGGAATGTGGGGGGGCATCCTCACCCACTGCTGCTCCTCTCTACAACTAGCCATTCTACCCTATGTCATTTTCCTCATTTAACATTCGAGGGGGCTAATGTCTACTCCCAGACTTCCTAGACATCGCCATCAACCAAAGAACTCCAAAATCACTAAGTTCATGTCAAACAACTGATGTCCAGTCATTCTACTATACCTATGTGAAGCTGCTCGGGATAATGTGGGATTTTAATCAGACTGAATTATCTTGTATATTGGAAGATGGTACATCTTCACCATAAAACACCAACACTGGAGGAAAGAGCAAGGAGTTGGCTTTCAAACACAGTTGGATGTTTTTTGATGCTGCATTTTCTTTTGCCGTACCCCTTAAAAATGGAGTCCCCCACGTCCCTCAGTGAGGTCTGGAAGCGCAAGACTTTTATAGTCATTTTGGAATTTGACCAATTAAATGAGCCCTTGTATAATATGTTACCTGCTGTGAATTAAGTTGAAAAGGTTACGTTAGGTTAGAAAGATATAAAGCTAAATAAAAAAGTGAAAAAACTAATTGAAAATTTTAAAAGTTAATAAAGCGAAAAAGTTTAAAAGCATTTTGAAAAGTTAAAAAGTACAGTTAATAATCTAAGAAAGTAAAACATGTCTGTTTCAGCATTGGTCCTCTAAGGTTTTTTTTTCTAACATATTAGGGTAAGCGAGCATTTGTTGTTATTACACTGATCTTGATTTTTTTTCCATTAAAATGTACATATTACAGTATTACAGGTCTTACCCTGTCTTCCAATAACACCCCTAGTTTCAAAGTATTTCAGAATTAAAGAAAAACAGTATGTCATATTTAATATATTTTACTAGGTCTTCTTTACAGGTGTAATTTTGTGCATATAAATGCATCAGGGCCCTTTTTTCCACAAAATCATTTATGGTAAAAATAAAAATTTAATGTTTGCATTATTGGGTTAAAAATTACTCAGATTCAAGTTTTAAAGAATGCAGAGTGCAACAAAAAAAGAAAAAGAAAAGAAAACTTGGCTGGCCTTTCCATTCCAAAAGAGAGGAATGTGATAAATGCACGTTGCAATTAGTTCAACCTGATAGTTAATTTCTTGGATAGAATGTCTCAGACACCCTCTTCTTCAAACAAAAAGCTTGAACTTTGTCTCTGTTTGAGCAAACACACATGACCTCTAAACAAGTTAGTTTCCCCGGGCAAGATTTAAACCTGTGACCCCTTGGCTTGACCCCGCTGTGTTGGGTCGCAGCCACCTTTCATGCTCTTTACCCCTCTTCAGCTCACATGCACATCAGCAAAAACAAATTAAGATTTTCCTGCTTGTTTAAACATTTCACCAGTCATGTTACAGTGGAGGGAGAAAAAAAGACTTGGACAGAGACTGTTTAGATAAAATGTTATGCGTTGCCATGCCGATGCCAACACATAACACATCATAACACATAGCTGTGTCTTTGATAAGGCACCTAAGAAGAAATATGCAACATCTTTAGCTTGCATGCACACTTGTTGCACAAAAAGAAACTGATGTGTTTTCAGAGTTTGTGCAAGATGATTTTGGGTTTGTTGTCATGATAAATGCTCAGGCACACTGTTACTAAACCCCTGAGGCCAAAGTGAGATTCCTGCCATAGAGGTGAGGGAAGCTAACTTTGCACACCTTTATTTTCCCAACTTTCGGAGTCTTTGGCCGATTTGTGACCTAACTTGCCAAAACTTTCCTGCCGTCTTCATTTTGCAGTGCTTTTAGAACCCTTATCCCCTCTCGACTACTTCACAAGCGTTCTTGCTCTACAACCTCTTCACACCCCTCACTTCCTGGACACACCCTCTCCCAATTGCTCTCATTACCCGTGTTTGATGTCTGGTGCAGCTTGTGCTTCCAGATGCCCCTGAGGAGCAAGGAAGCGGGCGTGGGTGTCTGTTTTTTTTTCTCCCTAAATGCAGGTGACTGGTCATTAGATTGGCTTTTCAGATCTGTTGCCAGCAACGCAGTTCTCGCCTCTCGCAGCTCAGCATGTAGCGGCACCTTTCCTGTGAAACCAGCTCAGCATGAGAACCAGCTAACTCGAGTTCTGTTGATTTGAGGCAACCTAATCTTACAGCTGGTCTTTTGTGGGTTTTGAGAAGCTGATGCCTTCAAGCACACGTCATGGTCGTAAAGTTGCTAATCACTTCACTTAGCCTTATCCCAGAAGGGAGTGAGTCATTGTTCCAGCAAATGATTGACATGCACTTGTAGCAGGTGCATTATGTATTTCTTTCACAGTATGCTTCTCCTGTGTTTCAATGGTAAACTTATAAATTTGCATATGCAAAGCCTTAAAATATCAATGCCCCTTCAAGTCAGCTGCATTTTTTGATGCATTAGTAATAAACATTAATGCAGTTTAATAGGTTTATGTGACATACCAGCAAAAAGCAGTCCAGACTGTTCAAGATCTTAAACGAAACAAAAAACTTCAAGATCTGGTTTCCATGTCCATTTAGCAATCATTGTTTACTCAACACGCTTAAATAAAATCCAGGGCAGCTAGTTTACTTCAGAATTCACCAGCTTAAGTAAATGGATTATGTATGCTTGCATCTGTATTCAGTCTCACTTCAAGACCTTTTGCTGCAATTAAAGCCTTTTGGGATTTGCGTCTACAGTAGGGAAAATTCTTGTTAACAACTAACAAGTTGTTAACAAATTTACTTACTTTGAAGGATCAGAATTCTATAATTTCCATCTTAGGTATACTTTAACTATGACAAAATCAGATAAAAATAATCTGGAAAACTGGGTTGTAGTATTTTTAAAGAACTTGTATTGCTGAAAGTATTTCGTAATATAAAAAGTTACTTCTAATACTATGTTGCCAAACCCTTGTTGGCAGGGACAAGTCTTACTCAGGTTTACTCTCAGTAGCTGGTACTTGGTCAGTTCCTCCAAGCAGGTCTCCTCTAGAGCAGTAATGTTCTTGGGCTGTTGACTGGCAACACAGACTTTCAACCCCTTGTATAAATGTTCTTTGAGTTTGAGGTCTGGAACAAGGCAAGGCCACTCTAGGGCCTTGAATTCCTTTAATGGAGTCACCCCTTCCTTGCCCCTTTGGTGTGTGCTGGAAGACCCAGCCACGTTCCATCTCCAACGCTCTCACTGATGGAAGGAGGTTTTAACTTAAAGTCTCACCATACATGGCCATGTTCATTCTTCCCTTAACACATTATGTGTGGTAAGAAGTGTCGTCTTCTACACCGTGGTGTGCTGGGGGAGCAGCACATCCAAGAAGGACACCTCCAGACTGCACAAACTGGTTAGGCGAGCCACCTTTGTGATTGGCAAGAAGCTGGAGTCTCTGGGGACGCAGGCAGAGACAAAGACACTAAACAAACTGCTGGACATTATGGACAATGCCAGCCACTCTCTGTACACTGTCTTCACCACTCAAAGGACCCTGTTCAGTGGGAGATTGCTCCTCCCCAAATGCAGGACCAACAGACTTCTGAACTCTTGCTTGTTGCTCAAGCCATCAAGCTTTACAACTCCTCACTTGGGGGGAAGAGGAGGTGTAGTCTATGTAAATTGTTTTTACTTATTTATAAGGTCAGTACATCTCTGCAGTGCACGTGCTATAGTCCAAGTCAACTACTGTGTTGTTTTTCCTTAGCTGTCTACAATGCAGATACTGTTATATCTTTAATGCTCTTTTGTATGACATGCACTCTTTTTATATTGTATGGTTATCATTAATGGCATCTTGCTTTAACGCTGCCTTTTGTACTACATATAAGTTACTGCAACAAGAATTTCCCTGAAGAAGTAATCCCAAGGGATAAATAAAGTTAAGTCTAATGGCTGATTTATACGTCGAAGCTAGGCCGTCTGCGTAGGTGTCGCAGTGAACAAAAGAAGTCCCCGCCCCCTCTGCAGACACTCTGCTGTACTTCTCCCAAATTGTAGCTGACCCCAGATAGTGCAGCAGACAGGAGGTCGGCTTGTTTTGTTTTTGTGACCGAAATTGCGGAAAACAACTTGTGAAGTTGCGTGAAAACGCTGGTACCCTTTTTCCACTTTGATCCCCGCTATTTTTTGCCATCATGTCCCTCTGTTGTCGGACAAACTCGCCCCCACTTCCTTACTGCCTTGCCCATATCTAGACCCACAGCTTATAGCACAGACCACGCTTCAATACTGGGCATAAATCAAAAATGTCTGCATCGAGCTCACTGCGACACATTGCTGCAGGAGTATAACAGGGTTCCCGCGGGTCCTTAAAAAGTCTTAAAAGGCATTGAATTCTTCAAAATAAAACTAAGGCCTTAATTGAATTAAATCAGTCTTTCGTAGGTCTTAATTTTTAAAACATCATAAATAGGATTATTTTTATTATGATTTATTTTTGTAATCTAAATAAAACATAAAAATTGACTTTTTTATAAAAAAAAAAAACAATGGCTCGCAATTATTGGTTCCATTCCGATAGCGGAACCAATAAAAGCGTTGTTGCGGCCGCGACATTTGGGAGATATACCATTTACTTTTTGTCTGGAAAGTATGAGCAAGTGTAAATGTAACAAAAATTGGTTATCCAGCCAAGAGTTTTCTCCATGGCTAAAACCAGTACCAGGGAACATACATGAGGCACAGTGTATTTTGTGCAAGAAGTCATTCAAGAACGGAACGATGGGAATTAAGGCAGTGGAGTCACATGCGAAGCGTGAAACACAAAGCGTCAACATCGAGTTACCGAGAAACAGCCGGTCCCTGCAACGCTTCCTCTTATCACCAAATCAAACATATTAAGAAAACGATACAAAGAAAAATAGCTGCAAAAAAGACTTAGCACTGGTTATGTTGTGGCTTTAAAACTGATTTGTTTTGTTCCCTGCTAAAACAAAGTTTATGAATTCAGTTAAACAATTGTTAAAATAGATCTGTCATTTGTGTGTTTTTAGCTTTCTTCCTGTATGGGAAGCTTTTCAAAATTTAAAACATTGGTGCAGTGGTTTATGTAAAAAAAAACCTTTGGGTTAAGTTGTCGCAAGCGGGTTTTTCTTTTGTTTCTTGTGAATTTGGTCTTAAATTTTTATTTCAAGTGGCATTAAAAAGTCTTGAATTTAACTTGCCTTATGCTGTAGGAACCCTGTATAACCAGCCCTTAAGTCTATTAGCCGTCCTGTCCTTTCCAAGATATTTCCACCACTATGCTTCATAGTAGGTATGGTTTTCTTCAGCATTCCTCTTCCTCCAAACATACAGTTTGTGCCAGAAAGCTCTTTCTTGGTCTCAATTGACCTCCTGATACTCTCCCAGTCGTCTTTTTCACACCAGCCTGTTTGCCTATAGTGGATTCACTCTTCCCAGCCTGGTGCAGGTCTGCAATTTTCTTTCAGGTGTCCTTCAGCAGCTCTTTTGTCTTGGCCAAGGTTGAGTTTGGAGTCTGACCGTTTGAGGCTGTGGACAGATGTCTTTTATACAGATAACAAACAAACAGGTGCCATTAAAAGTGATGAGTGGAGGACAGAAGAGCTTCTTAAAAAAGTTCTTACAGGTCCAAGAGGGCCAGATATCTTACTTTTTTTGTTGGTGAGCAAAACATTTTTTTGTAAACCATAATTTCTAAATAAATTCTTTAAAAACCCTACATATTATTTCCTGATTTTTTTTCTCATTTTGTCTATCATATTTAAAGTGTACCCATGATGAAAATGATCTATATATAAATTATTTTCTTTCTAGAGCTGCAGCACTTAATCGGATTAATCGTAATTAACCATCAACTAATTTAGCAATTGATTGTTAACTGAAGTATAAAGACTTTAAAACATGCCTTTAGCTGACAGAGCAACCGACTTAGAGCAATAATTATTCCAAGATTGTAAAACATAAACATTTTGCATTTAAAAAAAAAAAAAAAAACTGTCTGTTAATATGAACTCCTCAAGCGGAAAAGTTTTTGTTTTACCTGATTAAATTTCGTAAAAGGTCTTCTGTAAGGAACCTTTTGCTGTTGAATTATTAATCGAAAAAATAATCAACAGATTAATCGAGTTGCAAAATAAGCATTAGTTGCAGACCTAGTTCTTTCCACTTACGCAATATGGCCCCAACAATGCTCAGTGGAATATTCAGAAGTTTAGCTCTAACTAATGCCATCATTATGTTTTGCAATAAGGTTGCTAAGTTCCTGAGAAAGTTCTTTACTTTTACCCATCATGAATTTTTTTTCTCTGTAATACCAGAGACATCTAGGCCATTATTTGGGACAGAACTAGCTGATATTAATTTACACTGACAAGGGGCAGTATTGCTTTATAATTACTGAACGATTTTGACTGGTGTCTGGGCTTTCCATGATTTCTATTGTGTTCAATACTTTTTCTATTTCATTTGAGTACACATAATTATAATTAAAACCCTGTGATAAAACAACAGTAATGCCAAGTGCCAAAAAAAAAAAACACATTTTAAAAGTAAGAACTCAATTTTTGACATCAGTATGCAATCATTTGTGATTAAAAGAAAGTTTTTTGTGATGTGAGTCTTTCTCCAATCAACACATTCTGAGAGAAAAATGACAAATACCATCCCTGGACAGACTTGATGAGCAAATTTGTCACAACCATGTGCTTGCACTGGATTGAAGACCAGAGATTGCATCAAATGATGGCGTGCTTGTGATTAAGCTCCATGTCTTGTGCCATCTGTAATCAGCGTCTGGGCCAGATGAAAAAGCTTGCCGGCTTCGAGTGTTTATCAGCTGTTTCAGGTCCACAGCTGTCCTTTGGAAGTAGAGAGCTGCCCGTAAATAATAAATATGTGGTGCATTTGTTTGGCCTGGAGCCAGTAACATATGTCTGCATGTTTTTTTTTTTTTAAGTGAAGTGTGGTGTGTTTGTGTCAAAGGTCATTTACACCTTTGATCTGGGCTGTAAAAAAGCCGATTTTTTTAAGGGACAGATTGTTGCATTTTTTTAACTAGAGGTAGACTGTTTTTTTTAATTATTGCATCTGTGTTTTATTTTAAGTCCCAGCCATAAGATTTTGCCTCAAGAGTTTTTTTTTTTAAACAATTAGAATAAAATGAAAGGACATTCCCTGTCAGTTACGCATCAGGTGTTTATTATTAGGACATGAAAAGCAGCAAGTCCCCGCCAGATCTTTCTAGTAACACGAAATATTACCATGTTTACTCGATGCTTTGAAGTGGCATTCTGTTGAGAGGTAATGACTAATAGATTGAAAGCGTAGGTAACAGGTTAATAGGAATTCCAGCATGAAAACCGTAAAAGAGCAGTCGTTAGGCACAAAACATTTTGGTGAAGAACAGGATTTTTGACTCTAAAAGCCAGAATCACAGTATAGCAGGAATCCAGGGATATGCTAATTGCACGTATGGATGTGTTTTGTTGTGTGATTTGCTGTATAAATGGTCACCCTGAACTCTGCATCTGTTGCCGTCGCTTCCAATCAATGAAACCCTGCAATTTCACAGGATTCCGAACTGGTTTTACATGCGCAGGCAAGCTCTGTGTCTTGTTTAAGGTACAGTCCAACCATATGGTGTGTGTGAGTGTCACAGTGAGACGCTTACTAATTGAGGACCCCTGGGCCTTTAGCTGTCCAGAACTTCACACACCCACAGGCCTTAAAGTGCTGCTCTTAGCTCTGCTGTCATCCTCCCAAACACAGGGGAGTGATCTAGTTGGGAAGAAGCACTTCTAATGTAGCTGAAAGATACAGAAAAGCTGCTGGTCTTTTCAGTCTGTGGATCATTTATGCCTGGTTAACAGAAATAAGTGATTTGACATGACAAAAGTACATGAACTGTAAATCCATTTTTTTTTTTTATCACATTTTTCCTTCAACAGAGAGAGATTTTTAAAGATAAGAACTTAATTATTACCTGATGCAATATTAGAAAAGAGAACATGCAGTTTGGCTGGAAGCTTTCATCGTCTTCCAGCTGCAAAGCAAAGCCCAGCCTGTAAAAACAGACCCAGACTAATCAGGTCACAAAGAGGCTCATAGAAAGAACAGCTCATTGGTCAGCAGGATAGGGATTGTTGGGAACATGTCACAAAAAACATTAAAGTAATGTAGAACTGGTCAATTAATTGAAATTTCAATATAATTGCAATTTTAGAAAACAAATTTTTTAAATCACAGAGGTACTAATTTTTGGTCACATTACATTGATCAACAAAGAGACACTAACTGTATCACCTCACCCCTTTAGGTAGTGATAATTCTTTAGTGCAAAGGAAATAAATATAGAATCTGAATCACAACTTTAGTTAAATAAAAACAAAACTACAGGATTTTGATTGATTACACACGTGCAAATCAGCTGATGGTATGTATCGGGCTTCCAGTACAGATCGGGTAGAGACAGATGCCAACCAAACAGAGGAACAAAGACATTCCCTTCATTATAAAAGCTTGGTAATTGTATGTAGGCATGGAATGAAATTAGTCTTATTTTTTACCACATTTGATGTATTATGCTATCCTTTTTTTTATACCGTCTTTGTTACATTTATCAGCACAGATCAGGCTTTTATGCACTGTTACTTATTCTCTGTTTCCTTTGAGGTCCAACCTTTTTATGCTGATTTTGGCCATTCTCTTTTTCTTTCTAAAAAGTATAAAACATGAATTTTGTAGTAATTTAACAGTTAAACTTGACTGTCAGAGAATAAAGGTATTCTATCCTATTCTGTTCACTAGTATAAATAAAAGCCTAGAGTTAAAACGGATGTTTTTGTGTGTTACACAGCAATATTTGCTGTTTTTATTGTTGGTACATTTGATAAACAGCTGATCCAGCACAAACTCTGCCTGCTGATTGATGTGTTGCTCCCCATGTAACGTAACAACCAGCCTTTCTCATCTAACTGACATGTTTTTTTTCAGACTCCTGGAAAAGACAAACCCCAGGCCGGTCCTTCTAAAACTTTAACTCTGCCTGAAATTAAGAACAAGTTATCATCAGCAGCCAAGGAGGTAGGCCTTCTTCTTTTGCCTATTATCTCTCCTCTTTGGCTTTTTAAGTTATGACCTAGCAGATATGTCTTCTTTAGGGGAAGCCACTACCGAAGACGGAGCAGAAGTTTGAGAATTTCGTAAGGACATCTTACAAAGTCACCGACAAAAAGGTAAATAAAGGTTACCTGTGAAATCAAGCTTTCTTAATGCTCAGAATCTGAGGTCGTTCTTCTCATCATCACCACAATTATTGTTTTTGTGTCTGATATCAAACCAGCACTTTATAAATATCAATGCCTCAGCTTCATAAGCCAAGGGAAGGTTTTTGATGTCAGATTAAAAACAGATATCAGTGTTGTGTATCTATGCACAAAGTCACTTGTACACAAATCTTATTATAAGTATCATTGAGAGTGAGGCCTTTTCAAAATAAGTTCATGCTGTTTCTATGAGCTTTTATGAGATTGAATGGAGTAGAGCTGTCAAGAGAAGTTGGCTCCAACTAATATTCTGTTTTCAGTCTTAGTAGCTCTAATGAGGGGACTGGTTTTATCTGAATGCTACTATTCAAGGAGCTGTAATCTTTTTTTATGCTGTCTGTGGGATGAAAAACACAATTTCCCTGCACTTTAACTTGATTTAATCCTATAATACACTGAGTGTATAAGATTGTAATGCTGTGGCGTTGTTTAGAAAACACCTCTGCCCCTTAAACCTTTTCTGTATTTCTTCAAATTGCAACCATAGATGGCAATCTGTTGTAAGTAAGTAGCTTTTTACATCGCAAAATGCTTCACTAGAATAAAAAGAAATATAAAATAATTTATAAAAACATCTCATTAAGTAAAGGCCTGTCATTTAAAGCCTGGCTGTTTGCAGATATGGTTAAATGCACAAAGTGTTTTACTGAAATGTAACTCCTAAATACTCCTACTTGTCCACTTTCTCTTACTCGTCACTGCGTAAGAGAGATGATGTCCTCAGCAACGGTGGCTCAGGAGGTCAAGGTTCATCCTGTAACTCCTCCTCACCAGCTAAGAGGCATAGCTCCACATGCTGGGTTCCCTGGGCCCCCTCCCGGTGGAACACCAGAGATGCATGAGCCACCTCAGCTACTTCTCTCTATTTCAGATCCTGTTTTTTTCAATCCATACCCAAATATGAAGGCAATAAGGTGAGGCCGATATGCAAGCCAACAGTTAAATTCAAAGCTTAACCTTTTTGAGTCAGTTTCCTCCTCACCACTACAGACCGATGCATTGTTCATATTACAGCAGGGCCTTTTTCTTTGTTTTCGTATTTTTGAAATAACTGCAGAGTATACTCACAACTGTCACTTTTGGCCGACTTGAATAGACCCCTTTGGTCCCCACCGTCTGAGCATGTTTTAAATAAAGACCAACAAACTCTGGTATGGACCAAACAACTGGACCAAGATCCACTTTTTTAAAATGGTCTCGGTCCACCTCTAAAACAGACCTTGATCCAGTTTGCGCCAGGTAGGAACACAAACCGGCCTTGGTCCGACCCAAATGCTGAGGGTATACTTCACTTTGGACTTAGCAGGCCACCACAGTAGTAAACCTAGTATCAAATTCACACCTATTATGCTGTTGCTTAGCAACGCTACCGCAAGCAAGTGGTGGATCCCCCTCCGATGGAATGACGAATGCATGGGTTTACTGTGAGATGTAGCTAATTTTTAAAAAGGACAATTTTGAATGAAAAAAAAAATAGAACTAATGAAAAAATGCAGCCTGCTTTGAATTAATAAGGTCTGAAAGGAAATTAAAGATGAAGTCCCTGTTTAGTTTTTTCCATAAGCCAAATAAAGACATGGATAGAATATGGAATACAATGCTATGGTCATACCTTCCTTCCTGTAAAACGTGGTGGAGGCATCTTAATGATGTGGTGGCAAGCTAAGGGAAACTAGTTGGAGTTGATAATGATGATTGGAGCTAAATGCAATCCTTAAGAAATAGCCAAAAGCTTCAAGGACATTGTCTCTAAAAAGTCAGAGAATCATAAAGAATAATAATGTTTTAATGGCTTTTCAAAAGTCCATATCTAAACTGGATTGGGAATATGTGGCAACAGACACTTTCCATCCAATGGGACTGAAGAGAAAGGAAGAAGCAATTTTGGAAAACCTGTTAGATGCTTCTGTGCGGCTTTGAACACCAATCTTAAGCTCTTCAAGGCTGTTTCAGCTCACGTGTTTGATTATCACAAGGAAAGCTTTTATTCAGTGACATTTCTTTTTTATATTATGACTGGCTTGTGCCTGCGTTGGTCTGTCCTGAAACGAGATCTCAGATGTTTAGGGTTGCAACTAACTAATTTATTAATTCATAATCAGATAGCAAAATGTTCCTTAAAGAAGATTTGTTATACAGAAAAACCAGGTGAAATTGAATATTGAATTATTTTAATAAACAATTATTCATGATTTATCTGATTGTTTCAGAGTTAGTGATGTTTGAAAGGACCCGGTTGAGGCTCCTGTTTTCATTTTTACAAGGCGCTGACAGATCTATCATTGCCCAGTAGAAGCGTATCCCTCAAACCACAATTACTCATTTTGGATGCAACCAGTTTGGATTTTAACAGACCAAAATACTGACACACCAATTTAACAAGGAGAGGCATTGATCTAATCAAACAAGTTCTCATCAATAAAACTCTAATTCTGGTTAGATAAATGACTAACAGGAAACTACAAAAGACTCCACTCAGCAGAGCAACATTTCATAGTCTAAATATCTTTTCACTTAACAACAGCCCTTCAGTGTAATAATGTTTTTCCTTCCCCTTTAAGCTGCGTCAGAAATAATTTGATTATTTAAAATCCCAACAAATTGTATCCACACTGAGTAATCTGATGCGTCTGTTTTTGCCTTTTGCTTGTTTAATGCTGGTTGCTGAACCGTCTTCAAGTGGGTTACAGTCAACTGGTCAGGACAGTAACAGCTTCATCAGTTGTACTCGTACATTTGCGATCATTCGTACTCATTTGCCCCATTGAGTACAAATGTGACTACCCCTCTTAAACCGTGCTAAGATTGGTCCAAGCATGCGAACCAAGATACCTGTTGAATGTAAATGGCACGCAAACTGAACCGGACCACGGCAGACACAACCGAACCATTTTAAATCTAGTAATACGTAGTTCAACAGTACGGCTTGGTTCAGTTGAGGCTCGGTTCTCAGATAACAAAGAGCACACCGGCGGACAAGCGCTCCTTACAGTCAGCCTCTGTAATCATCAGCGTCTGTTGTTTCCTGCGTCTGTAAGCCCTGATTAGACTATCTTTTGTCGTATCTACTTCCCTGAAGCTCTGTCAAGTAAATTCAGAGAAAAGAGAGAGCAGTAGTACCGTAGATTGTCACTAGGAGGCGAGGAACCGTGCTAACGCAATGTGTAAATGATCGTAAGGAACCAAGCTCGGCACAGTTAACTGATCCAAGCTTGGTCTGAAAGCGGCACGGATCGGATTCACATGTTAGTGTAAGTGGTGCTATATTTGGGCAAAGTTGTAACTTTGTATCAGTGTTTCAAAACTTCCAATCATATTTTCTAACGGATGGAGCATTTAGTGTCTCGTGTACTAAGGAGCTGACAAAGAAACTTACAAATCTTAAAATTTTGTTACCTTTATTGATTCCTTAATTTAGGTTTATTGACATTTGCAAATTTGGACTCCTACACATATGTTTTATTGACATTCATCTTACCCCATACCGTTGTGTTTTTTTTGTTTTGTTTTGTTTTTTTGTATGTAGAATCTTGAGTTTGGCAGCTGAGGTCCTTTAGAAGTTTGAATAATTGGAAGTTAAATAAAAATGTTCTCCTTCCTGCCACCTCAAGAGCAGGAACAAATTTATTGGTTGCAATAAGCTTAAGGTTGTTGTGGGGTTTTGGGATGATGAGTTAGAGAGCCGCTCTCTTGGATACTGATCCCTCTAAACACACTGTGTAAACGCTCTGTTGTTCTCTGTGGCTGTGTCAGAATGTGAAAATCGTTGTTAAGGGAGCAGGTGGAAGCCTTTTGAGCGACGGAGGGCTGGGTGGACGAGGCAGAAAGAGGGGGTGGAGTCGGGTCTGGGAGAGCTTGTTGTTCCCAGTGTGTAGAAACATCTGTGGAAGTGCTTTGGTTTCAACAGCCAAGGCTGAGATCTGTCAGACCTGGAGCACCTAGTCATATACTCTGGTATGTAGAGCTGCCCCCACCCAAGCCCTCGTTGTTCCCCAGCATTCCCATCCAAGCATGGCGTTCCCACAGGCAAGAAGCACAAAAATCCTGTTGTTGTAGTAAATGTGATTGAATTATTTCTAATTCTTTATCTCTCCTCTCACCTTCCTCAGGTGGTCAAGGATCTTTGGAGTTTTTTGCAAACACTGAAGACTGAGAAGAAGTAACGGGAGGAATTTGTAGGTTTTCCTTTGAGACGTTTAAAGGCACAGTCTGCAATGTTTCCTACTTAGCCTCAGATAAAGACTGCAGTCTGTGGGGATTGCAGATTCTCAGTAAAGATGAAGATTATTTCCATATGTTTTGATTTTTTTTGGATTCAAAGCACCCATCAAGTTATTCTTCTGATTAATTTTTTGAAGTTTTACATAATTTATCACGTTTATTAGTTATTCTATAAATGAATAAGGCCCTGTTCCATCTGAAAACAAATGTGGCTCTTATCAGTTTTATATATTTTTAAAGTCATATTTAAGCCTCCTCCAGATGTGATTCTGAGTCAGACTCTTTTTTTTTTTTTTTTTTCATTGACTCCAGTGAGAAAAAAGCAAAGCGCATTTGATACGACTTTAACATCACCATCCATCAGTTTGTCACAACTTGACATGAGCAGCACCCAGAAGTGATAGCAGTTAGCATGGTGGACGGCAGCTGAGACTGCAACGCTCAGTGGGAGGGCAGGCAGATGTTGGGCCTCTAATAGATGGAGTGGGCCAGATTGGAAGGCACAGGTTGTACAGATTAATGTACATGCTGCAAAAAGAGGACTGCATGAGGCGGTTTCCCAGCATCTGGTAATCTGCTCCAATACATTGGATTGCAACTTATGCCTTGGCTTAAGAGTGGAGAAGAAAGATGCTAAGCACCCCCTCAGACACAATAGATGGTTTTCTTTTGATTCTTAAAACTTCTTCCATGTTTCCTGGACCTAAACATGCTTGGTGTGTCGACACCTGTTCTTGTTCTTTTACGAATGCTGGTTAGTTTGGAAACACTAACCGTGTTAAAAGTAATGTGAATAACCGTCATAAATGAGAATCAAGACATGCAGTGAGAACAAAGTCTTAGTGATGATATAAATAATAATACATAAAGGGAGCTAAGCTATATATCTGTGAAGATTCTCAGTCACCTAGGTCATAGTCAAGCTTGAAAAAGCTACGTTTAGGCAACTGGATTGAAGTTTCCTAGAAGACGTTTCTCCTCTCATCCAAGAGGCTTCTTCAGTTCTAACTAGTGGAGGGGAGCACTGAGATTAATACACTGAGAGCTAAGCTGAAGGACCCAGCAAGTATGAACCATCTACTACAATTCTGTGTAGAACAGCTTGGTTTGGGTGCTTTGGACCTCCTGACACTATGCGTCCGTCTTTAATAAAAGATGCAAAAGGAAAAATTGGACATTGTGCCTTTTAAATGCTTCATTTTCAGCTAGATTGAAATCTAAAGTAGTATTTGAACCTGTTAAAGCAAAGAAAGTTTGATCCTTTTCTGTCGTTACTCGCTGACATTTATTTTTTGTTTGTTTCTGTTCATTTTATACGCTTTTTATTGTAAAGATAATAAATAACTATGTTTGTTAGTATGCTTTCCTACAAAAATACTGTACCACCTTTTATCTGTAAAAGGTATTTGTTCAGTTAAAACAAAGCCCACCGTTTTCTTTAAAAATCCCTCTACTAACCCGAAGGGCTTCTCTTTCATCCATACCACAAAAAAATTGAAAAATTTTTTGGGAAACATAATTCAATCCAGAACTCGTAAAATCCGTACATCTGTGGTAATGTGTGCAGCTCTAAGCTAATAAAGAGCTGAAAGCTTCTTTCAGGATGTTTTCAGCAGAAACAGATTAGACATTTAGGTTTGTCCTTCAGATATTTTTTTTGTACTTTGATATTTAACCCTTAACACGTGTTTAATCAGTTGTTTCTGAATCAAACTGTGATCACAGCTGAATATCATAGATTCCAATAAAATGTCTTAGCCAATACGGCCAAGTGTTGAATCAATATCCAATAAGATATACAGCTTTAGGCCTAAGATCATATCTAATGCTACTCCAGAATATTTCTTGTCTGATTTGCAATCATTTTTCTGTACTTGCATAGTTTTCAGTTTAATATTTCTTAATAAATTTCATTCTGTCTGATTTATGTGATTTCATTTACTTTGATAACTAAACAGAAATGAGGTTCAAATGTTTCCTTGTTACTGTAAAACACTTTTTTAAAACTCCTGTTGTTTATAATCAGGGTAATCAGAATTAATCAACATTGTTTTATTCTGTAAATTGATCTCTTTTTATTTACAAATCCGGCAGCTGAACTGTTTTGTTTGCTTTCCAAAAACATACATGAAACTGCTTGTGCTCCTTATTTGAAGTCATATTGCAGTTTGGTATAAAAGTGTTTAACTTGTAAACCCTTCTTTTATGTTTTATAGCTGTCCTGTTCATTTCTAATCTTTCCCTTTTTTGTATGCCATGATTAATTTTTTGAGTGATGCTGTAATATGTTCAAATAAAGTACAAAGAGCCTCCTTCTGAAAACCTGAGTTTCATTCATCAATTTTAAAAATTCAGCCTATAAATGCAGTTTCACATTATCAAAAGTTGTTTTTTTTTACTTTCTGAGCTATATTAGAAATAAAGCATTTTTCCTCTTTGAAGCCCATTTAACATCGGAAATATCTCTCTCTCTCTCTAAAAACTTGCAAATACCCATAGTCAGAGTTTTAAATAACCAAGCTGAGTGGCAACATGGGTAAATTTTTTATCACATACAGTGGAAAGGATGGTAATTGAGGTAAAACAGGTAAAATGTTTAGTAGTGAACGACTGCTGTTTTTCAAAAAAGTAAAAAAAAAATCAACACCTTACCTTTTCAGATCTTTTTCCTTTTCTACGTTGTCCTCTAAGTGAGGCATCCCCAACCTCGGCCCTCGAGGCCCGCTGTCCTGCAGGTTTTAGAGGTTTCCCTGCTTTAGCACAGGTGACTAAAATGAGTGCACTAGACCAAAAGCCTGTTAATCAGCTTTCAATTAAAATCAGCTGTGCTGGAGCAAGGAAACCTCTAAAACCTTCAGGACAGCGGGCCTCGAGGACCAAGGTTGGGGATGCCTGCTCTAAGCGATCCTGCCAGGTGATGCTGGTCCACCATGTACATGTTTTGGACTCCATTGCCCCACAGTATTGTCTTATTTTATACAGTGACTGAGCTATTATCTGTCTAACCCTCAAATAGGTAAGCTCTGAATATCTCAAATATCTTTTGTAAAAGTTAATTCAACAAGTTTGATTTGAGGAACTTGATCAGCAATGCAGCTAAATTCTAAACATCACTGAGGATATGATGATAAGAATCTGAAGTGACAACTATGCAATTAAATCCTAAGAAGAAGGAGACAAAATTAGCTGTGTTCTGCATGTTTCCAAATTTTGTGTTTTCAGTATTCATCCTTGTTACCAATAGAAGGCGCTAAAGTCCTGGTGTTAATCATACCTTGTTATGAGTTCAATTTATATATTACCTGAACTGTGAGTCAACAATTACTTCACTCTTAGCTGAAGGCTTTTATTTCTGCCCTGTGGCCACGATGAAGTGAGCGGATGCATCCATGGCATGACGCACGACTTTATATTCCAGGCAGGAGGACTCTGAGGCAGGTGGAAATCCCCCCTCTGCGGCTGACTTGAATTCCAGTCCAGGGTTTGACTGAGCCAGCCTGGAGGTATTGGCACGCACCAAATCTCAAAGTACATACACATTACGAAAGAATGGAGAGCATGCTGCTTTAAGCCTTGTTCCTGTGAGAAATATGAATATTCACTGAATATCACCTACATGTGTTCAGTATCACATATTTTGCTTTCGCATAATTTCATGCTGCATCAGGCAAAAGATAAAATTAATTCATTCAGTTTTCTTTACTCTTCCTTTTTTACCACTTCTGCTTGTGCTAAAAGAGAAATGCATATTCCGGTGCCCATCTCATACAAGCCAGCATAAAATCACACACTTAGGGAAATATTACTCTTTAATCTGGTTGTAATATGATATGGGACGGGACTCTCAGAGGGTCTGTTCTTAGACTTCCATTGGTCCACCTGTGAGACTGGACCGAGCCAGTTTTAATTTGTTTAGGACCTGCTGGTGTAACAACATTGAGAGGCAAGGGTCTGTGGGTGCTTTTGTTCAACTTCTTTCATCTGCAAGCATGGATCATTTTGCTGAGGGGGTTTTAAGCTCACGCAAAACACGATTTGCATGTTGAAAAAAGTATGAAAATGTGAAGCTCAAGAGACAATTGTCCACATGTTCAATTGGTTCGGTTCTTAATCGAGGACAGGGAAATAACGTGTCTGGTTTCTTTTATGCTTTCCAATAATTTGAGGCATATAAAAAATGGAGCCACTCCTAGTCCCTTTGAGTGATTAAAAAAAAAAAAAAAACTTGAAACCTCTGGAAGCAAGAAGTTAAACACAGTAAACAATTATATTTGATAAACTGCTGAGAGGTCTTCATGGTTATAAGATTAAAACATCCACACATTGAGTGTTTTTACTCCTAATATAATTCCTTCACTGTTGAGGCTGTTCATTGACAACATATTACTGGTTTAACAGACTATTTGAAGGCTTTGAAGTGAAGACCCAGATCTTTAATGCTTAAAAAACCTGTTGGGGTAGATTTCTGGTAAAACAATTCCAATGTTAATTTCCCTTTCACATAAATTGCCTTCTGACCGTTTCCCTAGACTTACCTTTACACTGGTTCATCCATCCATCCATCCATCCATCCATCCATCCTTTAAGCAGGGCATGGCACAATGTTCTGTCTCAAAGGACATTGATCTGCTGGGATTTTAAGACATGTCTTGATTGGTCTAAAAAAAATTTAAGATGTTCAATAATTGGAAGTGTTGTGGACAAAAATGTCTTCTTGACATCAGAAGAATATAATTAGATTGGTTTAATATGATAGAAAGACAACACCAGCTGCAGTAACCAGCTGTTGCTAGATGTTGCAACCAAGGTATACTGAGGACCATCTCTTAACACATGGAACCTTAATTTAGGTGTGTTAAATGTGATGAAGAACACACCAAATGACCAAATGACTAGACCTCAGACTACATTTCACATAGGTGTGAGAAAATGGGGCCAAAGAGATTGGAAAATCCTTGCCTTGTCTAATGTAGCTTTGTTTAATTCCAGATGTTCAGGTAATGCCACCAAATGATGGCATTACCTGACACCAAGCCGTTGTTGCTGCAATGGTGTAAGAAATATCTTCTTAGTAATGTTTGGGCCTCCAACTACAAACTGAGCATTGCTTAAACTCTACAGCCTACGTGAATATTGTTTCTGGCCACGTCGATCCAGACGAACTGAAAAAGGTCCACATTGGTCCCAATGGGAAAAGGTGTCATCGTCACTGTTGGACAGACATGGACAATGTGGAGTCAACAAGTCATCTCCATGTCATGTATTTAATCTACCCTGCCAATTAACCAGGTGAGTCCAATCTGCACAGGTTAATTCATGGTGAAGATTGGACTCACCTGCTTCAGTGGCTGGGTAGAACAAATACATGACATGGAGATGACTTGTTGACCCCACATTGCCCATGTCTGCTGTTGGATTCCTAAATCCGCCCTAATCCCATTTTTATTTGGCCCGTTTGCAATGCATTGCAACCAAGTCATTTGTCGATTTTCTCCCAGCTAAAACAAATAGCCACCATTACTGTATTTTATGTGAAAATACAGAATTTTAAAGAACATATTTGCATTTATATATATGAAAACATACATGCGTATTTTAAATAACCTTTATAATAATAAGTTGTCTACCTTGTCTTACCTTTATCCAGTAAAGGGCCACGGGTGCAGCAGTCTCAGCAGAGACTCCCAGACTTCCTCTCCCCAGTACCTCCTCCAGCTCCACTGAGGGAAGCTTGAGGGACTACCATATCAACCAAGAGATGTGGTCCCTTTAGCGTGTCCTAGGTCGTCACCTGGGCCTCCTCAAGGTAGAACATGACTTGGAACACCTCCTGTCCAGGACGCATCCAAAACAGCTGACTCCTCTTTATGTGTAGGAGAAGCAGCCTTTCCTGGACGATAGAGCTCCTCGCCCTATCAGTAAGGGAGAGCCCAGCCACCGTGTGAAGAAAGCTCATTTCAAATGCTTGTATCTGGGATTTTGTTTTGTTATGGTCATTATCATGATTTCATGAACGTACAGTAGGTGAGGGTAGGATCGTAGACCGACCGATACATCAAGAGCTTTGCCTTTTGGCTCAGCTCACTCTTCACCACAACAGACCAGTGCAACAGCTGCAATAAACCGTCTATTGATCACCTGCTCCATTCTGCCTCCCTTTTGAATAGGATGCTTGAACTCTTCCAGTTGAGGCAGGCACTCTTCTCTGACCTAAACGGTACAAGCCACATTTTTTCCAAATGAAAACCATGGCCTTGGACGTGGAGGAGCTCGATCTCATCCCACCTGCTTTGCACTAGGTTGCAAATCGCTCCAGTGCATGAATGTTGTAGGTCTTAGCAGGAGGGAATCAACAGAAGCACTTCATCCTCAAGAAAGCAGAGATGAAATCCACTGCTCCCCAAGAAATTCTGTCCATAAGGTTTATCAACAGAACCTGTCGACAGAGGGCAGCCTTGCTGGAATGCATCTAGTGGAAAGTTTGCATATTTTCATCATCTTCATTCCTGAAAAATGTAACAATTTCACATTTTGAAATGGACCCTGCATGTCTTTAATTCGCCATCCTGCGCTAACCTTCCCAATTGCTTATTATGTGGAAACCAACCTTTAAAAGAAAACTTTTGCATGTATATGCATTTTAAAGATATTCTGAACATGCCCTAAAAATAATTTTCCTTCTGAGAATACAGACTAACTTTTATTTATTTATTTTGCTGATGATTTTAGTAGGTCTTTTACTAATTTTAGAATATCACTTTTTTTTTACCAGTGTTACAGATGAATGCTAAGAAAGATTAGCTGTACTCCACAGTCCCCAGACCTTACCCAAAAGTGTACCTTTAAGATTATGCATGGAGAAAAATCTGCAGCTAATATATCATTCTATCCATTCCCAAATAGGCCAGAATCTTGTTGAATCTATGCCATGAAGAATTTCCACATTTCTGAAGCTCCATGAGGTCCTGACAGGTGTGGGCAGAGTAGCCAAATATTCATCTTTTAGAAATAATGGGATTTAAAACACCAAATCTAAAACAAAATGTAAATTCTTTTCTTTCCAAGTAATATAAAAACAAAAAATGAAATTGTATAACACTCTATTTTATAAACAATTAAGGCTCAGGAAAATTCAGTTTCAAATCTTATTTTTTACAGCATAAACAGAAAACCATTCTGACAGTGGGCAATATTTGTATATTTGATGTTAACTGTTTCTAATGAAAAACCGATGTATGCTGCATATTTACTAAATAACAGAACAAGCTTGTGGAGCTTCAGTGAGTTAAGGAGAGCTCCTTTAACCCTAACTTATTTGAGTATGTTTTTGTGCATGTTGGGCAGAGCTATTGTCACTTCAAAATACAAATAAAAAGTGTTAACAAAGAACAGGCCGTGGAGTAAAACTACCCAACAATAGTTTTAAATTTTACTTTTCCCCTGCCTGGCTCCTGCTTAGTTCTAGCAAGGTGTTCAAAACAAAGTGGTACACCTCCCTCCTCTGGCTAGAACATCTAGTAAACCCATGCAGGCACAGGCAAGAGAATAAGCAATCCCCTAAAGAAAGCCAAGATGAGATTTAAACCGAGGACTGCTCTGAAACACTTCTCCTTACATTTCAGATATTTCCACGTATGTTTCTCAAACCATACTTTCTCTTCCATGGATCTCAGGCACTGATTATGCAACCTCTTCTCACTCTGTTCCGTAAACTGCCCCCAGGGAACATTAACACCGCTGTCAGACCGACATCACTCTACTCATGACGCTTGCTTTATTATAGCTCAGGAAACCCAGATCGTAGATGCACTTTCTTCTTTGAATCTATATTTTAAAGGTTATTTTTCTTTTCTTTTTTGTTCTTTTTTAGTTTCTGGGATTCTTTTACTGTAGTGAAGGGAAATATTTTGTCTCTGCAAAAATTACCTGTGGGACTTATAATCGAGGACATTTTTTAACTCCTCTAGTGGAAAGAAATTCAAGGTCATGTCTCTGCAGGCATGTACATTTCCGCCCTCTTTTCTTTTCACGGCCCATAGGAATAGTTGGATTTAGACACAGCTGTATACCTGGTGTAGAATAAAAGAAAATAAATGTTTCCATTTCCCAGTTTTTCTGATAAAACTTTCATTGGGTTTACTTCTATAATGTAACTAGTGATAAATATTGATTTTAAAATATGATTCATTTCATTCATATGTATGAAATAATAAACAATACAATATTTGACTGCTTTTTTTTTTATAGAAAACCACCCGTTATTTCTGCTCTTTGGTGGCCCCGTGTGGCAGACAAGTATAACTTTTTTTATGACTTTGAATGACAAGGCATGTTTTCTTCTAAGAAAACTTCTAGGAAATTCCAAAACTGCTATTTAGGTGAAGAAGAATTATACTTTATTTATTTATTTATTTTTTTGTTAACTAATTTAATTTTGTTAGATAACAATATGCTAATTAAAGGGGCAAAATGAAAATTGTATCCTGAACCCATATCTTTCCTGATCTAGTTTTCAGTTTACACAGCAAACCATCAAATGCTTTATTTTTCTACATCTTGCTAATCTATTGGAACCGCTAAAATTTTTTTTATTATTTATTTCATGTTACATCCTAGGAACAGTCTAAAAAGGAAGAAGAAAACCCTCTCTTTCCCTACAGGTACATCAGCATGTCATTGGAGGAGGGATTCTCCTTTTGTACATTTAGTGACTATAAACCTGTTCACTACTCTTTGCAATATAGCCCAAGACATGGCAGATTTGATGAACAGCTTGACTTAGGTCTGGACTTTGACTAGGCCACTGTAACACTAATAGGATTTGATCCAAACCTGCTGAATAGTAATCCTGCAGCAGTTTTAAACGGGAACGCCATTTTTTTTTTTTTTTTTTTATTTGGCCCTTGATTTTATGTTATTACATCATGTTCTACTCACCCATATGAGTTTTGTGTCATTTGGAGCTGTTCTGAAGATGTTACATCCAAGTAACGTCTTCCTATGGGCAACGACTTGAAGGCACAAACTGAACTGTTCATAATTTATTCTTTATGGTGCGCCAGCATTCATTACATGTAGGCGAATCACTGTCCCCCAGACATCCACGGTTATATTTTTTATATTTATATCTTTTAAAAACGAAGCAGTGCGTGTATGACGTCACCTACGCGCGCACCGGCTACCGTTCATTCTTCCTGTCCGCTGAACTGCTGCTAGTTTTACTCACATGCCTGGAAGATGTCTGGTGCTACTACCACAGATGATCTTGCTTTCGAAATGGAATTTAACGATTCAGATTAGCTAGCCGAATGAAAAGAAAGGGTAGAGCGGAGCCGCCTGTGGCCCAGGCTTCCTGTCACAACTCCAGTCCGGCGTGCGGATGACGTCATACACGCAACGCTTCGCTCATATGGGTGAGTAGAGCATGATGTCATAACGTAAAATCAGGGGGCCAATGTGAAAAAAACGGCGTTTCCCTTTAAGTCTTGCAGTATCTAACAGGTTTGGTTTATTAGATTATCGTCTATTTAACTCCCCTCTTCATGAACCTGCCACCATCATGTTTTATCATGGGGAAGTTTAAGGCATTTGCTTTCTGCCACACTACATATTTGTCGCTCCTACCTGGCCTAGTTTAGGTTGACAGCCATATTTTAGTTGATGTTCAGGCATCCTATCCTTTTTTTATTTCTGAATGATAGATTAAACAGAGCTCTGTGGATGTTCAGAACTTGGGATATTTTTTTAAATAAGCTAACCTTGTTGTAAAACATAACTTTCTCTCTTACTCTGTGATGCAGCTCCATTTATATTAATTTAAAATTAAACACGGTTTTAGCTAATTAAGTGACGTCATGAGTGAGTCATGCTTTAGTATATTTAGGAGCATTAGAGTAAAGAGAGTTGAATAAAAATGCATTGCTTTTTCTTCACTTTTCATATTCCAATCAGTTAAGACACTAAAGTCAAAGTTAATGAGATGTAATGTGGAAAAGTTCAAGGGGTTAGAATACCTTTGCGAGATATAGGATACCCCGCCGCCCCCCTCCAGCAGGCAAGCAGCCTACGGTACCTCCTGTTGCAATGGTTTTGACCTTTGCTCCAAGAAAATAAGTCAGTCTGTGCTTGATGTGACAGTTTGGCACATCACCTGGATACAAACAAATAAATGAGCAGAGAGGGAAAAAATACCAAGCATCCAGAGGGAGCTTTCAAACTGGAACAATGACTTTGCCCTGAGGGGAAAAAGTGATCACGCTGGTATGTTTATATTAGAGAGAAAGGAAGCCATCATTGTCATCACCAGCGATTTTCTCTTTCATAGCTCAGGTTTGACAGTTGAGTGTATCGTAATGACAATCCCTTCTATGTGTTAGTCAATTGTCAAGACCAATGTGCTTGTATAAACATTTTTTTTTTTTTTTTGCACAAAAAAAGAAAGAAGAAAGAAGCCAGTCAGAGCTTTTTCCTCTCAGGATTTATGAACCTTTTGACACTCTCGCTCAAAGCTACAACAATCTATTTTTATCTTGCTCCGTTTTGCCTCAAAATATCCATGTTGTCATTCAGAATCACCACACATGCACACTTCATTAAAAAATGACACCATCCCATTGTAAACTGGACCTCTGTATTTGGCATTCTTAAAGGGATGTCAGGGCGTGGGCATATTCAAGTAGAGATTTTTCATTCACGGATCGGGAATAGTGCAGCAAGACAGACGTCTGGAGAAGTACTGTTGTAAATGAGAAGAAAAGGTGGGGGAGTTCATCATCTATCTTCCCGTAAGCTAAGCCAGGCCCTGTAAAACACAGCCCAGTTGATACAGCAATAGGACATGCGGTTATTAATACAGAAGAGGGAGGTGCGCTCACCTCGACAAGCGCCAACATGCGGGTGCATTACCTCTACGGCTGCTATTGCAAGGATGTAAGCTGCATTCCTCTGCCCACAAACTAAGCTTTTTCCTTTCTAATGCAGCGGAAAGGTGTCTAGGTCTTACTTGACTGAGATGTGAAAGAATTTGAGCGCTTAGGATATGTTAAATGGGATCCACCTACAACTTTTGTTGTGAGCTATTACCACAATTGTTGTTTTCAGCAAATGATTTGGACTTCAAGAGGTATTTCTTAGCATTTTAAGCAACCTGGACACCAAGGCTCATGTATTTATGAATCTGATTCAGCTGTATGCAATTAGATGTTTGTTGTGTTTGGTGAGAATAAAACTAAAACATTCATTTTGCTCTGTACCAATTGGGTTTTGCTAAAAGGAAGAAAAAAAAAGAAGCTTCATTGATTTCTATATGACTCAATGTACTGTTTTCTTTTAAAAAGTCTGGACATGTCACCCGATTGCAAAACTCATCACATCAGCATAAGGTGTTTTGACAGGTGATATTCGAGCATAAGTGGATTCCATGTATTCAGAGTCCAGACTTCAAGGAGCTGAGTGGAGTTGCACAGTCCCAAATAGATGTTAAAAACTCACCCTGTCTGGAGAAGTTCTACCTTTTTCTGTTAGAGCTGAGAGAGATGTTTGTCCCAGTTAAACTTTTTTTAACATACCTCCTTGGAGTTTAATTGCTTCATTAACAGTTATACACTTCTCAAAAATCAGACATAACAAGAGCACAAGGTTTAGTTCAAACACTTCATCATAACTGTTGGTAAATGCACGTTTGTTTGGGATTTAAAACCTCTAAAAGCTTCCTTTAACCCCTTTTCCGTTTCTTAAGGTGCTTTATCTTTAACATTCTCCAAAAGTTTTCCTAATTTCATCCCAGCTGAATCTCAATTATCAGTTCCATCCATATTTGTTGCGTCCACACCTGTTTAAGTAATGTTAATATAAAGTCCACATATGTAACTTCCCCTTTAAGTTAAGTATTTTTCTAAATTACTTCCATTACCATGAAAATGTTTAGGTGTTTAGTTTCTTTTAGTAAAGGACAGAAATATATTCGATTTACATTTTAAGTTGAAGAAATGAAGACTTATTGGACCTTTTATAAAACCAGAAATTAGACACAAACTTGTGCTGGCTTGCTGTCTCACCTGAAAGCCGAATGTGTTGTAACTTTGGTTCAAAGTTTGGTTAGTTGGTTCCCAGGAATTAAGATTAGTCTCGTTGTGGTAGGACACTTTTCTGATACTAAAGGTATCAGAAAAAAAAAAGAAGAAGTGTAGTTTCTATGTTTTATGCCTCTTTCAGAGATATGGACTAGATGGTTTTCATACCTATTATTGTTACTTAAAGGAATCAGTGTGAAATAGGGGGTTAAAGTCTATTTACTCAATCTCATGTTATAAAAACTCTTCATTGCACAAACGACCATTTCAAAATGGATATTATGGTTACCTAGTTGAATTCTTCACAATCCAAGGAACTCAATAATATTTATGCTAAGGAACAGAACTAAGTATACAATTTAGGAGAAAGCACTTATAATATAGGATGAGATATAGGGGAGTGTCGGCCTAGTGGTTAGAGCAGTCCGCTTGTGCTCTGAGAAGGTTGCAAGTACCCGGTTCGATCCCGACTGCCTCCCCTCTGGGTTCCTGAGCAAAACCATTAACCCCACCATTAACCATGCTCCCCGGGCGCCACACAATGGCAACCCACTGCTCCACAAGGGGATGGGTTCAATGCAGAGAGTGAGTTTCCCCATTGTGGGACAATTGAAGGGATTTATATAAGATAAGATAGGACTTTACAATTCAGAATCAAACAAGTAGGTTTACAAAGTCATTATAAATGCTGCATGACTATGGCGAGGTTTTTTAAATTGTCTATAAGGCTTTATGTAGAATTTTTAAAAAACTTCATACTTAGGATCATATGTGGGATTCCTCAAGGCTGTATTGAAAAATATCTCTAACATAGCTTTGCTGACAAAAACAATGCAAGGTTAAAAAGCAGCACTGAACTAAACTGAATTAGGATAAAAAGAGACCCTGCCCAAAACCTAAAATAATAGTAACTGGATTCAGACCTAAATTTCAACAACACAGTATGGTCTAATAGTAGAACAATTTACTATCACTGTAAAATAAGGGACTGCAAAAGACGTCAGAAAAAGGAACAGTAGATCATCCAAAATGTTGAATGAGTCCAAATCAACACATGAAATTAAACATAAAATACCTTAAATCACAGCTCTGGCTCCCTGCTTGTAAAACGGTTGATTTTAAAATTAAGGAGCTGAATGCTCTTTAACGATCCCCACGTCATCTGTCAAGTGTCAGCAATGTTAACCTTCCAGATCATAAGAGAGATTTTTGCTCAGTGTTTCCAGAACTGCATCTTAAGAAGAAAATGCAGCATTTGGTTTGCTTGCCTTTGGAGCATTTCCTTAATAAACTGCAGAAGTTGCTCCTTTAAACCAGGACTAAAAAATATTATTCTCATTGCAGCATCCTGTCAAACAAAGGCTTTATTTACCAGCTTTCTTTAACTATATTTCTTGTTTTATGTAATGCCAAACTTAAACTCTAAGTTAATTCACTCTTCTTCCGTTTGATTGTTTTCATCCTGCTTTTAAATCACTTTAGATGTTGCAATATAAACTACCCTTTGTCCAGGATTCAACACTTTTATGGAAATTATGTCACTAATGTAGAATATTTATAACAAACATAATAAATACATGAATGTCTCATTTTGTTTCTCATATTTATAGCTCTCTGGGTAACATGTAAAGATTCAACTTGTGATTGAGGTTTTCTAAATGAAAAAGATAATTTGTTTAAACATGTCAATGCATTAATTTACATGCTTTTTTCCCCACTATCAGTCCAGGATCAGTCCAACTGCAGCCTTGGGGAGCATTTTTATCAGATATTTGACAGATACACCTCACTTAGGATATCGTGGTTCAACAAGGTAATTTGTCAGTCCCTTTTACATCAAAAGGCTGGTATCTGTAATGACTCCAGCCCCCGAGCTCTCTGAGGCTGCTACGCACCTTGTACGCCGTCTCACATGACACCTCGCCCAGTTTCTCCAGCAGGCTCTCAGTGCTGCTTGGAAAGAAGCTTCCATTTTCCGTTTCACACCTGGAGCTGGTGCAGCAATTTTCAGAATGAGTGGATATTAGCCTCAGAAGGCAAATGCAGCTGTTTGTCTTATTGTAGTTTCTCTATAGGAAACTAAGGAGCACCTATTTCAAAATATAGTTTATGATCTGTAAATAAAAATGAATTTTAGCCCTTAAAAATTTGTGAATATGTGAATATATATATATATATATATATATATATATATATATATATATATATATATAGAGAGAGAGAGAGAGAGAGAGAGAGAGAGAGAGAGAGAGAGAGAGAGAGAGAGAGAGAGAGAGAGAGAGAGAGAGAGAGAGAGAGAGAGAGAGAGAGAGAGAGAGAGAGAGAGAGAGAGAGAGAGAGAGAGAGAGAGAGAGAGAGAGAGAGAGAGAGAGAGAGAGAGAGAGAGAGAGAGAGAGAGAGAGAGAGAGATAACAATTTTATAATTTAAAAAGTAGCTCAGAATTTAGAAATAATTTCATCACTTTTTATGGGGAGGAATAAAAAAAATACATTAGGTTTAGGCCTCCTGGTTATATACTTTGTTTGTTCACTGTTTTTCTATTTTATGGCTGGCTCCCAGGGTATTTCTCCACCTGCTTTGTTCCTCTTTTGAATTTTTTTCATTTTACAAAAGATAATCTTTTGTCTATTTGGATATATGCCATCTTTAAAATATAAATATTATATCCAGTTCCAAATGAAGTCTGATTTTAGGTCTGGATTTAAACTTGACCATATTAATGCATACCACTGAACTGATCTGAACTGTTCCAGAAGGTTTTTGTGATGCTGCAAGTCAAACTTCCATCCAATCTCAAGTTAACTTTACCAATTAAGTCTAACTACTGTAAGAGGCTGAAAGTCTTTTTTTTTCAGGATTGTTCTGAATATAACCCAATCCTTGTTTCCCATTTTTGCTGAAGTTTTAATGTTTTTTCACCATTAAATGTAGTATGGTGTATTTTTCAGACTGCCAGTATGCTCTATATTGAGCTAATTCAACAGCAGACCTATACATGTGTCATTTTTCTCTGTTATGGATTATGGAAAACCCTAAACAAGACCTCCTACTTTTTTTTATCACTCTTCCATAACGACCAGATTTGTGGAGTGTTAGACTGGTTAAAGTCTAGGAATAGTCTCTACCCCCTGAGCCTCCAGATCTCTCCTCTAATCAATGCTCCCTTAGGTAAGCAGTCACACCATTTACATTCTCAAAGATACCTTGACTTTCAAACTTCCAGATTTTCAAAGCACAACTAAGACTAAATCAAACACTCTGCGTTTACTAACATGCTTAAGTACTTTATTTCTGGGTATCACGGTGAGGTGTGAGGCTAAATATTAATTTGTTATGTTCTCATCTATGAAAGAGTTAAAGGGATTTTTTTTTCTGCTTCACATTTATTCATTAATTTGTGTTCTTCTGTCACTTGAAATCCAAATAACTTATGGTGACCAAAAAGGAATGAATTATTAATAAAGTGCTCTAAAAAGTATAGCATAAATTTCCCCCCTTCTTTCTTTGTTTAGAAAACTTTCAACTGTTTAGGAAACTTTTCATAAATCTCATGTATTGCTTACATACAGGTAGTAGCTATTGTTATATCCATAGAATTACAATTACATATTACAATGAACTCAAACTCAAAAACAAAAATATAATTGTAATAAAATGGCAGAGTAGACTTAAAATTTGTTCAATAAACATGCTATTAATAATAATCTGACTAGTTTCTAGTCATCCAAAGCAGAAATACATCACAGGTGGGTTGCAGATAATCACTCTGGTCAACTTCTCTTATTTAGAACAACTTGATCCTGAGAAGCGTTTAAATCCATGCAGATAATAACAATCGATCTGAGATGTTTTGCCATTTATTCCAGTTACATGTGTCCCTTTAACAAGGCTAGTGAATTATACACAGCAGAACTGAATGCATAATTGCTCTTTGGGATATACATTTCATGACACATTTCTCAACACATCTCTTTAAACTGCAATACCTTACTAGTTTAAAAACCCAAAATACATACATAAATCAAGTTTTTTATTTTTATTTGAAAGAGTGAAATCATATATTTTTTTTTTTTCCTTTTCGGTAGAATAAAGCTGAATGGTGGAGATGTACAACAGAACCGTGGTTTGTGAGGTTAGTCTGTGGAAGACAGGTTCTTTCTGCATGAAGATTCCTGATGGTTTCTGCTAATATATGGGTCCCCCACCCCCACCCCCCCAATACAGTCCAAAACTACAGTGTGTGATAGGTCAGTTTGAGTCTAAATTAGGCCACAGTTCTGCAGGTTTTAGAGGTTTCCCTGTCCAGCACAGCTTTTGCTGAACTGCAATCATCAGAATCAGCTGTGCTAAATCAGAGAAACCTCTAAAATCTGCAGGACAGCAGCCCTTGAGGATCGACTTTGGGGATGCCTGGTCTAAATGAACAATTTATGTGATAACTTGGAGAAAAAAAGTAAAATCAGTGATGTTCACGAAGTAACAACACTCAAATGTATTAACATAAATAAATAAATAAAAAAGATTGTTCTATTCAGTTTATAAAAAATATATAAAGATGTCTGGATTAGATTACAGGTCTAATTTTAGCAAGAGGCGTATAATTACCTTTACAAACCCATGCTATTAGAGACTCAGAAAATGAGTAATTTTCTCTGGAGATAGGGTGCGACACATAGACCCACACTTATATAACATGAATAGATTTGGAAATATATCATGTGGAATCAAGGGATGCAAGTTGTGTATGAATGTTAGGAGAATAGAGAAAAACAGTATGACTTTTTTCAGAATCATTATTTTTGTTGAAATATTTACCCGACCCGTATCCAGCATTTTTTTTTTCTTCATTTTTTTACCTTTCTTTTTTGACCTGTCTTATGTTATGTGGATGATGAGACTACATCTATGAGGTTTCAGTTTATCGCTGGTTTGAACGTAGGGTGACATCATACTTCACTTATTTATTTGATGCAAACCACGTGGGCAAGATAAAAAATAAACAAAAACAAATAAATTAAATAAAACATCAGCCATATTTAAGACACGGGTGGGTGTGGAAGAGTCCAGCCTTTTCATATCGGTGGGCGGAGGTACCAGCCTGCCCTGCTTTTGTACATCTTACATCTGGAACGGGCACATTTTTCCTCTTTCCCAAATAACATCTGCAGCCAAAAAGCCAGACAGGTAGTTAGAGTTGATTGGTCATGGATGGATTTTCTCCCTCTCCTCTCTTTCAATGTAGCTCTCTCTTTCCCTCCCTTTTTTCTATTCCACAAAGCCCAGAGGCTAGTATTTCACTGATTACAGAGTGCCTCCATTTGAATGGTCGTTTGTGTATTGTCAGAACAAAGGAGCAAGCGGCCTCTGAAGAGGTGCTAGACAGGGGAATGGATTGGGCTCAGCGATTAGGATGAGTGGAACTGCAGGTTCAGGCTAGCTTAGCAGGGCAGAGACAGCTTGAGGAGAAACTCCTATGCAACTGCTCAGGCTCCTTTCTAGACTGGGAACAGACGACTTGTAAAGCTGCAACTGCACTTCAGTCAGTGTAACACATGGTAAAGTTTCAGTCCTGATGAGAAAGACAGGGTCATTCGTTTTTAAAGGCGACTCTGTCACAAAACCTGAGGTTTCAGTTCAGATTAAAGGGATATTGCAACATATTTATATGGTAGAACACCCACAATCCTGGTTCATAGTAATGCAAGTTTTGCACAATGAGATGTTTTGGGTGGCAGATACTAGAGGACCATACATATGACACCAGAATAATTTAGATTGAAGTATCAAAACCACACGACCAACAATGACAAGTCATGAGAGAAAGTAAAAGGAGTTTTGCCATTTTTCTTTTAGACGGATGAATAAATGACATACAAGGAATTTTAGTTGTCTATTTTCACTAATGCTTTATAGCGCACCCTGAAAACAAATTCCATACAAAATTTCAAGATCTTGATTGGTCTAGCCACAAAGATGTTACCAAAACAATTAACGAAAGAATAGTTGACAATTATCTTTCTTCAAAACCAGCAGTTGACATACATTCACTTAGGATTCGGACTCCACTTCTAAATTGCATGATTTGCATCAAGCCTTGCTCATATCCCTTTACAAGCTTGTTAAAAATGGTTTCCTACAGTCTTGGCCGATTTCATTTTGTACATTTTTACAGAAGAAATTTCTTCACAATAGCTTCACAATGATTTGCCCCTTTATGAATAAAACATTGTTTGATGAGCAGACAGGCACCTCAGTAGTTCAGGGGCAGTGCATCAATAAGCCTGTAGCCTACCTTCTTTTACCTAAAAGTACTTTGGCTCGGGAGTTCCCGCGCTGTTTCTGCGGATGTGACATCAAACGTGTCCATGTTTAATGGGTTAAACCCCGACAAACAATGGAAAAGTTATATTTAAGATGGTTTTATTGATACGCATAAGCGGTTGTCATCCAGCTCAACTCAGACACCAATGGATACACGACATGTGGGGCTAGTTATTCTTCTGCAGCAGTGTGTCCCGAAACGGGGTCTGTTCTATGTTATTCCAGGCCCCAACGCAAGAGGGACAATCATGAACTAGCTGTGGGACTAGATATGGCCGAGGCGGTAAGGAAGTGGAAAAACCCAAGGGGCAAGTTTGTGCAACAACAGAGAGACATGAGGGCAAAAAGAACGGGGATCAAGTTGATAAAAGGTTTCCAGCCTTCTCGAACACATCGCTGTTCTAGCTGGTCCATCTTCACAAGTCGTTTTCCACAATGGCGGTCATATAAACAAAACAAGCCGGTAAGGTATCAAACAGGAAATAGCGGATGTAGATTTGACCAATCAAAGACCATCTGTCTGTGGCATTGTCTGGGATCACATGGAATTTTGGAGAGGTGTACCAGAGTGTCTGCGGAAGGGGCCGGGGCATATCTGTGTTAACTGCAACACACATGCAGACGACCTGGTTTTTGAGTACAAACCAGCCGTAAGATGGATAAAAAAAGTAGTCAAGTACGAGTAGGCACTACAAGAATGAGCAGAAGAGTCCTGCAGTTGTTTATTTTAGCCACAGTTGGCAGTATCATTGGAAAACTCAGTCATGCCTCTTTAAGTTCTGCTCACAGGCTTTTGATGGAACACAGGTTGGGGCTTTGTGATGGTCACTCAAAATAAGACTTGGTTGACCTTAAACAATAGCTGGGATGATTAGGGTCATTTTCTATTTGGAAGACCCACCGTGTTTTACTCTTTCCCCATGATACCATCTATTTTATGAAGTGCATCAGTCCCTTTCAAAGCAAACACACCTTGAACATGATGCCACCTCCCCTGTATTTGTTTTCCCAGCTTCACAAGCTTTTCCTTTTGCCATACAATAGGGTGTGTTTTCCAATATAAAGCGTTTGTCCCCAAGTGCATTCAATTCAAAACTCCAATTTAACATTATATGCTGTTTAGGGGAAGAATGACTTTTGGTCTACATCAGGGCAATGCTCATTTAACTGTTGATGAACAGTCTCTTACCGGTCTAAGCTTAACCTCGTATCTTTACAATGTCTCAGTCAGTTTGATCAGCACATTATTCAGCATCTTGCAGACACAGAACCCTTCTCCTTCCTGGTTGGTATGATAGCTTGACATCCCCATGCTATTCTTCATTACTGCTAAAACAGTTTCACTTAGAAGAGTCATCATCTTTTAAATGTCAAAATGTGTGCACTGGTGTTGGGTTTCTTAAAAAAAAAAAAAAATAGAACTAAGCTCATACTTTAAGTCCTGAAGACCACACAAGAGTGTGCTCTCTACAAGGCACACTCTTTAGTCCGCCTTCTGGAATAAAGTCATTTGGAGAAGGGTACAAATAGTGGCTGCCTTGCTATCCCCACTCTCACCTTTACACCATGAAAAAGGACAATTTAACAGTCAGGGACACCTGCTGGAGGTCCCTCTTTAACTTTTTAACCATAAGAGTCTGGGGAATAATGATAAATGGACCATGGCAAACTACATCTACATGAACGTTAATGAAATTATTGTCCCTACCCTTGTGAGAAATGATGTGCTTTATTTATTTATTTTGTTTTCCTAAAACTGACTAAACGTTAATTCAAAGAATATTTTAGAAGAATTGTAAATGTCAAATACCAGCTAATGCCTTGTTTAAAGCTTTTTAATCACTCAGCAAACAAAAAAAAAAACAAAAAAAAAACAAGATGTTCTTATTCTTTAGATGGTCAGAACAAGAAACTAGTTTTGGCTCTGACAGTTCATACACCCTCCTTCTTAAAATCCCCAGTCTGAATCCTCACCAGTCACACAACAGACACAGTTGGACAACCCTGCTGGACAAAGGTTCTTCATAAACCTCTTGTTAAGAACAATCAGCAAGAACTTTCAATCTATGTTTCCAGCTGTGAGAACAAGAACAACTTTCTTCCTTCTGCTGAAGCTTTTAACGGCCGTTAGTATAGACCAGGATGTACCAAATTCTCTTGCCGACATTTTGCTGGGTTTTTTTTTTATTGTTTCATAATGTCTTTCTTTTTTTTCCCCAAATAAAATCTAAGGAAATTCTGCTATATATTTTACACAGCTCCTTACTCTATATATTATGCTTTATTTTTTATATGAATTAATATATCATTAAATAAAACTGATAGGAACGCATATGTTGTTTGTTCTTTAACAGAAGTTAAACTAATATTTCCTCCTTGTTTTCACACTTGATTTGTGGCTTTTTTCAGCAAGTGAAAATGGCTGTATGGATCGTAAACTTTGCTGACTGCTGTGCTGTGGAGCTCAACGTTTCTGCTAGGAATCTGCATTAAAACTAACAGACGGCCCACATTAAACGCTTGAGTAAAAGTTTGTTCTCTTTTGAGGCAATTTCTTTTTAATTCGAAAATCTAAAAGACTGACATCTCGAAAACTGTTTTCCTTGTTGTGAACATAGATGTTGAAGCGATTTTGCCAATTAAACCGTATACTTAGGATAAAACAAAATGGTTTTCACTCAACGGCCAGCAATCATTCATTGATGTAAATAATGCTGGTTTGTTTGAACGTCTAGCTACGCTCAGTTCAAATAACACACTAAAGACTTATTTTAAGTAAGTAATTAGCTAAGCTACGTCAGATTACTATATGGTAATAACTATTATAATGTCCTTTCAATCATTTATCTTTACACGGAAGCCTTTAAGTAGAGGGGTCAACAATTTATCTACAACAGCATATCAATTTCTTTACATTCGAAGAAACCTGTATGGTGAAGATGTACTTTAATGTTAGTTTTGGGAATGTGTGCCCTGTTTTCAAAAGCCATATGTGCTCTTTGAACTGTTTTCACCTGAGGAGGATCTCATCAGACCGCTCAGTAACCAGATAAGTTAGCCAGACAGGTTTCTGTTTTGAACACTCACTCAGTTCTTCTCACCCCTAACGTGGAGGTAATGGCCTAAAAATCAAAGTCCTCATCAAATCCAGCGGGTGGGCTCAGGTCACGCTCTTGGTGGGCCTCTTTTGATTTTAAAGCGTTGCCTTCTCAAAGCTGTTTTGGAGCAAATTTTTTATTCACTTTGAACTTTCACCTCATAAATGGCATTAACAAACATCCATTAAGAAACAGGCGGCTGAGTGTCTTGAATAAATTCTCATCTTTTAAGCAAACGGGTCCGGCTTTCTGACCAGTTTGTGACTCTCAAAGTAATTTCATGCCACATTACAAACAAGATGGCCCTTAATTTGGTAATAAGGTCCATCCAAGAAAACAATTACACAGTTATTCAAGTGAGGGTAAAAAAGAGCTGACAAAAAAACTTACATCATTTCATTTCCCCAAATTTCACCACTAATCCACCCAGTTCTGAAGGCTTATTATATCATTAAACCTCTTGTCTTGTTCAACACTTCTGCATACAGTTTTTCTTTAATTTTTTTTTTCTCTATTACCTCTTCCTGACCAAGGGAGTTGACATTTATCTGTCAGATGTGGGCCAGAATCTTGGAACACATGAGATCTTTGGGCTGATTGTTATTCAGTTGTAACACTGTGACACATTTTGGCACCTTCTCCATGCTTAGCAACGGCCAGGGATTTCGTCCAAGCATGAATACTTTAAGTGAGGTCTTCAAAATGCACGCAGTCACATTAAGTTATTGCACATGTTTGCAACTAGCAACAAGGGAGCCGAGACTTTTGTTTATGTTTTCGGACAACTGTAGACTCCCTGTTGGACCGAGATGGAGCAGCTCAGCATTAATGTCAAACAGGCAACTGGAGCTAATGGAAACATTAGTTTGCTTGACGTGTACTCTGGTGCTCGGATGATTTGTTGAGGAGCAGGGCTTTAATTTTCATCCTCTGGTCTCCTCCCTTCAAGGCAAACCTAACTGACCGCTAATGACTCCGTGCAAACAACGTGTGACAGGGGGGACAAATTAAAAACACTTCCTGCTTCTTTCCGCCTCCTCCCCCTTTCTTCAGGTGATACTTGAAGGGCCTCTGAGGTAGCTCCCTCCCTCCCTCCCGTCTCTGGATCCTTTCTCCGTCACCCTCCATAAAGCTGAGGTGTCGCGACCCCATCACGACCTGGACTCACGTTAGCCATATGACTTCGGGTAGCCGGCAGAAGGAGATGATCAGCGGTGTGAAAAAGGGGTGTCTGAGTGCACGTTTGAAGCCGCGGGGTGGGGTCAACATATACAAGTGGGGTGAGCTGAGTTTGGGGGAGATGAGAGGAAGAGGGTCGTTCTATTTAAGTCTCACATGCTTGTCGAGCTGTGACTTCTTGTTAGAAAAAAAAAGGCTTCTGGGTGGTGACCCCTCCGCATCAGTCGCTTCACCTTGGGAATTGAATAGGACACACACCGCAGCAACCGAGCCCTCCCTCTCCGACCCTAACACCCCCTTCTCTCCTTTGAGTCAATATGTCCGTGTCAGAGATGAAAGTGCAAAGTGGGAGGGACGCGGAGGGGGTCCTGACACTAATGTAGTACATTGGGCTTCACTTACTGATCTGCCAAGTTCTTTTGTCAAGCCCTAAATGCCTGCTAGGGTCCTTTGAACTGCTGAGCGCTCGCCCGCCCTCAGATGCCTCCTCCTTTAGCTTCAATGAGATATCCCCGGTGACATTCCCACAGTCCCGCCGCTGCAGACAGACACGCATAAATGCACGGAAGCGGTTCAAATTCAAAGGCTTGGAAGGGCTCAGGGAGTAACATCATTCGCCACGTTGCAGCTTCTGGCTCAAATTTGCTTTTTGTAAAAGAAATTAAAAAGAATGGAGGTAGGAGGTGAAGGGGAATCATTTTCAGGTGATTTAAAAGCACTTTCAATGGCGGGCAAGCAAAGTGACCCAAGTAAACTTACCTTTAAACTAGTTTGATAGTTTTTCTCACTCATTCTCTCTTGTCGGCTAATCTGTGTGGGTAACCTTATCCCGCCCCCCCCCTCTGTAAACCTCAAGAACTGGACTGAAATGGCTCCTCATTCACAATGCCCTTTCTTGTTCATCTTCACCTTCCAGTACTTGATAGATTCTTCCCTGATTTATCGGGTTTCTTCATCTCCCCTTTTCCCTCTATTTCAATTAGATTAAACAAGCTGGTTTGTCTCCAAACCGCCAACGTGAAAACAAATACAACCAGTCTTTTTCATTTTGAAGGGTCATTGCGTCTAAATAAAACTCTTTTCTTGAACCAGGCCTCTGGCTTGTTTGAGCTTTATTCACACGAAGGTTGTGTTTTATTAGTCCAAGTAAAGTTCATATATTAATTCTTTAATGGAAGAAAGACAACTGATTGTTTTTGTGAGGCGGCATAAAGCCTTGAAATAAAAAGCAGAAAGGGCACAGAGGGCAATTTCACTCGATTAGAGTTTCAGAGTTTTACCAAAAAGTAATCTTGGTTCTGTAAATTAACTTTTAAAGGAAAACTTATACATTTCCTTTTAAAGACAGAGTGTTAGGGTTCAAACCTCTACTTTCTGGTAATTTTGATTGCTATGCTGCCTAAATCTACATTTCGAATTCTTTTAAAATTTGAATATTTATAAAGAAGCTAATGGAAATTTTGGGCCCATGTTATGCTTTATCAGTTACTTTAAGTAAAACTGACTTATTTAGCAGACAGTCAGAAGGTGTGTTTCCATTAACTGTTAAAATGCACAAATAGCAATTATAAAAATAAATTTGCTAAATGTAAAAGCTTTTTTTTTAATAAATAGGTTTTACACTTTGTTGTGATGGTTTTTCGGTCGTATTAAAATCCTTACATGTAACAAAACTGCAATGGAAACATTTTATTTTGCACCAAACGAGTCACGTGATCAGTAACTGGACCCTACTGCCTTTTAAAAAGATGATGAAGAAGAATAGAAGAAGTTGGAGGATGAAACATAGATATATTTCATGTGTTTGCATTCGCCACTGTCATATCGTTTTTTCAAAGTTAACGTGTTAACATGCGTATTCATGTGCTATTTTAATCGCATTTGCTATTTAATATAAATTTTTTTATTTTTTTATTTAGCAGAATATTGGCATAACTGTGTGCACATTTGTAATGGAATTGCACCCTCCACATGAAGAAAAAGGTAACAAATGGTCATTATCAAAGAGTCTGGTTGTCACAAAATTGTACTTAAGTATGTTGATGGAAAAATACGTGCAAGGAAAAAAAATTTTGATAAAGGTGCTGATCCAACATGGTTTCCCTGAGCCTGGAGGATGAGCTAAGAAACTGAGAGTCCAAAATGTTTTAGGCAGAGAATCTGTGGAGTGTTTTCAGGAAGAAAAAAAGAGAGGCCAATGATGCAGATGATGACAATCGCAGGCTGATTGCCTCTGCGCCAGGCCGCATTGATTCTGCATTATTCTCATACTGTAGGGTACCTGGACCAAATACCAAGGGAATAGGGTCTACAGCTCATGGAGAAGCTGTTCAGTAAGTTTTTATTTGTTAACAAAAAGTGTTTTTTTTCTTCCTTTTTTATATTATGTAACATTTTCTGAATTTTGTTTTTTTATCTACTTTAAACCATACTTACCAGAAATACATGGTTAAAGAAAATATCCCTTTTTTCATTGAATTTAAACAAGCATCTTTTTTATACCCAATAATTGGAATAAGTTTACTTTTTTCTTACATTCATTTTTTTTATATCCTCCTGTATTTTGAATCACTCCTGTATGGTAACTTCAGCCTCTTTTGGCCACAGTTGCAGGCTTTGCCAAGTCACTTTTTTCAGAAGGTCTAACAGGAAGACAGCAAACAAATAAAGGTTTGATCAGGAGTCATATTATTCAAGCTGTCCAGCAAAGTCAGAAAACTGTTTTCTTTTCTTTTTTTTCTCTAAATCTTTGTTCATGTTTTCAGAATAAACCCCTTGCTCTGGCTCCTGATTGGTCAGCTGCCAAAATAACTATTACAGCAGAGGAGTGCATGCCAGAACCATCAGACACTTGGCTTGTGTCCAGAAACTATTCCCCAAACTCTCAAGTCTGAGAAAAGAAAAAGACAGTTTAAAAATAAAAAGAAAAAAAATCCTGCTTCTCCAATTGTTGCCGGGGGACGATACTGTGCAGAACACAATAATTGGCATCATTGGTAAAGATGTGTAAAACAACATGAAATACATTATTCTTTCATGGCAATCATTTTATCTTTAACTGATAAAAGAAAAAAATTATGTTTTATTTAACTACATTCATCGGCGAGGGAAAAAAAGCCAATATTCATGTTTAGTTTGTTCATTTAATTTTCTTTTATATAAGCAGAGTAAAACCCTATAGAGATCTAGATCTCATTTGCAAAGGGAACCAGCATACTGGAACCATCAGTCACTTTAAAATAAATATAACTGAATTATCTTTTTAATCTTAAATATATACATTGATCTTATGTTAATTTTTAGAAAAGTCTAATATGGATAAACCTGCCATATTTACCTTGCTAACTGTGGATGGGTGATGAGGTATGAAAAAAAGAAAATCATTATAGAGTGTCAGAGTTATGGGGGTTTCATGCTGCTGAAAAAAAAAAGATGCATTTGTAGAATCTGGGTTAATCAAATCAGATTTTAGCTAAAGTTAGCTATATTATTAGAACTGTATGCTTTCCCCATACTTGGCTTGAATTTAAACATTTCTGTTTGTGCAATGTTTCCTGATCATATGTGTCAAACCAAATGCCATGAGCCAAATCTGTCCCACTACCAAGAGGATTTATTCGGCCCTCAAGAGCCATATAAGGCATGTCGCTTTATGTGAGCACATGTTTTTAAGTGTAATAAATGCTAAATAAATAATAGTTAAATTATAATAAGGTGAGTATATCATTCAGGAAATGATAGAATAAAAAAAAATGTATATGGCTGCAAACAGTCCTTTTTAAAGAATTGAAAACCCTGAAATGACTCAATAGAGAAATTAGGTTGGCACTTCTGCTCTAAGTTACCAAGAGCCCTCTCTTAGAGCTTTATCTTCTATGCTACAGAACATCACTCACAAAGGTGCATCAATTTATGGGTTAGTTGCCTTGTTCAAGGATACACAGACATGTGTCAGGAGTGATTGGAATGTAAGATATAGGTCCAATCTTTGGACGTCATTTTAAGGGAGTGCATACTTGTTTTAAATGCCTAAATCAAATATCAAGATAAAGACCCGGATCCTGTAAAAAACTACACCCAAAGATGTCTTTTGTATTAACAGCCTTCAAGCACTTACACTGGGATGAGGAATGCAATTAAACCACATCATGTAAAATGTTAAAATAAGAAGATCAAATATATATTGCAAAAATAACTTATACGTTTTAAAGGTAAAGTCTGGGTTTGTATCATTTTTTTTTGAAAAAAAATAATGCAACTACTTTTGGCATTTACTTAATCATATTAGTTACTTTAACACAATTGTGTCATGTTGGCGGGGTTGGACATGAAACAACTGTCTTAAAGTAACTAAATATGGTTAAATAAATGCCAAAAGCAGTTGTTTTATATTTTTCATTGTAGAGTGCTCTAAAGGTTTTATTAAAAGAACAAACATGTTTTCCTCCTTCCATCTGTATCCATTTTCCCTATCTGTCTATTCTCCTCCAGTCATGCTTGGACAAATTTGTCACAAACATGTGTTGCAGACATGCTTAGTGAAGCTACAAGGCGGATTCCAACACAGACCCCTCAGCTAATGACTCTTAATCATCTTCCCTGTAAATCCCTCCTCAGGTGTTTTTACTTTTCATATGCAGAGAAAGCTTTGTGAGGGGTGAGCTGTAGATAATGTAAAGTGGATATGATCAAATACCAAAACCAGCATATTCACACAAGCATCAATCAATTAGAAACAACTACTTCAGCTTGGTTTTATTTACCTCTTGAAGATAGACACAAATTAAACACAGCGGTTGTGTTAAAGAGACTATTTTTGTCTGATATTAAAAATTTTTTATATTGTTATGATGCATTTTTTTCCCCACTTTTCATCAAAAGGAACAACATATTCTTCTGGAGTTGTGTTGTCCTGCCCCATGCTGATCAGCAGCTGGAGCGCTTCGCTTCATTTCCCACCAGACCAGCAGCTGGAGATCCTTTGAAATCCCCAGCACGCATGGGAAGTCGTATATGTAATCATTCAGAATTATTTTAAATGTCAATGCAGAAGGAATCCCGAGGATCCAGTTTTAATGGGTCAATAAAACCGAACCACAAAAGTTGTTGTTTTTCTCTCTCTTTTCTTTAAATGGCAGCCTCACTCCAACGCTGCCAGCTCTCCAACACTCGTAAACGCATTCGCACCTCTCTTTTATTTAAATGTCGGATAAGTTATGGCACATAATTGAAGGACAGAAAAAAAAGAAATACATTTGAATGCTGTCTGGGAGAGCATGGGCCAATCCACAAACTCACATTGATTTAAAAAGCGCACAGAGAAGAGATGTAAAGGACAAGTTTCTGTTGCTTACCCCAACAATGGAGCTCATCAAAACCACCCCAATGTGAGAAATAAAACGAATTATAATAATAAACAATGATTATATTAAACAGAATCTACATAATTAAGTAGTTTAAAACTCCTAAAGCTGTAGATGTCCTTATTGAGATCTAATTTATTCCTTTTTTTAAGTAGACTTAAAGGGAAGGAATGATTTTAAAAAGTAAAATCATCTACTTGCGCTTTGCCCATCAGGGTAAAAAAAAAAACAAAAAACATCTGAAGCTGATGGTCTCTCCGCGATTACCCTATCAGGTGCAAACCGCTGACATGTTTCCACCCACCAACAACAAAAAAGCCTCTCTGTGCCCAAATCTGCAGCCGCAGAAGCGCAAACACCACTGACAGGCGTGCAGGCAGCGCTGCGCTATCATCAACCTCTCCAGGGATCTGCGACTTCTACTGTCACTGCCACTTTTTTTTTTTAAAGAGAAAATCTGATTCGACCTGGATAAGTTTGTCTGCTCCAGTTGTCCTCCCAGGAACGCTTCATTTTATTATTATTTTTTTTACATTCCGTCATTGTTAGAATAAAATGCGCCTTGCAAGGTGTAGAAATCCCCTTCAGGTCCGGACCAAGATGAAGAGCCTGTGATCTCTGGAGGAAGCAGAAGCTCAAGGGATATTTTTCCTTTTTTTTTTTTTTTTTTTCAAGTAAGGGGGATTTTTGTGAGACGTCGCAGCTTGGCTCCACTTTAAGGTGAACTTTTGTAACTCTGAGGACCTGATCTGAGAAGTTAAAACTTTTTGGGGTAGTTTCCCCCCTCAACAAGGAAGCACCCAATGTTGCAGTCCGTGCCTTTCCTGCTGCATGTATCCTTACACTGGGATTCGGTCTCCTGCTTACCGCCGGAGTTGTGTGCGTAAAAAGAGTTGTGTGCGTAAAAAGACGCGCAAAGCCTGAGAGAGACACAGAGAAGGGGACGATCCCTCCAAGCTTTCCCGGGGCTCTGAGTGTGAGGAAGCAGGTGCATTTCAGCCGTCTTTCTGAGAGCCAAGATGTCCGTGCTCCCTTCAAGGTTCCTCTACCTGTAAGCGCTCAAAATTCTCCTTGCATGTTTTTGCGCATAATCTCGTGCATTCTTACCAATAGAAGTCGCCAAAAACTTCATATGCTGTTTGTGCATTGCTGTCATTGAGGTAGCCTGCGTTTATTTTCCATGTAATTGCCCGTGTGATTCACTCCCCCCTCTCTCCTCCTAGGTGTTTACACTTTCTGGTTCTCTACTTCCAGCTGCAGGTACGTTACACCCCTCTCATATACTTTTTTTTTTTGATGTTCATGTGCAGCTTTTTATGTGAGTCATGATGAAGGAATGGCCATGTGTTGCTTTCAGGGCGTTTACTATATTATAAGACGCAACAAATTAAAATCAACCCAGATGTGGTTAGAAATGACTAAAAACGTAATTGATTAGATGTTTGTATTAAACAACAAAAAGGTCGCTTGAAAATAATTGTAAGCTCGTTAAATATTAAACATTTGTTGTTTGCAGTTGGGAATTCAAGTAGCATTTTTCACTAATTCACAGCAACAGCTGGGTTGTAAACATGTAGGAGCCTGGGGTTGGAAATATGCGGTTTGAACCGATGAGTCCTTTTTTTGTTTGAAGCATAACGATTTGCAGGCATCCACTCAGCTAATTGACTCTGTTGGCTTTGATTCCTCAGCAGCTCCATCCTTCTTCCCTCATTAAGCTTTTCATCTATTAGTTTTTTCATGTTTTTAATGTTTAGAATAGAAATCAAACCTTTTCTTTTCTGTTTGTCTCGACTAAAGAAACATAATTTTTTTTATTAAAAAAAAGGGACCAAATTCTGCTATATTTTAACTTGATATAAATCCATTTTCTCCTTTGTATTTGTTTGAATATCAAAAAAGGGGAGATATATATCACAATTTTTTACACACGATTAAAATGCTAAATTTCATGCATAATTTGGCAAATTTCTTTAATCTAATAAAGAAATATCTATATATGTTTTGCTTTAGATATACCAAAAAAGTCAAAATAATAACATGCACTTTAATCAATTTATAGATATTAGAAAAAGGAAAAAAAAGAACATAGATTATTTCCAGTGTTCATCTCTAAATATTTTCCTGCAGCTGACTTGCTCTTAAACTTCGATTAATGGTTTTATGAAGAAAAATAAAAGAATTGAGGTGCGCATGGCTAGCATGAGAGTGTGTGTTACTACCTGCCTTTGTGTTTATTTGTTCAGTAGCGTGGCGTATCTTAGATGGATGCAACAACCAAGCTTCCTCCGTGAAGGTCAGACGACGGCCAGACTTTTTGATGTTGAAACCATATCTGTGTTTCATGCGGTGTCTTAGCAGGAAGGAGACGGTGTGATAAAAACTATTGTTGTGAGCATTCACCTCAGCACTGTGCTTAGGCTTGCCTCTCCATTGAGATGAAATCCAAATGTCTACCAAAAGCACACCTTTTTATTTGTTTAGAGAGGTGAAGATTTGGGATAAATCCCTCAGCAGCTCAGTGAAGCTAAGTTTTGTTGTGTAGTAGCACTATACATATATATATATATATATATATATATATATATATATATATATATATATATATATATATATATATATATATATATATATATATATATATATATATATATATATATATATAGATAGATATTGTTTTTTTTTTCACTCCACAGCTTTGAGGTTCATGTTTGACAACAGATCATGCTGATGAACAGCTTTGAACATATTTGTGGAGAGTTTGGCATGAAGGGCTTGCAGTTGCAAACATGTCTCAGTGGAAATTGGAATGCACAGTCTTCTGCTGTTGCGGCAGCGACACCTTTCCCTGCCGTTGTGGCTGCTGCAGCTTAACTGATGGTAAAAAGAGGAAAAGGCAGGGAAGCTCAAAAGTAGAAATTTCTGTTGGGAGAGAAAAGAAACACATCAGTTCATATCTACAGTTATTGCATCACATTAGCTCTAAACATGTTTTTTTTTTTTTTTGTTACACAGTTAGAATGTGGACCTTTGGTTCAGGTTGGGTTTAAGGTAAACACTTGAGCAAAATTTGGGTTTTTCTTGCTTGATCTGGCAACCCTTTGTTGTCATATTCTGTGAAATTTTAGCGTGGGTGCAAGTAAAGAGGCACAGAAGATGCACTTTGTACAAAAATAACATAAAACAATATTTTGCACTCCACATTTTGAATATCTTATCATCAATGTTCTTAACAAAATTAATTGTATTTTAAGTTTTAAGAATGATTTTAGTCAAAACTTCAGATTTAATTGTCCATTAAGCCCATGGTTAGCTTTAGATTCACATTTACAAAAAGTTGGCATTTCAAACCTTAATGTTTATCACTTCTTGTATCTATGAGGGTTTTATTAGAGTAGAACATGCATTTCCCAGCTTATAGAAGGGATTTCAGAGACACGGAAACGTGTGACATTTGAATGAGAAAGAGGGACGTCAGGAGCCTAAACAAGTTTGCGTTCGGATTTGAAGAAGTTGTTTTTCATTCCCTTCCGATTTAAAGGATTTGTTCTGCGGGAGTTAACGTTTCCCATCATGTTTTTGCTACGTGCCATCAATTCACTGAAGTTAAATCAACAAGCACTCTGGGTATGTAATCTGTATATAATTAGCCACCTGAGATCAGCCACATAAAAAGCCATTACTCTGCAATTACCACACCATATACAGCTGGGGAGATAGAATCATGGTTTGAACCGAGATTCCATGGCTTCTGAAAGTATACCTTCCCTCTCCCTCTTCCACATGTTGGGTCACAGTTGGTTTTCTGAAATGCTGCCAACTATTTTTCCACATCTTTATGTCAGGTCTTAGGTAACTCAAAAAACATAAAGTTAGGGAGAGAGAGAGAGAAGGAAGATTTGTGCAATTTGTTTTTAAAAAATGTCCAACAAGCAAGTCTTTGTGGTTTAAGGTTCTCCTTTCTTCCTCACTCATGTCCTACGCCTGCTGCATTTTCTAATTTATGAACCCTATTTAGCCTGCAGGCAGATATTTGTTTGATGATAGTGCAACAGGTCTGGATGCTTCAGGTGTATAATTGCTAGTGGCTTGCTTACTTGTGGAAATGAAGTACAGGTTTCTCAATACCGCCCCAGGCTCACTTTATACTGCGCCCCGATACTCAGAAACAAGGCTTTTCTGAAGGCTTTGCCCTTGTTCTGTTGAAGTTTTACTCAAACATCCACTTCATTAGTGACTCTCACAAAGTACTTAGCTTGTTGTAAATGCATTGCACATAAAAATTGCCACTTTAAAGGAGAGAAACGGTAAATCTGTGCAGCGCACAAATCTCCATGTTCTTTTTTTACACCCTAAAGCACTCCTCTTTTGACATAGAACCCATAAAACCAACAGCACGTATTACTATCAACACCTGTGTCTTGACAGTGTTGCTGTCTGTCTCTTGTCGTGCAGGAATCGCAGCAGAGCACTGCAGATTTCAGGGTTTACATTGAGAACCACACAAGGAACCCGGATGATCTGAGCCGAAAGCAGGTCCGGATCTACCAGCTCTATAGCAGGACCACAGGAAAGCACGTCCAGATATTGGGGAAGAAGATCAACGCCAATGGAGATGATGGGGGCAAGTATGGTATGGGAGAATTTCTGTGCATCTCACCTGACAATATAGCTAGTCTGAGAATGCAAACCCAGCTTTGATAAATGTTTTGCTGCGTCTAGAGACTCCCTCTTAACCCCTGCTCTTTAGGATGTTTGCGCTTCATTGTTCGTAGGTGATTTTCTGTGTGTCTAGTGAAAGAGGGGTTGTATTTTGGAAGTCAGACATTAACAAAAGAGGTTAGGCAAAATCCTTTTAAAACTACTAATGTTAATGGTGATCTTTATGATGCTAAATACTAAAGATAAACATTTCAATTGGCCAGATATTGGCTCTGATCAGAAAAATTGCAGCTCGTTGCTGAAAAATATTTTTTTTCTCTCTGTTTATTAAATAAGTACCACCCGTCTTTCCTGTCTATACACGAATCCATAAACAACATGTACCTGATGCTCTTCCTTGAGTTTAACAAAATATGCGTTGATGCATAAATCTTCATGCATTTTCTAATCCTTTTTTAAATTTCAAATCTATTTAGCATTTATTTAGTCTTGTAACCGCTGTTGTCCTTACAAAAAAAGAAGGAAAACAAGCTTAATGTAAAACCAGAAGCTTGTAATAGACTGATCAGTGTATCTGATTGACATGTTTTTTTCTAGAAAGGTTACCTAGAGAGGGTTTTTTGGTGAATCTGTACTTCAAAATGTGCACATCCTTGAGAATTTTGATCTCAAATGAATAATCTGCCTTAAATCTCACCACTTAGCCCTGTGTGTGCTTTTTCATTACTGTAGATCAAATATGGCTAAATTGATGGTCAGTTAAGAGCTCTTTGATGTAGCCTGCACCGTACTTCCCTGCAGATATTTTTTTTCTCACAACAGCTGACTCACAGCTCCAAAATTGCTGGTCTTGAATGCCTCTGAGTCAGTTTGTTCAGTCGCAGATGCGCGCAGGCGAAGTTTCCTCACTGCTTGTTAGAGCTTGAGTGGAAGCAGATGCAATTTTTCCCATGAGCCTTTGCCAATTCTCTCCCCCTCTCTCTGTCCCGCACCACCTCCTCCCCATCCAGCTGCAGTACCTGGCACCTGTGAACTCCTTTGCACTCACTAGTAATGTTCACTTTGAAAGATTGTAGTCTTGCGGCAAAAGGCCCACAATCTCACCCCCCCCACGCACTCAAAAAACAAGACATACCTAACTTGGTTGTAGACCGTTGTCTGCATATTTGTACATTCAAATTTTAAGCATTATCATCCATCCCAGGTATAAGCATAGCGTTTTGTTACTTTTAAAAGATTAACATTCGACTTCTTCCAGAACCTTTCATTGTAAATGATGTCTGTCTCTAAAATTGAAAAAGGGGACAGTTAAAACACAAGATGGATGGATGGTGTCTGTATGTATTGTAGAGATAATTCCACCATTTCTTTGCAAATATGCTTGCAATGTGGATTTAAAACACAAAAACGTATTTAAGCTTTTAGTTGATTTTTTGACAGATGTCCACTTGTTTAAGGTCAAGAGGGACGTAACTCCATTTCTTTTAGATTCTATTTTAGCAATGCACTATAAGAAAAAAAAGTTCAAGAGGAGTTCAGATGGATATTTTAATCTGCTCACAGTCATCCAGTAAGCTCAGCTTTTCTTTCGCATACTAGCCTCACTGCATCATTGGGAAAACAGACCAATACCCCCCTGATACAGTTGCTTAGAAAGAAAGGATATATTCACATAACAATTGCTCAATTCATTTTCATTTTACAGTTTCATTGGATTTGTTCCTATTATGTGCACTTATTAGTCTTCCATCTAGAAATTACTACTCAGCAAAACATTCAAAATCATCACGATTAATCATAGACTGAGGAAAAATCTTAAATAGCCTGCAGCATTATTTTTACCTTAAAGTATTTGAACTGAATAAGAAATCATTGTTTTTTTTATCATTGTCAAAATAATTGAAAAGTGTCATTTGCTTATAAATGAATATTTACATACACGTTTTATTCTAGAGCTTTATTAATTTTTTTTTATGCTCTGAACTTCCATATCAATGCGTTTTGCTGTTTTGCACCATGTTTTTTTCTCCCACACTGTTTAGATGTGATCACTGCTGCACTTTAAAAAATGGAAATGTCATGAGAGTGTATGCAAAACCAAATCTCGTTTTGTATACACCCTGTGTATAAAAGAAATGACGATAAAAGTTGACTAAGTCTAATTAACCATTTTCTACGTAATTCGTATCTAGTAAATTAATTAGATTGCCCTTTAACTCATTACCAAAAATATTTTATTTCATCCCTCTTATGGAAGAATCATTCAATGGCTAAATGGAAAAATTTAGTTCTTAAGACAGAACCTTGTGGGACTCCAAATTTTTTTTATTAAATATACAACTTATTTGTTCTTTTCAATTAACTGCTCAATAAACTTGTGGGCAACCATAAACCTGCATGGATTAAGGAATAAGAATGTGATTAAGTACAACTAAGTTATACTGATGATAGTTAAGTTTAGGGAGAGTTTGAATTTCCCTGTACTAATAAGTTATTAAACATTTTGGGGATTAGGTGAAGGAAAAAGAACAATTTGCAAGAAAGGAGAGAACAAATATGTCAGTAAATATGTCAGCTGCTCAGATTGGGTTTTACTTTTCTTAACTTCACCTTAAGGGATCTAAACTAATCCATGTAATTATAAAACCAAGCTACTACAAACAGAAATTTCTTACCACTGAAGACGGAATTGTTTTCCCCTCCCAAACTTTTCAGAAAGGTCACCTACTTCCCACTTTTTTTCTAAAGGTTTGATTTTAGGGCGGGAGAGTACTTCTGCCCCCGAGCCCATCCCATTCCCTTCCACTATTCTTCCCCTGCTCCCTTGAGCGCTACTGAATGGCCCTGTGTGTTAAACAAATGGATCATCTTAACTTTTTGATTGAGTGAGCACAGACTAAAGGGAACTTGAAACCTAATCCTGAGGGGCGCATAACTACTCCACAAATGTTTGGCAGATTTCTTTACTGGTCTGAGGGCGAGTGGAGACAAAGGTGACCTTGCAGGGGTGAACATGTAGGATGGGAGCAGGAGTGGGGTGTCAGGGGCCCGGAAAGTAAGGGAGCCATTGGGATACGGCTTCAGTCAAATTACTGTCTTGTCTAGTCATGCCAGTTGGCTCAACTGGTTATTTTAATGACCAAGTCTATTTGAGAAATCAAAAATAAAACTTATAGTAAAGTTCTGAATCATCACAATAGATTCACTTAAGTGGTAATCGGATCTTAGAGAGTTTTCATAAACAAGAATCGCCGATTGTGCATCTTAAACTCACCATGAATGTTTTCCTCTCACTATGAGGTGAAATCTATAGATAGAGAGCAGTTGTGATGTATTCAATTAAAACTGTTGTTTTTTTCTTCTACAGCTCTTCTCGTTGTCGAGACGGAAACCTTCGGGAGTCACATTCGAATAAAAGGAAAAGAAAGTGAACATTACATTTGCATGAACAATAACGGCAAAATTGTCGGAAGGGTGAGTATGGTTTAGTTTAAGTCTTATGGAAGGCTTTGAAAAGCTTTATTAGACTAATATTAGAACCCATATTGTAAACCGAGCTTTTAATCCTTGCTGAATTTAGTTGAACCTCAGATCGTTTTTCTCCTTGTGTTTTTTGCTCACCCGAACAAAACCCCTTTGATAACTCAAAGCCATTCTTCTATTACGTAATCGGCCAACTCCTTTGACACTCGATCAGTCAATTACTGACTGCAATCACCACAATGCATTGAGAGACTAATGGTCACTTAGGAGGAATGCCGTTGCAATTCTATCACTTAGTCACACCAGGTGGCCCCAAGAGGAAGATGACTGCATGTGACTGTAGTTTATGTAGCTGAAAAAGTTTATTATCATCTGAGACACATAATTTAGCTCCATTAATAACCCCAATGTTTGTAATTTCAGCTGCCTTTTAGTGTTGAACTAAGCGAGATGAGTTTTTTCTTAGTAGTACAAAACCCCTTATTTGTGTATAAAATGAAAGATGGGTGAACTGCTACTGCAGGATAGTATGTATGCCTACTGACATTTGCTAAAAATACACATTTTATCTTAATCATTAAAAAAAATGTATGATTTGTTTGCAGAAAACTAAACTGCGATTGAATTTAAAACGTAGCAAAAAACTTTTCAAATTCCCTATACCAACAAATACGAGTTGTAAATTTACCAAAACTATTAGTTTTGGATAGGTAAGATTTTTATGTCCTATTTTTGTTTCAGAATTTCTGCACAACATTAACTTGCTGTAACAGATTTCAGCTGAATCCAATGTATTTTTTAGAAACTTGATACAAGAAAATTAAGTTCCCTGCTTTGGCCTCTTATATAAATATATAAAATGATTAGATGAACTAGTGTGAGAAAGCAATAAAGCATGGTAAAGCATTGTTAATCTCAGACAGAAATAAAGAGGTTATAATGCATGGTTAGTATTCTAAAAACTGCTTACACATTTGCCTAAATGGATAAAACAAAGTATATAGTACCCTGTCAAGGCTTCCTGTTATCCGTTAAAAGATGTGCTCTCTCCCTGTATTGCACAGGGAGGATAAATCACATTTTTTTTCAGATTTAGGCCCCGTCCACACGAAGCCGAACCCTGGCCTAAACGCACAAATCTTTCACCAAACCAGCCTCTTATCCATACGTTGCCGGCGTTCGGGGGTCTGTAAACAATCTTTTTTTTATTCCGCCTTCAGAGTGGGAAGATTTTGAAACGCCGTTTTCGCGTTTCCATCTTTAAGCTCTAACCGCATTTTTTTTTTTTACACGCATGCGTCATAGCGTCGCCTCTAAACACGCATGCGCGACACAGTATCACAACAACAATGGCGCCGTACTGTGTTGAATGGTTGCTGCTAATGCTACTCACCCTGCTGTCGGGCTTACAACAGAATCTTCTTCTTCTGGAATATCTCCAGGAAGAACAGAGCAATATCGACGACATAGTTCAGCACCTGAATTTGACTGAACCACGAAAATGGACCCGCAGGGCAACCATGTATAAATATTAGTGCGCATGCCCAACATTTCGTCGCCTATTTTTGCTTTGGCACGACAGCACCACTTACAGGCCTGGCATACATTTTGCAGCGTTTTTATGCATTCGTGTGGACGATCACATTTATTTTACGTCTCCGTCTTTACGACAAACGTTCTGGAAAATATTAGCGTTTCGTGTTCGTTTTGACTTCGTGTGGACGGGGCCTAAATATATTTTCTAGATGTAAACATTATATTTTTTTTACTTTTTATTTTTATTTTATAGCTTTTGTGCTTTTTAACCCATTTAAAAAATCTTTACATATTCTGAAAATATGACCTCAGTCTACTTCTTTCAGTCATCGATAAGTGTTGTTGTGAATGTGCTGATTTAAAGATGAATCTGCCTCCCAATGTTTGAAATGTGATTTGAGACATTTCTGAGGAGAAGATAGACTGCTTTAACAGCTGCTCAATATTTGGAACGTTAATGGAATATGTTGAAGCTGTTTTTTATAGTTTGAAAATGAAACAACAATTCTCTTCGGACGTGCACACCCTAAACTTGACCTTAAAATCTTTGGTTTACTCAGGCCTCAGTACATGATGACTTTTTTGACTGTTGTTCTGTATAATTCCTGTAGGCCACTTTGATGAGTTTCTAGAGCTGTAAAACTGCTTGTCAGAAAGCAGTTGGTAACTGTTGTTAAGCCAGATTTGGTTCTGTTTTTATAGTGAAAACTCATTTACATTTTTTTATTTAAGGTCTAATACATTTTTTGTAGGTGTCATCTGGCTTTTTTAGTTATACCCACTTTAAATAAAGTATTGCTTAATGGAGGTATACTTTTGTTTAACAGACATGAATAAATTCGAATCATAATATGGTTAAGAGGCAAATTAAAATCATACCTGCAAAGATGAGTTTTGACATTTAATCTTAACATTTAGCTCCTTTCAGCCACTTATGTTAGTTTAGTAATAAAGCTGAACTCTGCCATGTAAAGATGTAATTTAAAGTCAAACATAAAAATGTATGAGATCCTCCCTTGGAAAAGTTTTCAGTCACCAATATTCTTGATTGCTGCATCATTGGAAATACTTGAACAGTATCAGACTTATTTTTTTTACAGTTATTCCCTTTAATTTTCTTGAGCTTTTTTCTATTTCCATTCTATTTAACGTTGAGTTTAAGTTTTTTCTCTAATTGTTTTAAGGGTACAACTACAGCTATGTTAAAAATATCCTATTTATTCTTAAAGTTACAGAAACTATTAATGTTTGCTTAATTTGAATCAAGATTAAAAGACTCAATTAGGGACAATTTGCAGGCCAAATGTCTGGTGAAATGTGTGAATACAGATGTCCTGCTCCAGTTCAGACCAGTATTGATATGAATCCCGAGCAACTGTGTGACCAGAATACCTTAGGAAACCATGGAGTGGTTGTGCAAGTCCCACGTTTCTGCACATAATTATTGTCTTTACCCTCTGAGGTACGGAATCATGTCACACCACTTCAGGACTCTGTCTCCAATAGTCTCCTTACAACAACATGTTTGGCCCTAAAAAGTCCCTTAAAGCTAACACTATAACTTTAACTACTGGTATACAAAGAGATTATAGGTGTGGACACCTTTATTTGGTGTAATCACAAGGAAGAAACACGTTACTACTGAGGCTGACTAGGGTGGCTAAACATGCACAAAAAACATAATTTTTTCTTGCCTAATTTCATTTATTCCCATACATAACACCTCTGAACACCTTATTGCATTGGCTGTTCGCTCCTTTCATGGGAATAAAATGTCCTTTATATCTTGTTTTGGGGTGCTATTTCCCTGTTATCCAAGATTGTATTTACTTCAAATCTTTAGCAAAAGCATATTTCTAACATAAGGAGTTCAATGTAGATCCGAAAAGTGAATAGAGACTAATTAGATATATAAAAAAACTGTCATCATAAATCCATATTTTATATAATCAAATGTAAATCCTTGTTATTGTCCCACAATGGGGAAAATTCACACTCTGCATTTAACCCATCCCCTTGGGGAGCAGTGAGCTGCCACTGTACGGTGCCCGGGGAGCAGTCTGGGGAACCAACTGCAATGCTCTAACCACTAGGCCACCACTCCCCTAAATTTCATGAGATTTCCTAACCCTTTCCTCTAAATAACTCTTAGTCATCATCCTGCATGAAAGTAACAGACTTTAGGGAATCCAATATTTGTGCTGCTTTGTTTCTAATATTGTCTATTTTCTTCCTACTCTCCAGCCCGATGGAAGGAGGGAAGACTGCGTCTTTGTGGAAGAATTCCTGGAGAACAACTACACAGCCCTGGTGTCTGCTAAGTACAAAGGATGGTACCTCGGCTTCAACCGAAAGGGACGGCCCAAGAAAGGGTTCCGCACCACACAGAGGCAACAAGAAGTCCACTTCATGAAGCGCCATCCGAAGGGTCGAGTGGACCCGCTAGAGGAGTTCCGTTTCACCCCAGTAACTAAGCGGACACGAAGGGCTCGGCGGTTAAAACAAAACTCCAAGAGGAACTGATGGGACCGTTGGGACAGCACTAGATATCCTCACAAGGGGGGGAAAAACAAACTGAAAATCTCAAGCTTCTTAAAAGAATCACCTTAAAGACCCAACTTCTGTAAAAGAAAGAAAAGAAAAAACGAACAAAAGAGTCAAAGATGTTATATTTTTGTATTTCAGGATGATATTTCCTGACTCTTGGATTCTCCTGGGTTGATGTCATTGTGCTAAATTTTCTGTCATGTTATTTATACTGGATAAACTCAAGGACCTCTGAGAGAACTCGTTTCGCTGCTGTCCTCAGCCACGTTTGAACTGCAAGCTGAAGGCATACTTTCTTTTTGACAATGGGAGCTGAAGCAGGAGCTGACGCAATGTTATAAAAATCAGCCAACTAGAGATTTATTGGAATACCTGTCGGTTTTTGTTTGTGTTGCCCCTGACAACGCGGATCCAATACTTTCCACTGGAATTAGACACCATGGAGATGAAACGGAGAGAGGCGGCAGGTGACACCATGCTGCCGGGATAACTGTGTAGCTTTGAGTGCAATATTTTACAAGTCTCTTGTCCTTTACTTTCTTTCCGTGTGCCTTTCATCCCTACAAGTCGCTTGCGGCTCCTGGAATGCGCTGAGACCTCGCAGTCCCTGGTGAGATCTTCATGACATTTCCATGCAGCCTGCGATCCGGGCCGAAACGCAACGTGCTTTGACGAGTTCGACACCTGTTGTGATTTTTAGCCTTGTTTAAACACTGGAAGGAAACAGTCCAAACAGACAACAGCGTAATTCCACACTGTCTTCCAGCTTCAACACACTTGGGGATGGTTGTTAATCCCTTTTGTCTGTTTCTTTCAGCTCTTTGTCACATGTGTTAAAACTGCTTCAAATGTAGATGCCTTTTATTCCTAACCTGAGAGTTTGCCAGCCTTTTGGGGCTCATGATGAGTTCCTCTACCTCTTTTGTTTATCTGTACCTAGTCTGACTGTCTGTGTTCAGTTAATCTCAACTTTGACCCTAAAGCCAGCTCTTGTTTTTTTTTTCACTTGAAGATGCTTTCAGAAAGAAAAAAGCACATCGATCATCCACAGACAGGTATCTGTGTGTTATTCTCCAACACTTTTTCATACAACTTCATCAGATGATTGAAACTACTTTTGCTAATATTCAGATGACAGGATTCAGGAAATCCTTTTAACCGGATTTCATGTCTGAATCTTAAAAAGGGAAAACTTCACTCAATAACAATAAACTCCAGGTTTTTTTTTCCACCAGTAGTTTGTATCTACCAGTCTCATGGAGGGTCTTTTTGTATGACCTACTACTAACAACATGACACGTTTATGTTTTTTTTTTTAAACAAATCTAAGCAAAAAATAATTTTATGACTATTATTAAGATATTTATTGTCTCCCTTTGTAAATAAAATGTGAGTTTTATTTGGCCTCTTTTAATAAAATGAGGACTATATTTAAAAAAGTTTGTGTTTATTATAGAAACATTTTTTTGTGTCTGGGTTTTGAAAATTTGCCTGCCGAATATGACAGTCTTTGAAAGATGAATGCTTCAGGTAGTTGGTTCAACATAGCGTACATTCCCTTCTCCACATACTGCCAAGGTATGCATTTTTATATACAAACTCAGGAGTGTGAGGAATACTTTTAAGGTCATCGCTTTAAAAAGACCTATTGCAACATCTCTGAAGGATTTTTATATCACTATGAAAGCAAATCTGGTCCTTCTCCTGCAGCACTGATACAGTTATCTCTGCAAAAGCCATCATTGGATTATAAAGTAGTATTTTTGTGCATAGCTGTGATTAAAAGTAGTGAATGGCAGCAAAAAAAAGCAAAGTGATAAATATATTTTTCCCTGTTAAGATCTTGAAGCCAGTAGCAGCTAGAATATGACTTTGATCTACATGCTATGTCCTCTAACTCTATAAACTGACACTATAGTGGAGATTTTTCCATGTTTTTAAAGTGCTAAATGAAAGCAGAATAGCACATCTCATAATCCTGTGTGCAGGAATGATGTTTACAGTTACTGTCAGACTGAAAGATGGAGGCTTTGAAGGGGGAAAAATACTTGTGTTTAAATTCCTTGCGATCTTATCAGGGCCCCCCTCCTTCACTCCACTCTGGTAGTCACCTCCAGCAGATCCAGAGATTCCCCATTCTGTCATGGGATTTCAAATGTCTGACCTGCTTTCAAAGGTGGAAACAGAGTGCTCGACGTGTGACCCGGTGATGCACCATTAACGTAATGGATCCGCACTGAAGACTCTTTGTCTTCAGGGGTTTGCTGTAAGAGGGCTGGGGGATTTTGAAGAATGTTTCTTGTATTCTAAACTTCACTTGATGTCATTTGTTCATTTTCTAACCTTGCATGAGAAGAAATTCAAATAAAAAACTAGCAGGGGCATTTTCATACAGTTTTGTAACAAGTTGCCATTTTGGAAGGCACTCATGAGGTTCAGTTTGAATACAGACCCTGAAAACCAAGGCAACACTACAGGTGTTTTGATTGAGGGAAGGTTACATATCTATGTAAAAAACACTGATCTGCTTTAGAATATTTTGAACCAACTAATCTGTAAAATCTCCTTTTCACATGCTTGTGTACCTGATTAGATAAAACATGCTTTTTCATCCTCCTAAAGAACCTAGTTTGATGTTTTAATCCTAAATATATTGGCATCATTTGACAGTGTTGCTAAAGATGGGGCTTTAAAAGGACAAAAGGAATACAGAAAAGAAATTATGGTAACAAATAAATTATTGTGACATATTAAGTATGTTCTTTACTATTAAGTTCAAATCTAAAAATATATCTATATGCCTGTAAGACCTGTGGGAAATAACTGCCATTGCCCCTCTGGCTCTTATATAAATAAAAACCTATCCTATCACCATCTTAATTATAGATTTATATTTTTTATTCCATTATAATAGATTCCTGATGTCCTTTGTTTCAAATGTCTGAATTTTAAGTCTAATCAATCCAACATTATATTGTGTTTAAATGTGAGAATGCAGCTTTTCATCCCCCCACCCCCCCACACTGCATTCTTCAAACTTGGCCAAGCACAACCTCACTGCATCTGACATTTAAACGAGTGCTGATGGTTAAAAACATGACAGCCCATTTGCAATAAGGAGATGACATTTTTGCATAAGCCTCCTGCTAGGCTTTTCTCCGACTCAACCTTTGATCACTGAAGGCTGGACGGTCTTGGAAGTGGACCAATAACTTCCAAATGAAACATAGAATTCCCTTTTTGCAAAGCCGAGCCTCCCTCTGAAAGGAGGTAGAATCTTTAAAAGCAGTCCTGCCTTCCAAGTAGGCTTTATTCTCTTATTAGAAAGATCTCTGTCGGCTAAAACTTTGCACAATGGGTACAGTATGACCAAAGTTGTGTCAATATGTAGAGAAAAAAACTTTGTGGTTCTGAATAAGTTATACAAATTTTAGTGCAACAACAAAGTGGTTTCTTTGGCCTGGAGCTCAGCAACCACACACTTAACAATTAGCCCTGTCAACAGAAATATACCTTCTTTGAGACATAAATCATGCTTTGTCTCTGTGGATGTTACTGAAATCTCTTCTCCAAGTCTGTAAAAAACAAAAATATGAAGCCAAACAAAACAAAGTTCAAGCTACCCGACACCTCATGCTAACTAAATGTAGTTTCAGGTCACGTCATTTACTGTCCAAACACCCGTACTTTGCTACCACCCATCTAGCTTACACTGAAATGCCGACCACAGCCGACTGGTTGCCTTTTATGACGGAATTCAACCGAGGAACTACTCTGTGATGCTCAAAGTAGCTTTGAATGTTATGTTTTTCCAGGATTACAAATGCGCTTACTGTACATAGAGTTTCTGCAAAGTCAGACAGTGTTTCACTTTAACAACAAGCAAAGTAAAAGAGTGGAGAAGGAAAAACAAAACTTTGTTCCCTTGTATGTCTTAAATCATCATGAATGCTGAAAAAAGATATACTGGTATATATATATATATATATATATATATATATATATATATATATATATATATATATATATATATATATATATATATTATATACAGCATTATTACATATTTCTGGCATATTAGATGGCAGACAAATCATACATGTATCTTCTTCAACGTTATGTTACATTTCAATGAACTGTATTTTATTCTAAGGGGATTTTATAAGACAGCAATAGAGGCTCATACATATTTGTTAAACAATATGAAAAGTAAAATATGCTATATTTGTATTGTTCCCCTTAATCAGTACTATTTAGAATCAGCAGTACAATCCAGTGCAACTAGAGCTGCAAATATTGTTCATCTCTGGGAAGTTCAATTTTCAATATTTCTCAAAAACAAATTTGGAACCTGTTCTTTTGCCCTTGTTTCAACTTTTAAATAAGTAGGACAGCATGTGATATTTTAAGCATCAGAAGTATTTAGAAGTCAGAGTTTCACAGAGAGAGTTTTTTTTTTCTTCTATTTATTCTTCAGTAATATGAGCAGTTATTTTATTACTCTGCTGGAAATATTGCAGAAAGGAAAATAACATAAATCTACACAAAGAAAGACAAAAAGCTTGTCTCTTTCACAAACACCCACACGCCGGTCCTGGTCCCAGCATCAACAGATGCCAGGTGACACAGCTCATTAACTTCTCCTTTCTACAATTCTTTTGGCCCCTCATTGTCTTGAGATATGAGATGAGCCTTTGTTGAGAGTTTTGTCCCCTTTTCTCTCGGCCAGGCAGGGCCCATAATTAGTGCTTTGCGCAGGGCGTACTTTCTCACAGGTCTACGACACAATTAATCAGCACTTTCCCACCAATAGGCAGAGGCTGCTTGATTCTATCAAGGCCACATTTTTAGGTTGTGACGCCTTTTAGCCGGTAATGGTAAAACTGGCACAGCACACAACAGAGTTGCTTGTTTAAAATAAAATTATGAAACCATAAAATTGTTGATTAATTGAAGCATCAAGCTCACCTAAAGCGGCCATTGTCAGATATCTAAATGTTACTTAAGTAGAGACATAAGTCCAAATTTTTTAGCCTTGTTACATAAAACGAAAACAGTGAGATCCTGAAAAAAATTACATCAGCATGTTGCAACCAAACAGAGGGGCTCCACCTCATGCTCTTGCAATCTCCACACTTTTTTTTTTTTTACGTCATGCATCGTTCTTGTACTCAGAACAACTCCGGCTTTTATCAGCTTCTGTCTTAATTTTACATAAGGAGAAGCTGCAATAAGATTGTAATCGAGAGGTTTTTCATTTTCGAATAAGTCGTTTTCAAAAGGTTTCCCTTGAAAACAAAACACTGTTTCCCCCTTTCTTATTTACAATATTGCTTAAAACACCTAAAAAATGATCTTTCAATAAAACAATAAAGTTAAATAAAATAAAATAAAAATAGATATAATTTATAATCAGGTTTAGCTTTATTATTGTTTGATTTTTGATCTTCTTTCATTTCTTTGAAGCCTTTTACCAGCTTAAAGTATCATATTTTGGTTTAAAGAATCTATTAGCAGAATCAGATTGAATTGTGGCAAAATAATATAGCATACAGTCAATGGACAGGCAACTGTGACTGTAAGAAAAAAAAAAAAAACTGAGATTCTAATTTATTGAAGAGCATGGACAAAACTATGGAAAAATTATGAACAATAAAGAATAATTGGCATTATTGCATGTTGGCCATAGCTGAAGGTGGGAGATTAATTGACCATAACAGTACATAGAAAACCCAGAAGTTATATCTAATAAAGAAATAACAGAAAATTACTCTAAATGTATAAAGAACACCAGGAGAAGGCAAACAATGAAAGATTTGGGAAAACATTAAGGAAAAACAATCTTATGAAAGCAGCAACCAAAAAACTAAGCGACATACTGAAATACACACAAAGGAAAATCAAAAACAAGGGATCTCAGGATTGTGAGATGCATCAACAGTACTTGGTGCTTTCTAAACAATAAAATTAGGCACACAAAAATAAATGTCACTTTACAATTCCAAAATGTGTTTCCTTGAGATGTTCAAAGCTTATTAACTTCTTGATTTTTGTGATTGACTCAAGCTGGTAAATTTCTTGCCACCATTAACAGGAATGTTTTAATAACCAACGCTGTTATTAACTGAGTAGTCCAGATACTTGTTTAAGCCTGAATAAAGAGCAACTTACTGCACTTAACATAAGTAAAACTTTCTTGATCTAAATGGGTTATAAAAAACAACATCTCTATTATGTTATTTCAAGTGCAGTATGTATAATTATTTTATTTTTATGGACCAAATTACTAATTTCCTTACCAGATGATTTTACTTATCTACTTATATGAAGGGTAAGTAACCTTACGCTGAACAAACTTGCAGTTGCGAAGTTTAGATAAGTTTTGCGGTGCATAAATTCCAAGACAAATTTTTTTCCTAATTGCATAAAAGGATCAAGAAAAAAGAGCAAGCCGTTACTGTAATTAACATGAATAGAAAATGGATAGATCATCAAATATCAAAATCAACAGAAAAGTGAGAGATTAATTAAAAAGAATCTAATATAATCCTTGGAATCAACACAGTTCAAGAATGACTACAATCGAGCTATTGGCATGGAAAACCAAATTCCCTTCAGAGGAAATATTTTTGGTTAGAAGAGACAAAGATTGATTTATTTGGTTACAGTGGCAATGAATTTGTGGAATAAATTTAAGGTTTACAAACTTAAAAAAATCTATTCTAAGCATGGTAAAGGGAGCATCATGCTCAGGGACTGATCCATTGCCAGTGGACATTGGGTTTTGTACAAAGGGGTAGTAGTGGATATAGTATTTCCATAATACATCAAAATCAAACCAAAATGCCCTAAGATGTTTACATTTCTTAGAAACCCCCCAAAATAAAACCAAGACCTGATTAACATTTGATGAAAAGCTTTAAATAAACATTTTAAAAGGACCATCAAAATGTAACAACTGCTCATCCAGTCATGTATTTTAGGAAGTCTTTGAAGAGTTTCTGTCAATACACAAGTTTAAGGTCCAGTACAGTTTACCAATGAGGAACAGTCCAACCATTGAACCATTTCCGTATGGAGTGTCTGTTATGTCATAAGGGCCACAGCTGGGAATAAATTGACCTATAAAGAGAATTTTCACATTGCCAAATTTTACAGCACAAGTTTTCTCCTCAGTCTGCAGGCTATGAACTCAGACTTTGATAAATGTGGCCTGCAATTAAGCCAAACTGATCTGCTTTGATCACAGTAATGACCTACAAGATAATCAAACAATGAGTTTATAAATAGCCTCTGCGAGTACAATAATCAGTCTCTGCAAACAAATGGAACGAATAGTCCCAGCTTGCTAGATGCCAGACCTCACATTGCATGAATTATTGGATTATTAATTGTTGTGGTCTCCAGATGTCTTTGGGTTTCTTCTTTTTTTAAAGATATATCAAAATTTATGGTATTTGTTGTAATGACAGCAGGCCTTCTGATGACTTTATCCAGAATTTTATCTGCCAAATGACTGGAAAGTAAATTAGAGTCTATGTTTTTCATTGAAATTAAATTCCTTCCAAAACAAATTTTGTCTTCTGGATTTCACCCATCACCCATAGGGAGAAGCGAAAGAGCATTCTTTGATATAAGGGTCCTTACTCAGGAACCTAGAGTGGTTTCTGTCGGATTTAAACTAAATACTTGAAGCCTTCTCAGAACCCATGCACTGCTCCTCTAAGAAGGTCGTTTGATTTTATAATATGGCTCGTACTTTACTGAAAATACTTTTTTAATTTCTACACTATGCATCGATCCATTTTCCTTCACGCTTATCACAAGCGGGGTCACGAGGGGTTCTGGTGCCTATCTCCAGCTGTCTAAGGGCAAGAGGCAGGGTACACCCTGGACAGGTTGACAGTCCATCGCAGATTTCAACACTAAACATAGGCAAATTTCCTCTTTGTGCAGTTTGAACTTGAAGACAGAATAATTAGGTAAATCATTAATAGTGGATAAACAAAGGAGAAGGAAGAAAGAAGAGCAGGGAACAAAAGAAGATAGCAAAAGGAAAACAGTTGGGACCTTTCACCTGGGGTCGAAAAACACGTCCTCTGCTGCTAATCTGACATATGTTTTCATGAGCCAAGACAAGCAACCCTGCCATGGTGGCCGCTCTCCAAAACTAATGATGTCAAGTGATTCCCTCAAACAAAATCCCATTTAAAACAGAATGAAAGAGGCAGAGAGGGTGGGAGGTGAGGGGGGCTCTGGGGGTCCAGCGAAGGGGATTGAGCTGAGAAGAAGGAACAGCTTCACTCTAGAAAGAAGACTGAGATGACCCCCGCTGACTGTCGATCTAAAGGACCCCACCAGCTACTGTCTATGCCAAATCTTGCCCCTCGCCACCATAATATCACTGGACAGAGAGAAAAGGGCTCACTTTGTATTTACGCTATCTTTATTGCTCTAATATTGCTTTTAATTGCTGTCCTGGATTCCCTGCTGGGGTATAGGATGAGCCTGAGACAATTACTCAAAGTAATGGAGCATAATGATGTCTCTGAACGGCCCCTGAAGCCCAGGTCAGGGGTTAGACAATGTGAACATTCAGCTACTTAGCTTCCTTTGCAACTTTGTGACAAAATTTGTTTGCCCAACACCAATTAAGATGCCTCTCTGTGCACTCTGGTTAATGGGTTTGACGGGGGGTGGGGGGTCCAATGAGTTGACATGTCCTTGAGCACGAACAAGCTGGCCTGTGTCCTCGCTTCCATAATTGGTGTCCCTTGCAACGTGCCGCTTCCCAGGGCTGTCCTTTGTGTCCCAATGGCAGTCCTAAATGAGGGGAGTCAGGGCTTTAATGGAACTCCTGTTAGTTTTAAACAAACACAGGGCGACCCCCTACTGTTCAGCATGTTGCATAGAACAGCTGGGAGTCTACAGGGCTCTCACTTGGGAGCCTACATCCCTGTTAGGGCCCAAGGGCCCATTGCCCACTAACAATTATGCCTGTGATTATGCCCTCCCTGAAGCACATCAAAAATTAAATGTTTACTTTGCTACCAGCGATGTTGTTGTTTCACTTTTTGGAGTGAGGAAGAGTCATGGCACCAGACAGGCAAGGGTGTGCAATAGCAAAATAGACAGGTTTGTTATTGACTGCTAGAATCATGCAAATATTTAATATCTTATAAGGAAGAGGGACATTTGAAACCATAAGTGTGAGGGGAAAACCAAGGTTTTCTTCTTTACTTTCAATTCCAACAGATTATTATTTATTTGCTTGTACAGAAAAAACTTTCCCTCTTAAACCTTGCTAATTGCTATTTATTGCAATACAAAACAATAAAATAAATCAATATAGGATAATCATTAGGTCGATATCAATCACAATAGTTTTTAACACCGATGTGGATTGGACAGATTTCTAAATCATTTCAATGAGTACCCTAAACTAAATAAACAACCAGTGGAAGAAAATGGATGCCAATGGAAATAATTTCATTTAGCACTAAATATACCATCACATGATTTCATTTAGAATTTTTTCATGCATTAAACTAAATATTCAAATAAAGCATTGATACATTAAATGTGCAGTAAATTAATTAAATGTTCCAGTAGATAATTAACTATACCTTTAGAATTATTATACTGAATAAATAATGTCCTTTTTCTAAATGAAATCAATTTAAGAAATGTTGTTATATTATATTAGATTTATTTATTTCATGGCCCCCATGCCAAAATGTCACCAAAAACTTATTTTAAACTCTCAACTTGCCCAGTCAAACCCAGAAGGTGGGATCATGGAGGCTCTGGCAAGTCAAGACAGCATCTTCCAAGTGTGCTATGACTCTGAGGTAAATGCTTTTGTAGCCATAGAAAATGAAAAAAATAAATAAATAAATAAATAAAATAAAAAATACTCCAAGTAGACAGGCAAAAAGTCTAAAGTAATTGATTCCATCATATAAAAAATATATATAGTAGTTCTACACTATTAACTATGGATTCAATCAGACACTAAATAACTTGCATTTGGCTCTTGATTAGCAACAACTATACAGAAGTGTACAAATAAAAACAATATAGAAAGATACTAGTCTAATTTTTCAGTCCTTGGAAAAGTTTTTACAAAAACATTTGTGTTTAGTGGAGAACATCTAAATTATGGCTCATTCCAAAAGAAACGCAAATGTGCATTCATCCAGAGGCAGCATTTTAATATTAGTCTTGGGAGAGTAAAAACACTACAGGCTGAAAAATGTTGTATTCTTAAGTATAATTGTTGGACTGGCCTAAATAGTTGATTTATTGAAGAATTTAAAAATAATAGCAGGAATTATGCAAAGGTTTCAAGGAAAATTTTAAGTAACAACTAAGTCCATCCACAAATATACATCCTTATCACCAATGATAAAAATCTAATTCCTTTGAATTCTAAATTCTTCTTTTATCGTTCTAATTGTTTGATTATAAAAAAAAAAAAAAAAAAAAAAAAAAACTAAAAATATGTAATATGCTAATTGGAACTACAAAACCAGTATATAAGCTCCTTGTTTTTTTGGGAAAGGAACATTGCAACCTTTCATCTAAATTTCATTGAGAAACCAAAGAGGATTTGTCAATGAGGCTCTTGAGTGCAGTGTTGATGTTGTGTGGCTAATGTGTTTGCCCTGGCTGTGATAGAGGGGATTACTTCCATTGTTGTGGTCTGTTGGGACCGCAGACTACTGGACTTTGAAAGCATACTTGCTAACTTACTCAGAGGCAAATCAAAGCCTGTGAAAAAATGGTTCCCTCAGCACCTAGTTGACTGGTTGACCTCTGTGTCAGAAAAGGTACAAATGCAAACACTTCAACAAACACAAAGTCCTGCATCTCCTGTTTCATGAAACTCTGGATGGCCTTCCATTGATCCCAAAGGAACTTAACCATCCTACCTGTCTAACACCATCACTAAGCCCAACTTCTAAGTCTTTACCTTAGACTCTATTGGATCACAATACTGGACACAGTGAACAGATTTAAATATGACAAGTGAAAAGATATAGACACTCCAGAGTTAGTGCCTCTTAAAACAAAGCTAATATTTGTTGAATGACTCAGGGTCAAGGTGGCAACTGACACACACCAAATCAATCTCAGAGTAATTGATTTTATGTTGACTGGTTGGCCAACAATTAATATACTTGCTTTGAATATGCTGAAGATCATTAAAAAGCACTGACCATGTTTGCTGTTAATCTTATTGTACTTGTATTAATTAAACCAGAATCAAAACAGGTTGATTAATAGGTTGATGAAAAGGACAAATGTTTTGCATAAACAACATAAATATCAACTTAAACAGTGTGTCAAAATATACTCATAGGCCACTTTATGAGTTGAAACTGTTCAATTGTTTGTAATATATATATACATATATATATATATATATTCCTAGAACTGCAATTTCCTGGACCGAGACGTCTGATGTATTTCCAGGGATCTGCTGTAACCACTTCTCAAGTTTGGGGGTCACTTCCCCCAGTTCCTCAATGACCACAGGTATCACTGATGCCTTGACCTTCCAGGTTTTCTCCAGCTCTTCTCTGAGCCCCTGGTATTTCTCTAGATTCTCACGTTGCTTTTTCCTTATGTTGCAGTCACTTGGTATTGCTATATCAACCACAATGGCTTACCTCTGCTTTTGTCTACAATCATAATGTCTTGGCTTGCCATCAACATTCGGTCCGTCTGTATCTGGAAGTCCCACAGGATCTTGGCTCGGTCATTCTCTACCATCTTTGGAGGTGTTTCCCCACTGTGACCTTGGGGTTTCCAGCCCATACTCTGCACAGATGTTTCTGTAAACTATTCCAGCCACTTGGTTATGGCGCTCCATGCAAGCTTTCCCTGCTAGCATCTTACACCCTGCAGTTAGAGCTGGATTGTCTATAGGGCCTCTCTGCATAGTCTGCATCTGGGGTCTTGTCTGGTGTAGTAGATCTGGGCCTCAATTGCTCTGGTGCTGCTGTTCCATGTTAAGTTCTAGTTCTGGATATGCAGAGTAGATTTACGTAAGCCAGAAGGCCTAAGAGGTCGGGGCAGTTGATACATTCACAAAGTTTTTGCTATGTATTCTGGAGCAAAACCATTCAGTTTATTGACTAACTGAAGTATTTAAGACAATGAGCCAGTGTAACAATTTCAGTTACACTGAGGTAAAGTGCTCTTCCTTCCTTGTTTTAGCGAGGATGTGGGCAGTAATATTCTGAAACAGCTGCAGCTTTCCAATCAACTTTTTAGGTAGACTTGTGAAGAAACTATTGCTTTAATCAATCATATTAAAGATTAATGCATACAACTGTTATTTTAGGTCCTGCTGAAACATTATTCATTTAATCCAAAAGATGTTCTTTAGATGATAGAAAGGTGACTTTGTTACTGTCCTTATCTGTCTTTAGAGGTTTCAGGTCTGAGTCAATTACTACACCCAGATTTCAAGCCGTATTTGTGGTTTCTAGCAATCTAGTTGTTCATTTACTGTCTGAAAAGCTGTACTAAAAGACATTTCATTTTGTATACACCCTGTGTAAACAAGATCACAATACAAGTTTTCTAAGTCTGACTTACCAGTAAGTTTAACTCTAATTGAAGCTGTGTTCTAACTGTTAGTCTAAAGACTGTTAACTGAGTTTTGTCTTGATTCAGCTAAAGAAAATTTTGGCACAGCCATGTATTGATTTCTTCTATGCATTTACCCAGTGATTGATGTGTTTATAGCCACCTTATAACATCATAAGGCAGTGATACCCAACCGAGAGGTACTCCTACCTCTAGTGGTGTGCGAGTGCATTGCAAGGGGTACATGAAAATATTTTATTTATTAGGTAGTAAAAAAAAAATATGGATGGGATCTGTTTTGCTTTCTCAGGACCCAATTGAAAGAAAAAAGTCCCTGTCCTTCAAGTAGGATTTAAACCACTGACCCAACTTTCTTGGTTCTCTAAAAAAATTTAGTATTAAAGGTGTCAAATGCAACACTAAAGTCTAATAATATCAGCTGGATGTCACAGAGCTAATGTCAATCATCTTTATATGACTTAGTGGCTGATGTTAACACATGCGTTACAACTGTAAATAATGTTTACATCAGTCAGTGTGTAATCATTGTCAAACATGCTGATGAAGGTTCTCAGTCATCCAGGTCATAGTCATTCCGTAGAAATTCAAAAAATATCCACTGGACTTGGTTTTCAAGATTAGAAGACGTTTCGCCTATATATATATCTTACATTGTCAAACATGTTCTCACAATTTATGAGTTAATCTATGGTACACTTCACTCTAATGGTCACCAGGGGAAGAAATGTGATACTTTAAAGACATTTAGATATTATTCAGAGTTTGAATAAAGATGGATAATAGGATTTTTTATGTATTCATGCGAAAAGTCATCATGTAGAGTTATGGTTTACGCATGCAAGCATCTGTCACACAGCAATTTTTAATGCTTATGATGAAGTTGATCTATGATGAGTTTATATGAGAATGAAATTAAATGTCTGAAAGGAACCATACTGCATTGCAGTTTCAATCCCCTACCTCACCATCTGTGTTTCCCGTGTCTCCAAAATCAACATAAACATTGGTCATTTTGTGTGAGGGAATACACATTTTCCCGCATTTTTCATTATAGATCTTAACTTTTACATGGAAACTGACCTCCACTGGTTTCAGACCATGTTTTGTGTGTGCAGAATCTTTAGAAACGAGAACCCAGCTCTTAATCGTATATATAGTGAAATTGTAGATTTCCATTATGGATGTCTATAGCAATTGTGTGATATTATTTTAAATATGGAGCAATTGATTTAGGATAAAATGCAATTGACAATTTTTCTGCTATTTCTAATCTTCTCCCAGGCAGGAATACATTTCACGAGTGCTCCAGACTTGACAATGGAGTCCTGCACAATTAATCAGCTGTTATCAAAGCCTGGTTTGTCACTAAATGAATACAACTGTTGTTGCTTAGAAGTAATTGTCAATTTTATTAGATTACTTCATAATATATTATGGAGCTCTGCAATTATAAAATATTTTTTTTTTAGTCACCAGTGACAGACTGACTGGTCACTACACCTGCAGCTGGCATGTCCGTATATAGACAACACTGGTTTAATTTGTTGTGTGTCATCTAAATAAAGAACAGTCAGTGAGCTCTATGTGAGATCAAACTACTATTTAAATAACATCTAGAACAGAAAATTGATAGCGAGCTCAGAAACAGGTTCAGCAACAGTGAGACATGCATTCTGATAATTTCAGCGCTGCCAAGGCTTTGTTGTTACACAAAATGTGGATCTGATGAGTTTGGTTCGGCCTGAATTAGAGTTTTGCTGTTAACAATTTAATGTTTATGTGTTGTATGAGAGACATGAAGAGCGTGATGAAGGAATGACAGACGTGGTCTGGAGATGTAGAGTACACGTATTCGTGTGTATTAAAAGGAGATTTATCAGATTGTTGTGTTGTGTTGGCTGATGGTGAACTTATGCATCTTGCCTCCGTCAGTACTTTTCAAGACTTTGTCTTGTTTTTGCTAGACAGATTTTTATACTTATTAATTTTATTTTTTTTAAAGTTTAGTTTTACCTTTGTAACAGTGTCATGATCTTGGCACTGATGCCTGGTCTGATTACTCATTTCACACACCTGCTTAGCTCCGCCCAGTTGTCATTACCTGCTCATCTGATCCACCTGCATTAGTCTTTATTTAACCAGCCTTGGGACCGGTCATCATTACCAGATTATTTTCGAGCCGTTCGAGAGAATTATACCAGCGTTTCTGTATTCTGATTACCAGATCCTGACCTGTTCTGCCTCGCAATCTCTAAACCTGCCTGTCCCTGTCTGATCTGCCTGACCTGCCAGATCTCTGTCTGTCTGTGTACCATACCAAATGTCAGCTGAATCCGTACTTGATTGTACCTCGGCTCTTCACCGGATCTCTGACCTCCTGGCTCTGACAACTGAGCATGTCACCAACATTGGTTTTGGCTTCACCCTCTGGATTATCCTTCCTACATTCGTCTGCGTAGTTCTGATCTCCTGTCTGTCCTCTGATCAAGATACATCAGCATCTGGAACCCTCTGTATGGCAGCCGCCATGCCCCGTTCGCAGCCGGCCGACTGGAACCATTCTCACCCTCAGGATGGAACAATGACACCAGGTTAGCCACTGACACGTACATTATCATCCACTTCCAGACAGACGTGGTCACTAACCTGCTGTCTCCTCCGAAAGGGGTTCTTGCCTTAGATGCCGCTCACTTCGGCTCAGTTTTCAATAAATGTTTTGAGAAATCTGTTTATCCACTTTCAATACTTGATCCTTCTGAGCTTTACAAACAGTGCAACCAAATGGTGACAGGTCATTTACAGCTCTTGTCATATATTCTCCACAGCTTGGCTTTTTACTGGTCCTTTATTGTTGCTGCTGCTCTCCCAGTAAGCAGTACCTTAATCTCCAAATTGAAAGTGTCTCTGCTTTTTCTTCAATGCCATTTCTGTGAATGGACACCTTCTGTCAAGCACTGGATGTTGTAAATTTATATGGAATTATCAGGGGGGTAATTATGCAAACTTGGATTTCTCATGAACATGTGCTCATTTATGCACAGGGTGAATGCATAGTTTACGAGGATCATTTATGAAGCTATCTGAAGTTAAAAATGTTTGTTGAATCTGATATGGAGCACTCATAGGAGCCAATGGCAAGAGAAAATGTAAAATAAAGTTATGGAAAGAATTGAAAAAAATGTAGCATGATGCCCAATATTCTTGTTTCTGATACTTTGTTGCATATATTGCATAACTGATCGAAGCAGTTCCTTAGGAAAATAGTGGGTGGTCTAAACGAACATGTGGAAGACTTATCAAGTATGGCTAGTGTAGATCGTGTACATCGTAGACCAGAGATCTTTAATCCTGGCCCTCATGTCCAGCAAGGTTTAGGTGTTCTCCTACCAACACACAGTTGACTTAAATAGATGGGTTATTAACAGGCTGACTGGAAGAAATGCTAAATAATTTCATCCAGGTGCAATTAAGCAGATACACATCTGAAAAAAAAAGTTGGACTAAAGACTAAAAAATATTCAGAGCTGCTCAATAGAATAGTTAGAGGGATGACGTTTTTCAGGAAAACAGATAAAAATGAAAATACTGAATAAAAATCAATAAGTTAAAAAAATTGGTTATCTTTGTTACTTTTCTAAGTTCACAATTCAATCAAAAGTGTATTACTATTTTACCAAAAGAATTCAACAGGTAACACTGTCTCACCCATAAACAACCCATTATCTTTTTTATACATTTAATTTGCAGCACTAAATTCTTCTGAATTCTTTAGCAATAATACAACAAAGCCTCCACACCCACTCACACTCATATGTGACCTCTGTGACACCCCTGCCTGTGTGTTTACTGTAAACTGAACCTGTCCTAAGTGTACCCCACAAAGGACCCTGCTGCCTTTGTTTTTGAGCACACTCTCGGGAGACTCTGTCAGGACAAACCAAGATATGAGGGGCTAGGGTTACCTCCTAATGAAACGTATCAACACCAGCGATCGCAGCAACACACTCTGCCAACAGCACTTTGCCACGGCTGGACGAAGTCTGAGAAAGACTTGTATTGAGAGAGAGTCTGCTGCTTTCATCAGCACTAAATGGTTCAAGAGAAAACTGTATTGTCATGCTGAATTGTGTAAATAGGCAAGGTATTAAACATTCTAAGAAGTACGACAGGTTTCAGAGTGAAAGGCGGTTAAAATCACTTTACAGGGAAGTCTTCTAATAAGTGCGATCCTTTTTTTAGTTTGCAATTTAAAACACTTCTAACAATATTTCTATTTAATTCAGAAGTGTTTGCGGCAAAAACAGGGATTTAAAATGTATACATAGGTGAAGGCCAGTACTAACAATATGAAGGTATATCAGAGTTTTATTTATACTGGTGTTTCACCCCAGATAGAGATAACTTGATTGCACTCCTTCATTCACCTCCCACATCAATAATTTAAACCGTTCTGCCTATTTTCACCTATGAAACATTCATCATCTAAGTCCCTCTCATTTGTCGCTCTCTGCTTCTGTTCTGGTCCATAGCCTTGTTTACGCCCGGCACCTCTCTTTGTTTTTGGTCTTCATAAGGAATCTCTTCACAAACTCTACTTGGTCCAGAATTAGCGGCTCATTCAATTATCAAAATCCGCTCTTTTCACCACATCATCTCAGCCCTAAAGGAGCTTAATTGGTTCTCTGTCAGCTTCAGAATCCAGTTCAAGATCCTTCTGTTTGCTTTCTAGGTCATCCATAATCTTGTCCCCCCATACCTCTCAGATCTCCTTCAGACTGCTATCCCCTCCCATACCCTTAGATTTTCCTCGTCCATCCTCCTTATTGAGCCTCCTGCCCACCTCATCACAATGGGGAGCAGCTTTCTCCCGCTCTGCTCCCAGACTCTGGACTTCACTTCCTCCTGATATTGTCACTCTACCTCTGTTTAAATTAGGGCCCAAAAAAGTCATCTGTACAAGACTGCATTCCTCGACCGTCTGCCTCCACTTTTTTTAATATAGTGTATATCATGCGATTGTGGGCATTTTTTAGTCTTGATTGATCTCACTGTGATCTTGGAATGAAATCTAGACTACTCTACATTAAAATTGTTCATTTGAAGTCTGCCAAAGAAATTCAGGATGTGTGTGTGATACCCTCAGCATCTAAAAGAAAGGTTTACTTTTTTATATTTGCAAAATCCCAGGTAATTTTGTCCTCTTCCTTAAGATTTTGACAAAGTTATAAATACTTGTTTTTCTCATTTGTTACTGGGTTTTTGCTGAAAAAAAATAGAGTGTCTAACTTCCATTTATGGATGCCCCACTTTTACAAGAAATCCAGAAATCTAACACACACGTCGCCTCGATCAACTTCTCATCTTTTTCAGTCTTCTCCGCAGCGTGCTGGTCATGTATTCTCCTCGTAATAGATCACCTCGCAGTTAGTTTGTAAGAAGGGCCACCTATGGCTACCTGGAGATCGAGCTCGAGCCCATCGTCCTCAACCACACTGATGGGATGGCAGCTTGTGGCTATCCACTGAGCAAGGAGCAGCCCACTGCTCCCCAAGGGGATGGGTTAAATGCAGAGGTAAATTTCTCCAATGTGAGATAAATACATTTCAATTATTTAGTGACGACCTAGTGGTTAGGGCATAGAGCTTCGAAACCTGAGGTTCTGAGTTCAAGCCCCACTCTCACAGGTTGCCACTCTGGGTCTCTGCTCCCTGGGCGCTGCACAATGGCAGCCCACTGCTCCCCAAAGGGATGGGTTAAATGCAGAGATTTGATTTTATTGCCCTGTACTTGTGACAGTATAATGACAATAAAAGCTGGGGGGAAAAAGGATATTGGTTAGCTTGGCTGATAGAGCTGTGCTTCTAGCTGCAAACATGTCAGCACGTCACGTTTGATGTGGTAATTTCACAGTATGACTATACAGGTTAGAAGACTAATTCTAGATGTAAAAAAGTAAGAAAAAATTAAGATATTAGAGCAGGACTTTTCATTGGTTAACTTTAAATCTAAAAGATTTTGGCCTCTTTCGATAAAAAAAACACAAAAAAGTTTCTGTTCATTAATTGTGTAGTATGCTATATGTGTACTGCTCTGGCCAGGATGAGGGTCCTGCTCTTTAAGAAATCAGTTTACAACTTTCAGATACAGTATTTAAATGCCTATAACTCTTTAAAAACATGTTTTTTTTAGTTTCTACAAATGCAAAAAAGATGTCTTTTTCACTGGGATATCATATTCATGATTAAAAGCAATGAATTATAAATCCTAATAAAAAGGATATGAACTAGAATATCACTATAATATGGACTAATGTGACATAGATATTGTCTATTCTTCACATAAGCCCTTCTTACCTCTCCAATGGTTGTCTCAATATGTCACTTTAAGAGCTTTCTGGAGGCTGTTTTGATATGATTGATTAAACAAAATATTCTTTCACAATTAGCACTTGATGCTTGAAATGTAGCACAAAGATCCACTAGCTACAAGATCTGCTTTATCTCCTCACATTATGTGGTGCACCCACCATATATGCGAATGTGTTGATTGATATTGTTTAAATTTTTGCTTCATTGTGTACTTTAATCTAGCAAAAAAAAAAAAAAAAAAAAATCTGATTTGATATTGATATTTGAAACTAGCTTTGAAGGGTAGCTAGATCATCAACAGAAAATCTAAATTTTGTTTATTCAATAAAGACGACTTCCAGCATCCAACAGGCTCAGATGCTATAAGAGATTAATGTATTCCCTGTTAAATTTTGTAATACTATTATATTAAATGTGGCATGGCAACCGATTGTGATTAATTATAACTCTTAACTAATCCTGTCTAAAACTGAAGTAGCAATCTAGTTAAAACATTTTCTAATTACAGGACTTGTCTGTTTCTCTCCACATAATCAAACAAAAATGTACAATAGCTTTGTTTTTAAAAAGAAATTACTTAATATTACTTGATCCAGAAATCTTCTTGTTATTATTCAGAAATGATTTCTAACAGTATCCATCCATCTATTTTCTGTCATGCTTATCTTAGCTGGGGTCACGAGAGGTGCTGGTGCCCATCTCCAGCTGTCAATGGGCGAGAGGCGGGGTACCACCTTGAACAGGTCACCAGTTCGTCGCAGGGCAACACAGAGACAAACAACCATTCATGCACACATTCACACATAAGGAGAATTAAGAGGAGCCAATTAACCTAATAGTCATGTTTTTGGACTGTGGGAGGAAGCCGGAGTACCTGGAGAGAACCCAAGCATGCTAAGGGAGAACATGCAAACTCCATGAACATCCAGAATGGGAAGCTGGAAATCGAACCTTCTTGCTGCAAGCAGTACTGCTACCAACTGCTCTACTGTGCATGGTGCCTTCTTGTGGTATCGTAATTATGGTACAGTAAATAACAAAAGCCGACATAAAAATTGCGTATGAACTACGACTCATGTCGTTATTGCCACTGGAAAGCAGTGATGAGATGAGGTTGCTGAGATGAGGTAAACTTTGACCTTTCAACATGGCGGAGAGCAGAGAAACTATCCTATATAGTGAATGCTGCGTGTCCGTACCCGATCCATCTGAGATGCACGATCCGTACCACCATTTGGACATGCGCAACCAGATATACACCCAGGTCACCTTCGATTTTCTTTTTAAAAAAAAAGACCTCCTCAAAAATAGTACGCTTAGTAACCTATAGTTTACTCTAAAAGAAAAAATCTCCATTTAAGCTTGTGTCACTTTTATTGTTTGATTTGATCTGATACTCGCAGGCAGTCCGTTCATGCATTTGATTTACACTCTTCTTCCTTTAGCAGATTAATTAGGAAATCTATTACTGTTTTGCCAAAGTTTCAGGTCAGGACAATCATTGCATCCAACATGTTTCTCTTTATCATGACAAAAGCAATGCTCTGCTAATTTCCACTTTAAAAGTGGAAAGGAGCATTGTTACCAACATAAATCCTGTATTTTTAGTTTACTGCTTATCACAAACTGAGTTTGAAAAGCTATAATGCACTTTACTGAGTGATTAGAGGTTTCTCTTGAATGGTAATTGTGGATTTGATGCCATGAAATAGATGCTACCAGGAACTTTTTTTAGAATAACTTTAGTATGGACATTTTTTTGTGCTTATCACTAATTTGAAGAGCATTTGCTAAGGGCATGGTGTCAAAATAACAAAACCTCTTGTGCATGATCGTCTTTTTATCGAGCATAGAAAGAAAAACATCTTGTTCCTTTGGGCTGCATATGTGTAGAGCTAGATTGCAAGATAAAGGAGGGAATTTCACTGTTTGTTGTTGCAGCAGCTGAGCCATCTGGAAATTTCTCTACCTATTTCGACGCCCAGCAAGTCTTTGTGCGGTCTCAACAATACTCTGCAATATTAGGCTTCTGTTGGGAAATTCCCAAACAATGCTAAAATCACATAAGCTTTTCTATTGGAAAAACTGTTATTTTAGTTTTTTTTTTAGCTGGAATAAGACAAAATCAGAGGTGGAAAAATTAGAAGAATGTCTATTTTCTTACATACCTTTGGGAGCTTTGTTAAAAACACATCAGTATTAATGTTTTAAGTGCCCAACAATCGCAGAATTGATTGGTTAAAGAAAATATTTCATCAGTGACAAAGACAAGAGGGTAAGATGATTACTATTGATTTTGCTTTTACATTGCAAAATGTTATTCATCCAAATACGGGGCTTGATAAGCTGCTTTAGAAAAGCATTCATATTTATTCTACTTTTATATTTTCTCATGTTAAACCAAACATACGTGGGATTTCATATAATGGTAATCTTTACTTGTCATTGCATATTAAAATTCCAGCAAAAGTTGTCTTTGGCATTAATCCCATTACCCTTGGGGAGCAGTGAGAAACCTACACCTGCTCAGGGATCAATCTGAGGCTAAGGGTCTTGCTCAGGGCCCCAGAATTGAAGTCTGTGGGTTTTGAACCAGTTTTATAAAGCCTTGTCAAAAAAAACTCAGCCTCTAACCAAAAGGCTACATCTCCTTCCATATAGTAGGCCAAAAGAAAATAGTATTTAACTGTTGAGTAGAAGTAAAGTAAAACATGTTTTCCAAAATTTATTTTAATAAAATCAGGAATGGTGCATTCATTTTTATTCATCTGTCATGTTTACATATATTTCCTCTGCAAAGTTTTGTTTAATTTTTTTTAAATAACCTTTTGTAATGCTTTTTTCTTGCCAGTCTTCCATATACATTAGGTTTGTAAAAAAAAAAAAAAAGATAAAAGATAAATTGAGTTTTGTTTTGCTTAAACTGTACAAGACATACAGTAACGCTCTCTATTCCAATCCTGGCTGTACATTGAATGCCTTTTCATGTAATATATGTCACTGTACCATAGACAATCAATTTGATTGGCTGAAAGGTGAATATTGATTTAGAATCTTAACCTGCCTTGATATACATACATTTCTCTCTCACAGCAGACAGGTACTGTCTGCTGTGTTCCTTAGTCTTCATATTGCCATTTTTTATTAATGTTCTCCGGGATCTCATCAGTAAAGATAGATGTTTTTAGTGTGGGGTGAATGAAAATGTTGGAGATTTTCTCTTGTTATAAATTATAATCCTTTTCTTTGTTTTCCTCTCGCTTTACAATCATGCACTACTGTGTATTTATCTATCACATAACCTTTTCTTGTGAGAAAATGTTTTCAAAAGGCGAAAATGTGTACATTAGGCCCTACTCAGCTGTTTCAGTCAAAGAGGTATAGTGCTAAGTTTTCAAAGATAATAATAATAATATCCAGCCTATTGCTTATTGAGATGAGTGAGATACTTTATCTCACTCATCTTAAATGATGTGGATCGGGTCAGTTTGGATCAAGCCAATGATGATACACTTGTACTCCATCATCATTGAGTCCATCATCAAATTCTCCTTCACCATCTGGTAAGCTGCTGCCAATACCAGGCTCCAGGTATCTGTCAGTCTCAGAACAAGACAGACAGATTTCTCAAAACATTTATTAGAAATGGAACTGAAGTGAACAGCGTTGACCTATAAGTCAGAAAACCTATAGAAGGAGAAAGCAGGTTAGTGACCACGTCTATCTGGCAGAGGCTGATAATAAACTTGTGAGTCACTAACCTGAGAGTTCATTCCGAGCCCAGAGGATGAGGTTGGTTCCAGCCGTTTGGCTACCAATGAGGCGTGGCGGGAGCCTCCCAGAGAGTAATTTCTCCATTGTGAGATCAATTAAGTTCTATCTATTTAAATTTTAGATCAGAATGGTCACAGGCAGGCTCAGAGGTCCGGAGGCAGGATCAGGCTATCAGAAAACGCAGGTATGCTAGAGAACTCTCGCCATATGTTGAATAATCTGGCCCTGATGACTGGTCTGAAGGCTGGTTAAATTGAGGCTGAATAAGATGTGGATAAGATAAGCAGTATTGAGAATTAGGCATAGATAGGCAGGTGATTAAAATGATTAATCTGACCAGACATCAACAGCAAGATCATGACAGGTATCATTTGCTCTGTAGAGGGGGTGATTAGGCGTAATTCTTAATATCTTTGTTATCTGTACACCTCCAGGACTTGTAGGCAAGCAGGAGTGATTGCCGCTAACCCCTGTCAACTTGACAAAAACTATTTCAGTTTCTACCCTCATGCAGGAGGCTGCAGTCCATCAGTTCCAAAATCTCTCCGCTTCTTTTATCTTCTTTTATTTAATCTTTTAGGCTACATTCACACTGCACACAAATCCGATTTTTTGGCTCATATGCGACCGGTATTTGAACTTTTCATGGCTGTCTGAACAACACAGATCCATTGCTTTCCAATGCAACCCAGGGCACTTGGCTATGTGGTCCTGAATCCGATCCAAATCTGATCTTTTCAAATACGACCTGTGTCTGAATGGCCAGGTCGCATTCATCCGACCTGAACCCATTAATACCCGACAAAGTTCAATATTCTGGTTCTTGCTATGAAGAAGCAGCAAGAAAAACAACAACCATGGCGGAGGATGATGCGGAGAGCATTATTTATGTTTAACCATCTTGAAAAGATTGAGTTTTTATGGTTGGAAAAGATCGCTAGATGCGCTCCAGCGCTACCATCCATGTTTACTTCCTTAAACACAGACCATGCTTGCCTGTGATGTCAATGCATCCTCTACTGCACATTTGGGACATTGGTGTTGTATGACTCCAGTTCACAGGAGATCATATACAAGTCACATGTATTTGAAAATGTGAACGGCAATGCATAAAAATTGGATTTAGCAAAAAAATCGGAATTGAGCACCAAGGCCTGAAGTGTGAGCATAGCCTTAGGCTGCAGCTGTCCTTGAGACAGACTTGAGTTTCCCACTTACAGTTTCACATTGCAAATAAAACACATTTTTTGTCCATGATATTAATGATTTTACATTACATTAATAATGTAATGTAATATCCTTGTTATTGTTTTTTTCAGTATTTCACACAGTGTTCTTCCTTTGCAAAAGCTGCACCGTTTTTCTCTATGTTCTTACTATCCCTATTCAACTTGCATTTGTTTATTACTCAGTATATATTTCCACTTTTTTATGGCAAGTGTATGTTTTTCCATGATTAGCACCTTGCCACCAGAGGAAATTCCTTATATGAGTTAGTCCTGCATGTCATGTTTCTTAATGCTATGCAATAAGATAAACTGATTATGACTGATGATTTTCACAGAAGCTATTTAAAATGAGCATATTCAAGGACCAAAGATTTGATCCGTTCTGTGATTTTGATATATTTTATGAACATCTTTAAAACTGTTTATATTAAATATTTGATAAAGAAAATCTTTGTAATTCTTTTAAGCAGGATATAACTTTGGGTGACTACTTGAAAATGCAGTTAATTTCAAAACTCTAAAATAGTACTTTTTCATTTTCTTCCTACCGGGAGTAAGGTGCCTCATCCACTGACGTTACTGCCATAATTTACTGTGTAACCTTTTGATGAAACAGCTTTGAAGGATTCCTCCATCATATTGGCTGGAAGCCTCCAAATAACCTGTGTGGTCTGGCTGAACATATTAGGCTTCGTAAGGGAGGAAAATAGCTTTAAAAGAATGACAAGTATGATAAACCTTTCTCTAAATGTAGTTCACTCGGTATGTCCTGCTAAATAAAACCCAGATGAACGTCATCCTACAGGCGACAAATAGAACAAACTAGTGAGATTAAAAAATATGTAAAGGTTATTTCTAAACTGCTCCATATGAAGTCATGGTTACTATCTCCGGTACAGAATCCAGAAATACCAGTAACATTTCACTTGAATGAAGTAATTCCTAAATGCATCACACCTCTAATTTCTCCTACTGAAAAAGTGAGCAGAATATGATGATAAAAACGCTTAGGGGAGAAATTTTTTTTAAAGTAGAATGAGAGTATTTCTTTAAATGTACTTTACAGATAGTCAAAAAACTGAAGTAAAGTAGTAACCTTTGTACTATAGGAGGAGCAATGAAAAATTAGACAAAAATGTTAGTTATTACAGGCAGAAACAAATGATCAGGTTTGACGTGTTAAGGGGCTCTAGGGTTTTGCTGTTTTTTGGTGTGAATGAGCTTTCTGTCAGAGAATTTCTCAATCAAGGTGACTAGCATGTATATGAGGAGGCGAAGGATAATTTTTCTTTGCTGGATGATTACCCCTGATGGCATTCCAACCAAAGACCTAAACAAAGAATATCCTTCTTGTTGATATTTTTGGACTTTTGAGTTTCTCTTATTGTGCACTATTGTTCAAGAAAACCAGTGAACCTCAGTTGGTGTTTGATCTTCATGGAAAAGGTCTTACCACTGTGCAGCAATTATCAGTCTTCATCACTTGCCTGCTCTCGGATCTCACTCACATTCTCCTGGATCTGGGGTAAAGTCAAATTCCTACAGATCCATCCTACTGTACCACCCCTTTATCTGTCAAGTAAGCAAATCACTCAGTCATCAACTAACTCCGTCCTGATCAGTCTGCTTTCTCCCCTCAGACCAACTAGAAAGTTCAACTGACTTCCTGCAGTTCTCCCCTTTCAAATTCTTGCTGCTTTTTGTAAATAAGGTTTTAAAACTCACATCTTCTCTGTGTGATTCTGTAAGTGGGTAAAAAAACAAACAAAAAAAATCAAATGAAATATTGGTGTAGTGATGTATTCAGACCTATAAAAAGACACAAAAAAGACAGAAACAAGATGAGTTTTTATCAACTGAAGAGAATCTCCAGGATTAAAGGACTAATGTCTCAGTAGGATCTTAAAAAAACTGTGTTTATCTTTAAACATCTTTGGAGCCAAGTTGTGTCTTTTCAGGTATGCCTAAAAACACTTACAGCAGAATGCTGCTTCCAGCATCCTCACTAAAACTAAGTGGAGCACACCAGTTCTAAAATCGGCTCTCTGTATCTCGGATAATAGACTTTACAAAACCTCTGGTCTTTAAATCATTCATTGGCTTAGCACCATAACAGATTTGTCAGTGGAGGAATCACCCAGAGCTCTCAGATTTTCTGGCTCAAATCTACTCTGCATTTTCAGAACCAGATATTTAGCAGCAGCTTTTAAATCTTATGCTCCACCCTTCTGGAACAAACTCCCCCCTTTAACTGCAAAAGTTATTTGTAGAACGTCCAGGCGATGTACTTATATTAGGAAAAATATCCAACACCCTGTTATTTGGAAATGAAGTATCTGGAAAATCAACTGAGCTACTACTGAGACATCTTCCAAAATAAAGTGTCACATCAACATTTTATATCCATTTAGATTGAAGCAAAACCAAAAGCAAGGAGGTGTACGGAATGAAGCTAAAAATCAAACCCCAGCAGAAAAACTTTAGTCTCTAGAAGTCAAATGAAGAAATTTGTGGTGTAAAAGAAGAAGATATCTCTAGATTACATATGCTAACTCTTGTCAATATGAGCTGTCACTCCTCCAACCCCATCCATGTTTTTCTGTGTGTAACTGTCAACATAGTTGGAAATCTCCCTGGAAAATCAAGCCTCGCTGACACCGCATTGAGGGGTTTAGGTGTTAAAATAACATCATTGGGCTGCATTGACCTCTCGTATGTGGAAAGCATAAACAAGGCAGCGTGTCCTTTACTTTCAAACCCACCTTCATCTGGATGGGGACTGAGTTTGTAAAAGAGAATACTAGTTAAAATTCCTCAAAATAGTTGTAAATTAATAACATAAGCTAGAGATGTTGACTGTGACTATGCTCAATCTGCTCAGTGACTGGTGCAGAAACACATTTTTGTTTCTGGCTAGGCTTAAAAGTTTTCCTTTTTGGTAAACCTTATAGTTATAGTCTATCTATCATTTGTGGTTATGCTGCTATAGGCTTAGACTGCTGGAGGACATGGGTACCACTTTTCAGCATTCTGCTTCATTATATCTCTATTTACTCATTCTGTAGTATTTGTTAGTTCAATCTCTACTCTTTATACTCTATCATTTTTCTGATCATAATATCTTCATCTATGGCTGTGATACCATCCTGTAGAGAAATATCCGCTGTGCTGCTGCCATCAACACCTTTGTTTATAGATGTTGAAGCTTATCCAGCTTTTCAATGTAGTCCTGATTTTCTGACTGTGTCTAACTGTATGAGCTCTCTTTCATCCTCTGACATGAGAGCTGGCTCGGAGCTCGTCTGCTTGGCTGTGTCTTTCCTGGACAGAGCCAACTGTGGAGCTGGTTGACAGATCTGCTTCTTTTTCTCTGTCTGATTCTGTCACTTGAACCCCAGTCGGCCTCCTCTGGTGGCCATTCACACTGTGTCTGGTTCTGCTGGAGTTTCCTTCCTGTTAAAACTGAGTTTTCCTCTCCACAGTCATTACATACATGTAGTACTGGCGCCATTTATATTCAGTGATGGGACTAACGGCGTTGAAAGTAACGGCGTTAGTAACGGCGTTACTAACGCCGTTACCTTGTTTTAGTAACGAGTAATCTAACTAATTACTTTGACTGTAACTATAACGCATTGCAGACACCTCCTTACTGCGCGTTACTCAGGTCGCACAATTAACATTTTTTCATGATAGGACTCGTGCGCAGCTGCGTGAAGCTGACACCCCACCCACGTCAAAAAACTCTGCAAATAGACTGAATGGTTAGTGCAACGTTAGTGCAGATTTGTGCAGAAAAAATATTGTTTGTGCTTCTTTTATTTAAGAGATATTAAAGATTATTTTTTAGGTCATCCAGAGGTGCGCGCCATGTCATGAGAGAGGGGAGGATGAGAATGGCTGATGTATAGTGAGATTCTGTCTGTCAGTTGGGGAGGTGGGTGTTTCTGCTGGCGGGTGTTAACGTACAGCACACACAGAGAGATGGAGAGTAAGGATGACTCCAGCAGCAAAACAGCTTTTTCCTGATGGAAATACCCGTGTTACGTCGAGCTGCATTTCCCCATCAGATACGGTTTCCTCTGCATCTCCGCACAGCGCAGGCGGCATGAGTCCCCGCGCAAGCGACAGGAAACGCGCATGCTCGCTAACCCCAGGCTCACACAGACTCCGGTCTTACCGTTGCGGTGCGGTGGGTGCGGTGCTGCAGTGATTCCAAGTCATTAAAAAGACGTAAACCTCTCTCACCGGCTGCTGAGCTGTCCGGCTGCGGTTACCGAGACACTCCGGCGCTGCAGAAAATTCCGCAAGAAAGCTATCCTTGCGGCGTGCCGGAGCCCTCCGCAACAAGCTCTCGCAAATATCCTTATTTGGGCCGTGTTATCGCGTGAAGTTACGTGAACTCAAGTGAACTTCTGTTAAATCTCCGGACCTGTTGCCGGAGCCGCAGAGCCGCACCGCACCGTAGTCAAAAGGGCGGTGTGAGAGGGGGTGTGCGGGAGTTGCGGTCTCAGTCGGCTCGGTAACCGCACCGGAGCCAGTGTGAGCAAGGGGTAAAGGCGCGCAACAGTCGCCCTGTGCTCGCGCCACAGGAGAACTATGGAGAGCGTGAACGATCAAATGATTAACCTGACAACAGCCAGAAATGATAGCCTATATGGAGAAAGGGAGAAATATGGATGGATGGATGGATGGATGGATGGATGGATGGATGGATGGATGGATGGATGGATGGATGGATGGATGGATGGATGGATACCCTGCCTTGTCAACCTACTGTATTTTTTATTTTAAACATTATTTGATGGCCTTTGTGGCAGGGATGGAGATCCATATTTTATGTCACACACAGAGTATACATCTAGATAGATAGATGGATAGATAGATGTTGCAGTATCCAACACCCAAACACACAGGATTTCAGAATTAGACATCCCCAGTTATTATTTTCATAAACTCACCAGATCTGAATGCCCTATTAAAAAACTTCACATGGCGTTCCCACCTGATGTCATTTACATTGAGTTGCAATAAATGCAAAACTCTCTGCAGGTTCTTGTCTTTGTCATCCACTCTATTCAGCTGGCTTTGGAAACACACCGCGAGAAGGTGGGGGCTGGGTGGTGAGGGTTACGGGGGCGAGAAACGCAAAAGTAACGCAATAGTTACTTTTACTAGTAACTAGTTACTTTTATTGTGGAGTAACTCAGTTAGTAACTCAGTTACTTTTTGGGAGAAGTAACTATAACTAATTACTTTTTCAAAGTAACGTGCCCAACACTGTTTATATTAATGCTCTGAAATTCCATATCACTTGTTTTTGCACCATGGCTGCGTCTCAATTCGCAGGCTGCGTACTTCCGAGGACGCAGCCTACCTAGCCTCCGGAGGACCCAGACTTGGTAGGCTGCTCCGGAGGATCCTCAGCCGTTGGTAAATGGGACGGTCTAGCCTTTGGAGCACTTCCTGGTTGCGACACGACGTCATCACGTTTACCCCAAACACAGCGCGAAACAAAATCCGACAGCTCGAGAAATACGGAAAGAAACAACAAAAAAAATAGATATGGAAATTTTATTTTTTTATTTACTTGTTATTGGAGGAGGAGAGTCGGCTTTGACGGCTTCGGCGGCAGCAAAACCTGCGACGGATTTTTCTCAGGCTGGCAGAGCGCAGTGGAGAGGTAAGATCCACCTGCTATTATTCTAACCCACAGGGCCTGCTAATGATCAGAATATACCAGCTATTAAATAAACGCTTGTCAGCAGATTGATGAATAGGTTTAAATATCAAATTTTATATTTATTTGTAAGTTTGTGATTTATTTGTTTGTAACTTTAGTAATTTGAATTGAATAGTTAAATGTGTACAAACCCTGTAAATAACTGACTTAAATCACTACTTTCACTATCACTAATGTTGTGTTGAGAAGCCAAACTGTTGAGAAATAAATCCTTTTTGTCTAAATTGTTATCCCCTTACTGCCTGATTTTATTTGCAATTTTATATATATATATATATATATATATATATATATATATATATATATATATATATATATATATATATATATATATATATATATATATAAACATAATACAGGAAAAAAAAATCAAAATATAAAAACATAAAAAATAAGTTAAATAGTGGATCTAGATGAAGTAAAATTTAATTTCTAATAAATCATGTAATAAAGATAAGGAAAAAAGATAGATGACTGAATAAAAATAAATATTTTTGTCTTTTTTTTTCTACAGGTCATACCAGCCCCAGAGGATGAAGAGCAGGACGACATGCCAGAGGATGAGGAGGGGGAGAACGTGTTGGAGGCAGTCAGTGGTGCTCACTGGAGGGACCAGCTGTCTGCCGAGGTGTCTGCCCTGGAGGACGGTCTACCCGACCACCGTTACATTTAGATGGCAAGTAGAATCACATTTTAGCTGTTCTTATTTCAGGGTTATAAAAACAGTTTTAGTAAAGTCATTATTTTCTGCGTCCACTTGAACATTTTTAGTAACATGGCAGCCATCGATTGGATCAGCAGTGGAGAGAGGCAACCCCACCCACCAGATGATGTCCCACTCGCAGTCAGAAGACTCCAAGCTCATCTGTGTGGCATCGCATCCAGTCCAGCAGCATCACCAGGGACTCCTGCTCAGTCACAATTGTATATATATGTTCTCTAGTAATATTTACTGTATATCTTCTGTAAATAGTTTTAGTAGTTAATTTTAAAATCTAATGTCAATAGTTAAAAATGTTTAATAGTTTATTGTAAAGACTTGCTTCTCTAAAAATAAACTGATGTCACTGAGAAGTTGTTCTAAGTTTACTTAAATTACAAAGAAGTGATGAAACAGATCATGTAAAAAGGTTAAAAGACTTTAAGAACACACCGACAGCAATAACTTTTATAAACAATTTAATAATTTAATTTAACCATAACATCAACACAGAACTTCAACTTGTTAAAAAAAAACACCAAAAAAATAATAACATCTGTCCATCCTTTCCCGCCTCCCTCTGCCGTCTCATATCCTCCCTGATTAAATCCACCAACTCGTCACTCCTTCTTCTCTTCCTCCTTTCCCTCACCCTCATCCTCATTCTCTTCCTCATCGTCACCCTGATGCTGCTCAGCCTCTGCAGCATCTAGTCCTGGTGTTTCCTCAGGGATGGAGGCAATTAGGACAGGTGGGGCAACAGAGGGCCTCCGTCCTAATACCTCATCCATGAGGACAAACCAGGGCCAGGTGGCAGCAGTAGGATTCCCACTGACCCGCTGCCCTGTCCCTGGATCTTTGTATTCCTATAGTAGAGGAAAACAATGTGTGTCAACAGATGCTATTTTCTGTAGTGTTTCATTTAAAGCTAGAAAAAAGGAAGGTTTCATGATTTGGATGGATTGATGAAATTCTACAGAAAAAGACTGGAATGGTAACCTGGAGATTACTTTTTCAAGCTTACTCAAAGTGTAAATTAACACGAATATAATAAATGAAAGATGTAATTTCCCTACACACACACATACATATATATATATATATATATATATATATATATATATATATATATATATATATATATATATATGTGTGTGTGTGTGTGTGTGTGTGTTTCATTACATTATCCAAACCTGAACATACTTTGTATTTTTTTTTTAAAGTTGTCCCACACAAGGATCACTTCTATCACAAATATGAGATTTACAAAAAGTGGCATCTGAGCATCATTTGATGTGATCAAAGATTATATTTGTACGTTGGTGTTTGAACAGGACTTCTTTTAACTTGTGTGACTTTTACATAGAAATGCAACATGTAGATGGAATTCTGCCTCTTCCCTCCATCCGACTGCAGCAGTATTTTTGGCCCCGATGATGAAGTGGTCATTTTATCCACTCCTCTGTCTGCTCCCTGGAACAAAATGACATGTAAAGCATATTTCTGTTAAGTCAACAGGCAAAATGACTGTTCTGTATAATTACGCCTGTATTGTTCTTCAAGCGAATTATACTTTAAACCTTATTATACTGTACTGTAAATAAACTATACATTATTGAGTATTAAAACAAAACGTTTGCAGTATTGACAGCCCAGTACAGCTGGACTAATGTTATTTCTTCAGCTGCATTAAGCTTTAAAAGTTCTAATACTTTGTAATAAACTGTTTGAGAATAAATAGATCTGATTAGAGAGGGATATGGCTATCAGTACAGTAAGATGTAGGTTAAAATAAAAAATAGTGACATTTGTATGAAGGCTTTTAATTGTTGATGAGCATCACGTATCAACAGGTTAGCTCTAAGCTTTAGCTTTAGCTGCTCCTACACATCCCGGTGGCTCTGTTACCGTCATGTATTTTAATAGATGTTCATAAAAAAAACAAAAAAAAACAAACTACTTACATTTAAAGGTGTTCTCCGCACTACTGTCGGCGCTGCTGCTGCTTTCGGTTGTCCGTAATTTAAGGAAAATCCGACTTTCTTCTTCTTCTTTTTCTTCAACTAAAAAAAAAAAAAAGCGCGCAAAGCACCTCGGGAAATCTAGCGGGAGGCGAGGCCACTAAGGACGGTAGCGATGCATCCTCAGAATTCGGGGAAAAGGAGGACGCATTTTGAGGCTGCATTTTAAGCGTCCTCAGAATTTTTGCCAAATGGGACGGCCTCCGCGCAGCGTTGTGACGTCACCGGCCTCAAAATGCGTACTACCAAGTACGCAGCCTGCGAATTGAGACGAACCCATGGGGTGCGTCTCAATTCGCATGTCTCACATTTGATCACTGCTGCACTTTATGGAATGGAAATGTTCTGTAAACTGTACAAAATGAAATGTTGTTCTGTATACACTCTGTGTAGACAAAATGACGATAAAAACAATCTAAGTCTAAGTTAGCAAGTGATGGTAATCAGAACAAGCTACTGGTTCTCCCTTCACTATTTGACATTGATTTATTATTACACAATTATTTTTGTTTCATTATGATAAAAACATTATCTGTTGGTGATATTGGTATTTGAGATTTACATGGCTATTAAGTAAATATTATTTATTTAAGTTTATCCACATGTACAAGGAATTAATATTTTAACTTTATAATCATAAGAAAGTATTTATCTCAAATGTAGAATAAACATAGTGCAGACCAAGCTTCAATATTGAGCATAAATCTAAAATGTCTGCATCATACCTGAGAGAAGCTCACTGCGACACACTGCTGCAGGAGTAAAACGAGCCCTTTAGTCAGTTATGCCAACTGTAAATTCACATGACATGGAGAAACCACAAGTCGTTAATTATGTGTGTTAAGTTGGTTGGCTAGTAAGTTAAGCATGGTGCAAAGAGTTCAAACTTCTACCTGTTTTGGTTCTCCCCTTTTGAAACTCTGAGTTTTTCGTTTTCAGTTATTCTGTTTTGCTGATCTTTGGTTTATTTTCCATTATATTCTCGCAGTTTTAAGTTACTCTCTGTCGCCCCCTTGTGCTTGTTTCCTTCTCCCTCGGCTTCCTTCTAGTTAGGTCCACTCACACCTGCTCCATATTCAGCTCAGTAGCCCATCCTTGTTGTTGTTTTGCTGTTTCCTCATCTCTGGCTCCCCATGTGAGTTTTCTCCTGATGTTTTCTGTTTTTTTGGTTCTTTGTATTTTTGTACTTTGTATATTTGGGTTTTGCCTCAGTTGCCCCATTAAACCTCCAAGACTCACCTCTGCCTCCTGATCACTGCATTTCGGTCCTCAAAAACATCCACCCAACATGACACTATCAAACATGTCATTTTAGGATGCAACAGGAATTCTTGTTGTAGTTTATTTAAGTACTGAAATCTATTCCATTAAAGATAAAGATAACCTGTCTAGTTTGGATTTTTAATAATATATACCGTAACTTACATATAAAACAGAACGTATATATTCCACACTAAATGTCTGGTAATCTCTGCTAGTGTAAGTTCATGTACCTGTACTGCAGGTACAAACTGAAAGCTGTATGTAAAATAAATAATGCAGCACTATGCGTTAAAGTAAATTTCAGGGTTCAGATAAGGGGAACAGGCTGCTTGAATACTATTTAGTTAACCTGTGTTCAGTGCCAGAACACACATGAAGAGAATATTTTTCTTTACTGCTCCTGCGCTCAACAGAAACCTCCAAACCTGTCTGTGTGGGACTTTCCACTGTGACTATAGCTACACTCATTAATCAGCTCCAAAAGCAATGTCAAGGCATATTTGTCACATTTTTATGATTCATTGCCCTAAGAGGGGAGAAAAACTTTCCCCTGAAGCTGGGATTTCACCCGCAACAAGCAATTCAAAGGCAATTTGTTGCTTTGTCATGTAAAGGTTAAACAGATAGTGACTGATTGCCTGTCAGAGAGTTTTTCTTTGCACAGAGTTCACTGCTGTGCAAGGCTTCAGAGGACTTGGAGCTGTTGTCATTTGGTTGTGATGTATGATCTCACAGACCATCCTTAGATTATCTATGATCAGATTACAGTAGCTCCTGTTGTAAATGGGCGCGGGCATCCTCAAAACACAATAATTTGACCAAAACACCAGGAATGTGCTTGAAAGACATGAAATAGCAGAGATAAGATAACATTTTTTTTTTTTGTTAATTGTTTTGCCTTTTCCTCAATTTTTACAGATAAAATTCTCTAGTTAGTTATATTAGAAGTACAGATGAGTTAACAAGTTATCACTCAATTGTGCAGGCATATTTGTGGCTCTATTGTCCATCCTATGAACAGATAGCAGGTCTGGATATTTAATTCATTTTTTTTTTTTTCCTGGAAACACATTTTACTTTTTAAACATTGTTCATGCTGCTAATTAATTCCACTGTTATAAGCCTTGATCTGAAAGGTTTATGGCCTGAAAGTGATCCGCATGTGCAGAAAGCGAGCATAGTGTTTGCACATGAATGCACTATTTACTGAAGTACAAATCAGTACTAGTAAAGCAAAAACATACATGGCAAGACATAATGACATCTTTAAAAAGCAAATAATAATGAATCCCAATATAAAGAAAAACACAAACTTAAAGTTTTTTCAAGCACCTTATTTATTTTTTATATATCCCCAAAAAGTGCAATTCAGATTGCAACTCTCTCCAGTTAACAGTTTTTTTGTACCCAAAGACTGAAATGTCATAACAGTTCGAGTGCCTTGGTTGTATGGTATAGAAACTTTCCCCCCTGTGCTTGATCAATGGCTCTGCCCAATGATCTGGTTTACGACTCTAATCAGTTTTGAGTGGTTACTTCTGCAATTTTTTTTTTCCAATGTCCCTTTTATCAACATCAAATGTCCCTGGAGGTCAGTGACTAAAGTATTAAAGCATACTTCAATTTATAGGATATGAAATGATCAAGGCATATTAGTCCAACAGAGTATAGATAGAATTTCAAAAGACCCAATGAAAAGTTTATTTAACTGAAAAATTCACTCTTAAGGGCAAAACGTGAAGAAAAAAAAAACTTCTCTGAATATCAATCCAAGGAAGGCTTCACAGTTGGTACAACAAAAACTATTCTTTCCTCTGTCACAAGACAATGAATGAACAAAGCAAATAGAAAGGTCTAAAGACATATTTGGACAGGTGAACATTTAACTTACATTTATATCCCATCTAGGAAACTTTTATTCAGAGGGTCAAATTAGTTTAACCCAAGTTAACTGATTTATATGGAATCTATTAACAATATTAAGGAACCCATGACATTTTATTAGAAAAAAAGAGAAAAAAGATCCCAATATTACTGAATTTACTGCTTGGTTCTATACTGTCAGGCTTAGATGAGAAACATTATCTTTACAATCAAATTAAAGCTCCAGTAAGGAGTTTTGAGAAAACAAAAAATTTGAACAAGCAGGTCAGCCCTTTTGCTATCGGCTGCACTGTAGATCTTGCTGCTCAGCTCCTCCATCACAGTGGCGCCTGCTATGAATCTGCACGCTAGTAAGCAGAGCTACTAATGAAAGAGGATAAATGGCTATGGCACATTTACTGTTAGGCACCAAACATCAACGGTATGCTAACCAGCCACCCTGAGCTTTAACAATAAGTGGTGCCCAAGGGAGGTTCTGTGAGCAATGCATACGTTTTTACATCATTCCTTCTGGCTCTGATTGGAGTTATGTATTTATACAAAAGGTAGTAAGAGCACTGGAAGGAGGCAGAGGAGTTTTATTTCTTTCACAGATTGTTCTGTCTCACATGCTGCTATTAGGACTTAGTGAGATAGTGACCATTTTAGCTAATATTTAAAGAAAATTCTTTAACTTTTTTAGTTATCTACCATACCTTTAAAATGTCTGTTTTTTAAGTAACAAAGTAACAAGATGCAAATTTGACCTGTTTGATATCATGCAAAGCAAAATGTCGTTATGTGCATAAATGATTAGAAAAGATTTTAAAATTTGCAAATATGTTTTCCTTCTAATTTTTATAGGGTTTTTTTTTTTTTTTTTTTAATGTTACTCTTAAAAACAGAGTGCAATTTAAAGAACCCACAAATTATAAGCATGACCATAACTTTGCTCCTTAAGTATCACCTGACATTGTCAGAAAGGCAATGCAGATGTGTGCTGGTGTGGAGCCCTGTCTGGAGAACAAAAATACTCTATAACTGCCTTCACAAATTTGTGATCCTTTGTTTAGAATGTGGTCCTCTGTGGTGTTGTGTCTTTTCCCACAGATATCATTAAACTAATAAACGTCTGGTTTGCATTTTAGAGAGAGACCTTGAAGAGGGCATATAGACTGTGTGACTTGCACACAAAAGAAATATGTCAAGTTGTTCCCAAAATGTTTAAGTCTGGTTATTTTATCAGATTTTTATGGATGAGAGGAGGGGGAATAAATTAAGTGGAATGCTTTAGAAGTGCCAAGAGGTTGTTAAAGAAAATGTCTTAAAACCAAGACATTTTCATAACAGAGCTTATCCTGTGTGTGTCAACCTAATAATGTTTGTCTTTTATCAGACCCAGTAGAGTTGGGTTTCTATAGTCAAATAATGAGGTTTACCTAGATTTATTCACTGCAGAAGAGAACAGTTTTTTTGATATTCAGAAATACATCAATGTTTGTTGTTTTGGCTTAAAATATGACAAATGTAATTTTTATACATTATAGGACTCTTTTACACACCTGCCATAGCATTAATTCCCCTGCAAGTTTTCCATCAGGCACTGGGCTGAAGGTTTTATTCTTGTGGGAAATATTTTATTTATATATATATATATATATATATATATATATATATATATATATATATATATATATATATATATATATATATATATATATATATATATATATATATATATATATATCTTTTTTTGCAGGTCTGAATTTGTTAAAAGCTTGGTCAAATCCTTGACTAGATGTATACAAATCCAGCATTTAACTAAGACAAACTGTTGTGGCTGTAAATCTCTGGCTCAAGAAGATGCATCAAAAAAGATAAAGTAGCACTAAAAAGAAGTCATAGTTTAAAAAAATAGCACAATGTTAATTAATGCAGATGGAGAACGAGCATATTTAATGCAAAAAAGTGCATTGTGTGTATTATTTTATTTTAGCTAGCATATCTATGGTTCTAGATTGGTCTAAGTTTTCTCAAAAACATATATGTGATTCATACATGCACAGTACAAGATCTACACAAGCACAGCACGATTCATTCAAGCACACAAGATCCACACATGCACATAGCAAGATTCACCAAAGTATTTCTTGTCCATAAACTGGACAAGCAGGGATGGTTTGCCACCAGTCACAAAGCTCCCCTGTATAAGCCAATCACAAGAAAGTACTCCATGTGGGATAACCCCCAGATTCCACATCCTCCATTTGTGAAACTGGAGACTGATGATGTGAATGGATGCTGTCTTTTCTGTTTTAGGCCATATTTGCTTCATGCAAAGACTACAAAGCTGTTTTGTCTTCTTCCAAAACCCATATTGTTTTTTTTTTTTTTTCACAGCTAAGAAGTATAGAACATCAGAGCTCAGAAGTTGCACCAGTCATTTCCTTATGAAAATCTAGACTTTAGTAAATCAATGATGAATTAACCAACATACACCAACGATGAAGCCACTGTACCAGAAATAAAAAACAGAACATTTGGCTTGGATTGACAGCACAGTGGGGCTTTCAACTATTGTGTGAGTTGAAAAATGCCCCCAAAAAACAAACAAAACAAAAGAAAACAGGTGCGACTAATAAAAGGAACGCAGTGCAGCTGGAGAAGAATGCAGAAGATGGAGACTTAGGGAAGGTGGTAAATAAACACAAAAACACAGAGGGAACTGAACCAGGTTACAAAATGATCCATCTACCAAAGGAAAATGTCTGACAGTAGAAAAAGAGGCTAAATTAGATAAACAAAGAGCAGAACAACAGAGAGAACAAAGGAAGGAACACAAAGAAACAATAGCTAAAATCTAAACCCCTGAACAAGACAAGTCATAATAAACTCATTTGTGTACTACCAAATGTTTAGAAAGGAAATACATTTTTATCTTGCAAAGCTAAAATTAAACTTGCACATGGTTTTAATTCCTGATCCACAGCAGTGCTGCTTTGACAACAAACTAGATGGTATGCAATGAGAAAACCTTCCTATTTGTCATTGAAGAATCAACTAAAATTTGAACGGAGAGACTTGTGATTTCACTTGGAAAGAAGAATCCTGAGGGTATCTAAGCATAATACACCCTGATGCAATAAAAATGGCTTCAGTTTAATTTCTTCTCTTCTGAAACATAATTTTACAATCATGAGAAAGTTTTTCAGCGTTTCCCCCAGAGATTTTTACCAAAACATTACACTTTCTGTTGAATCCATACAAGTTAACTATGGAAACCCTCTAGGGTCAATCAATGTTAAAAAAACATACCAACAAGGTATTCCCATTATACTAGTCCATTAGACGTCCAGAGAAGTCAGGAGAGGAGGCAGCTTTGTTTGCTGAACCAAAACAAGGCTTCTGGTGGAGATGACGTCATCCCTAGAGTCCTGAACACCTGTGCAGAACAACTTACAGCTCTGCAGTCCTTCTTTAGACTAAAGTCATCCTCAATGCTTTGCTGCTCTGAAATATGACATCATTGTTTTCCAGCAGATACCTGCTACCTGCTGCAGAGATCTGTGGTTCAGAAAGACTAATGAAATAAAAAGAATAAAACAAAAATTAAAAATTACTCAGGATTCCAGAAGAAAAAAAAATATGTCAAGCACTTTTTCCATCATGAGAGAAGAAGAGAGGTAGTGGATAAACAGCTCTGTCTTTAAAACTGAGTGAACAGTAATTCTGTAAGAAACGTAGCTCACAGTAAGAATTTGCATAACTGCTAAAAGCCTGATGTGGTCTGATCTCCTCTGCCATGAGCTGTTAGTAAAAATCACCAAAGCCAGTGACTTTAAAACAGCTCAACAAGCTGATAAAGAGAGCTAGTGCTATAAGGATTGTTGTGCAAAGAAGAATGCATGCAAATTGAAAAACTTCACAGAGAACCTTGACCATCCTTCTCATGGATCAAAACATCTCATAAGACAACACTGTCTTCAGTCAGAGAATTCTTTAGATCCAATATTAAACACACGACTCCATGAGATTCTTCCAAAAGACTGGATAACCAACAAGGGCAAAGATTGTATGAATTAAGATATGATTTTCAGACTGAACATTGATCATTTTCAAGTATGAGAGTGGTAGCATCCATGGGGCGGGTTCCCTTCCAGTGACTCTGGTTCATTATACAAAGAGAAGGTAATGATAAAGGAGCACTACCTCAATATGGTCAAATTTACCCTCTTGTCAATTGGATTAATTGAATTAATGGAAGACATGAAGGTTTGAACCATCCTTCCCTTTGTATAGGACCGCTGCTTCTTTGACATCTATTCATTTATGATAATTGTTAACTCGAAGAGCATTATCCAGTTCATGCCATAGTCATGCCTGAGATATATAAATATTACATAATAAGTAATATGGTAATATTTTGTTTACCTTAGATATCGTACATTTTTCACAAGAAGCAGCTGGGTGGACAATTTGATATTTCTTGTTGAGATGCATTGCCAAGGTAACTAGCTGTGGTGACAGAAGCTGCAGCTCGGTTGATCAAAGATGTTGTTACCTACTGTCCTGCTGTTGCCAACTATAATACAATAAGTTTGAACAATCAGGCCATTTGACTGGAATGAATGTTCTACAACCCTTTTTTTTATGGAAACCCTGCAGCTAATCAGAATGGTATATAACTGTTTCATCCTAAATGTATAATTTTGACCATGTTTTAACTTTATAGATCTTACAAGGTATGTGTTGAGTTCAAGTTCATAAGTATAATGTTGTACTTCTTTTATATTTTCCTAATCTAAATGAATTTTTTTTCTTATCAGTTTTCTTATCTGTCATAAATTGTGATTAAAGTCAAGAGCATAACAAATAAAGGGTGCCTTATAATCTTTGGAGCCATTTTCCATCAGTCTTCACTCACGCAAGTTTTTTTTTTTTTCTACACTTTGATAACTATTAAACAGATTTTTATATATATGTTGTCATTATTTTGTTGTTATCTTGATTTAGACACACAAAATCAAATGTTTACAAACATACAACATGCACTCTGTCTGTGCATGCAGCAACCTCATTTATTTAGCTATTTATTTAGCTATTTATATCAGAGCTATTGTTTCGAACATGAGAGAACTTTTGATTAAATGTGTTGTCACTGTTAAACCCGTAAAGCTGGCATTCGTGCCATTGATGGGTATGACTTAACATCTGCCTGACAATGTAATTTTCCTTTTTATGCCATAATTTTAATTACATGTTGTCCTAAAACTGTTTTTAAAGCTTTACAAACAGGCAGTACTAAAACCCAAAAGATTAACTCTCATCAACGTTTCGGAAAAATGTTATATGTCTACATCTTGGGCTCCACATTTTGCATAGCCTTATTGTGTCAGTTACAGCCGAATGCCAGACTACAGCAAATACTGCATGATGTCAGAATAGGTGTTTCACTTGGCCGGCTTCCATTAAAAATGTGCAAATTGGGCTGACAACATAGTTATCAGTCTTAATAAAAACAGAGATGGTGACAGCAATGATATTTTGATTTGATTTGATTCTCCACGATCAAACAGGGCGGTCTTTGATGTGGGGTTAAGTGACAGAAGTTATGTGAGAGGATTTTAGCAGGGGAGTGACACACAAAACAAACTGTAGAAGGCAAATTGAAAGCCACAGCATAATAGATTGTGTTTTGGTACAAAGTGTACCAGCTGGACCTGCAGCATTACAAGTCTTAGCAGGTTCATGACAGAGGACATCAGAGATGCAGGAACAAAAATGGTGAATGAAAAACTTGGTGGAGAACTACTGAAGTCCTTTGAGTGATAGAACTGCATTATCTCAAGTAATAAAATCCCTAACTGTTTTACGAATCCAAATATTTATTTTCAAAATATTTATTTATAAATTTATTTTCATAAACTCAACCTGGAAAAAACAACTGGCAGTAGAACTTAGTTATAAAGACAGCAGACAGAATTGAGGATAGAATGACTCATAGATAATATGATATGAGGTTGAGTATGGATCACTCTAATGATTAAAAATCTTGATTTATGTCACAGCTGTTAGGAAGACTACAGAGATCTGCTCCAAATTGAATCCATATTTGTTTAAGAAAACATCTTCCAAATTTTAAATGTAAAATTGATTTGTAACGGGACGTAAAGTTGGAAACATACACGATCAGTTAAACTTGGTGCTCCTAAAATGTTTTGACAGGTGGAAAGTCAAAGAGAGAAGGTAGGGTTGTGTGTTTAAATTGATGATTTAATATCCCATTGTAACGATATAAAGTTAGACCTGAATCGATACACTAAAGTATGTAATTTGATCTTTTATGTTGCTCTGACAGTGTCTCTTAAGGGCTGTTTTTCCTCTTTGTATGATTTTCTTGGTGGGGATAATTTTGTTTTTTCCCACTGTAACAAATGCAACTGATATATACCTGTAGCATGTTGAACCCTTTTTCCCCTAAAATTGACATATCCAGTTTTTACAGTAATAAAACTTTATTTTTCCATCCATTTAAGATTTGTATGTTTGATTGTTTTCAGATTGGTCAAAATAAAAAAAATGGAACAACATCTCAATGTGATGTATTTATTGTGGGCAGCAGGACAGAGTCTGGGAGGAGGACCAGCAGGAGATTTCAGGAATCAGAAACAACGTTGAAGTTTCTACCATCATGGTAGAAGAAATGGAAATGGCAGAGGAGTATAAATACCTTGATGTTAACATGGACAACAGGCTAGACTGCAGGTGCCACTGTAAAGCTTTCTAGGGCAAATTAGATTGTACTTCTTAAAGAAGCTTAGGTCCTTCAGTGTTTAAAGTAAAATGCTGCGTATCTTCTATGATATACACTCACCGGCCACTTTATTAGGTACCCCATGCTAGTAACGGGTTGGACCCCCTTTTGCCTTCAGAACTGCCTCAATTCTTCGTGGCATAGATTCAACAAGGTGCTGGAAGCATTCCTCAGGGAGTTTGGTCCATATTGACATGATGGCATCACACAGTTGCCGCAGATTTGTCGGCTGCACATCCATGATGTGAATCTCCCGTTCCACCACATCCCAAAGATGCTCTATTGGATTGAGATCTGGTGACTGTGGAGGCCATTTGAGTACAGTGAACTCATTGTCATGTTCAAGAAACCAGTCTGAGATGATTCCAGCTTTATGACAAGGCGCATTATCCTGCTGAAAGTAGCCATCAGAAGTTGGGTACATTGTGGTCATAAAGGGATGGACATGGTCAGCAACAATACTCAGGTAGGCTGTGACGTTGCAACGATGCTCAATTGGTACCAAGGGGCCCAAAGAGTTTCAAGAAAATATTCCCCACACCATGACACCACCACCACCAGCCTGAACCGTTGATACAAGGCAGGATGGATCCATGCTTTCATGTTGTAGACGCCAAATTCTGACCCTACCATCCGAATGTTGCAGCAGAAATCTAGACTCATCTTCTATTGTCCAATTTAGATGAGCTTGTGCAAATTGTAGCCTCAGTTTCCTGTTCTTAGCTGAAAGGAGTGGCACCCGGTGTGGTCTTCTGCTGCTGTAGCCCATCTGCCTCAAAGTTCGACGTACTGTGCGTTCAGAGATGCTCTTCTGCCCACCTTGGTTGTAACGGGTGGTTATTTGAGTCACTGTTGCCCTTCCTTCTATCAGCTCGAACCAGTCTGGCCATTCTCCTCTAACCTCTGGCATCAACAAGGCGTTTCCGCCCACAGAACTGCCGCTCACTGGATGTTTTTTCTTTTTCGGACCATTCTCTGTAAACCCTAGAGATGGTTGTGCGTGAAAATCCCAGTAGATCAGCAGTTTCTGAAATACTCAGACCAGCCCTTCTGGCACCAACAATCATGCCACGTTCAAAGTCACTCAAATCACCTTTCTTCCCCATACTGATGCTCTGTTTGAACTGCAGGAGATTGTCTTGACCATGTCTACATGCCTAAATGCACTGAGTTGCCGCCATGTGATTGGCTGCTTAGAAATTAAGTGTTAATGAGCAGTTGGACAGGTGTACCTAATAAAGTGGCCAGTGAGTGTACGTCTGTTGTAGAGGGTGTGAGTTCTTTTGCCATCATCTCTTTGGGTAACAGCATCAGAGCAAATTAGTTATAATGTTATGGGTCTCTCCTTTTGGGACTCTTTGAGTTTTTAGTTTTCTGTTTTGTTGATCTTTGATTTATTTTTCGATTATATTCAAGCAGTCTTTAGTTACTTTCTGTTTCCCCCTTGTATTTGTTTCCTTTCCCCTTGGCTTCCTTCTAGCTAGTTCCACATACACCTGCTCCATATTCAGCTCATTAGCCAATCCTTTGTTTGGTTTCCCTTATATACACCACCTCTGCAGTCGCTCAGAGCTGGTTCGTTGTTGTTGGTTTGCTGCTTCCTCATCTCTGGCTCCCCACATGAGTTTCCCCCTGTAGTTTTCTGTTTTTTTTGGTTGCTTGTATTTTTGGTACTTTGGATTGCTTCAGTTGCCTTATTAAATCTTCAACACTCACCTCTGCGTCCTGATCTCTGCATTTGGGTCCTCAAAATCCTGCACCCAACTGTGACATAAAGAAGTTTAAGAGTTTGATAAATACGGATGAGTATGTTCTGGGAACATCTCCAGAACTCTTGGAAACTATTAAAGAAAGAGGAATTCTTCATAAATTGAAGAACATAATGGACAAACCTGAGCTCCTCTTTAGAGGACTGTTGAACAATAACAGTGTCTTCAATCAAAGACTTCTCCATCTCTGCTGCAGAAGAAATCGCTACAAGATATCCTTCCTGCCTAGGGCTATTAACATATCAAATAAGTTGATGAAAAAACCCTTGCAAGAGTTATAGGAAATAAATAAGCACCGCTAACAATTAACACCATGTAGCATGACTAAAGATTAAAGTTTCCCAAAGGAAGAACCTAAAAGTTAAATGTTTTAGGGAATCATTTTATAGAGAGCTATTTGGTTGATAAAAGCAGTAAAGCAGTTTGTTTTTTTCAAAAGTGGTGCTTAAGGAACCCAAAAGCAAGCATTTAATTTCAAAACGCTACACACCTTGAAGAAAAGGGTTAGTTATTACTTGTAGTGGCATGAAGTCAGTGTACTGAAGAAAAAATAGTTTTTTCAGCCAAAGGAGTTACATTGCTTGAACAGAGCTGACGACAGAGCTAATTTGAACTGTTTCTTAATATAACAACCTAACAGCCAAATCTGTGCCATTGTACTACAGATTAATGACCATCATGTTGAATTATGACCTTTGAGTTGTTTCAAAATTAAACAGCTGAATTTCTTTCTTTAGATTCTTTTCAAAATTGAAAAAAGTCTCAGCTTTCTGAAAGAGTATTTCATGCAATTTTAATCTGCTTGCAAAACATTTATTTTAAAAAAACTTTATTTTTAAACAGATAACTATGTAGGAGAAACAATGGCTCATGAATTCTCATGTCATTCTCATGTTGAAATATGACTGCTGATAATTTGCTACTGGGAAAACAGAGGGTGTTGAAAACACAATAGTCTGAAAGAATGTTTCACTAAAAGCAGAAAAAAATCACATTTAAGGAGATAAATCTTTGATGAACTGACTAAATAAAGCCACACAGTAAAATACTATGTGGAATTTAACTACATTTGTTAAACTGCCATTTTGGTGTTCCCAGTCTTTCGTTCTCATTAATGAAACTAGTCAGATTCAACAACACAGAACAGGAGCTTTGTTCTCCTGGTGCTGGATCAATGAGCAAGGAGAAGGAGGCAAAAACGTATGTCCTCTTCTCTATCCAGTTTTGTCTCTTCAGCCTGTGCAGTATTCTTCATGGTTACTCGTGTTAAAGCTCCATTTGCAAAGGCAGTAAAGCTGTTTTGCATGTTGTTAATTTTCTTGTACACACTTTGCTTTGTACTCTGCAATAGGGTCATATATCTGCTGTATGTGTTGAGGCGCTTCAGGTTCAGTCATCCTGAAATTCTAAAACTCTAATATCAAAATTGTCTTTAACAAAAACACCTAAATAACTACATCACCACTTTCAGACTAAAGCCGGGCATACACTTTTTTTCAATTGTTGCATGCAGCTACAGGTCACACTGTATGACGAAACCGCAGGGTTTCGCCGAACAGTGTGAGTTCACAGCTCACAATGTATGTTCTAACACTGTGGAACTCGATGCTCTGATGCGATTTACCTGCTCACACTGTACGTTTAAAAACCACGTCGGACTCGGAGATGAGATGGTGCTACTCAGACTCGTCTATCCGAAAGCCAAATGAGTAGAATAGGAATATGAAGCTCACTACGTAGACTGAAACGCGATGCCTTGGCAATTTGTGCAATTTTATGTGCTAAAAGCCCTAAAATGAAAAGGCAAGGACGTATTTGGCCAAAGACATGGCTGAGCAACAGGGCTGCTATGGTCTGTCAATTTAACAGAAAGTACTCCATTTTACTTGTTTACATGTGCCCACTGAACGATTTGGCCACAACGGCGATTGAATTTCAAACATGTTTGATTTTCTCCCAACCTCTCGATTCCCGATCGGGAGGTGGTTGTTAGAGGCTGATCGCCCCTCATTACCATCTGTACACTACACAAGGCACGACTAGATGAATCAGGGACTGGTTGTGGGTTGTGATTTAGGTTGAAGGAGTGTAGCCAGTTTCAACTTAACATAGAGGACCAGGATTTTGTCAAGCAAGTCACAGAGCTTGTTTTGATGCAAAAAAACTGCAATTTTGTCAATGTCTATGGGTCCAACAGTTCTCAAGAGCAAGAAACTATTTGGAGAGCATTCTCTCCTCCAAGAGCTGTATCTGGATAACGGTTGGATTTGGTGGTACTTCGATGGTTAGATACCCTGGACCGTGGACAATCCTGTTGGTTCCTCATCGGACCTCTGTTCACTATGTGACCATGTTGATAATTTGTTCAGGGACATTGTGTAGACACTCAGATGTAATACTTTGAGAGGTAAAGACATGGACTTTATATTAATGTTGTGTTTGTTATGCATTTGGATATTTTAAGAGGACAATACTTTTACATTTGTCTGTGGCTAAGAGGCAATTTCTGTTGAATGTATGAGTGCAGCCATGGATTGAACGATGGAAATGTCATGCAGTAATATTTACTATTATAAAAGAACAGAACTTCTTCTCCTTGTTTCTTAAACCTTCAATCAAATATCTTCAATTCTCACCAGTAGCATTATCCTAAGTCTAAGATCAGTTTTCCATTGTGCAGCGATAAAGAAGATCACAGGGATTTAGGTGGTTACTTTAAATGAAGGCTCTTTATTCTTTCTAGCATCATCATCTTTTTTCAACAAAGGGATTTCAGATTTAGCAAACCAAGTAGATGCTCAAGAAAAAGCTAATTGATTATTGATGAATCCCACTTGAAAGGCTCCACCTCATGCTCGACCCTCTGCATGTGCATTCAGCCATAAATGATCAATGTAAAGCACCACATGAATGACATTGTTCATTTCAATGAGCCATCTGATCAATGATGTTTCATGGTTGCCAGTGGCCAAGGCAGCAAACACAAAGAAAAACAGCATTTTACCCAAGGTAGAAATAGATGTGTTGGTGAGTGAGGTGAAGAGTGGGATAAATATGTATAGTAGCTACAGAAAGGGCATCAAAATGAAAGGGAATTTTAATTCTAAATTGACACATGTTCAGTTCGGTATATGGACTAATTACGATAACAATGACGTCACCAAAAGTATTGATCGTAATAGTTTTATGGATACAATAACAGAATTATTTTGCTCTTAAAAGTTAATTAACTGTTGACTATGTTTAGAGGTTTTGGTCGAATAAGTACTGGTAAAGGCCAGTTGCCAAAAACCGAAGAGTAGCTATGTAATCCATTAATAAAATTCAAAAATCAAAAATCTGGATGAGCTGCGCATTAAGCTATATATAAGATTGACTTTGCTAACCCCAAAATATGACTACATCAGCTTATTATATTGGGTTATGTAAATGTTTTCTAATCTCTTGTGGATCTTGGATCTTTAATAAACATAGACATGAGGCCATGACCATTTTCCCCAAAATAAATAAATAAATAAATAACTATAATGTTTAAATATATATATCACATCTAATGTACTATGTAGAGCTGCTTATCCATATTTAATTGTGTTTCTTTAGAACTGTGAACCCAGCTCCTTCTCTTTTTTTTTGGTAAATTTCACTTTTTTTTTGACAGCATGTGTCCGGCAGGTTGGACTCTTTGATATTTAACTCTGTTTAGTACATACTACAGTTAAAGAGCAACACTCTAGGAAGCCCAATAAACCTGTCATCATCTTGGTTCAGGAAATCTTGTTCTCTCATTATTCTCCCATTTTCAACATCCAACAGAGTAGATTTGACCTTTAAATTCAACTCTAACGATCTTTGTGCAGATGTTTCATATAATTGCTCATTTCAATCCTCTGCCTATCTCTGCCAATTTCTCATTACCACTCATCTTATCCACCTGTTTCAGCCTCTATTTAACCAGCCTTCAAACTAGTCTTCAGTGCCAAATCATTGGAGCATTCACCTGTCTAACTCTGCTTGGTTCCTCATCAAAGCTCATCTGATCAGAGATCTTTACTCAAGTAAAAGTAACAAAGTACAGGCTTGTAAATTTACTTAAAGTATAAAAGTAAAAGTAGAAACCACTTTTTTCATGCCGTTGCCTACATTTTAAATGGATGTCTGCCAATAGGACTAGATCTCCGTTGTGTTCATTTTCAATCATCTCGTCGTCCACGCTACTATGCTAACCCCACCGCCACCAAGCTGCAATGATTTGCCGCGAATGAATACCGCCGAATCTGTCGATTCATCTTGTAGTGGCTGCTTGCCCATGTCAGACCTGTTTGCCCCATCTGTCTTCGGACTCCTGTTGGATTCTTCTGTGGTTTGAACCTAAATCTGCCTCTTGACTTTGCCTTCTGGATTATCCTGTTTTCCTTTGTCTGGTTGGATCTGATCTGCAGCCTTCTAGCCTTCAGCCTCTGAAACTCTCTGGCAGTCTCTGCTGTGTCTTGTAAGCCTACCGACTGGAATCTTCCTCATTCTCTGGGCATGGACTGAACTGCAAAACCAGGTTAGTGACTCACATGTTCATAATCATTCTCCGTCAGATTACTGTGGTCATTAACCTGTGTTTCTCTCCTGTAGGTGTTCCTGCCTTAGACACCCTAGCCGCTGCTACTACAGATCCTGTTTATTTTAATAAATGCTTTTTGAACTATCCCACTGTCTGTCTCGCCTTAATTACTGGGTCCTTCTGATCTGAATCGTTACAAATAAATGTTGAGGTTTAGGTTGCAAATCCAGTTTTCAACACCTTTTCAATTATCTGAAAATTAAGGCTTTTCATCTTTCACTTTTCAACCAAATGTAGATGTCTGGATGTAAATTATGTTGTCCTTTTTTTTTCTTTTCAACCAAATTTTGCTTAGTCGGGTAGAAGTGAATGCCTTTTAACTTGTTAGATTTTTGCATTGATCCGTGGTACAACTCATCCTGTGGATCATCGGGGAGAGGGATGTGATGGTGATAAGGTGTTTAAAATTGTGCATGCTTTAGGCTTTTATAATTTATTTATCAGGTTCTCTTGTAAAATGAGGGTTACAGCCCCATCACCATCACCCGCTGACGGCAGTCCCTCAACCCAACACAATACTTTCTCAGTTTTCTCAGACGTCACGCAGACAGAGGTGGAGAAGATCTTAAAAAGCATGAGGCCATCTACCTGCGTGCTGGACCCTCTCCCCACTGCACTACTAAAAAATCACATCACAGCCATCAGTCCATTAATCACAGCAATAATTAACCAGTCATTACACTCCGGTCAGGTTCCTCCAGCTCTCAAAACTGCAGTCATTCGCCCCCATCTGAAAAAGCCCTCACTCGACCCTGAAATCCTGGCCCACTACAGACCCATTTCAAACCTGCCATTCCTATCCAAAGTTCTGGAAAAAGTTGTAGCAGCTCAACTCCACAGTCATCTTCACACCCATAAACTATATGAAAAATTTCAGTCTGGTTTCCGATCAGCACACAGCACAGAGACAGCCCTGGTCCGCGTCATGAATGACCTACTCATGACTGCGGACCAGGGCTCACCATCACTCCTCCTCTTATTGGACTTATCATCTGCCTTTGATACCGTTGACCACACCATCCTACTCCATCGTCTTCAGACCACAGTTGGACTCTCTGGAACCACACTCAACTGGTTCCAGTCATATATCACGGGAAGGTCCGAATTTGTTGCCATAGGACAGTCCAATTCATCACCCCATACAGTCAGCTGCGGAGTGCCTCAAGGGTCGGTCCTTGGGCCGACCCTTTTCACCATCTACATGCTCCCACTCGGTCAGATAATCAAAAAACACAAGGTATCTTTTCATTGTTATGCAGATGACACCCAGTTGTACATAAAAATGGACTCCACTTCTCCCACAGTTCTGCCATCTGCTTTTCACTGCTGCCTGGAGGAGATAAAGACATGGATGGCTGAAAACTTTCTACAGCTCAACAGCAGCAAAACAGAAGCCATTCTCATTGGCACCCCACACCAAACCAAGTCCTTCTCCCTAAACAGTATCCCTATCTTCGGTCAAAACATCCCTCTGTCCTCATCTTTCACAAACCTTGGTGTCAAATTGGATCCACATCTCACGTTTGACTCCCACATACGTCACCTCTGCAAGGTCTCTTTCCTCCACCTCAGAAACATCGCCAAACTCCGCCCCTCCCTTTCCCAACCCGACGCAGAAAAGCTAATCCATGCCTTTGTCTCCTCCAGATTGGACTACTGTAATGCCCTCCTCGTCGGGGTCCCTGGCAAAAGTCTACAAAAGCTGCAGCACATCCAGAACTGTGCTGCCCGGGTCCTGACGAGGAGGCGCAAACACGAACACATCACTCCAGTCCTCAGGTCCCTTCATTGGCTGCCCATCCAACACAGAATAGATTACAAACTTTGCCTCCTCACTCACCAGTGCATACATGGAACTGCCCCGGCTTACCTCAAGGAACTCCTCACACCTCACACCGCCTCCAGAACCCTCCGCTCCACCACCTCCACCCACCGACTGCACCAGCCAAGAGTCAAGCTCTGCACAATGGGAGATAGGGCCTTCCAGGCAGTTGCCCCACAACTCTGGAATGGCCTCCCAGAGTCCCTTAGGGTCCCACAGAGTGTGGAGGCCTTCAAGAAAGGCCTCAAGACATTTTTATTTAAAAAAGCCTATGAACATTAGTTAGTATTTTATCTGTGTGGTTTTATGGTTATTATACTGTTCTGTTTTTACTACGTATGTTATTTTACTGTAATGTCTCATTTTAACTATGTATACCATTTTTATTATACGGTTTTGTTTTAACTATGAATTTTGTAGCACTTTGAGATTTTTTTTTAAATGTAAAGTGCAATACAAATAAAATGTATTATTATTATTATTATTATTAACTAGTGATAGCATGAATTACACTGCAGTATTTGATGCGTATGATGACCTCAACCTGTGATTAATGATTATGATCATTAATCATGTGAAACCTCTTAGAGGACTTTTTTCCCTTTTCTCCAAAATGTGAATGTATGGGTCAGGGTTGGCATGAGGATTGCATGTTTCCTTGTTAAGTTGTTTTTTAATAGATAACCTTTGCGTGAAAAGTGACACAAACAAGTCTTAAGCCCCGGTTTGTGCATATTCAAGCTTATTTAATCAGAACCCTGGAATGAAGTGAGCTGTACTTGAATAAAAAATGTCTGACCTACCTGCAAAGCTAAGTACCACAAAATGGCACCTTTCCTAATTTTGTATGTTTTGGATATTTCGGCTTGATCCTGTATCTAATTATTCACTCACCATGAAGTAAGACAGATATATCAATAGAATAATGTTTTCTTTTATGTCAAGACTGTTATAATATTGTTAGTGGGAATGTTTATAGCCCTTGTTTGAACATGTATATCTAGCTGTTTAAAGGAATTCAGCTTTTGATGGTGGACCAAATTCTGCCAGGGGTCTTTGGTGTGTATTAAATAGATGACATAACTAAACTGTAAGGTTCTGTAAGTATCTAACTCAAAAGTCAAATATTTTGGGGAGTAAAATAGTAGTCATGTCGCCACTGCAGAATGTACCTACAGTATATGATGACGTAAATGTATATATTTTTGTTGTTTTGGATTGTATCTATGTCCCCCGAAGGTCAGAACCTAGTGTGATTCTCCCATCAACCTGTACACTAAATGAAAACCGTCTGATCTTTTTAGTCACGGATTAGAAGAAGCTTAAGTCCTGATTCCAGCTTTACTTCATTTGGTGACCTGATCACTGCATGTACTTATTCAGTGGACAGTATGTCTCCAAGCAGGGCAGTTCTTGATTAGCTGAATATGTGTGCAACATGGCAGTGAACGCCCTCTTGTTATGTCTTACAACATCATCCAACACCCTTTTTAATTTGGGTCGGACATGATCTGACGGAGAGTATAGCACATGCACCAGCTTCCAGCCAGGTCAATAACATGCATGTGAAATGTCACTGTCAAGCAATTAAAGCACTGCAAAGTATTCAATATTTATTTGGACACAAAGATTGAAAAGGCTCAAGTCCTTTCAAACAGTGAAGGCCTCACAGAACTTTGCCATAGAATCTGTTCAACGAAAGAACTTGGCCTGGTTTGGAATGTGCAAAAATCAAGGCTAACTTGAGACTGCAATGAGACCAGTTACAGTAGCTTGCAAAAATATTCACATACCAAGCAACACATATAAAAAGTGAGGTTAGAATTTGTTTACCACCTAATTTACTTTGATAGCCCTAATTAAAATCGTGTGGAACCACCTGATTTTAGAAATGCCATACAGAGTCTGTCTGTGGCTACTTTGATCTCAGTAATAATCCAGCCATATTATCTTTACTGGAAATATGAAAGGAGTAAAATACATCACATTCAGTAAGATTACCTGCCAGTTTGAGAATGATTAACAACTGGGAGGTTAGACCTCCAGCAGGACAATGGGTTTGGATCCAACAAATTCACATTACCTTGAGCTAGCCTAGTCCAAATAAAGATGTAAATCCATTTTTGAATGAACAGGACTTACCTGTACGATTTGACATTCAAATTTCCATTTGTCTGTCCATAAAACCTGGTTAAAATGTGTCTAAAATGTTAAAATATTCAAAGCTATGAACCTTTGTGGGGCACTATTAATATCTGTGCTGCATAGATTACTTTAAAAAAGCAACTCTTAACAGTTACAATAATGCAATTCATATTGAAAATGCCTAAAATTTGAAAATATCTAAATACGTTTGAAAATTGTAAAATAACAAAATTCTAACTCAGATAGATTCGTTGTTAAAATGAAAATTATGCAGTTCCTACACAGACAAACAGACAATCCACTATCACCATTAAAAAAATTTAAATATGAAATATTTTTACAATGGATACTTAAGAGTGATGATAAAAACCTATAGTTTGAATAACTACAGTCCAGTAAAACTGAAAGTATGAGTGTGTTATGAACCACAGTTAAAACATCATACAGAGGTCCTATTAAAAAGATTAATGGCATGAGAAAGGAAAGATTTTCTGTCCTATCCCTACAAGAGCGAAGCTGTAACAGTCTGTAAGAAAAGATGCTCTGCTGTTTGCCCAGTTTGTGGTAAAGATGTTGCTTCTCATAGTCCATGATGAATAATAGTTTATTCAGCTTCCTGCTCTCATCACAGACTGAAAAGAATCCCCCTACAGTCACCTTTCTGTTTGATTTTATCAAGTCTACTGGTGTTACTTGCTCTGATGCTGCTGTCCGAACATACAGCAAAGAAGATGATCCTGGCCCAACTGATATGTTGATTAATATACAACAAAAGAGTGTTCTGCATTTTAGTTTGCTTCCGTTAATAGAAGCATGTACATACCTGCATTTTGACATGCAAGTATGTATTGCACTTAATTTCATTGGAAAAAACCTGAAAAGGGTGATTCAATGTAAAAGAGGACCAGAAGGAGGATGCTTAGAGAAGATGAAGTAGATCACTAAAGGCCAGGTACACAGAACGATGGAGAAATAAGAACTTGGAGAATATTAAAGAATATTTTGATATCTCAACTGATTGCTCTTTCACACACCTGCTTAGCTCTTCCCAGTTCTCATTCTCTTATATTATCCACCTGTGCTAGTCTCTATTTAACCAGCCTTCAGAACAGTCATTAGTAACAGATTTTCAAGCCTTTGTGGAGAGTTCTACAGCGTACCTGTATTTCTGATTACCTGATCCTGACCCATTCTGCCTCTCGACCTCTGAGCCTGCCTGTTCCCATCTGATCTGTTTGACTGATCTGTCTTCTGACTCCTGCCAGATCTCTGCCTGTCTGTGTGCCATATCTGGAACTATTATCTGACTCGGTTCTGGATTCTCCCTCGGCCCTTCATTGGATCTCTGACCTCCTGGCTCTGACAACCGAGCACGTAACCAACATTGCTTTTGGCTTTACCCTCTGGATTATCTTGCCTACATTCGCCTGCTCGGTTCTGATACATTAGCATCCGCTGTGGCGCGTTGGCAGTCGGCCAGCTGGAACCAACCTCGCCCTCTGAGCTTCGAATGGACAATAAGACCAGGTTAGGGATTCACACGTTCATTATCATCCACTTCCAGAAGAGGCTAGACACCGACACTGCTCACTTTGGTGTTCCAATAAACGTTTTGAGAAATCTTAACCTTTTGTCTGCCTTGATCCTACTGTTCTGAGCCTGACAGTTTTCTGTTTGGAAAGTGAAAAACATCTTGAACAACAGCAACTTTTTTTCTGTTGGTTTAAAAAAACCCACAGAGTTCTTTTTTTAATCGATATAGGTAATAAAATTTAATTTGAACAAAGACATTAAGTATTAGACTGCTAAATCCCACTGTATATATAATAATAATAATAATAATAACAACAGTGCATATCTAAAAGTATCCCTTTGAGAGCTGTAGAACGTAAATAACATAAATTGTAATGTCCCTCATTGCTGATATTCAAGAAATGCAAATTTGCACAACCATTTTTTTGTCTTTGCACTTTTCTTTATGATATCTGCCAGTCTTACTGACATTACAGAACTAACATGATATATCTCTGTTTTACCATTATGTCATTTTACTATTGCCACATCGTTACTCCTATTATTAACCTGCAGTGGGCCATGATGTACACACAATTATATCTTTACTCTTTTCCCAAATAAAACCTTTGAGATATTTTTAATCCCTTGTAATCCGTCTGCAAACTATTGATTTAACATGAGATGCAAACGTTAAGGTCAGCAGAACTTTATTTCAGGTTTGTCAGATTGCTTTATAACAAATCTGCTTTTTTGTTTCAGTTCTACAGCAATCCTGTCACGTTAAAGAATATTTAAGATTATTTATATATGGTATTATGCTTATATTATGCTTATATGTGAATTTTTTTTTATTATTTTAGCATTGGTGTGTTGACTTTTGAAAGCTGCTCCATCTGCCTCTTTCCCTCCTCTAATTAAGGTATCATCACATAGAGTTAAAAGTGTAACCTTGGTGCTGTTTACTCTTCATTGAGCACCACATGACATACAGCTTAAGATAACTTGGAGAACTTCTCCAGCTAAGAAAATCCACCATATGCTATTCAACTTCTTATCTTCCGTTTGAAATATGTACCCATCCTCCATGACTTCACCTTTTAGGCTGTCCTTGAATAGACTTCAGTTTTAAAAAAAAGATAGATGTTATTACTAGTTAAAAAGGTCACAGATGTTTTTATGCACGGTAAATGTGATTTCAGGTCGTCCTCTATCTTATCTTCATGGATGTTTCATGCAAAAGAAAGAAAAGTTCTTACCAATGCATGCAATCATGCAATTTTGCATTAAGACCTCTGTAGCCTCCTCACTTATTTCCTCACAGGCTTTGATTGATTGTTGGGAAATAGTGGTAAAGTTGTTACGCAGGAATGCCCATTACAACCAGATTCTCACACCCCTACAAAATTCCAATGCACCGGTGAGTTGAAGCATAACAGACAGATATGAAATACGCCTGGAATCTGCATTAATTCATGTTTAAAAGCAGAGGGAGGACTTGGTGTTCACTGTTGAGAGAAAGATCTTTCATGAATCAGCTGTATCTGCTTTTTACCTTTTCACTCTGCTCATCCTGCTTGTTCTCTCCTGCTTTTTGCTGTCTCCTTTACAGGCAGCAAAGCAAACATTGTCTTTTTTATGTACAAGCTTTTAGGGCTCTGCTGTGGGCCTGTCTGTCTCATAAAGTTGGATGACTCTTCAAGGAATAATTTATCGTGTCAGGAAAAAAACAACGTTGGATTGCTGTTCCAGGTGTAATCAATAGGAATAAACCAGATAACCAAACCCTTGTGTTAAATTTACCTGCCTTTTGATAATTAAAGGCATCCCTTGGGTTTTCTTTCCTCTAATTTCTACAATCTGTTATTCTCTGAACTATGTCAGCAAACAAACTGAGCCTTTCTGTGATGACGGGTAATGCCCTGAGATTTGTCCATAATCCCTCTGTCTGGTGTTAATTAACACACGGGGGCTGAGGGTGACCATGACGTGATACTGGATCTGATGTCATGGAGACCAGCGACCTCGCAGGTCAGACACCACATTGCACTATTTGAATTTGATGCTCTCAAATACCTAGTCATTTGTTATGGTCCTTGGGTGGCACTAGATATCGTCTTTCCAAAGTGTCCAGCTAATGTTTGTTCTCTGGAAGACCTGTGGACCTGCTGTGGGTGTAACGTCTACCCGACAACAGACAGTTTAGTTTCTTTTGTTTTTTTTACTACCTGGGGGAGCTGGATCCAATCCCTGCAATCAAATACAGTGCAAGAAGTGGAATATCCACAAACAACAGACAACCCAACAGACTCAGTTAAGTCAGTTTAGAATTAATCCCAACATGATGGATTTATTAAGACTGTAGAAGTGGTACAAGAGTGCTGAAGGAAAACCCTTTGCTGGGACATCCCAAATTATTTAAATACAAATATAAAGATATAGAACAATGAATATTTTAGCATGAATGCTGTTAAAAGTCAATAAATATAAATATAGTAGTTGTAGTTGGTTTGTACAGCATTAACATCAAACAAAGAGTTTGGGGTTTTCAGTCCAGATTTCTCCAGTCTCAAGTCAGTGTGCTTCTGGGAAAATCACTTTATCCTCAAATTCCGAGTGATTTACATACTCATGTTTCTGAGATGTGAAAGTATTTGGGTAAATATGGCTCTAATGTATTGAGTGGTAAGCAAGAAAGAAACATTATACAGGTTCACTAAAATTAGAATTTTCCAAAAGAGATCCCAAATGTATTTATTGAAAGTTTATTTACTTACTTTCATTTTATTAATTTTATGTATAAATCTCTTTTTAAATATATTCCTTACTAAACATAATTGTTTGCAACAATAATACTAACTGTAAAAAGTAAATCCAAAGTAAAAAAAACTAAACATAGAAACATCCACACCATATTCAAGTACATCCTTTCTCACACACTCTCACAACCAGGCATACTCAGTGCTTTTCCCAGACCCAGCGAACTAGTATACCAAAACATACAAGTAAATGTTCACTCATACTAACTGCATGGTAATTACACCTAACATCAATGCACAAAGTAAGACAATGCATACCGATACAATGAACATGTGCATATCCACATAAGGATTAAATCTGAAATGAGAAAAAGTATTCCAAGCTGATGGAGCTTTAAACAGAAAAGCCCAACATCTAATTTATTTGCTGATTTTGGGTTTGGAAAAAAAAAAAGTGAATTGGTATTGATTGACCATATGGTAAACTAAATTGGTCTAAATATGATGGTTAATTGAAATGGAAACATTTCAAAATAAATGACAACCAATAACATTTGATTCCGACCTTAAAAACTAATCATTTCAAGAACTTGTTGGTAAGGCAGTGAGGAATCCTACATGGACACTATTTTATAAAGTATTGGTGGGATGAATATGTATTGCCATAATTAGTATCTTCATAATCTACATTGGCAGCACCAGTTGTAGGAAAACTGAACTGGAAAAAAAAAAACATTCTAGAGAATGATGACGTGCTTTTAATGATTTTAAGCATATATTTTCCTCCAAATAGAATCGATATGGTCTTTAAAAATAAGGCAGGAATCAAACCAAAGACCTAAACATTTAAATTAATCAACTTTTCAAAATGCTATTACATCTAAAAAGTTAGTATACCACCTGTTTGATTTAGGTGCAGGGTGCAAAACAACATAGATTGGGATTTATTCTTGTTCAGAACATGCTTATTTACAGAGAGACACATGTAAACTAGGTTAAAAGCAGATTGTAATAAATATTATATTAGTAAGAATCCTTGACTGGAGTGGTAGTTTACAGTATTGTGTTTAATGGAAATAGATAATAGCAAAGGACCTAGGGATGTACCTTTTGGTACTCCTTTTTCACCTACCTTAATCTCAGATTGGCTGCCCTGCAAAAAAAACACTCTTCTAAAATGAAGAAAAGAATATGAAAATAACCAAAAGCAGGAGAATGGTCATCATTTAATAATTTGTCTGAAATCCAGATTGGTTTGGAGATCAAATGTTATGTTCATAAAGATATTTAGATGACTGATTCAATTTTTTAAATGTTCCTGCTTTGCTATCAATAATAGACGGTTTTATAATTATTAATGTCTGTAGGGATACCCCCTTTATACATCAAGGTTCATTTGGCACATTTCCATGATGAGGAGATTTAATCTGCTACCAAAGATAACTTAAACATATCAGAAAACAGAAATGATCATATAGAGACAAGTTTAAAAATCTTGATTTTCAATCCAGCACTGCATACAAAGTTTAGACCATCAATGATAAACTTTAATTGGAGTGATAGTAATCTTTTATCAGATTTATCAGTTACACTACTTTCCTTTTTCCAGAATTTTGCAAAGTTTATCAGTTTGCTTTTGAATAAGCTTTGTTGTATAGGTCACTTCAAGCCTTATTGAGGTGACCCACAATATGACATAAAACAGTTAGTAAGAGAAAATATAGCCAGTTCATTTTATAGGCTTTGGTTTCTAGAGACTGTGAGAAAGAAGTTTGTGGTACTTTAAAGATGTAAAATAATCATGACATATTGCAACAATTTAACACTCATTGGGCCGGATTTATCAAGATCCAATTTTGCGTGCAGTAATTTGCGCTCGCAAACTGGAATTTTGCGTGAGGGGCTGAACCATGGTTTGCGGGTGATTTAACAAGAGCGATTGCGTAACTGGTGGCAGGTGCAAAACTGTTGGAGACGCCCTATTTAAATGATGGTTTTGCGCGTTTTGTGGTTTGCGGCAAATTAAGAAATTTTAATCTTACAGTGACACCACCCCCTCCAAAAAAAGAAATATATATATATATATATATATATATATATATATATAAACTTTGGCAACCTTTATTCCCTAAGGTGGTATGTGGCTGAATTTCTACTTCACCGCAGTAAGAAAAAAACAAACAAACAAACAAAAAAAAAAAACAGGTGTTTTGTATCGGCCTGTAGAAAAATGCACATACCAAATGGCTCACAAGAAGTGACTGTGGATAAGATGACTGCATTGGCATGTTGCTCCACAGGCGCAGGGTGTCGGGGTTCTCCAGTAGGGCGTCAGGGCGACATGGCATTTAGATCGTCGGACAGCACTTCTGAAAAACGAGATTGGGAGATCCCAGATGCAAAAAAGTGCAATGTTGCAAGGAGTTTTGTGATATCTGGTATTGCGTGGGTCCTCCTTGTGGCTGGCTCCAAATCCATTCGGAGTTCCCCCAACAGCTCCAAAATGGCAATGCTGGATAAACGATTTGTTTTGATGATCGTTTCCTCGTTAATTCCAAAAATATTCGCACAGCGTGAAAAAATGCGTTCTCTGCGTCTCCTTGCTTCATTTCAATGTCTCCTTCTTGCGACAATAACCGCTGCCATGTGTGCGCAATTACGCATACAGACCATTTGCACCTTCTTTTGGAACGTGTTAAATATAGAGTCAGATACCGTTAGCAAAATTGCTTTCAGGTTTGATAGATCACTTTGCGAGTGCTAAATTAATATATTTACATGTTCTCCTCCCACAAGACGCACTTTTGCGTGTAAACGCCCTATATTGAATATTCATTGCAGAAAAAGTACTAAATGGATAAGAGGCGCTATTTAGCACGTTTTAAAGACCAAATCCTTTTAGCACGCTGTTGATAGATCAGTTTGTACATTTTTTAGCGTGCGCAGTGAAATAGCTCACGTTTTTATACACGCAAACCTTTGATAAATCCGGCCCATTATGTCCTAAAGAGACATGTCCAGGTAAAAAAAAAAATTTGTGTCGGCTTGTGCATGCTGCTTGCTGCACCCCCACCCCATCCCACAATCCTCACTATTTGGACTGAGTCGCCTCTTGTTGAACCACGAAAGCAACGCAACTCTCCCAACGAGCCAGCACATATTCTGCTTGCAAGCTATTTGCATCATTTTTTATTCAGGTGTCTGCAGTGACAGCACCACTGTCTCTGCTGGCAGCTCGGCTTCAACGCGTGTCAGGGAGCAAGCACAAGCATGTGCAAGACACCTGATCAGCCTATCAGTCAAATAATGTGTCTTCTGCACAGAAAAGAGTAAAAGCAATTCAAAAAAAGCTGAAAAGCTGTGTCAGCTTGTGACGTTTAACCAGCTTTACACACCAGAGAAGATGACTTACTGAAATGCAACTTACACAACTCACTGTGAAAGAAACATTTGGACATTTGAATTGTTCCTGTCAGAGAACAATTATGCTGTCAGACAGCATCACAGGAACAGAAAGAACTTGTTGAGAGTTGTTCAGTGTTTGCCAGCACAGGATTGGTTTCTGTAAAATACAATATATTTGGGTAATAAATTTCCATTAAACACAACATGTCTGATGAAATTTACAGACATAAAAGACTATGCAATATGCCTGAATTAAAGTGACTGACAATGATACTGGTACATCTCAATAAATGAATATAACACAAACTTTGTTTGTTTCAATTAGAATAATTAAGTAGATAAAAATATTTGACACGAAGTGATAGAATTCAACTGTTTTATTTGTAATGTTTTTAGTTAAAGCTTGGTTTTTGCTTACAACCAAAGAAAAAGAAATGTAAAATTATAGTGGAGGAAGATCTTTTTCCGGGTGGATCATCAAAATAAGTAGTCCTTCTAATTGTCAATTATTCTGGTGATATGTTTACGTAAGGTCGTCCTATGTGCTCGTCCCCATTTTCACTTACCGGTGGTGGGTCAGACATTGTGGAAAAATTACAAATGTTCTTTTGGAAAATAAGCTTGTATGAGTGATGCAAACACCAACTTTTAAACAGAGTGTGCACAAGGAGAAATGGGCTCATGCACACTCTCGGACGCGTTTAATAGGCATTTCCTCTCGGTAGCGAGAACAGAGTTGTGCATGTGCATTTCTTTTTAAAAGTGGAAAGGGCAGATTTGCTGGTTTTTGCAACTGTTTGCAAAAATCCTCCACTACACCTTTAAGTTTTTAGAAAAATTAAATTTTATATCAGACCAGCAAATCTATTCATAAATTTAAAATACTGGCCTACCAGGTATTTACCTGTACAGTTCAGTACATGAGCTCACTATACTGTCAGGACTCTCTTTCACGACTCATTAAGTGGAGATAGTGAGCATGAACATGATTAAACTGTGGTGCAGCTGATGTTTTGAGGTAACTGTGATGATGACCCTCAGCTTGTCATCATGGTTGGTTCTATTTCCGTTTATCTTACTCCTTTCAACAGGCTATTGTTTATCTATTGGTTTCAGGTCAGGCCAGTTTGCTGCCTAGCAAGGACAACCTTTAGGGTTGTATCAGAATGTCATTTGCTAGACATTCTGATACTTATTAAAATGGCGTAATCACTATATGGTGCCTATATAATGCCTATAAAGTGATTAGGGCGGACATTAGGACACAACTCATGACTTCTGCAACGCATTCCAGGATATATCTGTCTCTTCTGAAGTCTTTCTTTTCTTCTCATACACTTCGTAGACACTTTTCTCTTACGACCCTCAGCCATTTTCAAAGATCCGCGGTGAGAAAGGTGAGCTTCAATGACTGGCTGAAACCGTAGCTCCTGAAAAGTGCGCATGCGCAAAAAAAGATAGCTAATCAGACGAGCACGTCGGATGCCTTATACAAACTTATATCACCAGAATGATTGACAATTAGGAGGAGCACTTATTAAGAGGGAATAAAAGGTCATCCTCTATACCTTTAAGTAAATAACTAAGTTTTTTTGTGATGGGCAACTACGCATGCACATTAATTAGAGGAACTTTATAGTTGCTAGCTAGACTGCCCCAAGACAGAAAGAGGCCTTTGAAACTTTTCTGTTTCAAAAATCACCCTACTGACGCTCTATATATGGAGATGTGGAATTTGAGAGATAAAACTAAGTTTCTAAGACTAAGAAACTAAGTTTAATTGGCTAAGATTAGAGGAATTTATAAACAGTTGGTTCTTGTTTTCTGAGTTGTATTTGTGAAGAAACCAAGCTCATGCACAAAGCATTCAATTGTAATTGAACTTTATTTTATCACAAACATCAAACAATATAGATTAATCTTTGCACTTTAAGAAATAAACTTGGAAATTCTGATAAATCTTAAATTTTAACGTTTAATAATTTAAAAATCCTTTAATCCCATTGATCTGATACAAACTAAATTTAATATCATTCTCAATTAAAAAAGAACAAATATAGAAAAGTTTTTTTAATGGTCTAGGTCAGAATTTATGCCTTTATGACAGTCATAAAACCATGTGCCTGTCATCTATCAAGTTGTTTTAAACAGCTTCTCCTGCTTGTTTTGTCACTTTTGATCAGCTCTGATATGGCCTGCATTAGCTGTTTCTGACATCTAACAAAAGAGACTGACATGAAAGAATGCCGCTTGGACATTAGATTCACCATCATCTAAACAAATGATGAGAGTTTCTATTTCGCATTGATGAGCGTGGAAACCAGTTCTGGATCACTACAGAAATATGTTAATATTTTCCTTAACACATGTCAAATATTTATTCCATTCCCACCCATTTTTGATATGGCAGCCGAGGTATGTTGCCAATTTTGCACATTGAAGATAAATGGAAGCATACCATGTTTGACAGGTTCTTACTTATTTAGGTAAGGGGTCTTTCTTTTGGAGAATTGTCATTACATAATGATGAGGTGAGTTACAGGGCAGGGAAGACAATGGACAAAATGTCAGAGCAACTTTGAGTTTTAAACTTATACAGTTCTAAACTTTTAACAAAAATAATTTTAAAATGTACACTTACATAATGTATTCCTCTGTTTAACTTCAATGCACTCTTTCAAGCAAAAATCTAAAAAATAAAACTAAACCTGAAAAGGTCCATTTACCTGAAGATCTAGAGCATGCTGTCTCAAAGATTTACATATTCTGCCACATTGCAATCAATAAAATATAAGTAGAGCAGGGGTCAGGTTCATATTCTTAGTGTTTAGTTGGACCTAATCCTGATGCATGTTGGACTACATCAGGGCCACCCCTCTCGCCACTAGTCAAGGGCGAGAGGGGGTCTGAATTTGGGTACCAGTGAATTTCCTAACTACTATTTGTGGATGACATGATTCTGCTTTCCCTCTCTTGTCAAAATGAGTTGGGGCCAGCTGGATCTCAGTGCAAAGTGGATGTGATTGGGCTGAAGCTTGAGTTCTTGATTTACAGGTTGTTTTAAACTCCTACCTTTATCTATGGTCATGAAAAGAATGAGAACTAAGAAGCAACGTAAAATGAGCATCTTCTATAGGGCTGCCAGTCCTCAATTATATGTAGGGTGAGGGGTTTGGAGCTTCCGGGAGGGGCAAGGACAAGAGCTGCTGGTCCTCGAAATTAAGGAGCTAGATCAAGTTAGGCATCTTTTGTGGGTGCTCCCTGGAAGCCTCTGGAGTTGCTATGTTTACCAATTGGCCTTAAATGCCTTGGCAAGAAGAGCTGGAGGTGTCTGGTGAGAGGGAAGTCTGGGTGTGTAGACTACAGCCCCCACGACCCAGTCAACAAATAGGAAGACAATAATTACAATTAAACATCAGGAATAAAAAGAAAATGTAGCTGTCTGGTATAGAAAAAATCTTTACTTTCCTTTGCCCCTGAATAACAGCCTCAAATGTAGGTTGAAACTTTTCAGTAACTGAGAGGCCTAAACGAGAACAGCATTTGAGTATTTTAATTTTATGACAAAAAGCAAAGAACAGGTGATATACATGATGATTTAACACCCCCCACTGCTGCAGCCCCAATTAGTGCCGTGTACATTTACAAGTGTGTGTGGCTCTCTGATGCTCATAGATCATTCTGACTCAGTGGGAGCAGTTTGGCCTGGAGCGCTGTGAGTGAATTATAACTGTTTCCAGCTCTGACTTGGTGGGCCCCCATCTATGTTCCTATGGAGCCAAACTGTCCATCCTAACATACCACCTCACACTTGCCCTTTGAGCCATATATTTCTGTAATCAAGACATGAGTTAGAAGACACCTTTGATGCTTTACAGGTCTTTAAAAAAAAGTTTTACCATCAAACAGAGGATAATGGACAGTCAGGGACTTCATCTACTATACTAATTTTAAATTAGTAGACTCATTAAGTACATATTTACTTCCAGAGACAGAAATACTGTGACCATTTTTGCCTTATGCATGAGAGCCTCCAAATGTTAAGAGAAGTATGATCCCTTTGATGCTGGTTTTCTTACTCAAAAAACAAACATTGTCACAGTTTTGAATAGGATTGTCAGATGGATTGACATCAGAGTGACACTGGCCATAAGGAAGACATAAAAATGCAGAGTCACTTTCAGGTCTTTTCATAGATGCATGGATTACGGATTATCTTGGATCTCTAATTAACCAACTACGGCATGTTGCTTTGATCTAATACAACAGAGAGCTGGATATCCAGATTTGTTTTGCTTTCTTCAGAACCATGCCCCTAGCTACTCTTAGCAACCTTCCTTTTTTTTGTTAAACAACTGTGATTAAACAGGGATGGTGTGGGTCTGATGTGTACCTTCTACAGTTTTGGCAAGGAAATTTTATTTGTATAGCGCAATTCAGTACAAGGACAATTCAAAGTGCTTCACACGAATTAGATAATAAAATAGAAGAAAAATAAAAGCAAATAAGATAAAGAAAAACATGAGTCAAACAAATAAAACAGTTGGACCACAACCTTGAACTAATAATACCTCAGTTATATCAGTGTAAATTCAACAGTCAAAGGTAGGGGGTGCTGGGAGTCATTTTGAACAGGGGGTGCTGTGAAAATTTCTTTGGTTTTTTAGTTGTTTGTTTTTGGACAAAAGAACTATGAGCCTATAAAGCTATTTAATACAATTAAAATAAATAATTAAATATATTGAGATTTACTACTTTATTGTAAAATACACTTCAGTGCACACAACCAGGGTCTGTAACACAGACATCATCAGTTCTCAGGTGAATATAGGCGGCATTAATTAAACTTCACAAACACTATAACAACGTAGATTTGGTCAGCTGGCATGAACTTGAGTCACTGTGTTTATGTCACACGTGCCTTTAATAGCTCCAAAATCTTCTTATGCACACCAAGAGGAACTAATTATACAATTTATACGTGATTGAACAGTTCTCCATATCCATTACACAATGAACATATATATAAAATAACCCTCTAAAATACTACGGTTACGTTAAACTGCACGAATAGATAATAAACTGCATGGCGGCACCATGCTCTTACTTTTGGCCACAGGAAGGGTGCTTTGGTTACAGGTGTCCAAACATGGAGATAAATTCTCTCATGAGCGGACGAATCCGAAATGCTTTTCTGTGTCATGTTTCCTCCTCATATCTGTCATTAAATTTAATAGTCTGCTACTGCGTGCGGGATAGCTCTTCAGTGACCACTAACTTGCTCTATTTGTTAGAAAATAAAGCCAATTGGTGTATATTTACCAAAACATAACCACATGACTGGAAGTGTAATGTTGTATGTGAATGGAATTAGTTGACAAGTAGAATCCATAAACAAAAATATTGTCTGTGAGAGAAGCAGAGAGGTCAAGGTAGTCAGCAACCGCCAGCTGAGGTGTGAAAAGAAACCTCTAACGCAAGTGTAAAAAGTACAAAACAGTGTGCGATGCCAGGAGAGACTAAATCCAACACCTGCTGGGAAAACAGTTTGTTTTTTACTAATGTGGAAGCTCCAACAGCAGAAGCAATAAGATTTTGCAAACAAGATGATGGACATGTAAACAATCTTACTAATACTTATGTTAGCGATGGCAATACTACGGTATCCTTAGGCTCAAAGAAATAGAGATGGAAAATTTTATACAAGCTTCCATAAAGGTTTGTATTTTAATGATCGTCCCTGATGGAAAAAATATTTATAAGTAAACATGATCAGAATGAACACATAAGGTCTGATTTTCATAGTTTTTTTTTGTGTGTTTACTTTTATCCATACATATTCATTATTCTGATGACCAAACCACACAAATTCCATGGGTGGAGGTTTGGCAAAAGTGAAGATTTACTGATTGATTATCCAAAACAGAAACTCAGATGGCAGAAAATCTTTAGCAATTAAAAACAAAAAAAACAAAATAAAGAAATGACTGAACTTAAATACTGTGGCATTTTTATGGAAAAAACAACCTACAAAGAGACATGCATGAAGCTTTATTATATTTAATTTTATTGTGCTTTTATGCATAACACCTCAAGATAAGTTGTGCCTGGCACTTTAAATTTTTTTTTTGTTGTCATCCATAGCTCTGAACAAAAACAAGCCTTTGTTGAGCTGCTGTATAAAACCTCAAACTCAACAATATTCCTGACATTTTGAATTGAGGAACGTCTTCAAACTTGGAAACCAAGTCCAGTGGATTATTTTTATTTTTTCGGAATGACTATGACCTGGATGACTGAGAACCTTGACCAGAACTCTGAACCTCATCTTTCTTTTACGGCAACTCTCAACTGCTAGTTAAACATGCAATCTGCTGGTTTAATGATTGTCACCAAATCCGTTTGCATGTCTTAACATTTGCCCACTTATTGCTCATTCTAAAAAAAAAATAAAATAAATAAATAAATGCACCTCTTATTTCAAATCTTTGAAGATCAGGCCCTTTGTGTATTTTGGTTTTTTTGAAGATGAATTTGTTTTTTTGTATTATATTTTTTTAATAGTCATTCTACATGACTAACCACTTTTTGGACTTTTTAAAGTAAGAGGTCCCAATATATAGTTATGGCTTACAAGCACAAGCATATATCACACCGCAAATGCTTATGAAGGAATCATGATGCTGCGATGCTTCAGTTCCCCATTGCGTCATCTACATTGTCCTTTTTCCTTGTCTTCAAAACAACGATTAATCTTGTGTGAGGGTCCACAATTTATCATGTCAAGTTAGCTTTTTATAGATAACAACCTTTGTGTGGAACGTTTCAAACTTGGTTTTAGTTTAGAAATTATATTTCTGCTCCTTTTTCAGCTTAAAGCTACAGTGTGTAATTTTCAGCGACATCTAACGTCCAGACTGCAGACTGCAGCAAAATGAACGTCTCCCCCCCACCGCTTCTCCCCCCCAACAGTACGGCAAGCGTTAGGGGACAAAATGTCTTCCACGACGTCGGAATCACCTACCTTCTCAAGTGATGAGGTTTGTTTACATAGATAATTTTACAGATAGTATTTCATTAGTCTGTGTAGGGTATAGATTTCATGTAGACTTTAGATAATAAATATACCCGTTATTTTTTCTACATCGTTGTGACGTTTTGGTGAGCTGCTTTGCATGGTGATATAAACAGACGAAGGAATTGTAGTCATTAGTTTAACAGCAAGATTGTGTTCGCTGGAAGAATATATATTCCCCGTTTACAGAGTCCAAGTCTTGTTTGTGGCACGGGGGTTACAAGGCGAGGAAGAGGGCGAGGGCAGAGAGGCCGGGGTGGGCGTGCAGCTAGGGCCAGGCGAGGGAGGGGAGCCAGCGGGGTGAGAGCAGAGGAAGAAAGGCTTGAAGATCTCCAAAGGAGCCGGAGAGAAGTAACCGAGGTATATATCCAGAAAATTATTTTACAGAAAATTACTGAATCATTACCTGTGAAACGTCAGGGACGTTGCTGAATAAGTATACTGGAGAGTAACAGCATCATCACGCAGCATGTTATTGTTTTAGACAGGTCTGAGCATTCTGTACTCCAAAAACTGCAGTGATATTAGACAATTGTGTGTGTAGGATTAATTACCTGTCCAAGAGAAAACTGGCAACTTGAGCGTCACTTTGAAAACCTTTTTCCTCCATCAGTGACTTCCATCGTGTAAATGCCGTGCCAATGTTGATCCGTGTTTTTTGTCGTTTCTTGTCACGCTTGCGTTTATTCTCGTCGTGTTTCCGCTTCTTAGATGACGGGGGTTCGGTGCCCGCCGCTTTTCGTTGTGATACAGAGTAGGCATGATCCTCCATTCGTCTGATGTTTGGCCACACAGTGCCAAACAGTTTGCAAAGTCACTCACGCCTGCCGCCTTGTTCACCTTTCTTGTTACTGAGGCGCAGTATACCTGCTTCTTCTTCTTCTTTGGTTTCAGGCAGACTAAACGCTTCTCAGGCATAGTACTGCCATCTACTGTTCAGTACCGTCTCAGTTAATCTCTCTCAACTTGCCGTAGTTATTTTCGAGCGTAATGGGCGATCTCGCAATCGCTAGTTTGTTGCCTCTGCGCTTGCCGTAGCACAAAGATGTCAGCCTCCATGGCTGCGAGACCCGCTCCTATGTAATTATAAATAACGAATTCTAAGGCAACGCAAATATTATGGTTAAATGGCTGAGCTCATAGGTGATGATAAATAACATAGTTATGTATAATATATTAAATTTCTGACTTTATATCCCTGTAATTATTACACACTGTAGCTTTAAGTGAATATTAACCTGGTTATTTATCATGCGAGAAGGGTGATATTAGGAGAAATGTTGTTAGAATGGTTATTTTGCAACAGGCAAACTGGTGCTGGCATAAAAGGTTTTTCAGGTGCAGACTGCCAGTGGTTAGGATTGCTTGTGCATAAAGTTTGGTTTAAAATGCAAAGGTTTAGGGAGATTTAGGCTTTGAAATTTCTGTTCAGATTCCAATGTGCATTGTTACTATAATACTCTCAACAAGTCATTATTAAGGAACCATGTGCAAAATGATTCTCTTTGTGCTCACGAATAACACCTGAAGTAGCTTGAGTCTGTTCTGTTTCATTCTCTGAACTTTGGGGTGTTTCCTCCTTTAACAGAGATTTGGATCATTTGCATGGTGTTTTTGAGGAAAAATCCATCCTAAAAAATGTGTTAACTTACACAGAGTTCATTCCTGTTCTATATACTGTAGATGCTTGCACCTTCTTTTTCTGTCACCATAAGCGTCCACTCATTTGACACATCCCTGCTTTAAATAGTGGTGCTAAGAGACAGTGTATTGGTATGACCCAAAAGACTCTTGCTTAATATTTACTTTTAAGGACATAGAAACACAAACTGTTGTGTTTCTTGCTTTCTAGATTTTTAGGTTTTTGGCTCTAAAGTAGAATTAAATCAGCACATTAGATATTTTTAAAAAGATATAGTTTCAGGTTTAGCGGTGGCTTTCTAATTCTGGATTCATCCTAAGTGACTTCTTGGGAGAAGGTTCACATAATCTGATTTCTACATTAACCAACCTTCTCGTCATCACACTAGCTGTACTTAATGCTGAATTTCTCTAATCAAAATGAGATGTTGAGAGAAGCCTTAAGAGATGACAGGGAAACTGAGGAGGCATGTAAAAACAAAGCAACGGTCTTTAATAAAACATCCTGCTTTTCATAAACCAAGAGGTCTTTGTCCCTTTTTTTCCTCCTACACACTATTTACTAATGAGGACTTGGGGTCATTGTAATTGTTGCAGGAAAGGCTGCACTGATCAGAGGTGCAATTTTAGGGAAAATGAGGTTCTGTCGGATGACTTCATCTCTTTGGTCTGCCAGGCCGAGCCCTCGAGGCTTTTCTGATTCGTCTTCTTGGATCAGCAGCACCACATATGTGGGATGTGTATCTGTGTGTATGTAAAACATACTACACTACCCCCCCAACAACTGGTTAAGATGAGTTCTGGTGAGGAGCTGAGATGATTAGACCACCTACATAAGGTTCAGCACAGAGCTGACAAGATTTACCTTCTTATCAAAGTTACGAGCTGGGAAGCACTGATTGGGGGTATTTGATTAAACAAAAGTGCAGCTTGATTTAGGTTTAGTTGATTAGGGATGAGTTAATGTGGATTTTTCTATCATTATCTGTAAAGAACAGGAGGCTCATTTGGGAAAGACCTTGACCCTGAGGTTACCTCCTAAGCAGCAAGTGGTTAAAGGACATGGGAAAAAATACTGCCTACAGTAGGTCGTCATTTTAAAGGAAAAGTCTGGTCAGCAAGGAATAATCAATGGATCATTATCTATACCTAAAACGAATACGTTTGCGGTTTAGTGTTTAGGATTTAGTGTTAATCAGTAAAAAATAAAGGCAATCATTTTTTGTCTGAATGGACCGGACCGGGCATTTGAATGGAGCCATCAGCTCCGGGTCTGGTCCGGGTCCAAAGCCAGCTGGGGACGGAGCGACCAAACCCAACCCGGTGAAGGTATGCTTTCCCCAGCCTGCCTTACCATGCACGGGGCTGCGGCTACCGTCACCGGGTCAGGTTCGGTCACTCCGTCCCCCGCTGGCTCCCTCCCCCCGTCCGCCCGAGTTCCAGACCAGCCCCAGAGCTGGCAGCTTGGTTATTCTGCACTGTAGTCGACCAAAATCCCGGAAGATTTTTAAATTCCCCTCATGACATTTTTTAGGTAAGAAAAGTAGGACATGTCCGGGAAAAAGAGGACGTCTGATCACCCTACCATATCAACAGTTTGATGTTTCAGTGAGTGAGTGCTTGTTGCTATGATGCGTCTTTGCTCAGCAGCTACGCTCGTTGTAAACCAACCAATCAGCACACAGCTCTTCTAAATATTACCATAAAATACACATACCATAAAAGGAAGAAAACCAGTCATTTCCTTGCATTAGGGTTCATAGACCAGCAAATATACATTTTTCTGCCCAACCAATGTTACACACCCCATTCAGAGACCTTAAGGACCAGCACCAAATACCCTATAGAACCATTCTATGACCCCTTTAACAAGAGGAATTCAATATTGAAATTCGCGAGAGCTAGAGTTAAACTGACAATGCCCATGTGCATAGCAGTTGGATGTTGTAATGCATTGGGTAAAAGTGAAAAGAATTTTGTAATTTCACTTTTCCGATTCATGATCCTCCACGGACGGGTTTGTCGTTTGGATTGCCAACTTGAAGAGGGACGATTTGCCATTGAACTTCTGGTCAGAGAAAAAACGCGTAATATGTTGCCGACATTTCGAAGAAGAATGTTTTCAACATGACTTGGATAACAGTGCGTTGTAACAAAGACCAGGTACAGCATAGGGACTTGCTCAACAGCTGATACCGCACCGTGTTCTTTGACAAACAGGGATGTCTCCGGTAAAGCACATTGAAAGAAATTACTCTTAATTAAAACACTTATCATTTATTGAACAGTATGTAATAATTTAATATTTAAAGTACTTTCAGAAGTTTGAATTCTGAATATGACCAGACTTTTGTTTCAATAAGATGTTTCAATGTATAGGGAGTTATAGCTGTAAAACACAAATATTGCACTTTGCGTAACCTCGTTACCTATAAGACTTTTCTACATTTTGTCATAACCGGTATTTCAATAATAATGCATATTTCCAGACTAACAAACAGTCTAGCAAAGAAACTCAACCTTTTTATTTGGAGGTAACAGACTAAACCAAGGATTCAATTGGATCCACAAAGGGATTCTGTTTTTAATTTACATTTTATAGCTATTTAATTATCATTGTGATTGTTTAGCATAAGAATGTTGACTAGTATTTTTTGCCTTTGTATTAAATATCCAGTTATTTAAAAAAAAACATTTCAACAAACATTGATAAGAACAGAACAAATAAAATTTAAACCTATTAGATGTTTAATAATAATACATTTGATAATAATTTCAAATGGAAAAAATTAAACTTTTCAAAACGTATATTTTCATATTCGAATAATGTATTACCCATTTTAATTCATGGTAATTATTTAAAAAAATGTTTTGATAAGGGACATTTTTTTCCCGCTTCTTCGTTGAAAAATATTTTGCATAACCTCCCCCAATCTCTCTATCACCCCAGCCCACCCCCACCTCCACACCCCCCACCCCCCCCACACACACACACAAACACACACCCTTGAGGCCCGCAAGGTGCCAAATCCCCTACTTTCAAATCACTGGGCAAAATCATACTTTTCAGGTTTGTTTTTGTTAAAATTTTGAAAACACATTTTCTTCCTATTCACAACTGTGCATTTTGTGGTATTTCATCTCATTTGATCAACAAAAACAGTCTGAAGTTTGTAATGGTAGCATGACAAACCCTAAAAAAGTTCAAGATTTATGGGAACTGTATGTTTTTATCTGTTATAACTTACAGAAAAAAACTAAACTGTGTACTTTAAAATTATTAATTGCAGGGGAATCTGACCAAATAGTGCTCCTCAATTTGATTAATGACTCAAAGCAATGCCAACTTTCAGCTTCATCAGAGTTTCATAACTGTGCTTCTCCAGAGGCAAAGTAATGAAGTGTTGCATAAACACTCACGTGTAACTTTCTGTTACTGTTTTGGTCAGATTTATTGCTGAAAGGATTTCTTCATCTTGCTGATTTTTTTGTTTTAAGATGATAATTTTGCAACCGTGTTTATTTATGGCACTATAAAATGTAATATCTTATATTGCAGTTTTGAAGTCACATGTCATTGTTCATTTTTATTATCAAATCAGTGTTTTAGAAGCAAATGAATGCCTAAAGAACAACACTTGTGTTAGTTCTCCACTCATAAAGATTTTGTGGCCTAACACTGTCTTACTGAACCATCTACAGAAATCTACCTGTTGATATAAAGTCTTCAGTTTTATTTAAAAAAAAAAAAAAAATAGCAATCCATTTTCATGGAAGCCACGATGCCAGGAGCATGCAAAGTTAATAGGGCCTCTGAAAGAGAACTGGCCCTCAACATTACGAATCCTCCAACATGCTTAGTCACAGACAAAAAGTGATGCTTTTGATGATTTGTTTCCCCCTAAACCCCAAGCATTTAGTAACAAATGCAAAAGCTTAGTCTCATTTAAGTATAGCACACTTTCTAGATTGAATGCAGTACCTCTAGAACTTTTGTTTTTTATGTTTGTGTCGTTAGGACAGTGACCTCTATTCTCTTAAGCCCCTGTCACACCTTTAACATTTAATATTTAGTATTTAATATTGTTTAGTATTTATATTAGTAGTACATATGGCCAGTGCGTCAAGAAATTTTGAGCATGTTCAAGAAATTTTGAGCATGCTCATGTATGAGCGTATGTTGATACATCATTTGATCATTGAGTGTTAAGTTACTCATAAGTCATGTTGGCTAGCTTATCCAAAACCTGAGTAAGGTGTGCATAATAATGCATATCAACGTATTCCAGTGTTCCAGACAACTGCTGTACATGTTTCTTACTTACAGCTACTTACAGCTACTGTGTAATAGCATATTGGCGTTTTGGTATCCAAGGGGGTTCACAAGAGGAAACTGTCAGTTCTTCTCCAGACTCATAGGGTGAGCGAGAAGGTGACTGTGATGGATCCTCCCTGCCTTCACATTCACGGCCATGACCAACAAACTTCCTAGCAGACATGACACTGAATGCAAACCCTCTTTCTTTTTTTTCTTTTTTTCTTTTCAATTAGTTAATTATTTTTTGGTGGGCGGTTAACAGCAGCTAGGTTAATACTGCAAATGCGAAGTTTAGAGAAATCTTTGTGTGCTTTTTATGCAGGCTGGGCACCTCCGGGTGCACTGCTGCCCCCCTCAGGACACAGGCTTGTTACACTTCATTAGCATTACACTGCTGTGTGTTATGCATAAGTTAGGCTATCATTGGACATAAGTTCTGTACTCGTTATGAATACTCTATGAATACGCCCAAAATTGAAAAAATACATTGAATGTTCAGCATATACCAGCATTTTAGAAGATTCTGGGATGTCAGGCATACACTAGCTAAATCATCAAGGTGTGACAGGGGCTTTACAAGCCTGCAACTGACAAAATAAGTGTTTATGTCCATGCTGGTTTTTACATAGTTTTCACATTTACTGCAGATATCCCGCAGATATATATATATTTTTTTGAAGTTTTTTGTTAATATTGTGTTGCTTTTTGCTTTAATGCGCATGCAAGTTTTTTATTACTGATATGGCTTTACAAGGTTCTCTAAATATTAAATTTTTTATTGTGTTGTATCCTTTTGTGTTGTTTTTTGCAAAGAAAAATCCAAATCAACTGTGAAATTGCTGTTCTTATTATGACTCAGTGTTTAGCGAGGCTTTACATAGTAAAACCTCTAATAGGAACATCTAAAAGAATCCTTTGTCAAATTATTTTTAACATGACACAATGTGCTTTGGATGTCTTTAAGTCATGTATCTTTGATCCGCCTACCTTTAAGACTTCAGCACTGATTCCTCATTTGCTGGAAAACTGTGTGCACTGGCCTGGCTCCCTTTGCCAAAATGTCACATTTACCAGCTGTGACCATGTTTCACAGTGGAGGAACACAAGGAGACAATAGGAGCGCCATGTCTGACTCCAGTCCAGAGACTGACTTCAAACTCTGACATCTTTGATGTGTTTCTGCTACAGACTGTTTTATATCACAGAAAGTAACAGGTTTTGATATAATTTAAAGAAACACAGATGACAGGCTACATGGATCAGAGAACAGATCTAAAACCAGGATGTTGTGATTTTTGTTTGGATTACTCTTCACTTAGCAGAGCCAAAGGTAGATTTTTAGGTTGCGTCACTTTTATGTTTCTGTCTTACAGACCAGTGAGAAAGGAACATAAGAACATTCTAGATATTTCACAACATAGTTGACAGATATAATTATGAACAGGATCAGAAAAAGAAGGCAGATAATACCCTAATTTATTACAACACAGGCTAAAAAGTTTACATTGATAATGAAAAAAATAGGCCTGCAGATATACTGATTTTAGTTTATTTGCTTTGAAACCTTTTGTTTTACGAGAATAACAGCAATGACAGAAAATTCTTGATAAACTCATTGGAATGAATACATTTTATTGTAATCTTAAATATTTTCTTTAATTCTAGTGTGAAGGTTAGAGCTCTGCAGTGTTCTTGGACCCTAGAAACTATATACAGGGCTCGAAAAAGAGAACAACAGATTTACTGAAACACCAGTGAAAAATTTGCACAATTATGTTCTTTCCAATCCCACAGAGCCTAAAAATTCTGAAACTTTGTTGAAATAATCCCCAAAAATTGCTACAAATGAAAGTCATGAAGCCAGTCAATATGTCACTAGTGCTTTTTGATGATAGGTAACGTCAGCTTCCACGTATCCACACTAAATAAACAACCAAACCCTGTGAACGGCTAAAACTCTATTCCTGTTAATCTCTTAGCCTACATCCGATACCCTAAAGCAGCCAGACAGCCCCCAACCCAAAGCCAAGGGTAAGCAAGTCAACACACCTTGGACTGTGGTGAGTAAATAGAGGAGAGGGGATATCTATATCTCTCTAAGCAAGCCCCGGCTCTCAGGGATTGGCAAAAGTAAACAATAGCACTAGCAGGCCCATAATTGATGGCACCATTTCTTTTCTTACAGTAAATAAACGTCAAGCGATGGTGAAACACAGCCACCAGATTACGAAGATTAACAACAGTCCAGGATTACAGGGAAATGTGTGCCTTTGATCTTGCACCTCTTAGGCCTCAATTTCTAATCACTCAGTTTTGACGGCAAAACCTGAGAAATGACCCAAAGCACCAGATAATGCCTTATTGTCAGAAAAAGTTTCTTCATTGAGAAGAGTAAATGGCCCTACCCTCTTTGTTGAAACTGGATGCTGCGAGCAAAGGGTGAAAGATATGGAGATATTAAAGCATGTTACAGATATCTTATTAAGGCCTGTAAAAATGGTTCTTTGTAAAAAAAAAAAAAAAAAAAAACTCTTAAAGGTAGTATTGCTCAGTTTGATCCATTTCACAATGACATAACTGTTTTTCTTTACTTACTCTTGAGTTTCAGCTAATTGTTTAATGCATCTTATCAAAGTTTTGTCTTAACCCCAGACTAATCTCCTTATCCTGTCTTTGTCAGTGAGAGTGAACACAGGGCGTCATCAAGAATGATCTTGCAGATAAAGTGCTTCCTCCAGCAGTAAAAGGTGGTGGCCTGCCGGCTTGGTGATCTCAACACTCGCATGCTACGGAAGAAGATAGCAGAGATAGATGAAAGACCGCCTGCATGACTGGAAGAGAAGATGATGAGACGCGGAGGAAGTCTGCAAAACAATTTCTATATTGACACACTAAGTGCAGGCAATAAGGGTCTTCTCTTCTGGATCCTCATCAAAGTCCTTTACGGGAGGCCAACAGGGGAATAATGCATCAGCAAGCTGGAACCAAATCACTCTTGGGAATCAAAGGAGTTCCATTATCTCATATAAATACACATGCACGCACATACAAAAAAATAAAAAATCACGGTTCAGTGTAACACTTTGATGTGTATCATTCTCAATGTTGCAAGTTGCTCCTACTGGAACACCACATCCGTTATATTTTCTTATTCATTATTGCTCCTATATCAGGTGTTGTAGTGAGTCCTACATTATAATGCTATGGACCATGTGGATTAGAAACCATCTAGGATCCCTGTCCACAGGTTATACACCTTTTATGACTTTTTATGCTTCAAACCCCTGGGTGGTGCTTTAAATGAAATTACCAATACCAAATACTAAAATACTGTTTTGGTTGTCAATTAAAATTAACAACAGCCTATTGGAGGTGGTAGGGTTTTAAAAAAACTAAAAGTTTTTAACTCTATCTTGAGAAAGTGCGAATTGAGAATTGAGAAAAACAATGAATGGATGTTTTTTTAGATAAACTGTAGCTTTTTATAAAGCCTAAATACCAAAGTATGACTAAATGTTGACATATAAGAAATGTAAAAACTTAATCTCTGATTTTATCCTTTTTAGCCCCCCATGTTATAGCATGATAATTAAATTATCTGACGATTCGACTCTACATTCCTTTAAGAATTTATATTAAAGCAAATCTATGCATATGTTCCTATACCGAGTCTTAAAAACAGCTGATATTTATGTGAGGAAATTTGATAACTTACCTGATGAAAGCTTTAAATTCACTTTTGTGGATATTTCTGCTCAATAGAACTTCTACAATCAAAAAGTAGGTGATTAAAACTTTTCAACTCAACAAAGACTAAATGACCCCTGAGAATAACTGCAAAAGTCCATTATTGTGTTTACAGGTCCTTTGGTTTAGGTCGGAGGTCTTCAACAGGGGGTCCGCGACCCCTAGGGGGTCCGCAGAGGTACTGCATGGTGTCACGAAAGTTTGGGTTGATTAAACTTTTTTTAATATTCCCTCCTGCAATTTTTTTCCACTAATTGAAAGGTCTTTAAATCATCATTAACATGAATTCAATACACTGTAGTAAACAGATGAATGGAGGCAGATGTCTTTCAGTCATCAATGCACACATTCAGCGACACACAGGAGCTCTTTCAAGCTGGGCACCATTTCATTCACAACACGTCCCATCAACCAGGAATCAGAATCAGAAATACTTTAATAATCCCAGGGAGAAATTACTTTTGTTACATCACTCCATCTGTAATAGAGTGACTATTACCAGTTTGATATAACACAATTTCATACCATATATAATTAGGGGGTCCCCGCTCCATCTCGCAATCAATTTGGGGGTTCTTGGTCTGGAAAACGTTGAAGACCCCTGGTTTAGGTGATTATAGGCTGATGACAAAAACCAAGATATCTCTACAACCAGTACACTTTTAGAGATATCATAAGATTTATATGTGAGTAGGGGTATACACTTATCAAGAATAAAAATGTGCCAAATTTCCCAGTAGTTCCCTTTTTTGAACCTAACTACTTCTGGCTCATGAAGGCACTGATCCTTTAAGGTGTGACATAGTTGCCACCACCAAGAATTTGATAGCAGATCCTTTAAGACAAGGCATACCTGGAGAACAGAAAGAATCATGCTCTTTAATTTCTCCAGTGCATTTAACACAATTCAGCCTGATTTACCAGAAACAACAGAGGATTCAGATGAGGCCTCCAAAAATCAACTGGACCTATCACTACCTGACAAACAGACCACAGTTTCTGAAACGGATGGGTCAAGTGTATATTTCTTTTGATCTCTGACTTCCAGTAGTATTGCCATCTTTAGAAATCTCTGACTCGGCAGTTATTGGATACATCAGAGATAAACAAGAAGCTGTGTACAGGAAGCTGGTTGATCACTTTGTCGCATGGTGGAAAACAATGATCTGATCCTGATTGTGAACAAACAGTGAAGAATTATAGATTTTAGAAGACACAGATTTTAGAAGACGGTCGTGATGATACGGTCGATGAGATGGTCGTGAAAATACGGTAATTATAGATTTTAGAAGACACAGATTTTAGAAGACACAGAAACAACTTGAATCCTACTAGTATCAAGTGCAGGTGGTGGAGCAATATAAATACATTGGTGATCACCTGGACAACAAACTTGGCTGGAAACTCAACTGTGGGGCAACAGAGGGTAAACAAGAAATAGATAAGAACTCAAATACGACCAAAACAGCTAGAATAACACAAAATGGAAACTAAACCAATGAAAACTCAAAAAGAAAACTTAAACAGAACCAAAACCATGTCATCTCCAGATCTAGTCTGACGGACCACTACAGACGATTCTTCCTGCCTACAGCGATCGACATCTACATCAACTTAAAAAAACATACACCTGAGCTATGAAAAAAAAATTCCCCTTTGGGATCCATAACATACTAGTAATTTAAATGGAATTGAATTGAATTAAATTAATCTAACTGAATTTAATTTATTTGAAACTTGTCATTTCGAGTCAAGTCCAGGAAATTGAGACCTTTGGACTCAATATCTATGAGTTGATGTCCAGTACATGATTCACATCTTTCTTGTATTGAGATCTCTGTACTTTTTAAATCATCACCTCAAAATGTGCTCCATGAACATTTCCTTGACAATACTTACTTTTAAGCAGTTATAATGTTGAAAGTAAAGTGCTGCTGGATATTTTAGCAGGAATTTGAGCAAAAGCAGCAGGTGAGTTTTCCAGTAAACCGATAATCAGGCTTCACTTTTCACATGTATCACTGAGTTTTAGGCTACTATAATCTTGTGGGAAGATCACTATTGTTCCTTACATTAACAGTTTTGGATAGATACTTATATTCCAAAGCAGGGCTTTGTCAAACCAGCTCAAACTCCTATCAGTTTTCATAATGTACCTAATTCATGTACAGAGTTTTTTTCTGGTGGGAACATATGGGCAACATAAATAATTAAAGAGCATAAAAGTGGCACATTAAACTAAGAGGAGTACATTTAAATGTTTTGATATATAAACGTTTAATACATTGGAATGATGGAGTAAAAAGTTAACTAATAATGCTTAGATAGCACAGGCAAAGGACACTCCCAACTGAGGGTTTCATCGCTTTTAATGTTTATGCATTTAGCAGATGCTTGTATCCAAAGCGACTTACAAAGTAGACAATGATGTAGGCATTAACGGGAAGGACTCACACAGGTGGCTCATTCCCCCCAGCGGAGATTCGAATCAGGATCCCCTATGTGCAACACAGGTGACTCACAACTTGACTAGCCAGCCGCTTTTACAGCTTTCTGGGAATTTATTAAAAATTTATGCAGCATAAGAACTAAAGGTTGCTTCTCCATGTTTAATACACTTTAAGGTTAATAAACTTGACATTCTGTAAGTCTTTAATTTGGAGCTAAGCCATTCAGTGATTTGTAGAAGTATTTTAAATTATATTCTCTAAGAGACAGGGAGCTAGTATAATGATTTTAGGACTTGGGTCATGTGCTCCACTTTCTTTGTTTTGTTGAGGATGTGGGCAACAGCATTCAGGATCAGCTGCAGCTTTCTGATCAACTTGTTAGGCAGATCTGTTAAGGACTGTAGTAGTAATCAACTCTATTAAAGATGAGGATATGAATGAGTTTTCAATGTCCTTTGATATTAGTCATTTAAATAAGTAGATGTTCTTTAGCTGATAGAAGCCAGACCTTGTTACTGTCTATATGTGCTTCTAAAGGTTTAGGTCTGAGTCCATCACTACACCCAGATTTCAAGCCTAAGGGTGGTTTCTAGTTGTATCAGTCGAAGCAATGTGCTAAGTTTTGAATGCTTTTCTTTTGGTCAAAAGTCTATTACTTCGGTTTTGTCTTCATTTAGCTGAAAAAAATTGTGGAAGATCCATGTGTTGGTTTCTTCTATGCATTTGATAATGTACCCAGTGCTAATGGGTTCTCAGTCACCTGGTGACAATGTAACATACAACTGTTTCTCGTCTGCATAGTCATGGTAAGTTATGTTGTTTTTTTATAATGTGAGTTAAGGAGAGTTTGTAGATACTGAATAAAAGGAGCCCTAAGATGGTTTTGTGAGATCTCTAATGTAAAGTTCCCCACTTAAAAAAAAAGTTCATGTTCTTTAGGATTCGAAGCAGTCCAGTGCTGTACCAGAAGGGCAAACCCAATTTCCAAGAGCTCTAATAAAATGGGGTGATCAAGAGTGTTGAATGCTACACTGAAGTACATCAATACTAGCACTTTAATTCTTCCATAGTCTGCATATATACTGATGTTATTGAGCACCTTGGGCAGTCTCTGTACAGGGTTGAACATGGAAGCCTGACTAGAAGACTTTGAAGAGACTAGACATTGTAAGCAATTGGTTTAGCTGTTGCACACAGCTTTTTTAAAAATCAATCTTACTGATGATCCTGAAATTTTGCAGTAGCAATTTGTCCAAGTTTCTCTTTTTCAGCAATGGTTCAAAAATTGCCATTTTTTTAGGGCCTGGGGGAAAAACACCTGACAAAAGGGAAATGTTTATTACTTGAGTTAAATCAGAAGTTATGACAAGTAGAGCTTTCTTGGTGGGTAAAAATTGAGACAGCAGAATGAAAAACTTTCTTGGTGTATGGTTTCTTCTAAACTTTGAGTTTATTTATTAAATTTATCAAGATCTATTCTAGCAGGGGACAACTTTGGTACTGAAATTAATATGGGTTTACAGACTGTCCTTCTAACCTTTTCTCAATTAGGAAATTAGCTAAATTGTTGCAGGCCTGGCTAGAGAGGAGTTCAGATGCATCATATGAGCATTTATTGCAAATAAGATACAAGCATTGTTACGTTTTTTTCGCCAATTTCCTCAGCATCTCTGATATTGGAAGAAAACCGTAAAAGCCAGGGAGGCATCTTTATCAACAGTTTAACAACCAACACTTGATTCCCTTCATACAAGCAGCAGCTTTAGTCAGATCTCCACAAGGATGTCTAATTTTTTCTCTAAGGCTTAATCTTGCTACCCTAGAGAGGAATCTCATAGTTATTGTCATGATTCTGTATCTCATAGTTATAGGTGAGGGTTGCAATTTTTACAGACCTGAAAATTAAGGCTTTTGTTTTGAGGGTTTGTCTCTGTGCTTTCTTTACCGCCACAGATTAGAGCAATGGCCATGTTACTCCATTGAAGGTTCCACCTTATCTGTCAGTTTCCCCCTCTCTCCTGTCATCATTCATGAACATGACAGCAATATACTTAAATGCTTAAATACTTTAATGTTGGCTCACCTAGAAAAAACTCCATTGGGACCCTTGACATGGGTCTCTCTGCTGCAAGTGTGGGTGTTGATGTTGGGCACCATATGACCCAGCTGGTGGACAATATCTGGCCTGGGCACTTGTGTTCCCATTATTACTAACTGACTTAAAGGACAGTGCTAAGTTTTAGTTCTGTACATCTTGTTTTATGCTTTTTGTTTCTGGTCATTATGGTGTCATAAATTCATCAGTGGGCAATTCCAGTTCCTGGGGGCCAGTAGCCTACAACTTTTAGACTTGTCCTTGGTTCAACCCATCTTAATTAACTTAGTAGATGATTGGGTGGACTCTGGAGAAACTGGCTACATGTTGAAGAGGTCATTCAGCTATTTGATGTAGATTCAATTCAATTCAGTTTATTTATATATTTATAAATTACAACACATGTCATCTCAAGACACTTTACAATTCAACCAGATCATACAATCAAATGATTCAAAGTTTTGATCTAAGGAAAACCAGTTGATTGCAGCAACTCATTGAATCGAATGCAATGCCTCACACCAAGAATGCTTGTAGCAAAAGTGGAGATGAAAAACTATTTTTTAACAGGAAGAAACCTCCAGCAGAACCAGAACCATGCTCGGTGTCAGCGGCCATCTGCTGAGACCGACTGGGGTACAAGGAGACAGAAGCAGACAGATAATGTGTGGACCAAGAACAAATACAAAAGTTGCAGAGTACCAGCCATCAAGTACTGTAGTCGCAGACTCCAGAAGCTCCCACTGAATTTAGAGGAGCACTAAAAAGCAAAGAAAATGTAAAAATAAATTATTCCTGTCTTTTAAGCATTCTTAAATTGTTTATCTGCCAAATACAAATATGACAATACAGTATGCCAGGCCTAAACCCAACGTGAAGGGTTTTAAATGGCAAAATACTCCCAGCCTGCATCCTTCTTGGGGATTTAGATCCCACTTCCTCTTTGCTCCGTTTGTTATTCCTGCACCCTTATTCTCTTAAATGCCCGTGAAGATAAGATGGGTCTGTGATAACAGGGGACCGGGCAAATATAGTAGTAGACATGAGGAACAAGTGTGCCCAAAAGCTTTAAATTTTCAAAGAGAGATCAAGAGGGTCCTGCATGAATGGGCTTGGATATCACTGTAATATTTGAATCGCATCACATGAGAGATGAACAATCAAGAAAGTCCAAAGTCTTCACAAAAGCCACTGAAATTCTCCCGCATGCTGCATGCCCTTATCCGTAAATTACACAATTTACTTGTTATTATGAGTGTACGCTTTATGAATACAAGCGAGAAATCATCTTATCTCAGTGTGGGGGTGTTTTGATGTGAGTGTCTGGGAGAGACAGACACAATGAATTCCATATTTTACTTCAACTTTGCTTTTTTACCAGTTTTATAAGTGGAAGGAAAACCTAATTAAGTACAGGTAAGAGTACAATCAGTCTTAAAATATCATCAGAAAGTTTTCACAGTCACTGAAACCTCTAGTTACTATGGGAACATTAATTATATAAAAAGTTTAAAAAAAATCTGAAAACTTAAAAATAAAATCCACACTTGGAAGTAATAAAGAAGAAGCTATTGTTTGCGGTATTTAGAAATTATTTTTCATTTCACACCTAATTTCTAAAACTTAGTAAAAACATCTTATATACAACTAATATAACAAATAGGTCCAATAAATGTATTTATTAAAAAAAGATTTTTAATCAATTTAGTATCTATATACAAGTGCTTTTTTGTCAATAAAAGTAGATGTACTTCTTTTGTTTTACATTTGTGTCTCTTGGACCAGATGGCCCACTTGGTGCATGCACAGCTTGGCAGTATTTCTTTACTGAGGCAAATCTCTGTGAATTTTTGTTGCATTAGATGTAATTCAGATTGTGATAGTGAAAATTTTGTATCAGGGAGAGGCCTAGGAACTTGCACTACATCATCCATTATGCCTGCCTATCAAACAGCACAAGCTGTACTCCTCTGGAGCTGTTCCAGAGGGGCTCTCGTCATTTGCTTGCCACTTGGTGGCCAATTGGTGGAGCAAAGGAGACAAAAGCTGCAGCCCACCCCTCCATGAGAGCAAGAAGAGGGAGGAAGAACGGGGGCCTCCTTTTGGCATGGCAAAATGTAGATTCCTATTGCAGGGTAGTTTTTGCACAGGGTTTCCAGGACAGAGGGGTAAATGGGGTCTCTATCTACTCTGCAGCCTATCTGAATTAGTACATGTTGACATATTTTTCTTAAACTTGGTGTAATTAGGCAGACTAATAACTTACATCCAACTTAGACGTAGCAAACAAGTTTACATTGGGCTTTTTCTGCCTCATTATTCACTGACTGAAAAGCATCTGATTCCTTGTTCTGCTGTCTTGGCAGCTGTTTGGTCTATCAAATAAATTGAAGGATGAGGGGAAAGAACTGTCGCTCTACAAAATTGTAAATGTGTGATCTATCATTTTGATGTGATGTAAAGAACCAAATTTAAAGGATAGGGGTTATCTGTGTCCCCCCCTCTTTTTTTGTCTTATTAGCTCCCCCTCTCACTGCTTGTTCCCACTCTCCTGGCTGCTGTGATCCTCCAGGCCCTCCGGTTATTTGGATATTGTGTGAAGTCAAAGTTCTGTCAATCAGATAAGCAGTGACCTCACAGACCCAGCAGATAAGATGTTACATAGCAAGAGGAAATGGCAGACAGCAGCAGGACACAAGGCCTGACTGTCAAGGCTCAGTGAAGCGAGACTGATCACAACAGTTCCTCGTACACCAAAAGGCCGCTATGAACCAAAATTTATTGCTTCTGTCTCCTCTGTCGATCAGTTTACATTGACTGACTCTGATTTGGAGCCTGTACAGAAATTTCTTCCTGAGAATAAAACCCCTTTGTGCAGAGTGATACAACTCGTTCCTGAAAACAAAATAGTCAATAAGGGGTGTAAAACTTTCAGTTTTCTCTATTTCTAATTATGTGTCTCTGGAAAGGTTCAGATTTCGACTGGAATTCTTTGCCGGCTGCTGCAGAGTCACTGGGATGGTTGGGAATAAGACAGACTTGTCAGTCATTCCGTAACTCAGGGAAATTACAAAAGGATGAATGAGAGGCGAGTCGTTGTTCTGGGACTGCAGCTTTTGGGTGGTCCACAGGTTGGAAGCCCTCTGGGAGGGATCAGGGGGGACCTCCACATATAATACCAATAAGAAGACCTGTTGAAACAGGGCAGGCACTAATTCAACTGCAGCTCAGCCAAAACCCAAGCATAGACTTAATTCACCATTCAAATATATTGTTTTCCACAAAGCTTCTTCTGACTGTCCTTGTCAGAAAATAATGACATGTAATTATTGGAAAAACTAAACTGAATCTTGCCAATGTTTTAGTACAATCCTATATCACATGTCCAACAACTATTTAAGACCACAGTGTAAGAAGGCATTGGTTACTCATTTTAGCCTTCTGCTTCATTTTGACGCAATTTCAAACACATTTATGTCTGAAAGCCGCCCAGAACAACCACAGTCTCTGCTGTTGTTGATGGTCACTGAGACGATGGTTCAGTTCTTTTCTCAAGAGACTCTTGGTGGTCATTCTTTAGGGAAGGTAGGAAAGTACTCAGTCATTCCATCCACACCCCCCAAAACTTTCTGTGGGTTCAAACACTTCAGCTAGAAGTGCTCCTCTGAATAAAAGGGTTACCGCTACAGAGATCAGACAAGCAAAGCCAATTCAACTCTCTTTAGCTCTTTCTTTTTTTCATTCATGACGTTGAATTTTTCCAAACTAATTTAGCTGATATTAGTTTTCAAAAGCACAATGAGAACATCAGTTTTTTTTATTTAGTTTGTTGTACTTTAAGCATATTGATGTGCTTTCATGCATCAATATAATTTGATTTATTAATCAAACATTATTTTCTGTTCAGAATGTATTAAGATATACTTTAAAGTTACTGATATAATTTAGCAAGCTGTTGTGGGAATGTGATATCCCCTGATTACCTTGATGATGCTGTAACATAGTCCTAAGTATTTTTTACCCAGGTAATTCTTTGAGGGGTACATATAATTTTCACTCCACTACATTTCTTGGAAGCTGCTATTTACTTCTTGCTTTTGGCTCAGCTTAGCTTTGTAATCTGCTGTTGCAGTTTTTCTCTCCTGAAATGTGATTTCAACATGCAAGACAGAAGTCCTTAGGACTGAATTTGGACACCACTACCTTAAAGATTTGCATGATATTCCATAAAAGTGAGAAAGTCAGGGAAAATCTTATTTATGGTTTATAAATTTTTTTAAGGCGTGAGTTGATGCCATATGACAAAGTTGTTCAGTAGGATGAGATCTCAAATCATGAGGATGAGATCTTAAACCTCCAGTCCATAGCGAGAGTCTTGTTTTCTTTTCATTTTTTTTTTTTTTTTATAATAAATAATAATGTAAATAGCTCTCCTTATTTTTTGGGCATGTTTAGGCTGCATCTTTTTGCAGGTGGTGTAGAATTTGTAACAGAGCGGTTCCACGCATCAATACTTCAGTTAATTCCTGAAAGATACAAGGTTCTGTAAAATTACTCTGAAAATCATACAGAAAGATCCTGATATTAGAAAATGTAAAAACGTAAGTACTTTTAAATGCACATACCTTTGAAAACTTAAGTATTTTCAAAAGTCAGTACTTCAGGGCTTTTGAATAGATTTTTCACCGAGTAACTTTTATTAATAATTGAGTAAGATTTGGCTATGAGTAAAAATACTGCGACTAAAGTACTAGAATTGAGTGCTTTGCCCACCACTGGTCTAATCTACCATGTTCTGTAAGTTTTCTGTTTTCGGGATTCAATCAGGCTTGGCACAACCTTCACCCCTATTTTACGCGTAAAAGTCTTTTCTGGTTACACAAACAGTTGTGCTTGAAAGTTTACATATCCTCCCATTACATAATATTATAAATTCACACTAGTAATTCAAATAACTAGTCATTCAAATAATACAAACCTGAAAAAGTTATTAAAAAAATGACTGATAATTCAGTAAAACAAAATATTGTTTGAAAATTTTTATTTAAAATGCAATTCTAAAAAACTTTTATTTTCACATTAGTCACACCTGTTTAATTGCATCTAAATTTAAAAGGCTTTCATAAATTATGATAATACAAGATGCCTTTTGTAAATTTTTTGTGGCAAGAATAAGCCTCGAGAACAAAAGGACAAAGTAGTGTGTGACTTTAGCGCCCTCAGTTGTCCAGAAAGGAGAACCACTTCAGGTTTAAGACGCTTGAGTTTAAAAACATGCAAAACTTAGAAGAATATATTGTACTTTGATTTTATTTTTTTGCATGTTTTATGCTTGTGTTTTGGTTTTCTGTATTTGCTATATGTATTTTGTGACTGGAAATAGTATCTAGTTTCTATAGAGAGGTGAGACAAATATGAAATTCAGATTATTTAGATTTATCTGATATTCATATAAAAAGAAGCCCGAAATCTATACAAAGCTTACAATATATACAAATATTGTTCATTTATGTAGTTCATAAATATTTATATCTTTGGTTACCTAACCTACTTTAGCCATTCGCTTTATAAAATTTGAAAGTCTATTTTGTCTTAAAAGCACAGGAATAAGAAAATTATTAGCCATTTATACAAGTTATTCATAGATATGGATCCTAACAAAACTCTACAGACCAAAGAAAAATGGGAAAGTGAAATTAATATAAATTTACAGCAAGACAAATGGGAGGAAACATGTAATGCAGCGCATCAAGTCACTAACTCTAATACATGGCGAGAATTTAGGCTTGTATGTATATGTCTGTGTAAGTTGCAAAAATGTAAATAAAATTAAGTGAAAAAAATACAGGTTTTCTGCCTGACAGAAAAAAAAATAAAAACTTGGTACTGGTTTCATAAAAGGTTTATGATAACTATAAGACGTTCATCCTATTCTGCTTATAAATCCTGCAGGTATTGACAAAAACCCTGCAGTCTGAGAGCCAAATAAACAAATGTGAAACAATCAGATCTCAGATACAAGATTCAGCTCTTTTACTGTCAGAAGCGGTGGATATTTGTGTTTTTTGGTGCTCATGATTTAAATCTTCACATGTTAGCGGTTCAGATTTCTTTAATTAAATGTAATCAATATTTAATTAAAGAAATCTAAATTGCTAACATGTGAAGATTTATCAATAGAAGATTGAATAAATCAATCTTCTATTGATTAACTGATTTATGAGTGCTGAATTTAGATTTACTTACTTATAAAAGTGTTCATTCATAATCCTTTTCAGCCTTTTTTTCAGGGTTTGTTCATAACATTTTATTGTCTTCTCCTACTTTCTGTGATTATTGTGTCTAATTGTTTCAATTAACTGTGCTCTGACAACCTTAACAGCCTTTCTGCAGGGTTTCAGTTAGTGATAAGAACATGTGTCAAACCAGAACAGAGGAGAACATCGATCTGGAAGGGCTGCTACTGTATATTTGAAGGATAATAAAATGGCAACTGAGTGAATTATCATGTGTCTCCTTTATCTCCGATGTTGATGAGTCCGCCTACAGGTGGGAGGTTGACCATCTGGTGACCTGGTGCAAGGAGAACAACCTGGATCTCAACGCTCTAAAAACAGTGGAGATGGTTGTGGACTTCAGGAAGAACTCAGCACCAGCTGTCCCCATCACCCTCTGTGACTCCAAAATTGTCATTGTGGAGCCTTCCTGGGTACTATCATCTCACAGGACCTAAAGTGGGAGCTGAACATCAACTCCCTTACCAAGAAAGCCTAGCAGAGGATGTACTTCCTGCGGCAGCTGAAAAAATTTACTCTGCTAAGAACAATGATGGTACACATCTACTCCTCCATCAATGAGTCCAATCTCACCTCCCCCATCATCATCTGCTACGCTGGTGCCACCACCAAGGACAAGGGCAGACTGCAGAGTGTCATCCAGTCTGCATGGAAAGGGATTGGCTGCAATCTTCCATCTCTCATGGATTTGCAGGCCTGCAGGACTATGAGGCATGCAGGAAAGTGTGTTACTGATCCCTCACTGATACCCCAGCCACAAACTATTTCAGTCACTTCCCTCTGGCAGGAGGCTGCGGCCCATCAGGACCAAAACCTCACACCACAAGAACAGTTTCTTTCCATCCGCTAACAGCCTTATCAAGAAGGCCTAGAGGCCTCCGTGACACTGCCTCTCTCCCTCCTCACCCAGGACCTACAAGCTACACCGACGTAGCAGCTCCAGACCTTCTGCGCTACATTACTACAGTACTATAAATTGCATATAGAATATTGTAGGTTTTTTACTGTATATAGGTATAGATTATGTATTCTGTATACACATCTATTTTGCCTACACCATCAATACAAGTCAAATTTCTTCTAAGTGCAAACCTTCTTGGCAATAAAATTGATTATGATAGTATTGGTATTGCATAGTTGAATACTCTTTTTCCAAACAAGACAAAAAAACAAAAACAAATGAACAAATACAGCAAAAATCAATAAAAAGTTGATTTCCTGTGCAGTTAGCCATTACCAAAGGCCAACAATAGTTTTTGGTTTAATGCAAAATGAGTAGTTTGGATAGATGCAAATTTCATTGCTTTGTACTTGTGACAGTGTAATGACAATAAAGTTGAATTCTTTTCTATTTTATTCTAAAAGTTATTCCTGCAAAAGCAACAGAGACATGATGAAACATACATTTTCCTATGTTCAGTGTTCAAAAAGAGGAGAGGGAGAAATATTAGATGCAAATGGTGGATAACATAATGCATTTAAGTTTCCTCATTTTTGTCCCTCTTAAAATCTGTTGTCCTAGTTAACTTGTAAGTTATTTAATTTCTTCTTTACTTATTAAATAAAGAGAAACAAACTGTCAAATATTCTAGAATTGTTAATTTTTAGGTGGGGAAATCATGAGGTTTTTGTGCTCAGGGCCTTGCAGTAGTTAGAACTGCCCCTGATTATACCATTTATCTAAAATTGTGTCACAGGAGTTTTTGCTGAGTCAAGTTGGACTGTAATTGCCTATTATAATAAGTAAATTAAATCAATGAATTGTAAATGGTAAATGGCCTGTACTTATATAGCGCTTTTTCAAGTCAGGAGACTTGAACAAAGCGCTCTACTCTACATTCAGTCATTCACGCACACACTGATTGTGGCAAACTACATTGTAGCCACAGCTGCCCTGGGGCTCATTGACAGAAGCGAGGAGAGGCTGCTGTACACTGGCGCCACTGGACCCTCTGACCACCATCAGCAGACAATAGGGGTGAAGCGTCTTACCCAAGGACACAACGACACTGAAAGCCCGCTTAAACCGTGAACCCTTTTGTAGTGCAAGCAAAAAGAAATTTTGTTTAAAACAGCTCTAGACAATTAATTTTTTTAAAGTGCAGCCTTGAAAAACATTAATAAATACAAAAAAATAGTAATATAAACATATAAATATATTTACTGTTCTAACATATTTTTTTTTGTCTACATCTTTATATGTCTTTATCTATCTATCTATCTCTCTAGACTTAGACTTAGACAGACTTTATGGTACACTCTGGTACACAGAGTGTATACAAAATGAAATTTTGTTCAGTACATCTCTTAAGACATTTCCATTGTCTTTTTTTTTTTTTACATTATCCTGTCTGGTAATGTAACAATAAGAATAATTGTCTTGATGCCAAATAGAGCCCAACAGATTATACTTTCACAAGTGGAGTAGTAGGTCCGCTTGTTTCATGCATATAAATTGCTTTATTATAATTTTGCAGGGAGTTTTACAGAATATATGGACACTGCAAAGTAAGTAGAACAAAAGGGGAAAAACAGAAAAACAAGGAGAAAAGATGACAAAAGAGGAGATGAAAGGGAGATAATGATAAAACATTTTCAGTCTGCTTCATCACCTGCAAAGAGATGTAAAAAGAAAAGCACAACCAACAGACACCGTACGAGACATACAATAAAGTAACACCTAGATACTATCGCTGAAGTAGTATTATTTAATCTGACATGTACATGATATTTCCATTTTTAATGTAAACGTAAGACTGGCATATGATTTACTGTTCCAACATTCAGCACTTTTTTATCTATCTATCTATCTATCTATCTATCTATCTATCTATCTATCTATCTATCTATCTATCTGTCTGTCTGTCTGTCTGTCTGTCTGTCTGTCTGTCTGTCTGTCTGTCTGTCTGTCTGTCTGTCTGTCTGTCTGTCTGTCTGTCTGTCTTTCATTAGAGGAGCTTTCACTAATATATCTATCTACATAAATGTATGTATCCCTTGCTGTAAAGTTTCAGCAGATATAAAGTAAGCTTTTGTACCAACAAACAGTACTTTAAGATAAACAATAGCTGTTTTTTTTTTTTTGTCTGTTTTTGGAAAGACAAGCTTGTTCTTTATTTAGTTAATTAACTCGCAATGGAAAGAGGGACCACACAGCTTGGGAAAGGGGAGTCGGTCGGATGTGGATGGTCGTTTGGTGCATGGCGCGTGTTTTGAAGCTGCTTATGGAGAAATGTCTTGGGCCGTGAGTAGTGAGGAAACAGGAAGCGATTCTTGTGGGATGGAAGAGGGAAATAGTGACAATGAAGGGTGGAAGATAGCAACATCAAAAAATGAGAAAAAGCGGAAAAAACAGAGATCAGTTCAAGGGGAATCTAGTTCAGAACAATCCAGTGATGATCATTCCATACATTCCACAGCACAACAAAATGAATTCAAAGTCATATTCAAAGTCGTTAATCAGGCAGACTCTTTTACAAATTGGAATCCGGTTCACTTAACAAAAACCATCAATAAACTTGTCGGAGAAGTCAGAGGTGCCAGAATTCTGTACAGTGGAGACCTGCTAATTAACTGCAGAGACAGCGCCCAGCAAGGCAAAGCAATACGGATCAACAAAATTGACGGGATAAGAGTTCAGTGCAGCCTAATGGAGAACAAAAAGATCAGCAGGGGAGTCATTGGAGGAGTTCCTCTAAAAATTTCTGAAAAAGAGATTCTGGAAAACATAAGCGGTGCAAAAGTAAAAGAAGTAAAACGGTTAAAAACAACAAGAAACGGAGAAAGATCTGACAGTTTATCAGTGCTAATTAAATTTGAGGAAGAGCAATTACCAAGCAAAGTATTCATCGGTTACATAAGCTATAATGTCAAAATCTACAATCCTCCACCATTGAGATGTTTCAAATGCCAAAAATTCGGTCACATTGCAGCAGTTTGTAAAGGGAAACAGAGGTGTGGAAGGTGTGCAGGAGAACACGAATATGGTAAATGTGGAAAAGAAGCTATAATAAAATGCTGTAATTGTGGTGGAGAACATACTGCTGCTTATCGCGGCTGTGAAGCAAGCAAAAGGTCTGAGGAAATTAAAAAAATGAAATTTGAGCTCGGAATAACCTACGCTGAAGCTGCAAAAAGGATCCCATCTCAGTCAGAAAAACCCAAACCTACAGTTCAACACACGGCAAATTCCAAACCTCTAGAGAATCAAAAAATTGATGAAGACTCACTTATTGTTAAAAAGACAAATTTTGTTCTTTTCATGGTAGAAGTAATTAATTGTACTGCACAGACAACAAAAAAAACGGAAAAAATCAAAATAATAGTGAAGGCTGCAGAAAAATATCTGGACATTAAAGATTTGAACTGGGAGATGGTTGGAAGTATGATGGGAGGACCGATGGGACCATCAGAAACTGGCAGAGTTAAGATGACCTAGAGTAAATTAAAAATTATATGGGCAAATGTGATTTAGTATTATGTTGGTTTAAGTTACACAGGTTTTTTTTTTTTTTTTTTTTTTTTTTTTTTTTTTTGGGGGGGGGGGGGGGTGAATCGTTTTCTGTTTTCTTGCTTTACTCCATATCAGTTGGTGGCGGTAATGCACAATTCACAAGTCTGCCAACCGCCATAAAACCCCATAAGAAGAAGAAGAAGAAGAGGGACCACACATTCAATCCGAGTAGAGAGCAGCAGTAAACATGGGGCTGTGTGTGCGTTTGTAGCAAGCTTTTATTTTCTTGATTACCCGCCTCGATTTATAAAAGATTCCACATCCGGTTTACCCGGAAATCAGCATATTTCCCAAAGATGGCGGAGCAAGGTCCAATGGCCATAGCGATGCGGCTCCGAAATCAGCTCCAGTCCGTCTATAAACTGGACCCACTGCGAAACGAGGTGAGCCGCTGTGAGGTTTATGTTCTTTCCCAACCAAGGAAAACGTCCTGAGCTCCAGAGAGCCAGAAGGGGCCGTTAATGAGGCGTTCTAACGGGGGATGGTTGTCTGCGCTGCGCTGATGGAGAGAGACTGAGAGTGATGCTCGAGCATGCGTATACGACGGGGGGTCTAACTGTGTTGTTCCGCGGAGCAACGTGCATCAAAGCTCCCAACCAAGTGTTTAAATCCAACATTTCATTCAAAGCTTTCTTTGCTGTAGTAGGAATTAAACTTTTTGGTTTGCGGGTGAGAGTAAACTGGCGGCAACCGTCGCTGCGCTCCGATGGCTCTCATTCGATTTGAAGTAACGGCGGTCCGCGTCCAGTTGCTACTGCTTCGCTCTTTGCTCTGTAGTTTGAGAATAGCCTTTATTCAGTCCTCGCAAACGGCTCTCGACTTTTCATGTTAAACTCAGTTTCTGGTTTGAACCCATTTTCCCTTTTCAGCTGGATCTCAGAGGTCATGGTGAGCTCGGTTGCTCCTCCTCCGTGTTGCTTGATGTCCAGCGCTGAAAGCCTAAAAGAAAGGACAATGTTTTGCCCTTTCAGTTAGTCTGTTTGCTGTGACTCCTCTGCAGCAGCTCTACTGTTTAAAAACACAAACAAACAAAAAACTTTGTTTGAGGCTTAACAGTTTGGGAATAAATCACATCCAGCCAACAGCAGCCTATATTTTAGATGTTTCCCTGGTCCAACACACATGGATTAAACTACTGGATCATCAGAAGGCTCATACAGGACCTGATGAAGCTTTTAGGATATCATTTAGCTCTTTGAAACAGTAAGTAGGTGCAGGGTTTGAATCACTTTCTGTGTGGAGTTTGCCAGTTCTTCCTGTGGAAATGTGGCTTCCCTCCTCGTCCCATCATCCAAAAACAGAGGCGTAGCCAGAACATTTTTATAAGGGTGGCCAGGCAATTACCAATGTATGTTGAGAGGTGGCCGAAAGTGGATAGGCGACAGAACCTCAGGGTCAATCTACACTGTTCCAACAGAAAATTAATGAGCAAAACATCAATATTTTCTAAATAAAGGGCGTTTCTCAATATGCGTTCTTGAGCGTTCTCGTGTGCTCGTGTACTCGTGACACATCATCAGCCTCAGCCCGAGTACCGTTCCAATTCTCGAGAACGCATCAAATCCCCGGATGTTGTTCTCACCCAGCCCGCTTTATCGAGCATGCATCAGAGCAGACTTGTGCGTTCTTCAGACTAACCGCTTCCCCAGAATGCCCCGCGGCCGCAGCTTGATTCGAGACAGCGCTCACAGTGTTAAGTTAAACATTCCCTTTTCTGCTGCCGTTGTTCTTCAAAAGTACGTTTTGAAATCGTTTGAGGCGATAACATTATACATTTAAGCCTCCCTGTGTGGTCTGTTTACAGAGTTAGTGCGAAAAAAAAAAAAAAAAAGTCAGACGTTGAGCGGACCAGAGTGACCAGCAGACCTCCGAGGGTAACCGCAGCCAGGGCTAATGTTACCCCGTCTGTAGTGCACTTCTCTCGGTCTAGTTATGTGTGAACTACCGCTCGTTCTGATGGCGGTTTTTTGCGGTTCAGTAATTTTAAAAAAAATGTTTTTTAAGCTTTAGAAATTAAAAATATTGTTTTCAAAATGTTTTGTGTAGGGAATAAATAGTTTTGACTGTTAAAGAAATGCTAAACAACGTTGGCTGTGGTGACGTCACGAGTACGCTTCTGCTCCAATACACATACGTGCTTGCGTGCTCGCGTTCTTGTCAAGTCCGATCTTCCTGCGCAAGAACGGACTTGACGAGTACGTACTCGCGTTCTCGTGAATTGAGAAACGCCCAAAGACGAACTATTCTTTCCTACAGCCTTTGCTACGGAGCCCCCTGGTTGTCAGGGTAAAAAAAAAAAAAAAAAAGCCGGTGGAAATCTGTGGACATGGATTGATAAACTGAGCGCACGGTTTTCCAATCTGTGCATGCACATTAAGAAACTGTGCTCTCGGTTTATTAACCTATGCGCTGGGATCATTAAACTGTGTGCCCTGCTTTGCATTCTGTGCGCACACAGCTGCTCCGGAGCCTTCAGAGTTTGATGAGAGTTGAAGCTCTAAAGCATGCTCATTAAATCATTGCACTGTGCTAAGTTTATATATATATATATATATATATATATATATATATATTAATGTAATAAGCTTACCTTGTAGGTGCGACCCATGCATCGAACTCTGAAGGTTCCGGAGCAATTGTGTGCGCACGGAATGCAAAGCAGGGCACACAGTTTGTTGATCCCAGCGCACGGATCAATAAACCGAGAGCACAGTTTCTTAATCTGCGCACACGGATTGGAAAACTGTGCGCTCAGAGTATCAATCCATGCCCACGGATTTCCACCACCTTTTTTTTTTACCCTGACATCCAGGGGGCTCCATACTTTGCTAACAAATAGACGCATTTAAAGTGGATACACATCTTTTCCATTGTTATTACTTATTTACTAGGGATGGGACGGTTTATGAAAACCGTCCGAACCGTTTGGTTTGACTGTCTTGGTTCGGTTCGCGTGTGTTGCGTTCGGTTCATGCGCTGCTCCTTTTTCTCATAGGCGACGCGTTTACACTCCAGAGTAGAAGGTGGCGGTACTGCGACCAAAGCCAACCACCAGTAGTATACAAGAAGAAGAAGAGTGTAGCAGAAAAAAAATCTGTTGTTATGGAGAATTGTGTGGGTATGGCGAGTGGGAAAGAACGGGAGTTGGAAGACGCGCCAGCAGCACTTTATAGGTCTGCTGTATGGGACCACTTTGCATTTAGAGTGACCTACGATGACGGCGGAAAGAAAGTTGTGGATAAAAGTGCAACAGTGTGCAAGCATTGTGCAACACGTTTTGTTTATGCTAACAGCAACATGACCAACATGTCAGGCTAACTCTGAAATCCCACATACTCCATCAGCGCTCTGCCCCGCCTCGCTGCGCTCCAGACCGCCTGCATAAAGCAAAGCCTACAGCCCCCGCTGTGGCTCCCGTCCGCTCCGCTCTGAGTTCCTTGTAGATCGTAGAGGGCATGCGTGAGATGATTAAATTCAAAGCAGCAAAACATGCGGAAAGGATCCATGGTTTCCGCGGATAATTAAAAATAATTACAATCCATTTATTTATTTATTTTTTTTTTTTCATTAATTTTTATGGGATTTTGGGTGAAACAATCAACATATACCGAACCGAAAACCGTGACCACGAAACCGTGAATCGAATCGAACCGTGGATTTTGTGAACCGTTCCACCCCTATTATTTACATAAATTGATTATTTAATATGTTTTTATTAAAATAGTTATCTATGATTTCACTGAAGACTCCTAGATGACTTGCAGAGACACATCATTTTCTCGCTACAGACTGATTCATACTTCGAAACTAGGCCGTCTGCGTAGGTGAACGCAGTGAACAAAAAGATGCCCCGCCCCCTCCGCAGACACTCCACTGCACCTCTCCCAAATTGTAGGTCACCGAAGACAGTGCCACAGACAGGAGACCGGCTTGTTTGTTTTTATGAAAACAACTCGTCAAGTTTGACCAGCTAGAAGAGCGAGGTGTGCGAGAACACTGGGAGGATTTTTCCACCTGGATCTCCGCTCTTTTTGGCTCTTGTGTCCCTCTGTTGTCGGACAAACTTGCCCCCACTTCCTCTCCACCTCCGTATCTAGACCCGCAGCTTATAGCGCAGACCAAGCTTCAATACTGGGCATAAATCAAAAATGTCTGCATCAAGCTCACTGGGACACACTGCTGCAGGAGTATAACCAGCCCATACCCCATATAACACAATCTAGTTCTGAAAAGAGCATGAATTATGTTCTTACCTTTAATTTCCGTATATTTTTTGCAGAATTAACCACAGTGTCTTTGATGTCAAGTAAATGCCAATATGAAAAATGAAAATGGTTTGAATATTCCACTTGAGAGTGGTACTGTTGCCACTGTCTGTATTAGAGGAAAAAAGTGGCAGGGGTGGCCACAGGGATGGCCAATGATTGGCTTAGGATGGCTATGGCCCCTATCTAGCTCCGCCCCTGTCCAAAAACATGTCTGTGAAGGACTGGCAAACTGACCCATGACCAGGGCACTAATGATGGATATATTGATGGGACCAGATCTTCAAAAGGAGGCGAAAATGAACCTTGAAAGACACTATTTAGACCTAAACCCCAAAGTTGAGTAAAGTAGGACTACAGAAAATACGTTTGTCATCTAGCTCAAAAATCCCATCAGTCCAAATTAAATTCCCACCTTTAGAGCACAGCTTTTTTTCTTTAAAAAGTCTTAACTTTCAGTTTCTTCACAGCTTATCTGGATGAAAAGGTTATACGTTTTCCGATGAACTGAGGATATTCTGAGAAAATATAGTCCTTTTCTATGAGGTGTTCAGGATTAGGCACACCTGTAAAACACAGAGAACAGGGGAGAACTGATTCAGATGCTCTAATCCTTATCAGCCCAGCATGATATATTAAATGTCGATATTTTTTGAGTGGATCAGAATGACAGGAAATGATGACATCAAGTAGAATAACAAATTCTTAGTGATTCTTAATGCTGCTTCTTTTAAGAGGAATAATCTTAAAGGTTTTCATGATTTAATTGAGCTGGATTTAATTGAGTTCTGTCTGGATAAAATCTGAACTTGTTTGTGAATTTTAACTCCTTGGACTTTTAACTGTGTTTAAACCTTGCTGTGAACTATTTTCAACCAATTTAGAAACAAACCTATGAACTCTAGTAGAAATTCTCTTTTCACTGACTTACACTTTTACATGGAGATTTCTTATTTTAAAACAACTCAAAAACAATTTGAGTTTAAAATGACTCATAAGTCTGGAATATCCGTATTGAGGCGATTTTCGTTCTATCAATAACACATAGGCAACAAGCTGAATATCTGTTAAAGTGTAATGTAAAAGGAAAAAAAGGGCCTCTGGTCTCTCGCCTTAATGTGAGCTATGGTTACAAGGGAAATCTAATCAATCAGGGAACCTAACTTTGCACAACACCGGTGCAGTTGCTCAAAGAAGAGGCTTTCGTTCTAAGTTTGTCGATCACATCATTGAATGCTGCCAGACACGGATGGTTTCACGCACACTTCTGCTCATTCTTCTTCGCTGCTACTCCCTGACTTTTTATTGCAGTCGGCAGCCTGGGCATCAAAATAAAGGAGGGACATTTAGATTGAATTGAAAGGTTTGAAGTGGTTCCAATCAATTCTATGTGACCAATGCCAGGACTGCACTTGTGACCAAGGCAGAAAATTTGGAAAGAGACTTAAAAAGGAGAGAGAGAAGCTGTGAAGGTTCAGGCAACCATTTATTAAGATAACTTTTATTAAATGTAAAAAAGAAAAGGCACATTTGGGGAAACGTTTTTCTTCCCATACGTCAAACTTTCGGACAGTTCTGGTTACAGTTTGAAGGCACCAAGAACTTCCTGGCCTTTTGCATTATAGGTTGAGGCAATTGTGTTCTCTGGCATGCTCCTAGTCTTTATTTTTTTTGTCTCTTTCAATGGTAAACAAAAATGACTGTATTTATGTTGGAAATGTTTTTCCAGAACTAACCCTTAGCATTCTTTGTAAAGTTGAAACTTCTGCTTCTGCTGTGGTTTGAATAATGGCAGAACAGGAAAAAAGGAAATAATAAAACAGTAATTAGTTTCTTTGCTGCTGCTTTTTATAGTGAAACATTGAGTGAATATTTTTAAACCAAATATTTGTAATTTGCTCATCCTTGTGTTTCTAGGAGGAAGTGAAGTTAAAGATCAAAGACCTGAATGAACACATTGTCTGCTACCTCTGCGCTGGCTATTTCATAGACGCCACAACGATTACAGAGTGCTTGCATACTTGTAAGTTTATGAAGCTTAATTTTTATCCCTGTCTATAATTTCATTATAACATGTCTACTTGCATGCTTTCAGTATCATTTATTTATGTTTTATTTTGTTTTTACAGTCTGTAAAAGTTGCATTGTAAAATACTTGCAAACCAGCAAGTATTGTCCCATGTGCAACATTAAGATTCATGAAACCCAACCCTTACTTAACCTTAAGTTGGATCGAGTGATGCAAGACATTGTCTACAAGCTGGTGCCTGGTCTTCAAGAGAGTAAGTTCTGTGGTTTTTTTAGATGTGTTGGATTTTTTTTTATATGCATAAGCAGTGCCGTAAAAAGTATTCATTAGAAAAAGAAATTATTTAGATTGTGTTGTTTAAAAACAACAAACTGCATTTGTATTTTATTTTGGGTTTTGTCTGGTGGAGCAGCACAGACAGGGAGTAGTGCGGAATTGCTAAGCAGATAGGACATTGGCCCTAGTTTTCAATTAGTTGTGTTAGAAATAAAATCGAAAAAGTTTGGTGCGTTGTCAGTACTTTGCTAAAACACCCAGCTGGAAGTCCTTTAGGGTAAGTTGCTACCCGTTTTGCACATCTTAATCAAATGCTGACCAGTTTCCCTGCTAAAATAAACAACAAAAAATCTCCACAGCCTAACGTAACACTGCCATGTTTTATCCTGGAGCTTTTATGTTCCGGTTTGGCATGGGCGGGTATGCAATTCTGATGGTATGATAAATATGAGCAGAAATATCATGCTATTAAAACTAATGCTAAATTGTCTAAAGTAAAAATCAAAAAAACAAAACACAAAATACCTGATATGCATTTTGAAATGTAGACTCATCTTCAGTCAAGTCTCATAGTGAACTTTAATTGTCAGTGCAAGCAGTTTTTACATCTCAGGTGTCATACCAAAATGAGACTCTGTTGCAGCGTGTTGCCCCCCCTCTTAAGTGCACATTCACGCTTATATTTGCCATTTATTACAATTAATCCATACTGATCAGCAGAGTTTATATAGTAACGGTCATGTAAATTCTGAGCAAACCTTTTAAATGAAGGAAAATCAAATTAAACGAGTTTCCATCCTTTAGAGCAGGCATTCCCAAACTCGGTCCTCAAGGCCCGCTGTCCTGCAGGTTTTAGAGGTTTCTCTGCTTCAGCACAGCTGATTATAATGATTGCAGTAGACCAAAAGCCTGTTAATCAACTTTAAATTAAAATCGGCTGTGCTGGAGCAAGTAAACCTCTAAAACCTGCAGGACAGCGGGCCTTGAGGACTGAGTTTGGGGATGCCTGCTTTAGAGCAAGTTAACCAGATGTTGCAAAATATAATGTTGTCCTTTTTTTAGCTTACATTTTGATATCTGACTGATCTTATATTGGGGCTGAAACGGTTATGATAAATCGATTATTGAAATAATCGTCAACTAATTTAGTAATTGATTAATCGTTAACTAGAATATAGAGACTATAATGCATTTAGTTTGCAGAGCAACCCACTTAGAGCAGCAATTCTTTCAGAATTGTAAAAGAAAATATTAAGATTTTGCATTTAAGAAAAAAAAAATGCTCTATTTAGAACTCTTCAAGTGGAAAAGTTTGAGTTTCATCTTGTTCAATTTAGTAAAAAATATTCTTTAGAAACCTTTGGCTATCCAATTAATAATTAATTAATCGGAAAAATAATTGTCAGATTAATTGATTTGCAAAATAATATTAATAACATTTTGTTATGGTTTTGGCATGACTATTAAGATCTGTGAAAGTTCACTTTTTGTCTCTTGTGTTCAGCATACCTTCTCCCACCGCCTGCCCCCGATCCATGCAACTCCTCCTGAGTTACCTTAAAACTACAATGAATGATTTTCATTTTTTTGGTTGTAATATGAATAAAATAGGTTCAAAAAACCTTGAACACTTAATCAAGGCGCCGTCTTTCTATTGCATACTTATTTTCATGTAAAATGTGAATTTTAAAAAAGAAAACTATGAGCATGTTTTTAAGTGTTGTTTTTTTTTTTGCTTAGGTGAAGACAAACGAATAAAAGATTTTTACCAGTCGCGGGGCTTAGAAAGAGTCATTCAACCTGCCGGCGATGGTAGGTCCTTATTTTACAACTAAATTGATCTAATATTCTGAAAAGCTCCTGTTTCTGAAAGGACTCAGTGGTTATCAATTGTTATCAGGTGGATTTTCTTGCCTGAATTTCTCTATATTAACCTCCTCCTTTTTTTCTCTCCCAACTCCTCAGATGTTGCAGACAGTGCAGCACTACCTTTTACAAGCTTTGACCACTCTAAAGCTCACTTCTACAGATATGATGAGCAGGTTTCACTGTGTTTAGAAAGACTAAGGTAAATAGATTCTGTTATGATCTTTTACATGATTTATGCACATTTACGAAAAAAGGAGGAACTGCTCTATGAACATTTGTGTGGATGTGTTAGCACTAAACAGTTTTGAAAATACACGCTTTTTAACTATTTATTGTTTTGTCTTTTTAGTTCATCACTTTCTGGGAAAGATAAGACAAAACTTACTCTCCAGGTAGGTGTAACCAGTAAACTACGTAGCTTTTAGCAAAGATGTGTGATTATTGAAGTTGTTAAACCAGTTTTGAGTTGTTTAAAAGCAAAAAGGCTTTTAAGACCGAAGGGAAAAACAAATATATCCAGGACATAAAAAAACCCCATAACTGTTTAGCAAGTACATGGCACATTGACAGCTGCTGTTACAGCAGAATCCAGCCTTCAGAGCTGCTAAATCTTTGTGCTGCTGAAGCCTCTTATTTACAGAGAGACAGGGATAAGTAGGAGAAGCACGTCACGAGGTAGCGAACCATTCTTTATCTTACAGCCTAGGAACTACCGTATTTTCACGACCATAAGGCGCACCGTACTAAAAGGCGCAGTCTCAGTTATGTGTCCCATTTCTGTATTTAACACACACATAAGGCGCACCTGACTATAGGGCGCATTTTCTATATACAGGTACATGTCCTCTACTACCTTTAAATACCTCTACTGCGTATTTAAAAATACAGCGGGCCCAAAACTGAGTATGACTGTGCTTTATTCATGTATTTATTAAAAAGTATTAATCAAACCTGGCAGCTGGCCGTGAGACAGACACATCGCAGATGACACAACGCTGTGATCGCTCCTAAATTAACTTAAAATCCTGAAACCTGCCGACGGAATATGTTCGCTTTTATGGGTGCCTGCAGTTTAAATTATTTAGATGAAAAACACCTGCCATCCACCGCGTGAAGGAGGCTGCCCAGCCTAGAGGCTGCTGATGAAAGGATTTCTACTGTCGGCGCACCTCTGGTATGTGGGGGTCTGAGCGCCTCCGACAGAAATAGATAATCTGGATGAACCGACTGCAATTATTAAGTTTTCAGGTGGACTTTCTCACTTAAAAACATATTAAAACTACTTTATTCCCACTGATCACAGCAAATATAGCTGCAAGATTTAGATTATTTAGATGAAAAAACACCTGCCAGCCACCGCGGTGAAGAGGAGGAGACCCGGCCCAGAGGCTGCTGTTGAATTAAGTTTTCAGGTAGAAAAATAGAGCGGGAGCAAAACTGAGTATGATTGTGCTTTATTCATGTATTTATTACAAAGTATTAATCAAACCCATCAAAGTCATCATCCTCTGTTTCTGAATAAAACAGCTGCGCTAAATCAGACATGCCAATTTCCCCTTCTTCGCTGTCAGAGTCACTTTCCTTGCAGCGCAGCTCCTCAGAAATAATGCCGGCTTTTGCAAAAGCTTGAACAACAGAGCCAGCAGACACTTTAGTCCAAGCATCTACAATCCATCCGCAAACGGTGGCGTAACTTGCCCGGCGCTGCCTTCCACTTATCCTGAAACTGTGGTCTCCGTCTGTCATCCATCGCTCCCACGCCGCTCGCAGCCTTACTTTGAACGGCCGTTTCACACCGATGTCGAGCGGTTGAAGTTCCTTTGTCAGACCCCCGGGATAACGGCGAGCACAGCGTTCATTTGATTCACCTTTTTTTTCACATCGGCTGTGAGATGGGCACGCAGCGATGGTGACGCGTGGAAAAAACCACCTGGTCTCCTCACATGGGCTACACCTCCCTCAGCTACGCTTTCATCATTCCTCATCCATCCAGCCTTTTCCATTTGCGTTAATATCATATGTCATCAGAGCGCTGTGTCTGTCTCGCTGTCAGCTCCCAGATCAGCTTCTCTGATTGGTTTATGCGGCGCGTCCAGGAGCAAAACTTCAATTTTTCCATCTCGAGCAGCAGCAGCGCGTTGGCAGATGCTTAAACGCTCCTGCTGCTCAAAACGCGCTGCAGGACCTTTTGCTGCACCTATACGCGCGTCAACCATTTACTTTGCATGTAAACTCGCTGCTTCTGCTGCACCTGCTGGGTCCGGTTCACACCGATGTCGAGCGGTTGAACAGCGAGCACAGGGTTAATTTGTTTCCTCATGTTTTTCACATCAGCTGTGAGATGGGCACGCATGGAGTTAAATATTAACAGCGATGGTGATGAGTGGAAAAAAAAAACACCTGGTCTCCTTACATTCAGCCACTCTTTCATCATCTCCTCAAGGAGGTGGTCTCAAAAGTCGCAGTTACAACACACATAGGGCGCACCGCACCATAGGGCGCACCGCACCATAGGGCGCACTGCACATTTTGAGGGGAAAAAAGACGTTTAAGTGCGCCTTATAGTCGTGAAAATACGGTACCCACCTCATAACTTCATTGGGAAATTAGGAAAATGGAGTGGCTCTTTTAAATGAGCATAGATATCCACTGGTGTTTAAAACTTGATGTTTTGCGATAGGGGCTGCTTTCATATTTCTGCAGTGCAGTTGAAATGCTCTCTGTTGCAGGACTCGGTTGTCCTATTTTAGAAGTTGCAAAGAACTGAGCTAAATCTCAGGGTTTACAGTGAAGAACAACTCCATTATGCTAGCATTGCAGTAACTTTCTTCCTCCAGCAGAGGGTGGCATTGATTACTTTATGAAGATGTGGAGAAAAGTGAAACTTTCTTTCACTGTTCTAATTCAAAAACAAAACATATTAATCTGGTCTTTTTGAGCAAAAGTGATGAAATGATTGCATCCTGACCATCCACTGTTTTTGAGACTAAAACAATGTTTTATATTTTTAATCACCTTTGCCTTCACTCTCTTCTCTGGTTAACCCCCATTCCAAACTTAACTCTAGTTCATGTTGGCCAAGCCAGATCTGCTACTTGAGATTTTCTTTGGGCTCTATGCTGTCTGGAATATTTATGTATTTTCCAATTCTGGATACTTGTGGAAAGAAAACAGAGAGTGTTGAAAATATTTCGTTTTTTCTAGGATTTATTCCTTGTGCATTGGTCTAACGCAGTAGCTGTGCAGCGATCCATCTTTTCACAGTCATCTTTCACGTAAAACCTACATTAAAGCCTGACAGATGGAAGCTCTCCGATAAAATCATACACTTACAGGTGCTGGTCATAAAATTAGAATATCATGAAAAAGTAGATTGATTTCAGTAATTCCATTTAAAAAGTGAAACTTGTATATTATATTCATACATTACATACAAACTCATATATTTCAGATGTTTATTTTGTTTAATTTTGATGATTACAAATGACAACAAATGAAAATCTCAAATTCATCATATCAGAAAATTAGAATATTACTGAAGACCAATAAAAACAAAGGATTTATAGAAATGTTGGCCAACTGAAAAGTATGAACATGAAAAGTATGAGCATGTACAGCACTCAGTATTTAGTTGGGCCTCCTTTGGCCTGTATTACTGCAGCAATGCGGCGTGGCATGGAGTCGATCAGTCTGTGGCACTGCTCAGGTGTTATGATAGCCCAGGTTGCTCTAATAGTGGCTTTTAGCTCTTCTGAATTGTTGGGTCTGGTGTATTGCATCTTCTTCTTCACAATACCCCATAGATTTTCTATGGGGTTAAGGTCAGGAGAGTTTGCTGGCCAATTAAGAACAGGGATACCATGGTCCTTCAACCAGGTACTGGTAGCTTTGGCACTGTGTGCAGGTGCCAAGTCCTGTTGGAAAATGAAATCTGCATCTCCAAAAAGTTGGTCAGCTGCAGGAAGCATGAAGTGCTCTAAAACTTCCTGGTATGTGGCTGCGTTGATCCTGGACCTCAGAAAACACAATGGACCAACACCAGCAGATGACATGGCACCCCAAACCATCACTGACTGTGGAAACTTTACACTGGACTTCAAGCAACGTGGATGAAGTGCCTCTCTTCTTTTCCTCCAGACTCTGGGACCTTGATTTCCAAAGGAAATGCAAAATTTACTTTCATCAGAGAACATGACTTTGGACCACTCACCAGCAGTCCAGTCCTGTTTCTCTTTAGACGCTTCTGACGCTGTCTGTGGTTCAAGAGTGGCTTGACACAAGGAATGCGACAGCAGAAACCCATGTCTTTCATACGTCTGTGTGTGGTGGTTCTTGAAGCACTCACTCCAGCTGCAGTCCACTCTTTGTGAATCTCCCCCACATTTTTGAATGGGTTTTGTTTCACAATCCTCTCCAGGGTGCGGTTATCTCTCTTGCTTGTACACTTTTTTCGACCACATCTTTTCCTTCCCTTCGCCTCTCTATTAATGTGCTTGGACACTGAGCTCTGTGAACAGCCAGCCTCTTTAGCGATGACCTTTTGTGTCTTGCCCTCCTTGTGCAAGGTGTCGATGGTCGTCTTTTGGACAACTGTCAAGTCAGCAGTCTTCCCCATGATTGTGTAGCCTATAGAACTAGACTGAAAGACCATTTAAAGGCTTTTGCAGGTGGTTTGAGTTAATTAGCTGATTAGAGTGTGGCACCAGGGGCCATCAATTTTGAACCTTTTCACAATATTCTAATTTTCTGATATGATGAATTTGAGATTTTCATTTGTTGTCATTTGTAATCATCAAAATTAAACAAAATAAACATCTGAAATATATGAGTTTGTATGTAATGTATGAATATAATATACAAGTTTCACTTTTTAAATGGAATTACTGAAATCAATCTACTTTTTCATGATATTCTAATTTTATGACCAGCACCTGTATATTTTAGTTCTTCGTTAAATGTTTTGCAAAAATGATTTGAGATCTTTGTGTGTTGTTTTCTTTTGCCTAAGGAGGTGTAAGTTTTGGGTATAAATTTTTATAGGAACTTTGACCCCCTTTTTTTTTTCAGTAGATTAGCTCCTATTTGGTGCTTAGGGACGGTTTTTTGTCATAATTGAACCGATATGGTACCGAACCCCAATACTTGAAAATTGACAAAGTAGTCAATGTTTTTTTCTTTTCTCAGTACCATTCTAACATTATCTTAAACACCAAACTGTATTTCACATTATACAATTTATAGCTGTGAGAGACTTGGTGCACTTAGTTGCGTTATTTAAATGTCTGTTTGCTCTGATGAGAATATTTAGACTCGGCTCCATAAAGTGCATTAACTCAAAAGTCCTTTCCATCCACAATGCTAATTGCCCTCATCTTTTTTTAAAACGGTACAAATGCTTGCCCTACACTTTTCTATATCATCACCTCCATCAGAAAGGTCCATGCTGCATTGCTTTGCAACCCAGCTACAACTTTAGGAGTTTTTGGTGTTTATATTTAAAAACAGAACCATGCAGAGTACATCCTTTCACTTTCCATTTGAAGTTGTAAGCGAACACAGGCCGGACTCTGGATCCATTCATTTTTTTGTTCTAGCATCCTTTCCCTCAAGCATTCTTCATGCTGTGCTTAAGAATGATATTACAAATGTTCATTTGTAATATCACAAATAAATACATTTATTTAAAGGGGTTCTTTTTAAGCTGCATATCAGTTAATCGGATAAAACAAAGTTTAATCCTATAAACTATGAATCTACATATGATTATGAGTCATTTATGTATATGTCCCTGGCCATAATGCATTCAGGTACTGAAGCATTGTTACCGTTTGATTTGGCCAGTAACTTGAAAACTATGGAATTTGGCAATAGGAAAGAAGTTTCTTTAAATTTCAGTTTGTTATAGCGTTGATGGTCACGTTTTCTCAGTGAAGCCTCAAATTTTCTGACATTTTTTCTGAAGGGGAGGGTCCAGAATTTATTTCTGTTCTATCTAACGGAAAATCCTTTGGTTTGTTTGGGTCCGGCTTCACAGAGCTAGGCAGTTGTTTCCTCATACCAGTTGGACCTCGGCATAAATTTGCTGGGGCGTCCACTCCTGATTTCTCACCATGTCATGGTGAATTCCACATAGTGTGGATCTGGCTTGGAGCAGCAACAGTTGCTCCTCTTAGGTCATTGCTGATGTTTTTCCCTCTTGGCATTGGGACACATGGTAACTCTCAAACAATACTGCCGAACTTCTGCTTTTAGGATAATTAAAACAGATTGATTAGAATACTACCTTATATGTGGAGCTAAACTCTTAACTGCCAGTAATACCCTCAAAAACCCAAATTGAAGGACGCATTGCTTCCTTATGAAAAGTTTATCATTGTTTAACCTTGTTGAAGCAAATCAGCAGCATAGTTCCATGTTTAAATGAGGTTGTAGTATCTAGGGGGAAAAAATCAAGTCCTTGGTCACAGCTGAGGAGTTGAATTAACCGCGGTGATCTGCTTACTGATATTTTGGAAGTGTTGCTACATTCACTCATGTCCTCTCTGATCACTTTGCAAAGTCAAAATGTTGTTTATTGTTTGTCTAATCTTACTTTATGTAACAGGAGCATGCAGCCACATTAGTTCCATTCCTGCTTTTTTATATGCAGTTGTTTTTCACTCTAACCCCCTCCATGACCTTATAAAGTGGATTAGCTTCTGACAAGAACCCTCATAAATGTATAAAAACAAATCACACTCCCGGGTGTAATGTCGGATCAGTTTGCTAATGCAAGCCGTGTCCTTGCAGCGTTCTGGATTTAAATTTGACCCTTAATAATTTGTTACAGGCTCCCCTCCCCACCCTCCTTGTCCAGTGATATTTACTGTTTTTTAACTGAGATGTAAATTTAATAAAACAGATTTCTGCCTATGCATGAAGAGAAATGCTTGGCCCCTGCGGTGCATGAGCTAAAGCACTTTAGCTCTTTGGCTTTAGAGTGTTTAATAAGTCAGCAGGGAGCAGAAACCTTCCAGCAGTGAGCGGGATCATTCTTCACTGTAAATCTAATCGTAACAGGAGTACGCCGCTCGCTATTTGCACAGTTAGTCGGTTTGAGTTTCTTCTGCTCCGAATGTGATTTAGAAGAAAAGTAACATTTTCTGCTTATGAATAAGGGTTGACAATAACTATTTATGGAGCAGTTTAAACCATCTTTCAAAAGAGAACAGCATGCACATCTAGTTACATCGGTAAGGCCATTGCTTTTCTTAATTTCAGCTCTCTGTTGGTGGTAGTCTGCACTTCCACAAGTTAAATGAGTTTTCTGTGGTGCAAATGATGGAAACAAAAGTAAATGGTGGTCTCATAACATACTAGTCAGAATCCACTGAAGTGATCAAACGTTGGTCTATTATAATGCTGATCTTATAATTCTGTAATTATGTGTTGAATCTGACTGCTGCCCATCAGATCGCTCCTGTTTTAAAGCCAACCGTTTTATTTTCCCTCCGCAGCAGAAGTTTGTGCGCTGCTCCGTGCGAGCGGAAGTGCGACACTTAAGGAAAGTTCTTTGTCAGAGATTAAATGTGGAAAAACACCAGGTGAGTCAATAAGCGCTATTATTACATTTAAATTACATTTGTTTTTCAGTCTTAGAGCAACTTTAGCCAAGTGGAACAGAGTTGAGAAATACAAACACATTCTTATACTCTTAAGTAGATTTTTGTGCTATTTTCTGTTGCTTTTTTGTTTATTTTGTATTAATAAGTCAACCCTTTACAGGGTAAGTAACCATATAAAGGATTGTTTTAGACTATCCTTTTTTCTTTCTTTCAAATAAATAGATGTTAGCTGTTATTAATGAAAATGAACTCCAGATGGTCTGCGTTTCCGAAACTATCCCCGGTTAACTGGTTGCAACAAAGCCTTTGCCTCAGTCTGCCTCCATCTGTTCGTTTTAGTAGCTGACAGTAATGTAGCCAAAGTTATGATTTCCTCTTCAGCAGCAGTTTTTAGAGTGGTTGTATCTGCGCCACACACAAAGCAGGCTAAAAGTGTGTTTGAAATAAAGGCACCAGATCCAGGAACTGGGAGAATTTACCAAACCAATTTTATTATATATTATTTATTCTACCCAGCATAGAAATCCTCCCTACAACGTGTTCCTGATGCAGGAAGCTGTTGATTTTTGGTGAACAGAGGTTTATAGGAGGAGTTTTTAAGTGAACAGGTGCAAAAAAAGTCTTACTGGTTTAATATTTACAAAATGTTTATTCTCCATGCATTTTGTGGTTTAAAATCTTTAACTGTTAATCAGCAAAACAATGTTTTGTGTGTTTTGGCATTTGCAGAACAAAGAATATTTGTAAAAAATCTGCTAATTTTAATTAATATTAGTAAATACATTAAATTAAGCACTCATTACTAACTTTGTCTACATTTAATCTGCAAATGATGATCTATTAACACAGTTTTTTGAAGGTTCATATTAAATTAAAACCTACTCAACATTCGGCTTTATTAAAAAGTAAAATTCTGGATTTTCTTTTAGGCTCCTCCATTGAGATTTATTTCTATAGAGTCAAACTGCCCTGTCACATGGCACACCTGAAACACCATTAAAGGACAGAAACAAAAAAAGGTCCCTCTGTTACCAGATCATCTGTAGCTTAAACTTTGATCATCACTGCTTTTATATTTGTGGCTGAACAATCTCTCAAGTTTGTCATAACTTCAGCAGAGGGAGCTAGCGCTCTCTATTGGTAGATTTATCTTGCAGGAGCACAAACTGCCGTCATATTTTCAGCTTGCAGCAATAATAACATGCTCTAAACCTCATGTGATTTTTGTTCTCTGAAGCTCTGTAAAATACTACCTAGGTTTCATGATGTCTATGTAGGCACATTTTCAAAGACACTGGCTTCTTTTTGATCACTTTTAAGCCTTTTTATATCAGTTGTCTTTAGACCTTTATTTTTGAAAGGTGTTTTTTTTTTGTTTTATTTATTTTTTTACAGTAGGTGATCCAGGTAAAGAGAGCCTTTACTAGCTGGTAGCAACAAAAGCTTTGCCTTAATCTCTGCTTTGTACAAGTAAATGTGTAACTGGTAAGAACGGCTGATCAACACCTCTGCATGAGTTTTTAGTGATTGACTTTTGCAGAGAAAAGATCACTTCCGGAAAGGTTTGTTACCATGAACCAATGCGAGGATACATGAACATTGCCTTAATGCTGCACTGTTGCAGCATTTTTCTGTTCACACACAAGAATCCGTCTTGTTCCGCTCCTGTCTTAACCGCTCGGGAAGCGACCCAAAACAAGCTGGCCGATTGCAGTATTATGGTTTAGGCATAGAGCTGTGAAGAAAGCCAGAGGTGCCAGACCCGCAGCCGGACCAAAATAAACATGGCAGCACAGGAGGACACACGCATAGCTGCTGCTATCACAGATGGTCTGTCAGAACTCATCATTTCATCTTTGAAAGAGGAACATCAAGAACAGCTTTGTGCTTTATTTGTTCCATCTGCCGAAAAGTACTTGATAACACTTTGGATACAGAGACGGTCTTTTTTTTTTTTTTGCTGGTTTCCTTCTATTGAAGATAAAAACTGATTAATTTCAAAATAACAAATTGAAAGTACTTTTATGTTTAGGTTTCCTGCTAAAGAGAGCCGTGTGTGTGTTGGTGCTCGACTGCACTCTTCTGCTCAGAGATCTCAGCCCGTTTCTGTTGGAGCCCCTCTCCCAGTCTGGGGGTCCCTGCTTTGTGGGTTCCATTTACCACAGGAACCACTTTGTTCCTTCATCTTCCACATCCTCTCCGCTTCTTCTGTTTTTTTGCTCAAGCTTCTCATGTTCCTTCTTCCTCATATTACTCTCATTAGGTATTGCTGCGTCCATCACTAACCCTATCTTCCTCAGCTTGTCCATCACTACCATGTCTGGTTGGCTTTCCCTCACCAGTTTATCTGTCTGTGTCTGAAAGTCCCGTCCCATTTCGACGTTGGAGCTTCCAGGCCTCACTCTGCACAGACATTCCTGTATACTTAGCCAGCCGCTTGGTCACCGTGCTCCATGTATGCCCTATCTGCTTGCATTTTGCATCCTGCTGTTATGCATTAGATTCTCTCGTAGGAATCTTGTGCATTTTCCTGTGCTGTCACGATGGATGCCTCTGCTGTTCTTTCAATCCATCCACTGATACCCTGTTCCTTTTTTAATGTATTTATAACCCTATTTTGATCTTCCTGCATACTTTCCCCATGTTAGCAGAGGTTAAAATGTTTGATTGATTGAAAATGTCATCAACTCATTTAGTAATCAAAGCCTCATTAACTGTAGAATGCAGTCTCTAAAACCAGTAATTTGCATTAAAAAACACAGAGAACAGTAGTCAACTATACAAAAAGTAGATGCAGACTGGTTAACAGCAGGCGCTCTAACCCCAGGCTCACACCGACTCCGGTCTTACCGTTGTGGTGCGGTGGGTGCGGCGCCGCAGTGATTCCAAGTCAATAAAAAGACGTAAACCTCTCTCACCAGCTGCTGAGCTGTCCGGCTGCGGTTACCGAGACACTCCGGCGCTGCAGAAAATTCCGCAAGAAAGCTATCCTTGCGGCGTGCCGGAGCCCTCCGCAACAAGCTCTCGCAAATATCCTTATTTGGGCCGTGTTATCGCGTGAAGTTACGTGAACTCAAGTTAACTTCTGTTAAATCTCCGGACCTGTTGCCGGAGCCGCAGAGCCGCACCGCACCGTAGTCAAAAGGGCGGTGTGAGAGGGGGTGTGCGGGAGTTGCGGTCTCCGTCGGCTCGGTAACCGCACCGTAGCCAGTGTGAGCAAGGGGTAAAAGAGCTTCAGTAACTGACCGTCTATGTTTTTAGATACCCGGGGATCAAATCTGTGTAAAGTATCAGGATGAAAATCAATTCATAGCTGAAAAACTTATCTTTATATTACGATGTAATGAATGTGAGTCTGGTTCAGCTTGAGGTTTCTTCCTTTTTAAAGGGAGTTTTCCTCTCCACTGTCACTTCATGCATGCTTGGTTTGAGGGATAGCTGTAGAGTTAAGGACGAAATGAAGCAAAAATCATCTCTTTAGGCTAATCCAGGAGGAGCATGTCTAGCAAATCATTGACTGATGGATTCAACTGGTTTTCTTAACCAATCTGACAGGATTGTCTCTGTAAAGTGTGTTGAGATGACGCTTGTTGTTAATTGGCGCTATATGAATAAACTACATTTCATGTCAATGAATGTAATGAAGGGGAACCTTTTCAATCTCAATGGAACATTCTTTTTCAACAGAATAACAGGTGTTAGCTAAACAACTAAAGATAGATAAAAATGAATACACCTAATATAACAATATTTAAGGTCGTATGAGGTATTATTTTTTTATTGTGCAAATAATCCAGAAATCTAAAATGAGCAATAAAAAAAAACGCAAACAACAGTTTCATTGTTGATATTTTTAGTGACCTTTATGAGAACTCTTCTTGGCGATGGCTAGAGCAAAATTCTATATTTGCTTTTTACTGATTTATTGGATAAATGATGTTCAGTTTCTTTATAACTTACCCAAAGGTTTAATTTTATACTGCGTTGCTGTCATCAATGAAAACAATCAAGTTGAATTAGACATCTGTTGTTTGATTTTTTTTTTTTTTTTTTATTTATTTTTTTTTTATTGTTTTGTCTCATTTTACTTTTATTTCAGATTTTATTTCTGTTTCTTTTTAATCATACCCTAATTAAACACCTGCTTATGTTTCAAAATCTTATTTACTAAAATAAACAAACACTAAATTAAAGATTAAATCATAAAATCTCTTCATCTTTAGGTAATTTGAATACAAGTCAGTCAGACCAAAACCTCAACAGCAACCAGCAGCTGTAAGGTGAACAGAAATAAAGAAACTGATGATGATAACTTGAGGTTTTTTCTTTTGTTACGCAAAGTGTTTTAAACCACAGGAGTTATTTCTAAGTGGATTAAGCAGAAAGCAGCTAAATTATGGTTAGTCCATTTCAGCACACAGATGCTGATGGGAATGGGTATTAGTATGTTGTCATGGAAACCTCTTAGGGAACCTTGAAAGCACTTCTTTAGTGTCTGAGTTTTTTGGGAGGGGGTCTAGGAATTAGGAAGTCTGTGAACGTTTGAACTGTAAAGGTAGCTTCCAGAGTTCAAAGAACAAAATGTTTTATTGCAGTCCTGTTTTAAGACTTTGTGCAGGTTTTTCTGGATTCATATTATGGGCTCACATAGGGTCCAAGAAATATGTAGTGGGTGCTGCGCTCCGGTGGAAGGGGCCTATGAAGAAGTCTTGGTAGATCTGCACTTTAGTTTTGGAAGAATAAAATGTTCTGACCGGCTTGAAATTTATTCCTCTTGTTCTGCAGCCTCTTACAAACTATAAATCTTAAATGCATCAATTTTTGACCTTGGAACGCAGCTCATCCTTACTTGGGTCAGCTGATGCAGGGTTGACTTAATGGACCTGTTAAAAAAAACAAAACAATTTGAAATCAACACTTCAATTGTACCCTCAAGTTTTAAAACTGTATATTTAGACACCTTAATGAAGATATGAGTTTGGGGTAACATAAGGACTAAAAAATGCCAGCATTATGTTGAGGCCACGCCTGAACAAGACAAGTCATTGCATTTGGACAAGAAAGGATTCTGTATATTAAAGTGAGCGAAATCGTTACCTTATTTCTTTCTGAAATTAAGATTTTCTGACTGACTTCCACTTGATGAAAAGCAGAAACCAACAGTCAAAATATTCCGGCTAATTATGTGAAATCAGACACACAAAGTGAAACTTGTGATCAGATCCCTCCTTGAAAATATTTTCCTTTCTAATTGCTCTTCGTCTGTCTGTGTGGTCCCTCTCTGCAGGTCCAGATGTTCTTTAATAACGAGTCTTTGCCTGATCACATGACCATGAAACGGTTATGGCTTTCACACTGGTTTGGCAAGGTAGAGTACAGCTAACACCAGCTGCAGCACCAACAACTGTCAGAGGCCTTCACACTGGGGCTTTTTTATTCTGTCAGCATGAAGATATCAGCTTAAGTTTTAGCAAAACCTCAGAATGTACATTCATAAAAACTAATTTGAGTAAAAATATAAATTTAATCCATATTGGAATGACTTTTCAAGTCATTTGTATGATGACTACATGCAGGTCATGGGTAGATGAATAGAATGAAGCTATTTTTAATTCTGTCTTGTTTCTCCCTCCAGGCTCAGCCGTTAGTTCTTCACTACACCATCAAGGACAAAAGGACCAGATAGGATTTGATTTCATTTGGCTGTAAATATTTTGTACCATACATATTCTATTTTAATAGTGTTTGTGTATATAAACTTATTTTCCTTGTTTTGTATTTTTGAAAATAAATTTGAAATTGAAAGAAAAAAAGCAAGATTTTTGTGGTTTATCACTCAGGTTAAGTGTTTCAATATCGACCTAAACAGGAAATCTAATGATCCAGTTGATCAGTTTTGTAGTTGCAGATCGTACCGTGATATTTTTTAGTCTTTGTCACCTTTTTTTTCTTCCAGTGGGTTTACTCAAAATTATAACTAGACATGCATCACAACACGAGTCCATAATGATCAGATTATGGCGTAAATCTGGTCTTCGTGGTCTTATGGTTTCCGCAATTACAGGAAATACTGCTTTCTCTAAACTTGTCCAGCAGTTAGTCACTGACATCTAGGGCTTGGTTATTTTACTAATTGATTCATTCAATTAATATTTCTTTATAAACGATTTAATGGTTACTGCACATATTTAATAAATGTTAAAATATGTGTACACGCAGTTTATATTTTAGAGCAGGCATCCCCAAAGTCGGTCCTCGAGGCCTGCTGTCCTGCAGGTTTTAGAAGTTTCCTTGCTCCAGCACAGCTGATTTTCATTGATAGCTGATTAACAGGCTTTTGCTGAACTACAATCATCAGAATCAGCTGTGCTAAAGCAGAGAAACCTCTAAAACCTGCAGGACAGCGGCCCTCGAGGACCGACTTTGGGGATGCCTGTTTTAGATTCTGTACCATATTCTAGGTAACGATTCGAGTGCCAAATTAGTTGAGGATTATTGATAACTTACGATTAATCGTTCCAGCCATACTGACAGCCTCTATAGGGAAGCTAAGCCAAAAGTTTATAGCTGAAGCTAGCTGAGAAGCGGGTAACATCCGAGTAGAACTATAGTTGAAGGAAAAGGTGCAAGAAGGATGGCTGGGGGGGGGGAAACCCATTCAAAACTTTGAGGTAGATTCACACGGTGTAAACCTAGCAGGAGATGGCGCAGTGAGCCACCGAACAGACGTATTGAGGACATCAATTGTGTTCAGCCCCTTCTAAACCACAGAAAAAAAAGAAAGTGAACTCTAGCTCATTGATTTAAAAGCCTCTTAACAGATGAAAGTAGATTCTGGTTCTTTATATGTCAACCTCCCCGAATCTGAAGGAAGAGTGAAACTTAGCAGTAAGCCATGATCATTCAAATGAATGGAAACACCTGGAATAAGTGTCTAATAAATATAGAACTAATGTAGCTATCATGGGTTTAACCAAGATACAGTTTCAATTAAACCTTAGAAACCTTAAGTTAAACACTTTAATTGCAAGAAAAAACATGCTGTACGTTACTTGCTACAAAAATGTAAAAATAAATCAACCGTTTTTGTAAAAAATTATATGCTGATTTTTTTTTTTTTTTTTTTTTATTCAGGTTTAGGTCAGTTCTGGACCAGCTGTCATGCTGCTTGTTTTTGCAAATAACCATTATTATTTAAATGCTTTTAGTGACTAAAGTGGTGAGAAAATATTTTGGTATTTTGTTTTTGAGAAAAGCTCACAGAGTTCAGACATCTTTTTTTTAACCACCGACATTTCAATCGTACATTTTTTTTTTTACAGCCTATTATTAGAGAAATATTTGTATGAATAGATCGTTATATTTAAATGTTAAATACAGAATTTCATGAATTTATGTTTCTGCAGAAAGTTTTTTTATTGGAAAATGATCCTCTGAATGTGTCCCATCTTGATAGTTGCCCATTTTTCACTCTACGGCTCTGGTTATATAAGAACAAAAGAAATAGTCTATTAAGATGAAAAAAAGAATTATGTTTTGATCTTTTTTAGGTGCTTTTCCTTTTGCTACAGTCGATTGTTTCATCAGTATGTGTTTTGGTTATTTTAAGGTGTCTCAGAAAACCTGCAGTGCTTTTTCCATTAGTATTTCCCAAGTCCTCTTAACTATTTGCTTTTCCTACTTTCTCAAAAATGTGCTACATTAATCTTGTCAATTGCAAATTTGTGAATTGTGCACTTCCTGTGTTCTTTCACTGAAAAACAGACACCAATCCTGTCAAACCACATTTACAGTTGCCTTCCATGCTTTAAATTTTTTCATTCAAAATTACCTCAGTTGAAGAAATATTTGTTTAAAATCAGCAATAGAATCCACCCTATCAAAACGGCAAATATGCTCACAGAGCCTCCAGTGATTTATGTTTTATCCTTCCCTATATGTAAAGAATATGTGCAGCTAATTTAAACTAACATCAAATCAAGAGGTTTGCAGTACATTTCCATGCACTGACACCGATCAACATGGTTACTTTTCAGATTCCTTTCTTTTGGGTTGTTAACATGATGGACATTTCCTAAAGAGGGTCTACATTAAACAGTAGAATCAGGGTCGTTCAGATGTTTTGTCTCAGAAAAAGAAAAAAAAACTTGAATATTCAGCAGCTTTGTTGCATATATGTGAAATGATTTAAAAGCTGTTCCAGGGCAGGTATAGATTTTTTTACCTTGACATTGTTGGTTATCAGAAACCTTCAGAGTACAGCGAAGAGCAGCAGTTTATCATAAAAAGCACTAAGCACAACTTCCAAATAACAAAAAAAAAAATAAAAAAAATAAAATAAAATAGTTTAAATGATGTCCTCTGGGTCTCTTGCTAAAAAGAGAAGTACCCCAAAATGAGCACTAGGTGGCAGACTTTGAGCTCTTCAGATAACCTCTGGTGCATGCGATCTTCTCCAGAGCTTTATATGGCCTGATGATAAATGTGAAATGGTTTCAGGTCTTTACTCTTAATTTGAAAGCACTCTGCGTGATTTTCTGAGATTTTTTTCCTGAGCAACTTGAAATTAATCACGCTGTTTGTAGACATTTGACAATTGATTTTTAAAAAAAGAAAAGATCAGCCACTTCGGTGAGTAAATTGGCCTTGGTAAACAAAATAGGTCTAGATATATTATTTTTAATCTATGCTTAAACTTGATTATTGCAACACAATAATGCGATGTGTTCACTTTCAATAGAAAAGCAAAGAGTTGAAAATGTTATATTATTAAATAGCCGCTGCGCTGAGCATATTCAGGGCCTTTATATAGAGATGAATGCTGACAATTCTCCACAAACTCTTTTCTAATAGGAAACCATAAATAAATAAATAAATAAATACATAATGAACATAAACCTTAAAAATATATATTTTTTTTTGTTTTTTTTTTTTTAGAAAGCACTTGAAGCGAAAACGAATTCACTCAGATTTATAGTGCAACCCTGTTATATGGAATAAACGAAAAAAGTGCATAAAAAGGAAATAAATCCAGCATATATAGCCTATATAGTACTTTGAATATTTACACTCTTTTAAAAAATATAAATGTATTTTCATACATTTTAATTTTTAAAGATTTGTTTTTTTCAATATGTTGCTTAAACAACTCTGTCCTCATTGTTTTTTTTTTTTTTTTGTCACTTTTACTTCCCTTGCCAATCCACAATTAAACCCCAGGCCTACTTGACTTTTCAACCTCTTAGATTACAGCCGATTGCTCCTATTGTGATCAGCAGTCTGTTCCAGACTACACTGACATAAAAGAAAAGAAAAATAAAGGGAAAACTTTGCCTCACAATCTATTACTAATATTATTCTTATTATTTTAGGATATTTATTTTTCCTTTTTTTTGCAGGTCACTTCTTATATTTCGTTTGATTTAATTCATTAGAAATATATGGTGCAGCAACACAATAAAACATGTGGTTCTGAAGAATAGCCTATAGAAATATATAAAAATGCATGAACAAAAAAAAAGAAAAGGTTTGGGCATTTTTGTCTTAAATCATCAGGAAAAAAATAATATTTATTTATGTATCTGAAACATTTTGTCAGTAAAAACTAATATAATCCATCTCCCCCTACACACACGCTCACACACACACACACTAAACCTTTGATCAGCTCCAAAACTGTTGCAAATGGTCATCCAGCAGCAGCAGTGACTCTGATTTGGCTTTTATTCATTAGGCTCCTCACACGAACCCATTTGCTATTCATGGCCAACTTTGTCTCTTTTTTCCCCCTGCCTCTTTCCAAACAAAACTAGTTTAAGAGTGGCAGATGCGTGGCCATTATTGCCCACGGCTCAGTGGAAGCTGTTTTATTTGAGGCAAAGGCGGGTTAACCTAATCAATCATGTCGACCAGTTGTGTTAAAGACGATTCATAAAGAAGGAGGAAGCAAACATATGGCGCAGGAGCTGGAGGAAAGCTTTTCTTAACACCACGGGCAGACTGGGACCTTATTGTGACAAGATGCATTCAAAGCCCACCCAAATAATGGGAATAAAGGCGGCGGACGGCTGCTAATTGAACACACGGCACTTTAAAGCTGAAAGACAGGGGTCAGAGAAAGCAAAAGTCACATTTTTTAGCGAGAGACGCAGATTTAAATTTCTCCCATCTGTCTGAGGTGAATCCTTACAAGTTTTCATTATCTAAAAGAATTTATCAATTATAAATTAATATAAAAAATATCTACATATTTTACTATCAATTTCCTGTGGTGCAATAAGACATCCAGTAGCACTGAAAGCTGATTGAAATACAATATAACCTTTATTTACATAGATGCTGATTAAATAGAACGTTACAATAAAATTATCGCATTGGAGGATTGATCTATATACAGAGCAGAGAGCGCGTAAAAGGTTGGTGCAGTTTGCGCCTCCAGGAGGCCTGCATGCTTGCAGAGACATTTTTCTCTCATGGTTAAAAAATATGGACAGATCTATGTGCGACTTTAAATCTGATCGAATAAAGGAGTGGGGCTTATCCAAAAAATGTTGCCAGATCTTAGATTTTTGACTGGACAATGGAAATGAATGCTGTATAAAACAGTAATTGCACAACGTTTTTTATTTTTCCTCTAAAACCGCCAGAAAATGTGTTAAAATATTGTCCTAGTCTACTTGAAATAAAACAAAATATTCCCCCAAAATGTGCTGAAACTTAAACGGATGTAGGGATTGGTTATAATAAATTAAAACGAAGAAATAAAAATAGGAAAAATGATCCTGATTGTTCATATATGTGTATACTCTCCTTTTTTTTTATCAATATCCGTGCAAAAGTTTGGGAAGAAAAATGTCCCTCTTCTATTTATTTTGTGTGTGTATGAAAATCCCAGTCCTTCTCGGCTGTTAATCGTCCACCTCAATCTCCTCATCATCCTCTGAGAACTCATCAGTGGTTTGGTCTCTGGATGAGGAGGGGGACTGTGGGAAGGCTCGGTGTCCTTGGGAGGTCGGGGAGACGCTGGGGGACCGGGCCCCGGGGCCTCCACCCTGCGCGTCCTCGATGCTTTCCATGCTTACGAGCTTCTGCAGCGTCTGAGGCGTGATTTTCTTCAGCGACTCCACGTCCGCCTTCATCTCCTCCAGGTCCCTCTTGAGCTTGGCCCTGCGGTTCTGGAACCAGGTGATGACCTGCGCATTGGACAGTCCCAGCTGCTGCGCGATTTGGTCACGGTCGGCCGGAGAGAGGTACTTCTGGTAGAGGAACCGCTTCTCCAGCTCGTAGATCTGATGGTTGGTGAAGGCTGTCCGCGACTTTCTCCTCTTCTTCGAAGTCTGCCGCTGACCGAAGTTCAGGTGTTCCCGACCTTAATGAGGGGAGGACATAGGAGAAGGATGAAAAATCTGACCTCTGAAATAAAATCAACTTTAATTCCTCTTAAGTGTTTTTTTTTTATTTTGCAAACTTTAATATGAACCTTACATATATATGACTTTAAAGCATTTTAGAATACACTAACATGCTGTCAAATGCAAAAGAAAACTAATTGCATAATAAAGAATTTAATTTTAGGCCAGAAAACAAGCCTAACAATGAAAAATTCTGTTTACTTTTACTTAATTTGAATATTTCAACCATGTTTATCTTTCACCCAATCAACGCAGCGCTGCAGGCCAGACCGATTTCCTTAATATTTGACTAAATGTTTTCATTTGTCTCAGTCTGGTTTTACCCAAATATGTCTGTTTATCATGAAGCCACATTTCTTTATCCTTTTTTTTTTATCCCCACACATTCCCATGCAGATGTCCTGGCATTTCCTTGTTACGCATCAAAACAACCCTCCTGTCATTTTAAACCAAACTTTTAGGGAAAATATTTGAATCCATAAAGTGTACCTTCTGCTGCCTGGATGACGCTGACTTCCAGACCCTTGAATGTTTTGCTGGCCAGCTCCTCCAGCGCGCACAGCGGTGAGGACGGAGTGCTGATCCCGTTCCTCGCCGCGCTGGAGCCCGTGACTTTTTCCAGCGCCCGCGGCGGACAGATGCTGGCCACGGACTTCTTCACGGATGGTTTGTTGAGGATATCCTCGATGCTGAACGGCGTCAGCGGCTTGTTGGAGTTAGCCGGAGGCGGCAGCTGGTCCAGCGGAGCGCGCCTCCGCTCCTCGCCGCCGGACTGCAGCACAGACCCTGCCTTCATGTCTTTACTGGAGGTCATCGCAGTCCCGCAGATATAGCTGCTCTCAGGATTTAAAATAAAAGTTGATTATTTCATTCAAATAGATTTAAAACGTCCACAGGCGTTTCCTGTGGAGCTCGGGGCTCCTCTAGACCTCCGCTGTACTTTAGCGCTTCGAGTCCAAGGCTGTAAACTCAGCTCGCCTGAGAGCCTTCCTCCAAAATAACCATGCTTCGGGCGTAGTTGCAGAGGCAGCCGCACAGTATCCCCCTCAGAGCGTCCCGGTTCATCTGCCAAACTCCATGCGGGTCTTTAGAAAGCGGCTGACTGGAGGTTGTGAAGCCCTGAAAGGGGAGAAGGGAGTAAAAAAGCTTCCAGGCACCAAGAAAAGGAAAGTGACTGCTAACGACTTATTGTTGATTGGGCGAAGTTCAATTAGAGAAACACTACACCAGTTGGTGACCCGCTGCTGCGTCTTAAAGGGCCGGAGCAGAATAACTAATTGGACGTGGGGAATAGGAGGAGTCTGGTGTACTGCCTTGAAATGTTTATGCATCTGTTTCCCTCTGCTGCTGTAGAAAGTCAGAGCCGATGGTGGAATCAAAGCAGGTTTGCATCATGGAAAAAGGATTTCAACCAAAACAAGCTTCACATGTTTGTCATATTCATGCGTAACGGAGCGTTGTGCGTAAAGTGCGAATATGGCACCCTGTTGCGCATGATAAAAGCAATTTAGTGTAACTAAATATTTACTGATAATGATTCATTATGGCAAGAAAAAAAACTTTTAATCTGAGAATAAAGATAAAAATGTATGGTTGTAGGTTTAAACTGTTTTGTCTTTAAGGTGCAAGGTGTAATCGCATAAAAAAATAATAGGGCGGTAAATATCCAAACTAAATTAAACGAATATGAATAATAATAATAATAAAAAAACATTTTATTTTCGTTCTTTGCCCTTTTATTTTCGTTTTTTTTTCTTTTGTGATCTGTTCTTTTTTTCCTGGTATTTCGGCCATGCCCGTCTGTCTCCGCAGGTGGAATCCAGTGGAACGCAATATGCGCTGCCGTGAAATAAGCGAGTAATAAAGGTGACGCCGGGCTGCGGGTTTCAGTCTGATAAGGGAGACAACATTTTCTGCACCGATGTCTAACACGTTCAGAAAGGAAGAGAATGAGAAGAAGAGAAGATTTTGGACGCATTGGAAAAAATCGGCAGGTAGGCTATGTCTATTCGGAGGGAGCGCACCTTGTTTTATTCTAAACGTATTTGATTTTTAACCTACTGTTGGTTTTAGGTTCGTTTTAATAAAGATTTTCTGCAAAAGATGCGAGGAAGGGCTTTATGCAGACAAGAAATTAAAGGTACCATAAATAAACATTTTCTTTTTAGGTCAACACCTTATAAATACATTTGTGGAACGAAATACATTAAATTTCTTTTTTTTAATGTTTGAACAGTTGAATTATATTCTTTCAAACGTTAATTTGAAAGGATATAATATAAGAACATAATCTTGTTTTTATTTTAAAGGCTGCAGCGTGGAGCCTGCTGCTCATGGAGCCACTGCGGAGAGTCTTGTGCCAACAGCAGCATATGGTGACATTGGTTTAGGGACGGAGTTGTAAAACAGCAGGAAATTCTATTATCAGCCGTGGAGGTCCACCCTCTGAGGCTGCTTTGAATCCATATTTCTCCATAACGAGCAGGAGCTCGCAGGGATAAATCCAGTTAGAGGGAATTTGGAGAGAAACGCGCATCGTTTTGGAGAAAGTTCCGGGAGAATCAAATGATGTTAATATCAGAGTGAAGGTAATTTTATTGGACATTTTTTTGACTTGAATTTGAAATCAGGATAAACTCGAAGGTATATGCCAGGATATATCTTTCATGCTTGAATAAATAAAATCCCCGATTGAGATGAACAGATTTATTTTTGTCTCGACATTTCTCCAAAATGTTGGTTTATTTTAGTTTATTTTTTATTAAACATCCAGATATAATTTATGGAAACCTGCATTTTGCAGTAAAGATATTATACGTTTATTGAGTGGGAAAAAAGATATATTCCAAAAAAGAAACCTGCTCTGTGTTCACCGATTTTAAATATTCTTTTTTTTTTAACCTTTCACCTTTTACATTTGATAGGAAACTGCGCGCTTTTCCTCACCTTTTGGTTTAATTTGAACGTTAATTAGGTGCAGAAAAATTGACATCATCAGTCACAAGCTGTTGGCGGATTTAATTGGGTGCTTTTACCTCCCATCAGAGCGGCCTCCTTGCGTTAAAATGTGACGTCCGCTCACCTCACAACAGTCTGTTTGGGTTTTATTCTCTCTGTTGCGGTGATTCATTAGAGAAGCCTATAATGTTTGAACTTCCATTTTTTTTCTGAATTATAAATTTGCACCACTTCATTAGTAAATGCGCCAAAACGGCCATATTTATTATTAGATATTTTGTGTCCCACAGCTCGGGAAAAATCTAACCACCCATAAAAAAGCCTTAATCGCTTTAGCAAACAAATCTATATAGCCTAATGCAAAGCAATATTAGGATATGAGGTATTCTGATAATCTTATTTAGTCAATTTCAATATATGGTGTCAGATACAGCAAGTGCGATTATAATCTTAAGCAGATAAACTGCTTTACGCAGCCCCAGCTCATCATTCCACATGACATGTCCCCCTTATCGTTAAAGGTGGGACTCCTATCTTGATGTTCATAAAAACAAAACGATTAGACCGCAGCAGAGGAGTGCTGCCATTCATAACCCAAATAAAATGATAATTTTTAAAGAATTGCCTTCTATTCGAAAATCTAAAAAGAGAAACTACAGCACATCCGATCTATCTATCTATCTATCTATCTATCTATCTATCTATCTATCTATCTATCTATCTATCTATCTATCTATCTATCTATCTATCTATCTATCTATCTATCTATCTATCTATCTATCTATCTATCTATCTATCTATCTATCTATCTATCTATCTATCTATCTATCTATCTATCTATCTATCTATCTATCTATCTATCTATCTATCTATCATCTATCTATCTATCTATCTATCTATCATTAGAGGAGCTTTCACTAATGTACAGGAGTGCAGCCCTCTCAGTGCTGCATGCTGCCCTGGTTGATTTAAGCGGCCTGTTTCCACTGTGAAACCTACAGAGCTGCAGGCGGGGAGCCTGATGGAGGAGGAGGCTCTACAGTGGCCTCATATTATCTAATAAACTACAATTCACACCTTGGTTAACAAAAAAGAGTGGACTGCAGCTTTCATTTTTAATCTGCATAAAAAAAATAAAGTAAAACCATGATTATCTTTAATTTGGCCTTTTCTGTGCCCATAGATGGCTGAATGTGTCTCAAAACAGATTTAGTGACACATCTTTTTAAATTGATGTTAAGTACATGGTTTTAAATTCAATCTTTTATTCATGAAAAAAATTGAAAAATTAAAAAGTATGAAGATATTTACAGAAAAAAAAGTCCTATTTAAAAAGCGTTTTTTCAAAGTGGAACCAAAGTCTAATTCCTTGTTTGTGTTAGCAGACGTGGTGACTGACTCTGACACTGAAAGGTTTTCAATGTCCCACTCTATGTCCTGCACTCTCTTTTAACACAATGCCTTCTGGACAGTGGTGGGAAGAGTACACAAAAATTGTACCCAAGTAAGAGTAACATCACTTTATCATATTTTTACTATGGTAAGAGTAAAGGAAGCCTTTTAATTATTAAAGTAAAACGTATTTGGTAAAAAGGTTACTCAAGTAGGCCCTGATGATTAATTAATCATAACAACTAATAATTTAAATTATAAAGTAAAGACAACCAAAAAGTGATGAGCAAACTGTTTTCATTACTGTATTTTAAAGACTATTAACACTGTACTTTTTGTTTTTGTTTTAAAGTAATACTTTAAGAGTTAGATTTAACACTAATCTGAGTGCATTTGGTCCCACTCTGATCTACTGTTAAAATTAACTCTCTACATAGTGTGTATCTTACTCCAGTTGTTGTAATAACTCTAAAAGAGGCAATGTACTTTGACACTACATATTTAACGCTGTGGTATTTACCGTGAAAGAACATTTTTAACAAACAGAACAGAGAATGTAATTGAAAAAAAAGAAAAAATTCTCTGCAACAGCTTTCTTTTTTAACATCACGTTTATGAAACCAAAACCTTCATTCACATTATTTACTACTAATAGTATTTTATTAAGATATTATGGTGCACTTAAGCTACTCCTTTTGTCAAACATCTTACTTAGGTAAATATAATAGGAATTACTACAGATTGTTTCAATCATTTTCTGCTCCTGGATCATCTTCAATGAACCTTAAAAGTCTGTCCATTATTGATGCTTTGCTGTTGGTCCAAAATCATTTTAGTTTGGAAAGTCAAACTGAGAGATTGCAGTTAAGCTAAAGCTGTCGATGCATATTTCAGATACATATCTTTTTTGTTTGGCCCACTGGTTTTCGGTCAACCTAAATGGTCGAATTAGGACTCTATATGGACATTGTTAGATCCATTATTTATTTACCACTAGTCATTTATCTGGCTACTAATCTCTTATTTTACCTAAAAGCCAGTTTTGGGAATTTTTTCTTAGCATATATTATTTCTTTTTGATATTATGGTTATAAAAACAAGTCAGATTACAAAAAAAACACCCTTAAGTAATGATTAAATATTGTTTTTAATTCTCAGCTAAGATAACCCAGATAACCCACAGCCAAATTATTGCACAATCACCTTAAGGTTAATCAATCATAAATTACACCATTCAGTTGGTGAGGTTTGGGTTTGAGTACATAAATAGTTCTAGCATAGAAGTGGGTGTGTGTTTGTTTATTTCTTTTTTCTTAAATAATTTTGTTTAAAAAAAAAAAAAAAGGCTGACGGAAATAAAAATCAGTCTGTGTAGAAGACGAAAAAAATAATATCATTGTATCAATAATATATTCTGTCACTTTAAAGGAAGGAATACATTCTGATAATTAGTTGTATTTCAGCACAAAGTTTCCTCAGCGTGTGGATAACTGGGTCACACACAATGAATTGGTGCTGCTGCTGTTATGATTGATGAAGAGATCAGAGGCAGAGCACCATGAATGTAACACACCTGTTTCCATCAGAAATGCATGAAAGGAATGAATGATTCCTGGTGGTCCATCACCTCCCTGGACTGATACCACTTATCCTTTCTTATGGGACAAACCGACTCCCAACCAGTTTCAAAAACCTCAACACCTCTGAATACAAAAGGACTTTGCTTTATTCCAAGGCCCCATGCAGCTTCAGAGTCCCTCTCCTGGGAGTGGACTGCGGTCGTCCATGTCGCTCTGTAATGGCCCCCTGGGGCACATTTAAGATAATAAATAAGGAAGCATGTGGGGGAGTTTGCAGGATTACAGCATCATGGGTAAATGTTTCTCCTGTTTAACTCCTGACTTGCTTGATTATTATGTAATTAGCCCTGCTGACCGGCGATACATGTAATGTGATATTCAGCATTAGATTTATACTGTTTAACTAAATGTTTGTGGCCTACAGCCAACTCGTTAAAGAAGAGCAATTAATACGACAAGTGACACCGCAGCCTGGCTATAGTCATTTATTTATCTAAAGTTTGGAGAACTGTAAGCTGCTTTAACCTTCTAAGATGCTGGTCATGCCTAATGTATCTGTGCGCTTACATTCAGCTAAAATTATTACATTTACAAGAAAAGTTCACCGTTAATAATGAAATCATTTGCTTTATTTAATGACATTTAAACATAAACACAGATTCATACATGTTTAGAAACATGCAGTCTCTGGATCATTTTACAGGCAGTGATGAGAGTCTGTTTCTATATAATTAAAGAGGAGCAAGCACAAAATGTGAGGGAAAACTTTCTTTTTAGATATATGCCGTCTTTATTTTTAGCTTAGTAAACCAATAAAAAAGATAATTAAAAAAGATAAACAAAACACGTCTTTAAGGTTTTGTTAAAAACCTTTGAGTTATTTTGTTTTGTTCCAAGCAATACTTTTTCAGACATATATGCATATATATATATATGTATATATTTTTTATAACATGCTAGTAGTTTAGTTTTGGTCTGTCCTTCAGTTTAATAATGAAAGTTTTTGTTGTCAGATTAGTTTTTGAAGATGCTGTGTGTCACGGATAAGAAAACCTTATTGTCCTTTGTTAATATGGGGGCATTTCTCTAGTGTCACCATATTATAAATAGATAAACAAAACAACAATTAAAGCATTTTAGCTACTAGTCTTTAAGATAATGTGTTGGAGCAAGGCTGAGCTGTAGAAAAGTTAAGAAAATAAATTAATAAAAAAGAGCTGCAGTATCTTGAGTCTAGATCTTGACGCAAGTAAAATGATTTCTCCTACGCTTACACTGTATTAAAAAAATAGATGTTATTCAATTGTAGTCTTAAGAAGTATTTTAATTGAAATCAGGCAATTAATTTGTGGATAAGCTGTCAGTAAAATTTAACATGAATTGCCTATTTTTTGCAAAAATATTCTGCTGAAAGATTTTGATTAGAATTTTTCCTAAAGATGATTCTTTAAGCCAATGTTTGAATCCATCTTCAGCACTGATGCCATTAACCCTGAGGCAGCTGTTACCTCTGCATGACATCTAAGTGCCGTATGTCAGAGAAAAGGTTTACATTCCCCCTTATCTGAATACACGTAAAACATTTATTTCCCTAATGTTTTATGGCTTTGTCAAATTTGCTAATTTTTGGTTTGTTAATGACGTAGAGGACAAAAGCAGATAACTTCATTAAAAGGAACATGGAAAGTGCTTCTTCTGCAACACAGGAATGACCCTGCAGAGCTGGATCCTTGTTTGTTTATACTAATGATGGCAGCTGGGAAACTGCTTAATCTATGTAAGCTCATAGAATGAAACATTTTTAGTTTATGTGTAAAAACTAGATGGCAAATTTTGGCTGAATATCTGAAATGTATCATTTATTTTAGTAATCAATTTATTTACAGTAAATTTTTTTGGGATAAGTTCAGATTTACCTGTTTTGTTAAGTAAGTATTTTTAAATTATTAATAGGTTTTACATGCTGTCAAACTGACCTAATATCAATCCGAAAAAAAAAAAAAAAAATCTGCCAGAATAAACTGTATGCAAATTATTACAGGCATTTAACACATTTTTTTCATAGTTTTATCCTCAAAAATTTCAAAGGACAAAATGATCCATTGCAAAGGCTTAAAAATGTAAATCAGTTTTAGGCATTTTAGCTACATTAAGCTGTTCTAAAAGGTACAGAAAATATTTTTGAAAACTTTCTTTTTTTTCCGCAAATATACTCCACCTTCCCTCCAAAATCAAGTTTCCAAATGAAATCTTTTATGACTTTACGGAATGTTTTGCCTGATAATGCGACTCTGACATTTATTGCAAGGAGTTAGCAAGCAAAGAAAGTATCTGAATATGCTGGGAGCATACAGCTGTGCCATGTTATGTAGAAATTTATAAGGTAAAGGCACATTATATGTTTAAATTTTTTTTTAAGTCTTTTGATAGATGGTTATTTTACAGCTTGGTTTCAAAGTGTTCCAAGTTTTTGCAAAACCTATTTAAAAATCACTAAAAAGTAAACATAGCCTTATCAAGTAGGGGGACACAATAGTTAACATGAGGCAGCGGTTGAGCTACTGCCACAGAATGAACTCTGTAATAAATCCATGGGTTTAGTTTTTAAGGTCTCCACAGATTAGAACAGGGTTTTTAAAACAGGTGCTGCCGTCAGTCTTTGTTTTAAATGGGAGCCAACACAGCACACACACACAAACACAAAGTAAATAGTTGCTTTAAGGGCCCTAAACCATCAGGGGCCTCTTATGGATGATTGGATTTTAACACAAACCGTGCATCTAAATGTTTCATATTTGTTTACTGAGAAGAAAAACAGGCTATTAAATTTTTAATTGATGGTTCTAGCAAAGATAAATTAAAACAAAGTTATATTTATGGGATTAGTCAATTTTACTTTGTAAAAGAAAAGATAATAACCTCCATAGTTTAATGGTTGTGTTAAAATGTTTATAACAACAGTTACAATCTAAAGTTAAATCTTCACTTGTGATTGATATCTGTTAGGTGATGCATTATTATTAAGTATAGCACATACCTACAATTTCATCTCCCTCGTTATATAAACAATAATAAAATGTAGCCTTTATTAAAAGTTCCTAACTTGAAAACCGCTCGGGAAAACTTCTATTTTTACCTCTTTTCACTCAAATGGGGTCATCAAGATATTGTCAAAAGCACTGGTATGGGTGCAAACGTGCTGTAAATACATGATGTCCACTAATTTCAAAAGGTCCTTCAAACACAAAAATAAGACACACAAACACATGCAAAAAAAGTGCAACAAGTAGTAAAAACAACTGAAAGTAAAATTGTGAAAGTGCTTTAGACCAGAGGGAGACGATAATCAGCTCTTATGGGACCAGAACAAAGACGTTACTACGATTCAGAACATCTGCAAAAACATACATTGGATGCCGTCCATTGGACAACAAATAGGGAGGAAAGAAAAGGTAACTTTTCATTTGAATCATTATTAAGGCTGCATGCACTCTAACCCCTCAATCACTATATAGCACAGAAACTATACAGTGCACTTTTTAGTGCACTCAGTTAACGGACCGTTTAGACAGATGATCACTACTTTTCGCTCCCCGTTGTTTATATGACTCTTTAAACTTTCCTGCATGGTGCCTCCATCACGATTATCCCAAAACAATCCCTTGATGCTTTGCGAGGAGAGCTCTTGCAAAGCATTCTGGGATTTATCTGCTTGTTGAGTGACCATGGTTGTACACTACTTTTCAAGGTGCATTGTTGGAAAATTTGAGTCCAATATTTCACCCACTAGACATTCTGACACTCACTCAAAATGGCGTAACTCCTATATAGAGCACTATCTAGGGCGGACGTTTGAAAACAGCCTTAAGGGCAGATTATACTTCTACAACTGCACACATCGAATGTCGCTTGCATCTGGTTGCAAACCAGTTTTTCTGGTATGATTCTTCAACGTTGGTCTGTAATTTCTAGGGACGCACAGTAGTTTCCCGCCAAAGCGCCTGGGAGAGTCTATTCGAGAATTGCGAGAACTTCGGTGGATGGTCACGAAAACTTCTTCTGTGTTTATTTTTGAAAACAACATGTCTGAGGCATCGTACAAGTGGTTGTACTTCCGGACCTCCTCGATCAACCTTTCGTCGTGGTTATCCATTGTTGTTATTACTCCTCGGTTTTTAAAAATAGCGCGCCCCTGCACCGAATCGAGATGGACTTCCACACAGACAGCCGGAAAGGGTTACCAAGGACCCATCACAGCTGCTTTTTGTCTGCGCACTTCTGCTTGAGGTCTGCGCGGGTTTGTGACCGTCCGACGTGTACTCAGGATTTTTTTGAGCTGCGCGACGATGGTTGCAGAACTTCTGCGTGGGAGACAGAAACAGATTTGACAGTTGCAGAGGCTATGCGTCAGAAGTATAAATTGGCCATTATTCTCTCTAGCACCCTGTTGATGTCTTTACTAAGGGTCTGGTTCCCTATGAGTTGGTGTGTGTCTCCCCCTAGTAGTCTGGGGCTTCCATTATGCTGTGCTAGTTTGCATCTCTTCTGAAGTTGCAGTTCTTTTTTCTTCATGTGGTAGTTTTCTTTTGTGTGTTTTTCAGGTGTTTGTGTGTTAGTTTCATTTATGTATTTGCAGCAGGTTTGCAACATGATTTCACTTTGCTGCTCTCTATTCTCTTATTGCAGCTTTTCTCCTTTGCATTATTTGAAGAGGCCGTGTGAGACAATTTTACCCTGGGTCACTTCCTGACTCATTTGACCCAGGTCTATGGGGATCAGTGAGTTGTTTCCACTTCCATTAAAAGCCAGTTGTTCCTGGGTTTCAACGGGTTTTCCGGCCAGTGGGAAAGGCAACTTACATAATAATTTTACTTGGTAATTCTTGATAACACCATGTCCTTGGAGTACAGGTGAAATGACCCCTTTTGGTTCATGTACCACTGTTTGAAAACCCTGTATATGAGCCATTATCAGCTTGTTGAAATGATCTTTAAATAAAACTTCCCTCCCCCAGATGAGTGCACACAGTCACATTCAATAGTCTGACACTGATTCCAACATGTTCCCCTTCATTATTTTTGAGTCACTGACAGAAAGCTAATGGTTCGTTTCAATTATGGGAATGAAACACAGCCATGACATTTTATCCAGGAAAACAAAACACAGTATGTGTTCTTGCTTTATGACCCTTGTTATTTGTTCATTAAATCCATGATTTTGTTATATGGTCCAAGAAGATTTTTTCCCCCTTTTACTGTAGTTTGAACAATAAACCCATAAAATAACTATTAAAGTATCATGCAAGGCTTTTATTCCCCCCTTAAACTCTATAGCTTTCTATACAAATATAAAAAGAGAGATTTGATTCAGGACTCCTCAGGCCTGTCCTCTCATGTCATGGTACATATCATGGCTAATGAAGACAAATACATGTGTGAGCTCACCACGTTCCAGAGGAATTTTCAACAAATTAATCACCTGCAATTCTATCCTTGTCCACTTGGGCGCCTGATGGGACCCTGATGCAGCATCCGCCGCGTAATGAGGGCCCCATCGGTGAGCGCCCTTTACGAGCTGTGCATGCTCCTCCAAACGAGAGAAAATAAATGAGCAAGTGAAGCCATCTCTCTGGAGGCGCGTCATTTTCTGGAGATGGTGTGGCGCCCCGACCTCCAGGATCACCCCTCTACCTCTCTATCCGCACATCAGGACTTCATTAAATGGTGAGCAGGACACCCCAATCCCACCCCACCCCTTCTACTTCACTCTATCATCACCCCCCCTCACCCCTTCTGCTCTCTGCTGCGCCACTTTGCTCCCAAACCAAATGAGGAAATAGCTCGTCTGGTCGCTGACAGACCCCGGGTTGGGCCGTAAAGATAAATGACCCAAAGTATTAAAGTTTAACACGTTGACAAAACCCACCTGATCTGTGGGATTAATGCAACAAAAAATCCATCTGTGGAAAAAGAAGGAGGGGAGAGGGCTCTGTTGGGAGCAGTAATGAAGACTCACTGGGGAGTAACAGGCGGGTACTGGGAAGGTCAAACTAAATTCAGAATAAGTGCAAATCCAGGGCTCAGAAGCTATGCTTTACAGATACGGATTTAGTTTTTTTTTGCCGTGGTTTTGAATTAGTGCAGAAAATCTGTTTTATGCTAGGCATACAACATTTTTTAGCTAAAACCAAAAGACGGTTTTTAATTAATCCCATATTTAGGTCAGAATATATCCACAGGTCAAAAATTAGGATATCCTCAAAAGTTGATTTATTACCATAATACAATATCAAAGGTTTTAATGATAATAATAACATACATTATTTAATGTATAACAGAATATAACACAAGACATCAGCATTGCAATTTACACAACTCACAGGAAAACAGCTGATTTTGCATTATATTCTAGTAGGCAGTTCATGACATAGGGAAGAAAGGGTCTAAAGAATTGGGCACTTTACAGCAAGCTAAGCACTGTAATTGAAAGTTGAGAGGAAGGATAAGTATAGTAGACGAAGATGCAGAAACAAGAGGTATAATGCTGGCCTTGAGAAGGTTGGGATGCTAACCCAATTTAAATAATCTTTTAAAAAATAGGAAATGTTACTTCAATTAGATTAAAAAATACTTGACTGAATTTTAGGTCCTGGTGTGCCTGCAAACAGGTACCAGAGTGTTGAAGCCGTTCAATTTCACTTTGACATTCTAATCATCAAGGAGAATTAAATGTCAGAAGGTCTGAGAGGTGAGAATGTTCCAGAATGTTTCAGCCCTTTTAATGTCATAAACACACAAACAATAAGATCTTCAATTTGTAATATGGACAAATAAGGCAATGCTAAAGTTTTAAACCATGCATGATGTTATATTTGTGTTTCCCTGTCAGAGGTCATGCTGTTGATAAAGGAATATAGATAAATACCAAGCTATAGATGTGTTATTTATTTATGTATTCTTTTACAATTGATTGGTTTATATATGAAGGATGCCTGAATAACTGTTTCACCCACTGTACAGTGGAGCAGTGGGTAGCACTGCAGCCTTGCAGAAAGAAGGTTCCAGGTTAGATTCCCAGCCCAGGTATGGAGTTTGCATGTTCTCCCTGTGCATGCATGGGTTCTCTATTGGTACTCTGGCTTACTCCCACAGTCCAAAAACATGACTGTTAGGTTATTGACCGCTCTAAATTCTCCTTATGTGTGAGTGTGTAAGTACATCGTTGTGTGTCCTGTGTGTCTCTGTGTTACCCTGGACTGGCGACCTGATGTACCCCGCCTCTCACCCATTGACCAGGACCACAAAAGTCTGATAATCAGATATCACGCAAATTTACTGTAACCTAAACATTTTCTTTGTATTCTCTTTGTATTTGCATTCTCTTGGTATTAATTTCCATATCTTTTACCCATTTTCCCATCTTTACAACAGATTTTCTTCTTCAAATGTCTTTTCTGATGATGCATACTTTCAGCCAGCAAAGCTGTTTGTGAATTAGACCAATATAGATTTTAGAAGTTAGGGTATATTTTTAACTATAGATAGAGATATATAGGCTACATATAGAGCAGATTCAGCTTTGTTTTCTTCTTGTTCTTAAGTTTAAAACCTAGCATTCTTAATTCTCTGTGATGGAAATGTTTATTCTGTTATCCAAACATATTTTTAAGTCAGTACACATTTGTTTGGCAAAATATACATCACTGGAATGTGCCATTGCCTCATTAGAGCTTTTATGAGTGCATAGGGTTTAAATGACATTACACAGCAGATATGAATGGGATTATTCAGGGTCTACAAGACAAAAAAAGACAATCCCGAAAAGAAAACAAAGTAATTGAACTTATCTTATATTTAAAAGAATGTTAAAGGAGAGAGCAGTCATTTATCAGCAAACTGTTTGTTGCAGAGAACCAGGTCATCATGGGAAACTTCCAGCATGAAAACATCTCATTTTGTTCTGTTTTATAAGACACGTGAAAAGCATCGCAAAAGCAGCAGATATTATGACAAACATACAAAAAAGAAAACTTTCAAAAGTCAATAATTAGGAATGTTGGTGGAATACTCACATAGCACAGATTATCTAGTAGCAGGCGAGGATATCTGAACGAGGTAAACACAGTAGATCAAGAGAGGACTTGCTCTTATAATGAAATTCAAAAATGATTTGCGATGTATAATGTAATATATTCACACCAGGAGTTATTTGATTTGCTTGTTTGGTCAGGAATAATGGACTTTATTTTAAATAAAAAATTTTTCTGTTGTTAACAAACCTAAGTTTGTACTGGGAAAGACTTGTCATTTGACATATAAGCTAATTTCTTTAGCCTTCCATTTACAGTTACGGCAAACCAATTAAATGAAATGAAAATCCAGATAACTAAATAAGTTTAAAGTTTCTATGTGTTTCATTTTTCATTAGGTACAAAATAATGATACTTACAAAATGTTTGTTCTACTCAGGCTATAAAATTCTGAATTTACCTTCAAAGAGCCACTTAGCTTTTGCTGCAAAATTTCCATCCCCTTGGGGAGCAGTTGGCTGCCATTGTGGTGCGCCTGGGGAGCAGTGTGAGGTTAAGAGTCTTGCTCAGGGACCCAGAGTGGGGGATCGCACTCACAACCTCAGGACTTAAAGCCCTATGCCCTAACCACTAGGCTGCCACTCCAAATGGTTCAAGAACACCATTGAATTGAATTTGGATTTTCCTTTTACAGGTTTTTAGACATTTTAGGGTGCTGCAAGTAATATGATGTCCTGAAGTTTTAGAGAAACAATTTATTCAGGTGGAATTTGGAGAGAACTGCTGCTAAGAGGTTGCCTTGAGGTACATTGAGCTTTTAATTCATGGTAGAGCTATTCAAAACCAGATTTTCTTTAGCACATGTTGCTGTTGATACTTAAATACAATATAAGAAACCGCATTAGGGTCTATAGACATGTACACAGTGTATGGCGTGACACACAAGAGCATGTATAGAATAGAATCAAATAGAACTTTGTCTTGTCCAACAGTGGGGAAATTTGGGATTGACTGTGGCAAAAACCAGTATAAAGAACACACAACACTTAAACACAAGGCTGAATAATATGAAGAACAACATTTGGAAAAGTTTAAATGTGCAGCAGAAGAGAAAAGAAGCAAAAATATTGTAAAGAAAATAAAAAACGGTAGATTCAGGTAAAAATAAAAGTAAGGATTAAGCAACCATTAGCATAGATGTAAATTGGGCCTGTTGTGAGCAGCAAAGATTATAGTGTCTAACAGCACCAGGGAAGAAGGATATATGGTATAATTTCTTTGTGCATCTACGGTACAGCAGTTATTCATTGAAGCAGTTCTTAGGCTTTGCAATAGTTTTATACATGTAGGTGAGAGACATTTTACAACAGTGATCCTGATGCCAGAAGAGTCAGAGTTCGACAGGAGCGCACACTGCACACCAAAAGACCTCAGACTCTACAGTAGGTGGAGTCTCAACAGCTCGCCACTGCAGTTCAGTTAATTGTTAGGGTAAACACCCAGATATCTATTATAGTCCACTATCTGAATATCATTTCCTGGGACGTTAACTATTTTCAGTGAGGTGGATTTCCACGTGTTAAAGTCGATTACAGGCTTCTTAGCTTTTCCTGTATTTAACATGAGATGATTCTTTAAAAACCAGACTATGAAGATTTATCAAAAGCAGCTCATGAAGGAAATAAAAAATCAAAAAGTGTCTGATATTTAGTAATTAGAAACCTGAAAGGTGTACACCATGACCCTACCTGCTGAGCAGAAATTAAAAGAAAAGCAAACTCAATCTCTTCAGCATTTTTTAAAATCGGTTGTTCTTATGTTTGCTAAATCAAGACAGGAAACAAGCAACAAACCAGAGTATTCTATTTTTAGAATGCTCATGTCCATAATAAAGTTTTGAGAAAACAGGACACCCAATATGCATGGCCACATAGTTCTTCAACAGTTTAGAGGACAATATGTCTATGCATGATTAATTTGCTGCCTTTATTGTACAACATGTGTTAAAAACTTCTCATTACTTATCATTTATCTCTAAGGGAAACTCTTGAAGCACCTCCAGCAGAAAAAACAGATGTAAAAAGCATTTGATGCAAATCTTTGGTGTTTGCTTTACCTATCTGGATACCTACAGGGAGGAAGACACACAGAGGATAATCTGACTGCCAGAAGGCTTAGTCATTTTCAAATACATGAATGTAAATAAATGTGTCCCTGTGATTAGGACCTGATTTCAAATATGCAGAGTCCTCATCCAGAAAACACAACTTGAAGCAGCGGGATAAAACAAACGGTAAGAATTATTGGCAGACACGTCGTTTTCTGGCTGAGCTGTGAAATGCTTTCATAGAGTTATGAATGTGTCCACATTAGTGAAATATAAGCTTTTAAACTGTTCTGAGGAGCACTGGAACATGTTTAAATGATTCCAGCCAGCTGGTAAATCATTATTATTGGGTCTTATTTTTCATAAAAGTGGAAGATGAAGGTTTATCCCTCTGGATGAAATTTATGTTTTCACTTCTGAAGTGATCGAATCATAGTGGTGGTAAAAATTAATATCATGCACAGCTTTTAGAAAACAATTCTAGTTATTAGGGTTTGTTTAATAATACTAATTAAAGAGATATGCAAGCCACCCGAGCCCTTACAGCTGTAATTTTTTTCTTCTTCAAAAATCACAGTCATTTGTGTATGATCTAATATCTACAGATTTTAACAAACATTTAACCACAGGAAAAAAAAAAAAACATTCTGATTTAATTATATAAGTGCAGTTCTTTCTGGTCCTCTTGTATTCTCTCCAATAGAAAGATCTAATGAACAGAAATACAGTAAAATTGGAAAAAGCCAAAAAAAAAAAGAAAAAACTGTCAGGAATCATAAATATTGAGGGAGTGAAAACACTAAGCGAGGTCTTGGCTCAATATAGGTCTATAACTTACTTGGATGGAGAAGTTATAAATATTAAGAAAAAGGCTCACACTCCGTCACAGCCGTGAGCAATGAATCCCAGAAGAACAGCTCCTGCACATCCCCAAGTGTCTGAGCTTTTGTGTATCTGTTTCATTTTTCTTTTCCAAATCAGAAGAAGATGGATGTCGATCCTTAAAAAGCCAAACTGCCTTCCATTAATGATTCAGGACACTAAAAGCGAGGAACACATTGTGACCGAGTGAGGCCCCCTTTTATTATCATTTTCAGCTCAGATTAATCAGTGCTTAAAATAGGAAATTGTCCATCTTGGTGCTGGAGGCCCCGACCATTTAGTGTGTTTTTTTTATTCTCAGCTAAAATATTTGCGTTTTAAGCCACTTTTTTAAATTTAGTTTTTTATTTAAACAGACCATTTTAGATTGAAATGTTTTCACAGTGTCATCACTATCTATTGACAGCCTTTATAAAGATAGGTAAATCCTTAAAACACTACCGTTTTCATCACTGCTGCATAAACCCACTCTACAAAGGGATATTTTGCAGTTATAATCCTCCCTCCTGTGTTGCACGGTGAACTTTGGCCCTGATCTGGTCATACAGTATTTGTTAAAGATCTGAATAAAAACATTAAACAAAAATTTTTCTTAAACTCTGTTTGCATTATATATTTGCATGTATGAATCAATAATAATCTGAGCCAAGTGTTCCTATAGTTCTTATAGATAGTCATGTTAGGATTTTATCTTTGCTAAAAGTATTGATTTACTTTAAACGAAACTTTAAATGAGCTTTTAAAACTTGTACTTCTTCAAATTAGGTTTATGTGTTTGTACTAAGAAAAACAAACAAATAACCAAAACTTTTCAAGATTTTTATAATTGCCCCAAGCTTTGATATATTATATAAAAATATAACCATCCAATTTAATGTTAAATGTATAGTTGTGTTTGTTCAATATCAGAGGTGATTATCTGAAGTTGGTCAAAGCAGATAAATGATTTTAATTATTACATTTTTATTTTTATTTCATTTAACCCTAAATTTATTTCATTTAACCCTAAATTCGTAATATAATTTTGACAGTTTTGACTTAAATAACCCCTCACCGCTGCTTGTAGAGAACACTGTTTTTGATCCATTTGAGCTTCTATATTTTTTAACAATAAACTTAAATCGAACAGAAAAAACAAAAACAAAACTGAGAAAAATATGGAGGAACCTAAACCTAAGGTCAGTGGATTTAATCCCTAAACCTAAATCAATACCTTGGTTTATCCCCTCAGGAGAGGGAATAAACCAAAGGTTGGGAAAGACTACATGTATGCACCTCAGGTATGCATTGTATAAATGGTGCCAACTGGCAATGCAGTATGGTACTCTTGGTTTGTGCTGAAAAATTAGTGAGCACCAACAACATAAAAGTGATATCTGTTATGCTTTGGTGATGGTTAGCTGAACTGGAGCCAGGCCCCCACATTAAATTCTGCTTAGAGCCAGAAACAAGCTTTGTGCAGCTCAGCTTTAAGTACATAGATTAATTCATATGGGCCTCAGAACTGAAAATCTCCAGTTTCATTCTCCCCACTTCTAGAAAGTTTGGAAACAACATAGAAAGAAAAGAACAAACTAATAAATGTGGAACGCATCAGTCAACTCGGTGTGCCGTAAATGCTTCCAGAGGATCGACAGTCTGTGAGCATCCTCCATGACACACCCCTCAGTGACCACATCCGCTATAAGCAGCCACAGATTAAAATGATATGGAGATTATCAGGACAAAAAGCCTTCCAGCTTGTCATGGGATGCAGAGCGTATTGTACATCCACATGTATTGAACACAAACCTGCCACCGTCTGTGACAGCCCCATTCATCACACACAAAGCCAATCCTGTCAGGAGCACAATGCCTTCTATCTGTCCCTCCTTCCTCCCCCTCTTCTAAGTGACAGCATGGAAATGAACATTAGGACACCCGGGTGTATATTGAAATTATTTGTTTTTCCGCCTCCCACCGAAGCCAATTTCCAGAGGCTAATAAACCTGGGAATCATTTTGAGTAAAGGGGGTGGCAATGAAAACATCATGAGGTCCCAGGGGTGGTTGTCACTAAACCTGGTCAATCTGTTGGTACAAAGCCAAAAGACTAAATTTATCATCCTTTTTTTTATTAAATGTATTGTCAAGGCAGGGCTGTTTTGGAAAAGCAGCAGATATTAACCGAAAAAAAAAAAAATGCTAATAAGTAGATTCAACCAAATGGGTTTTCAACTACATAAAGACAAGTACAAGTCATTAGGGAATCACATACAGTTAACCTGGCAAGCCAGACTAATAATGGGTAACACAGTTTTGGTCTTTATCAATCTGGCATTCCTCCAATCCAGTCCGTTCAAGCAAAGGAGGGACAATTAGCTAAACCTTCCAAGATGATTGGGTGAAGAGGGCCCGCCTACTTAACTTTTGTTTTAACCAATCAGGGTAAATTAAATAGCAGTAGATAACAAACAAACCATAAAATGTGTTTATTGCAGCTTTTATTAACTGCTTTTTCTTTTGGCCCGGGAGGCAAGCTCTGTGATTGGATGCCCTCTGGACTCAGTGCAGGAAAAGAATCCTAACTAAATTAACATCTCTGTTGGATAATGTCTCCCACTTCATGTATGAAGCTGTTGCAGAACTTGAAAGCTCCTTCAGTCACAGACTGCTGCACCCTAAATGCACCAGGGAGCATTATCACAGATCCTTCCTCCCTGCAGCTGTAAGACTTTATAACCATCAGTTCCCAACAACCTCAATAAGATGTTACATTCATACTGATTTTGCACAGTTTCTAGTTAGTTAAATAACATGCTGCTGTCATCTTGCACATCTCTGATGTTGCTGCTATTTTCAAATATCAATTACTGTAAAAATGTCCACAGCTACATATGGGTCATTTATTCTCCAGGTTCACAGTATTTATATTGTTTAAACACTTTACAGGTCATTATTCTACTGTTTATCTTTTAACTCTTTGCTATTATCTTATTCTAATACACTTTTCTAAGGTCCCCATTGTGTGACCATTTTTTTATATAATCATTTGCTGCTGTAACACCAGAATTTTCCCATTGTGGGACAATGAAGGGATTTTCTATTCTATTCTATTCTATTCTATTCTATTCTATTCTATTCTATTCTATTCTATTCTATTCTATTCTATTCTATTCTATTCTATTCTATTCTATTTATACTCTTGCTCTTCCTATTTCATAGGAAACTGTGGAGTCTGAAAAAAATCAGGTTGTGATAGGAGGAGCTACATTTGCCATGTTTTTTTTTTTTTTGGCATATGTCCCAGGTTAAAATACAATACTACAGTGGGTTTGGCTGATCTGTTTTGGGTCGCTCAAAAGTTGAAGCAGAATGAGAATTCAGGTTCCAGCAAATTTAATGAATGGTACCAGAACAAGAAAATACTTCTTTCAATAAATAAGTAAAAGCCTGTAAATAACTGAAATCTTTTTTGTTTTGAATTAATTAATAGAATCTCCAAGCCTTTAAAGGTGTCGCTACAAGCTTAACTCGTCCTCATCAGTAAGTGCTAATGCTAACCTCAGTAAAATTACCTTTCCAGAAGGAAAGCTGCAACCTCTGAAGATCTTCTGAGCTTTCAAAAGTGGACACCAGTGGTCAAACATTTTCACCTTCACATGATTTCAACCTATTTTTCCTATGGGTGCGAAATCCTTTCACGTCGACGTTGCCATCGTAACCAAAATTAAATATTTATATATTTTGGACACATCAAAATTTATAAAAAATATTTATATACATTATATTTTCCAAGTAAAAGTAATACTTTATTAGATTATCTTTAATTCCCAAAACTTTTATTGTGCCTATTACCGAAGGAAACGCAAAATAAAGTGCCATGTGAAAGCACTCATACCTGATGAAGTCTTCAACATTTTGTCAAAATAGAGCTACAAATGTGTATGTAATTTAGGATTTTATAAACACTGCATACACTGTACATGAAGGATTTTGCCTTTATGGTCAAGCATACACATATACTTCTTATGACAGAGTTATTTACAGATTTCCCACTCCTTCTGTCAGTGGGTTGAAAAGGAGAATGGATAGTAGTAAGGGTGAGCTAGTGGAGCATCCAGCACCCAGCATGTTTCCAGGCATCACACTCAAATTGTTCAGTGCTGTGGACAGTGTGTTATGGTTTTTCCCTATTGGGACTTTGAGTATTTAGTTTTTGGTTATTAGTAACTCCTTTTTGTTAATCTTTGGTTTATTTTCCTTTTTTAAGCAGTCTTAAGTTACTCTCTTCTGCCCCCTTGTGCCTGTCACTTTTTCCCTAGCTCCCTTCGAGTCTCTTCCATCCACACCTGCTCCACATCAGTTTCCCTTATGTTTGCTGGTTTTTGGTTTTCAGTATTTTTGCGTTTTTGGATGTTTGTCTCAGTTTCTCTCTTTAAACCAACAAGAATGCATCTCTGCCTCACTCATCACTGCATTTGGGTCCTCCAGCAAACTCACCCCCCACGCTGACACAGTGCCTGTGATGCACTGAATATCGTGCAGCACTATTGGAGATTAGTATATGACATATCCTGCTTCACTTATTTCTATATTACAGACATTTTTATTTTGTTACTTTCCTTTTAAACAGCGTTACAAAGTGCTCTTAAGTATTTGTGGGTTTTCCCATAACAATCTCCAATTGTGTCTGTTCTGTACCATGATGTCCAATCTGTAGATACCTGACCTGTAAAAGTCATTACAGAATTGAGATGATTTTTCTTTAAGGTGTAAGAACAGTTTGAATGTTTGCCCATGGGACATGAGGTCAGTGACAATCAGGCGCTAGTTCCGCCATCTAACATTGATGGTAAAAACTTAATGTTGCCTACAATGGGCATGGCACAAGACAGCACTGATGTACCTCTAGTTTTCTTCTTTTTTAAGCCTCCAGGTATAAGGTTTCTGGACAATCCATGAATTGGTTGGTCTGACTTTCTTCAGTGATGACTTCAATTATTATTTATTCATAATTGGAAAATTACACAACGACAACAACCCAGGGAAAAGGTTCTGTTCATTGGACATTCAAAGAATGCATGGGTCGTAATCATCCTCACAGAGATCCATTGTTTGGAGATGCGTTGTTAAGTAACCTTCATGGATATCACAGTTTGTTTGTGGCTGCAGACATACATCTTGTGGGATGGTTGCTGTGGCTCCAATACGGCTCCTTGGCTCAGTACTCATCCTCCACTTCTATTGGGGCCTTTCTAACTTTATGCATTGATCTCAACCATTTGATTGGAACGCTGGGTGTGAGTTTGACATTTTCTTCAGTCTCAAATCTTTGCCTCTAACAAGTTTTCTTTCAGGACTATCCTTTGTACTGAAATCTCTCTTTCAATCATCATTGACCATCTTCCTATCCTTGCTGAAGGAAGGACATTCCAAAGCACAATGGTGGTGATAATCGTGATAGAGTGGTCTGCAGAGCAGCCTTTCCTCCAATTAAGTTCATGTTTGGTTTCTTCTGATCAAAGTTCCTTCTTATATATGGTATGTTCCCAACATGGTTATCATATATGTTGACAGTGGTGTATTAGTTTTGCATCTATGCCATTCCTAAAACCCTTCATAGAATTTCAGGATTTATGCTGACATGAAATTACACAAAGAGGTGAACCACCTTTATTAATTTGGCAACTTCTAAAGACTGCACTGGATTTTATTTAGGGCTGTCACAATAAATGAGGCTGGACTCAAAGGTTCACCATAGATTTTATGCTAACCCTTTCCTTCAACTTTGCAGGCTTGTAGGCTTCATTGGGTCTTTCTATGGCATGGAATCCCTATAAATATTTCAAATTGACCACTGTCATTGTAGCATCTCAGAATATGACAGAAATGTTATGTGACTTTTGCAAGGCTCAGCAGATATTACATGCATCATGTTCATACACAACCACGGATGAAAATCGGAGATGCACATATTTGTGCAAATGCTTTCACTGTATTTTCAAATAACTCAAAGTTTCTAGGATACATTATAACATGGAGTTAAAATTGAGTTATATATTCATTATTATATTATTATATATTCACAGTCATTTTAGCAACCACATAGTGTGCTGTGGGCTTTGCAGATAGCATGATAACAAACAATAAAGATAAAGTGTGTCCCAAATTAGGAAAAGGAAAATCTAATAAAATCTGAAGTCAGCACTCAGTTGTAGTTGTGAAGGTCTATAGGAACAAAAGCCTGCCAACATGTCTGTGTCCGTGTGTGAGCTGTTTCCTCATGTGCACAGGCTTGTGTGATTGGGTGTTTGTGTATGTCTCCTGAGTCAGCGGCGTCTTAGTAATTACCCATAGATCCAGAGGCAGAGGGGCTCTGCAGCGCTGACAGGGGTAGTATCATTTCCCGAGTGTTCCTCAGAACTGCAGACCGCAATAACACCACTCAACAGGCCTATCAAGTTGATCCACATCACATTTTCCACCCAATAACAACAGCTAACCTATTTAGTGTGGAAACAACAGCAGCAAGTTAATAACACAGCTCATTGTTGTGTGAGGATTTAATCCAATGAAGTGCCTACTTAAATAGTGTCTCTTGTACTGTAAGCAATATTGGGTAAAGGAACAGTGGTCCCAATATGTACTTTATGAACATAATGAGACTTTTCAATAAAAAATTCATAAAGAATGTATGAATTCAGGCAGAACTGGGACCATTGCTGTTGACGAGGCCTGATCAAATGTTCAGTTCACTTTGTGTCACTGTTCATTGAGAATGAAGCTTTCTAGAAATGTCTTAACAGCACCTCTATCAGTTGGGATGGATAAACTTCATCACATGGGCTGATTTGACATCTTATTGATATGTGAGCATCAACTACCATTTGTCCCACCAGCTGTCACTCCCACAAGAAATTGACAGTTTCTCTGAGGGTTGACATTTGACTGGATAAAGTCTAACCACCTACTCCTATCACTTATATCTTTTTCAATATAATTTTTAACACTATGTTATTTTCTAAAATGTTGTTGTTTTTCAAAAAATTTGGGCATCATTTTCTCATCTTGGTATAAGGTATACATTAAGAAAATAAAAAATATTGATAAAATTAGGGACAGATCAAGCAGAATTACATGTGATATTGTCTTCAAAGCACCTCTCAGTCTTGCATGTTTTCTAAGCCAAAAAAAGGCTTTGGTTTTGGTCCACTCAATAAAGGCTTGTACTCAACTCTATTCTTGAAATTTTGAATTGAAAAAGCTTCCTGGATGGGAAGTTAAAACGTCTTCAGAACTTGGAAACAAAGTCCAGTTGATTGTTTTTTAAATTTTTTTTTAAAGACTATTACCCGGATGACTGAGAATCTTCGGCAGGCTACTGATAGTGGTCAGAGGGCCCCATGTTACCAGTGTGAGAGCAGCCTGTGGATAGGACAGTTTGCTTTTATATTTCTCAACTGTTTTAAACTTTACCAGAACTTTTTCCATGTCTGCTGTGTTCCTTGAACTGCATGATGCATTTTGATTCCCAATATTCACTTAATAAATCCCTGACACTGTAACAGAGCAGCAGTAATTGTATTGCAATTACTTTACAGGTAGACTCTGTTTAGTCACTACCAATAATCAGGCAACTTCTGAATGCAATTGGTTTCATGTAGAGAAAATGGGGCTTAATAGTCTTTCAAACTGTATTCTTTAGTACGTTATTTTTAACTATCTTTTTTAAGTTATGACTAATTTCTTTCTACTGGTTTACCGCTTTTTCTTTGGGCTTTTACATAAGGTTTCAATATAATATGTAATATAATTTATTTATGCAATGTGACAAAATGACAAAATGCGGACAAGCCACAGCAGCTGGACTGATCTAGCCTAATTAACTTGTTAAAGAACCTCTTATGATTATTTTCCCACTTTGCTTTTTTTCGCCGCTTAATCTCAATTTCCAGCAAACCGCATGCTTTTTAGCTTATATGCACATGTGGTAGAGATAAGAGAGAGCTTTCTGGCAAAAATTCTTATATGATTTACCACTTCGTTTTAAGCTAGGAGTAAGATTCTAATCAAAACATTCTGAACCTATTTTTTTATATAATCAGTGTGTACATAGGGCTTGTATAAATAAAAATCTAAAAATAAACATTATGTCCATAAGACTAAGTAATTTCTGGTTGCAACCATTTTCCTTTGGTTGCAACAGGATGATAAACCTGCATTTATGTGTTTGAAATCAATTCTTGCTGATGTAAATGATTTATCACAGCTAAGCTCACTAAAATCAAGTTGCTCTGTTCTGTTTTAAAGAAAAAGGAGACAGCTTCTCCTACCATTTTACTGTATGCTGACCACAAACATTCACAATGGAGTGAGCTCATTTGGAAGTCAGTGCACTTGTCCCCTGTGAATACACCTTTTGCCCTTCCCCCTTGTGCTTTTATTTTTAATTAACCTCCCAAAGATACTCTGTTGTTGCTTCCTGTCTCTTTGCCAGTGAGGTTGATTATTTCACCAGTTCAGGGAGACGCTGCAGAGGACAGATCAATGCACCTCAATTCCCTGCGCCTCATGTTCAGTCTCACTTGCTGGACCACAGTGAAAAGGAGCCAGGGCTGCTACTGATTGTGTAGTGGTGGATGCCTTCCATCAGACACATGCAGCATTCTGCATGCCAGCAGGCAGGCAAACAAACACAAATGGGACCTATTCAAGGCACAGACACTAAAAATATCCAATCCTAAAATATATTTCATTCATGAGGACACTTCCACTTTCAATGGATTGCTTTAATGTGGGTTTTCTGACAGAATGCATTAGCTTTATTCATGTACACAAAACAATTGAATTCCTTGCTTGTTTGATGAACCTAAAGTGGATTCTCTTTCCAAAAATAAAGTTTTTTAAAAACTGAATGACCTAAGCTTAGCTAAAATTGGCTTGATTTTGTGTATTTTATTTTTGGCAAAATATGCTAATCTGCCTTTCCTTTTTTTTTTTAATCTTACATAAGTTTAGTTGCATTTAGTTAATTTCAGCATATTTTATCTTTGCATAATTTTGGCCTCAGTTCCCTAAACAGCCTAGTTCAGTTTAGTCAAACTCAGCTTATGTTAATAAGTACTCACTTACAGTACTTCATTAAAAGTACTGATACTCACTGTCAAATCTTACTCATCTACAAGTAAAAGTTGCTTAGTCAAAAATCTACTTAAGTACTGAGGTACTTAAAAAATAAGGACAGATATTTTTATTATTATTTGGTATTGAAGAAGACGCTAAAAAGAAAAAAAGAAAGTCTTGATTCTTTACACATTTTCATTATGGAATAGAGCTTTAAGGTTGAATCTATTACCACAAAGAAACTACAACTCTGCATTGAGAACTCATCCTACTGAACAATTTGGCCACACGGCAAATATACACCTTAATAAAATGTAAAAACTACAAATAATATCTGAGTGAGTGAGTTTTTCTCATTTGTAAAATGTCATGCAAATCTCTAAAGCAGTGGTACTGTACTGAAGGGCTCCTATCCTACATGCTTTAGTTCTTCTCTCCGGAGGTTGTTACTACCTCTTTAGCATGTCAAAGTTTTGCACATGGTGCTAATGAGCTAACATTTGACCCAGGTGTATTAAATAATAGAGACAACGAAAACATTCAGTATAACTGTTCTTAAGTTCGTAATTTACTTTTAACTTTGTGAAGAACTTAAAGCTAAGCTCAGCCGAAAAAAACGAGTAATGAGCATCTTCCTAGAAATGTATTGGAGTCGAAAGTACAATATTGGACTGTGAAATGTAGTGGACATGTAGGTAACCCCCCCTCCCCCAAGTAAAGCAATTCATTAATTAATCAGTTAATCATTGATTAATACTGGAAAACAATCAACTACTCAAGTAAACATATTCAATTACTTTGAACCACTGAATTTAATCTATCCAGATTAGGTAAGTGTCATTCTGCATATTTTGGTATAGCTTGTCATAGTTTAGATGTGTGTAGAGTTAAGCTTGATTTACAGTAGTAGCCATTCAAAATTACCCCACTTTCCTTGATGGGTCCTTGGCTGGTCCCATAAGATTCATTTTTAAAACATCAATCTTTGTACTAAAATATTCTTTCTGTCCTGATTTGTGGACATTAAGGACCAAAGTGTCATCTCCTGGTCAGACCCTATAATTCAGTGAAAGGGTGAAGTCAAAGAAAAAATATCCATGCCCAGGGGAAGGAGGGGGCACTCCAGTGGCTGGAAATTGGCTGCCATTTGGCTGGTGTCTGACTGGTAGGGGCCATATTGAATGGCTGATACTGTAAGTCTCGACTGTGCAGATTAGGCTGACATGTTTGCTGTGTTTGACTTTGGCAGCTTTGTCCGCCGAAGGACCCGGTCTACCTGGACTCGGTCCTCTGAAGGCCCGGTCCTCTGAAAACAAATCGACTGAAAGAGTTCGGCTACAGAACCAATCAGGTCTAGACTTTCCTGACTGTCAGGACCCATCTCATCATAAGTTTTGTGGCCTAGGGAACCGTGACAGTTGACTTACAAAGTAGGCAAAGAATGGATGCCAAAATTCTCCCTACTGTTCAGTTTGCTAATTACATTTTCAAGGAGCTACCATCATTGTGAATATCAGATTTAGCAGTTCACACACTGCAGAGATATTGGAATCTTTGCTTAAATTCAGCCAAACCCTTTTGCACAAGGACAAAAAAGATATTCTATAAAGCAAACATCACCCATGACATTTGACTCACTAACCATATAAATTAGCTATTTTAATTTAATTAAAATGAAACTCTTAACAAACTTGTGTTCTCGTACTTTCAATTTTCACCACTGTTCCTCTCCATTTCCCTTTTTCCTCTGAGCACAGAGCAGCCCGCATGCTTGAGTTGCAATTAATCATGGCTAGGCTATGAAGGATACAACGGACCTGTCCTTCCAACCGAAAGCTGCATTTTTCAGCAGCATACGAAGGAGTCTTTTGATCCGAAGAGGCCACGGTGCCAAGCTATGATTTAATTGTCCGACAAATCTGGCCTCTGGAGAACACAGCCACCAGATTCGAACAATGCCTATATTAGTTTAACTGAGCTCAGTTCAGTTTGGTTTAGTTCACCTTAGCTTATAATGTCGTTTTTTAATTATTGTGTCTAATTTAAGTTAAATTTAATCTGTATTAGTTTAGTTCAGTTTATTTTTGTTATGCTTTATTTTGCAAAGGTTAGTCTGTTTTAGCTAACCTTAACTTATGTTTAAGTTTATTGTGTTTATTTATGTTAAGGTTGAAGCAAGGTTATCCATCTTAGCTTGGTTTAATTCAGTTTAATTTGGCCAATTTTAACTTCATTAAGTTTTTCTTTTGTATGAACCCAAAAGATTAGGTTTAGGGTGATCAGCTCCTGGAAGTTAGGTCCCCTTCAGCACAAAGCTGGGCTGTAAAGTATACAATAAGATCCTTTATTGGTTACATGTGCCATCATGACAAAGCAACCATGAAAACCAACTACATTTAAAACAAGAGTTAATGTCATGATAATCTTGTGGGCATAACAGGCTTGTGAGGTTGTGTGGTTTCCCATGCAAGCCAACTGTGCCTCCACCACCCTAAACACGCACACACAAAACAAAGAACAAAGCTGACTTTGGTTTCGCAGTTCTGTTTTACAATCAATATTTTTAGAAGTTATTGAATTTATTATGAATTTAACACTTACCACAAACACCTTTTTTCTTACTTATCAGTTCATTTTTTTTTACATCCTACTTCTCCCTTCTTTCTTCTACCTTCTTTAGCTGTATGGCAGACCCACTGGCATGACATAATTGGGCTATTACAGCTTTGTCAACTTCAGGGGGTTTCATCTTTAAACTTAAACTTTTTCTTTGCGATACCTTATTTGATTTCACGTGGATGTAGTTTAAACCTGGGAACATTTCCCATCGGAGAAAAAAATCCATAGATAAATGTTATCAATTCATGGTTTCATTTATTATTCAATATTTAGTTTATATCTAAAAAGTAATAATCGGGTGCTCTAGCAGAAATGTTTGTCTCTCCACACTGTTGTTAGTAAAACCATATTAGGTTATGATATTCTTAATAGAATATTGTATGGGGGTGAGGGCAAGTTCTATTTATTTATTCATCTCTCTTCCTTCCTTTCCTCTTTTATCACTTCAAAACTTTTCAATGCTCCTCAACTCTCTCCTCTTCTATCAGTCTCCCACTATACTGAAACAGAGACATGATAAAATCACAATTCCCTCTGAAAACATATGAATAAATAACATGATGAAAATTCCCAAAGGAAATATATGAAATTAGATTTTTTTTTTTTGTTTCAGATAGAAGCTGATTATTTTTAAATAACAAACTGTGGTTAATTGGTACGTCTATTCTTATATAGTGCTTTTCACTAAAAAAATGGTAAATGTAAATTACAGAATCCTATAAATAATCTAAATATTTATTACATGTTTTCTATTTTTCGGTTGTATAATTTGTAACATATTCTTTCTGGCAGATTTACTTTTTAATCTTTTACTTTTATTCCAGGAAATTGCAAACAGGCTCTAATTAATTGCATCTCCATCAGCCAGGAGTTAAAAAGTGTGATGCTGGGTTTACTCATTTACACATTCACTGAGAGATCATTGACTTTATGTCACTGAGAATGTTTGTTTTTAAATGATATTGATCCAGAGGTAATAAAAAACACCTACTGAAAAGAAACCATTAAAAAGTCACACTGATGAGGAGTTGTTCTACGTTTACTCAGTTAACAAGTAACCAGTCACACAATACTGTTTTGCACTTCTTGCTACTTTAATCTGAACACTTTGGTGAATCGGGAAAGGAAAGCACATCAACTCTAGCTTGCTAAACTGACTTGAAAACAGACAGTTTTATATATGAAATCTCCTTCTCCCTTTGGACAAGAATAACCATGAAATGTTGTGAAATTGTGCATGATAGAGCCATTAAAGCACCAGCACTAACTTGGCTTGCTGACAGGAGCACCGAGACTCCCTGCTGAGGTCATCTCAGCATGTCTCCACGACTATCTGCGAAACACTTACTCTTCGACTCACACGCACCCTTCCATCTCTTCTCTCTTTCCTTTCATCCTTCAAGCCTTGATCTGTAACAGAACTAAGAGAGAAGATGGAGTGGCCGTACATAATCAGAGCCGGGCCTTTTCTCCCCTATTGTGTCTCCATCAAGCGAGAGGCAGGACCATCAACACCAATTGCTGCTTGTGAACATCTTGGAAACATCGAAACTGACTGACTGTAGGGAGCCAAAACTTTAAAAAAAAGCACATTTGCTGTACTGCAGGTATGTGGCATAGTGGCCTTAGCTTTGAACCAACCATTCACTGGCCTCTATTCACATTTGGATGTCTCTATCTGTGGAAAATTCAGTCCTTCTCCACTTTAACCATCCAGCCCCACTCCCCTGCCTCCAGCTAACGCGGAGATGGCAGCCAGAAAGCATCAATCACTGCACGCCAGGGGGATGACATCATGGTGAATTGGCAGTGCTATCTAAGCGGGACCGGGAGTTTTTCAGAGGGCTAACAGAGATAAATACAACTTCTGTAGGTTCCATCCTTCTCTGTGAGAACATTATCTCTGAGTCTGACTGCAGACCTTAACACTTTGCCCTTTTCTTCCTTATATTATGCCGCCTGTCATTCGTTTTCATCACAGACATCTTTGTTGTTCCATTTGCCCCGCAGCTTGTGTTTGCTTCCTGGATCTCAAAATGTTTAATGGTGCAAATGTGTGGTTGATTTAAATGATGTGCAACATGATCATCGGAGACCCAGCTAGATAATTAGAAAAATCTCTTCTGAGAGTCAAGGATTTAATTCAGTGACTTGTGATTTATCTGGCTCATTCAGAGCAATATGTGAAGAAGGCTGAAAGTTAACCCGTACTCCTTATTAAACTACATTAATAAGAACGGGTATTTCTTTGCAGTAGGTTAGTTTTCCTATAATTTGGACTGTTAGTGCATAAAGAAAACATTTAAGAGGTTCCACCTTTCTCCAAAGCTCACTGATGAGGGCATGACTGACAGAAGAGAAACTGATCTGGAGGAGGAAATCTGTTTTTACTTTCGCCCCTGGTCTCTCTACTGGCCTGTGTGAGCCAATAAATCCCACATCTAGAGCTATTAGATTGAGTGAACCGAGCCCCGTTTGATGTTAGGCCGTCTGAGAATGGCCCTTGTACATTCCAGGGGCCAAATGCAGTTTGGCTGTCATCAGTAGGACTACTTTTGGACATCATGGCATGCATGTCAATTATCTGTGCCTTTGACAATATGGTGTCTGAGATAATGCTTATCTCTTCACCTTTTCAACTTTGTTCAGACCCCTCAAGGGTGCGCAATCAACATGGTGAAAATGGCAGACAAAATACATATGTTTTGCGCTTAGTCCTAACAGTTAGTTTAGAGAAAACGTTGAAAAAAACCAAAAATATCCACATTTGATGTTACAGGGAAAAAAAATCACTAAAAAATGTTTACAAAGAAATTTTAAAAGGAAAAACATGTTGAACCTAACAAAAAAACAATTAAAGTAAAAGGTGCTGGTGAAGATTTTTTGTCATCCAGGTCATAGTCATTTCAAATCAGGAACTGAGGGAGGGGGGGTCTAAGGTTCCAGCTCTCAGCAATGACCCTAACGACTCCCTTTTTTAGAGACACAGGCCAGTATCGAGTACTGCAGACAGGCAAAAACTTCCACGACTCCCCATTACTAAGAAGGACATGTTCTTTCGGTTCAGTTTGCATGTTTTCTAAGCCATAACAAGGTTTTGTTGGGCTGCTACATAAAGCTTTGAAATCAACGCTAATCCAGACATTTTGAAGTGAAGAAAAACATCTTCAAACTTGGAAAACAAAGTCCAGTGGTTTGTTTTTTAACTTTTATGGAAAAAATAGTAAAAGGTTATATCGTAACAGTTAACCAGGTCAGCCCACTGGAAATCGTTGCCAGAGTAGTTAGCTTTTGCCATCTCTAAATTAAGATAAAACTGGGTTTTGTTTTTTTCTAAATCCTGGCTTCAATGTTTTTAAAACAAGTTGAATAATTAGTTTTCCACGGTTCCTTTTGGTTTTAGAGCAATCTAAACACCTGTAGGGACATTTAGGCCCCTCGGACATGGATGACCTAATAAAATGAAATGGTAAAGGAGACACCTGTCTTCTTGCTCAGACATGTCATGGCCCGTGTCACATGAAACATGAGAAACAGACCTTTTGACAATGTATACTGGGATATAGTACTTGAATCGTGTTCTACTGCGCACCAAGCTAATTGCAACAACAGCCCAACAACATGCTACAATTTAAATGCTTCCAATTTTATAAAAAAAATATTTCCCGCAAATTTACATTACATATATGCTATATTAGCATTCGTAAACAACTGCATGCCCCCCCTTTTCCGGCGACAAACACACTGCTTACTTAGTTGTGTGGCCGTGGTTGTAGGCCTGATTGAATCTCCTGTTTTGGCTTGACTTAACTGGTTACATTTGTATTTAATTGTTGGAAATAGTTGTCGGATCTATCTTTCCTCTGCTAACTATAAGACATCTTGGATATGTTTCAACATTCAGTTTTGTTAAGAGAGGAAAACCTTCTTCTCAGACGTATGTAGCTTTTTTTTTTCTTTTTTTGCTCCTAACTTGTTCAAGCTAGACAGCAGTCAGGATAATAAATTACCTCCTGAAGTACACCGCTGAGGTTTTTAAAGCATGGGGATGAGACGAAGGAAAAAGGGAAAATTGTGCGACTCGTTGACCTACAAACTCTTAACCCTTGGCCTGAGTCCTGGACACCTCCCCAATGGCTCTGAAAAAAGCCTGAGTCAAGCATCTCATTCGGACTTGGACTGAAATGTGCTGTCACTCCAGGTGCTCGCTGTTCCCCTGCATTTTCGTACACCTAGAGCAAAGGGAGGGGAAGGAGAGAAAGCGGGGGAGAGATGAGAACTACTAAGGATGGATAGTGTAGGTGATTAAAATTAAACACACCCGCTAGGAATTTCTTGCTGATTCTCATTATTTCCATGTTGTTTTTTTCTCCCTCCTGCCCTCCTCTCTTCCTTCCTCCACATCTCCAAAGACTGTGAAGATAGCAAACGACTAAAAGACATGTTGACATGAGAGTGCTAAGTGGATTTGAGTTATGGGCAGTTGGGCGATGTGTTTGTTTAACCATCTGGTAGCAACTCCCTCTCTCTTGTGATGGAGTGCCTGTGGAGGGAAAGAGTCCAGTTCCAATATTAATGCATACATACACACATACAATGTTGCTTTGACAGGGTCAGGCTGACGCAAACACTACCTGACTGAAGTGCCCAGGAAAAGTTTATTTCCCAATCTACAAACAAATCCTCATAAAGATTATCTGGTTTGTTCGTAACAGTGTTTTAGTTGTTTTTGTTCTTAGTTAAAGGTTAGAAAATGTACAGGAATGTATAGTCCTGCATAGAAAAAGCAATGCACAAGCAGCTTACTCCTTTTCAAACATCACCACTGCAAAAATCTGAAATCTAAAGAAGTAATTTTTCCTTAAAATAAGTGATTTTTTTTCTTTGATACTTTGCTAATGGACCAAGAAAATTTACATTTAAAAACTGCATTGTCTTATTTCAAGTACATATTATCAAATTATCTTATTTAAAGAGTAAAAATATTGATTCCTTTGGCAAATAATCTTATTTACCTATTGAAATTAGGGTTAAATACACTTAATGTAACATTTTTTACTTTTTTCTAGATCATTTTTGCAGTGGCCTTGATAAGCATACGTATAATGCTTTCCAAATATGCTTGGTTTCCCTTAAAATGAAGATTGGACAAAAAAAGCTTGAATTGAAGCCGCAGCTCCCCTTCTGTGGACCACCTTAGGGCCCTCCCAGACGGTGGATTGTTTTAAGAACGGACTGAAAACTTTCCTTTTTAGAAATGCCTACAATTGCTGATTTTAGATTTTTTTAATAGGCTACGTATGCCTTTGAATGTATTGATTTTAATGATTGTCTTTTTACTCTTTTAATGTTATGGTCTTTTAACCTTGTTTTAATTTTCCTTTTTTTTAAATGTAGCACTTTGAGATTTGAAGTCAAATGTAAAAAGCGTTACAAATAAAATTCATTATTATTATTATTATTATAAAAGCAAAAATGTATTGAAGCTTTTTAAAAATTTCTAGAGAAGTTGAATTAGTTAATTTTCTTTTCTTTTTTTTACCATCGGAGAAAAGCAAACTTTTAAACATATATTTTTTCCCTTGTTTTCACCACATCCCTGGCTTAGCTTTGTTATTGGTACCAACATAAATCACGTGTATAATTTCATTCTAATGCCCCAATCACATTCTTCCATATCTGCTCTTCAATGGAATTTCGTTTCACATTAATTGCGCTTCAACATTGCCCTCACAAGACTTACATCCAACGTTTAAAATGGATTCTACAGCCAATCTATGATGTTTTAGGTTTTTTCATACATAAAAATTTGGAGGAAATTAGAGAAAAGTTACATATTCAAAAATAACATCCTGATGATTGCTCTCCATAAACCATGCAAACTCTGCAGATACTCTGTTTGCGCTGATGAAAATTCACTTACCTCTAGATGCTAAATTCTTGAAATGGATGTGAGTAAGGTGAGGGAGAAGCTGATTTTTTTTTTTTTTAAGTCAAAATCTTGGAGACACTCAATGAAATGCTCTCTGTTTTGTAGCTGATATCTTCATACAGTACCATCCTTTTGTTGCTCTGAGTTAATACAAAACAGCCTTCCATACCATACCATGTGCAGGCCTGATGCCTTTTGCATCTGGCTGTTCTGGATCTTGGTAAACAGAAGTAATGAGGCTGGTTTCAGACTTAATTTATAAATGCAATATGTTCTGAACAATACAACAAAATGTAATTTAAACTTTAAATTCATTGTTTCATTTTTTTTTTTTTTTTTTTACAGCTGAAGCAGTATTTTCTAAAACCAGTTTTCTCTTATGCCAGGGTGCTTGAAGTTTAACTCTTTATTTTTGCACATTAGACTATAAAATTCATTATTATTCAGATTTGAATTCTAATTGGACCATTGTAGCAAATGAATGTACCTTGGTAAGACCGTTGTTGTAGCTCGATTAAAAGGTCTTGAACATCTACCTTTAATAGATTTTCTCCCGTTTTTCCGTTTGAAGCGCCTTATATTAATGAATTCTGACCAGTTTTCTTGACCCAACTTTTGCCTTAAAAGAGATAACAAACTCTACCTGTTTAAACAAAGAAATATACGTACATGGTGATGAAACGCTCTCCAACAGCATGATGCTGCCTCCTCCATGTTTCAACGATGTATTTTAGTAAGGCCAATATACGATATGCATTTACAAGTATAAAGTGTGTTATTTTTTTAATCTAAAGAAAAGGATTTGGTTAAAAACTTAGAGCTTTAAAGGCAAAGACAGAATACATCTTTCTAGAAACTCTCAGGTCAAATTTCCATAAACTCTTACATTTTTTGTCCCTGAAGCTGTAAGAAAGTGAATACAGATGCTTTTGATTTCAACGATTTCTTTTATCAAATCTGATATATAACAGTGACTTTGTACATTTAGACTTTCTGTGCTCCAAAGATTCTATTATATCAGGGCAATTACACAAAAGGAGACAGTAACTAAATTAGGCATCTCTTATTGAAAAGGTGACATGGCGTTCTAAAGAAATTACTCTGGCTTTTAATAACGCACCAGGCAAACCCTCTTTTTAATCTCGGCATCCTGAATTATTAAGCAGCTGTTTCTATCTGTTTTTTGCTCAATCACATCCTCCTCTCTGGGGCCAGCTGTCTGATCATTTCTGACAGAAAATTCTCCCGTGTATGATAAAAAAAAGAAATCAACAGATATGGATCACTTAAAACTGAATCAGTGGTCTCAAAATAACATGACTATTAAAGCTGCAGCAAATACTCATATATATATTGTTCTGTTTTATGATCTAATAATTTGATAAGAAACATTTGATTTCTGATTTTTAATGTCTTAAACCAGTGATTCAAGTTTCTTTTTTTCTTTTGTATTGTATTCTAGGACACATATATTTTATTGAAGGACAGCATCATGAGAAATGTTGTGCATTTCATGGAAAATAAATAAAATACAAACCGCTTCTGTATTTTAGCTTCAAAGACTAAGAGGAAGAATTTTTAACATGTAACAATTGCTAAGGGGGACCTAATGATACAAAACTATTGTCAAATCATACTACTACACAGTTTATACTGTCATCTGACCTTTGGGTCACACATTTTTGTCGGTCCACAAAACTATGTTTTTGTATTTGTGGTTCAGGAGAAGGATGCCGTCATCTTAGAGGGTCTCTGTACATGTCGGCCATTCAGTTGTGGTTTTAAAACGGGAAACCCCAAGTCAGAAAACAAACTGTTTCTTTAGTTTAAAATAAAATAAAAACTGGAACACGTTTTTTGTTGTTCTGTTCTGAAACCCAGAATCAGGAAACAAATAATTCAACCTTTCATCCATTTTTTATTTCCACAAGGAAAAGGAAAAAAAACAAAAAAAAAAAAAAACAATGTAGACATCCTTTACTGATTCAGCTCCCTCATCAGAGTCCTGAGTCGGTCCACACAACTATGGACGTGGTTCAATACTAAAACATATTCATACAATCACATTTCTGGACACTTCCAATAAACCTCCCCCCTTAGTATTTATCTATTGTTATTACTACCAAAGGCATACATGTTAGAGACTCCCAGCTAACTTGTAAACAGTATCCCTCTGGACCAGGAAGTAAAGCATGAGCCTTGAGGCTGTCCATCAGAGCTTTACAGCTTTTAATTTCAGTACAATGTCTTTGTGTATTGACAATGAAATCGCCAAACTGACTATAATAACTAGAAAAAAACAATAGTTCTGACAAAAAGGAATGCCACAAAACTGCTCCTGGGTCACTACCAAAACAAAGTGGAGAGGGGAGTACCAAGCCTTTCGCCTATTGAATTCTGGAGATAAGCACCAGCCCCCCTGTGACCCTGTTCAACAAGCAGTAGAAAATAGATGTTTGGTTTATGGTTGTTTGTTTGTGTCATGCAACCTGCCTCTATGATTGTTATTTGGGGCTGCTGGCTGTTTGCAACTCTATGCTCTGCTCCAATCTGCTATTTAGAGTGAGCGATGCATCTGCCTCTCTCCTATCACCCTCATTCTTCCTATCTGTAGTCATGTTTATTCATACCTGCCTCACCCTGTCAGTCTCCACCAGATTGTCTTCTTGTCTGTATGAAGTCCACTTCAGTGCTTGTGTAAATAGCCTACCTTCCCATATTACTGTGCTTGCCCTGTCCTCACTGAGTCTTTGTTATTGTCCCTGTGTGCCCCACCTGTCTTCCTGTATTCCTGTGCTTTCCTTCACTAAACCCTCATCAGCTTCTTACTTTAGTCACAACCTGGACTGCCTCTGTTTGCCAATAGGCTGTTCAAACTTGCCATTAGCCTGTTTAATCAGTTTCCAGTCTGTTAATGTGTTTTCTGTTTTTCTTTGTTCATATCAAAGTGCAATAATTTTTTTTTTTTACGTCTTATGAGTCAAACTGCTGGCAAAAAATTTAAAGTTGACAGGAATTAGTATAGGAATGAAGGCGCAGTATGTCTTTTTAACAACTTATTGTGTAAATAAATATATTTGCTTACTATTGAAATTTAATTTCTTATTTATCGGAAAAACATGAATGAGAAATATTTACAGGTGGGATATTGACAGTTGGGTGAACAATTTTTAAAGGAATAGTACACCCAAAACATGATTAGCCTTCATTTTCTACTCACCCCCATGCTGAACAACACTCTGGAGTACTTTTTTGATATCTCAAATGCATCTGGAGATCTGGGAGGCTTCTTGCTGTCTGCTGACATTCAAATAATGGAGGTCTATGGCGCCCGAGACAGAAAGGTCCATAAAAGTCCACAAAAACGTGTCAATATTCCTCCATACTGCTCGTCCAATGTAATCCAAGTGTCCTGAGTGGGTAGCATCCAGAATTTACTCGAAACGAAGTCATTTAGAACGTTTTAGAGCCTAAACAGTAGTGTATAGGATTTCCTAATAGCGCCCCCATGCGCGCTCACGATTCTATGGAAGCCGGCAGACCAAACCGGAAGAAAGTGTGCATTCAGCGTCTGCTCTGACGATAATGCAACCGTAGAAGAAGAAATGTGCTGTTTACCTGTGCAAAGAAAGAAACAACGAAAGAAAAATGTCTGAGGACTTCAGTTCTTTGCCGAGCTGAATGCGCTGGTTTGGTCTGCCGGCTTCCGTAGAAACGTGAGCGCGCATGGGGGCGCTATTAGGAAATCCTATACACTACTGTTTAGGCTCTAAAACGTTCTAAATGACTTCGTTTCGAGTAAATTATGGACGCTACCCACTCAGGACACTTGGATTACATTGGACGAGCAGTATGGAGGAATATTGACACGTTTTTGTGGACTTTTATGGACCTTTCTGTCTCGGACGCCATAGACCTCCATTATTTGAATGTCAGCAGACAGCAAGAAGCCTCCCAGATCTCCAGATGCATTTGAGATATCAAAAAAGTACTCCAGAGTGTTGTTCAGCATGAGGGTGAGTAGAAAATGAAGGCTAATCATGTTTTGGGTGTACTATTCCTTTAATTCAAACACTGACAAAATAGCTGTTAATTTCTAAACATAGTTGATGTCTGACTATATGTTTGATTTCTGCTATAATATATAAATATTATATAATTCCTTTTAATGTTCATATATGAAAATAAGTAGAAACAACAATACTGCTGGAAATATATATGTTTTGGATTGTAAAATAATTATTTTACAATCTCGATAGAAAAATAAGTTAAAACGTTTTTTTATGTCAATTTATTGCATCATTTTTTACGTTAACTATTACTGATTGAAAATATTTTTTTGTTTTGCTTAAAAAGAACTATCATGATACGACGGAATATTAGGGCCAGGCTAGAGATTTTTTCCTTCTATTTCAAGAATAAAGTCATAACATAATAAGAACAAAGTCTTAAAATATGACAATAGTCATAAAATTATGAGAATAAAATCGTAAAATTATGAGAATAAAATTGTAATATTATGAGAAAAAAGTCACAAAGTCATATTATTACGAGAATAAAGTCCTAATATTAAGAGAATTAAGTCCTACAATTACGAGAAACAAGTTGCATTTTATGACAACTCTTACAAGAAGCACTTTTTTTCCCTAAGATGAGGAATGTCGAGCATTATGTGAAGTTATTCTTTGACTCTGGTTTGACAAATAAGGAATTCTTTAAGGACCAGCATCAAATTGGGAAGTAGGTCAAAGTGGACTCAGGTTACTGTTTGGTGGTGCTGGTCAGTCATCATATGGTTGTATGATGACTTCCTTCTCGTAATATTACAACTTTATTCTCGTAATGTTATGACTTTATTCCCGTTTATGTTACAACTTTATTTTCATAATGTTACGACTTCATTCTCATAATGTTACAACTTTATTCTCGAAATAGAAGAAAAAATCTCTACCCTGGCCGTAATACTTCGTAATCATGAAAATAAGACCCAATGTCAAAAAAATATTTATTTGTTAAATACACAGGTGCAAAGACACAACAATAAAATATACAGTAAGGGATCTAAAAATCTCATGATCTCGTTTTTCCAATCCTTTTCAAATTGTATAATACATGTACAAAAGTAAAAACCTTAGTGCAAAAATGTTGTCAGTTAGTTTTAAATGACTGAAAATACCTGGGAAAGAACTTGTAGTTCCCTAAGGAAATCAGTTCTAAAAACAGACTTAACATTTTCACAGACAGTTTCTTGTTTCAAAGATCTTGTCATCATCATTCATCTAAAAAAGTAGGTTGAAGAAGCACTGAATAAGAAAGTGAGTGTTTTTATCTTAACATAACTTCCCTAATACCAAAACAGCACCTTATTTTTTCACTGGTTACACTTCTTTGGGTCCTGGATTTGTGCGTTGCCAGCACAAAATCCAGCAAGTCCATCAGGGGCAAGACCTACCCGAAACACAAGTTTATAAAAGGTTCCAAAGCCTGAAATTCAAATCAGTATTTGGGGATTTTGCCTTTAATGTTGACCGTTTACATCATAGAAGTGGTTTGTTGCAAATTTACGACAAAAGGCGTCAAGGGGTTAAAATACTCCATATGATATTTTATAAATTATAGCCGTTTTTTCTCTTTATATATTTCTAATATATCTTTATAATATAAAAAAAAAAAGCATAAGGCTATCCAGTCAAAAAACATTTTTTATTCTGGTAGATGCTGAGAACCATTGTTCTGCATTGTTGTTTAGAAGGATGCCTGACATCTAAGGGAGGTAGCAACACTTTTCTTTCAAAGAAAAAGAAATCATCCAACTGAACAAAAAGCCTTTTTCTTCCCTTTTCGCTTTCCGCTAACACTGAAAGTGACACAGTAGCTAATAATATGGTATCATGTCTCCAAAGAGAGAGGCCACAAGTTAGTTAGTGTTGGCAATCACAAAGCATCGACCCTTTGAGAAGTCCGAGAGTTTGGATCGATGAATTCTCTAACCGCGGTGAGGACGGGGATTGGAAAACTGAAATCCTTATTTCTACTTTAACACCTCATTCTGTTTTTACCTCCTTCATCTTAGAAAAATGTCAAGAGAACAATAAATGTATAAAAGGTCAGCGGCGTACTAACAGACCCTTCCAAGCTTTCATTACATTTGCCGCTGGCTATAGCAGAAGCGCTTGGGCAGCAGTGCTGACATTTGGTTTGTTTTTACACCATGTTGAGTCTCACACAGTTGTAGCTCCTAATAATGTCACAGGGAAAGATCCTGGGGCAGCTTGCTTGTGTTTATTGCTACTGTGCAGGAGGAGGAATAACTTAAGGATTCATATCTGAAGCCTACCATTGGCAACACAATCAATACCATAAGAAATACTTTAAAAGTCAAAAGAAATACCTTTTGGGGCTTACATTTATTTTCTTGCTCATGCATAATGATATGTGCACCTTTTGAGATGAATTGTTTTGGGGCTGCTTTTGAAAAGTTTTGCAAAACCATAGATATATTGCTGTACTACTAACAATTTGTAGTGGTGCACATTTTTAAACTGAAGCATGTAAAAAAGGGATGTGTGCCTGCACATAAAGACATCCATGTGGTGAGCAGAACAATCTGTAATTTATCGCCTTCTGTGATCATATGAAGATAACAAACCCCTGATCTGAGATCATCGGCCCAGCAGCTTTAAAATGAAGACAGCTGAGAGTCAAAAATACTACTGAGATGATCCACATGCTGTAATTCCATTGATACTGGAATATTCTTTAAATTAAACTCAACTTGTGCCTGCACATGCCTGCATATATTCTTCGATTTGTCTGCTTGATTTTTCTTTTTTTATTATTTTTTTTGGGTGTTTTCAAACATCTGACCAAGAGGTGCTTCCCCTGAAACAAGCAGTAATTCAGATCCAAGACTGTCTATCATCTGATCGAGTGACTGCGTCAAACCGCAATATAGGTTAATAAAATCTGAGCTGCAGTGTGTAAATTGTCAGTTTACTTTAGCCAAGCGCTCAGGCAGTGTGGAGAGGAAATCACATTCGGGGGGACTCGGCTGAGACTCCTTTCAGGTCAGAGGTTAATGAATGATTATTTCTACTTTCCACCAGCACCGGCCCCCTCTCCTGTGGCTTGAATGGTGAAAGGAACTCAATTTAGCTCAGATAAATCCCATGGACATAATAGGCTGTGATTTATTCAGCAAGGAACTGATTGCTGCAGACAAGGTAAAACATAACTAAGAGGAATTGGTTTATTGATTCTCTAAGAAAAAAACAGAATGACTTTTGGAGGATTTAGTGGGTGTTAATGCACTGAAAGCAGTTTAATGGGCAGTGATTAAAGCCCATTACTGGTAAGGCCCTTTAAACTGTAAACACATCAATGTGTTACAGTCTAACAACCATGGATTAACAAGAATAGCAAACACCTTTGTTAAATAAGATAACTTTTTTGAAGAATTAAAATCCATGTAATGTGACCCTCTCCTAACCCAGTGATGCAACAGCTTTGAAACACATTACTGTGTGAAGCTGTCCGTATGTTTGACCTGAGCTCAAATCACTCCCTCCAACTTCTGACCCAGAACTCTGCTCACGGTAAACTGCCCAGGCAAAATGAGAACAGAGACAGAGTTCACGATAGATTTGATTTCACTCCAGGGCCAGGTGTGGACTTTGTACTCGCCACGAACCGTGCTAGCTCTCCAACTTTCCTGTCCGGGCTCGGATTATTTATACCCACTCTTAAAGGCTGCGTGACAGTGTTACTGTTAATGTTGAAATCAGAGGTGTAAGGGATGTCCACCGAACCAATTTCTGTAACACCTGATGCCTGAACAGTGAAGTATTTTTGACTTTTATATGAAGTGGTAGAAAACTGCAGATGCAACAGAATTTGAACTTTCTTAAGGTTATGTATGGAAAAGCAGTGAGAAATACTTAGTGGTTGCTCCTCATATTTTTAGTACAAATAGAAAAAAACTGTTCTATTAGACAAACCTGCTAAATGCCATTAAAAATAAAGCTGCTTTAATGCAGGAGTGTCATGGTTCTGTCCTTTGATTTTGCGTTGTCTTGGTCATGGTTTCTTTCCCATATTGTGTCATTGTAGTTGTTTTCTAGCAATGTTGTGTTTTTGTGTTGCTCGCTGTTGCCCCCTTGTGCCAGACTCCTTTCCCTGAGCTCCCTTCTTGATCCTTTTGTCCACACCTGCTCCCAATCTGTTGATTACGCCATTCTTTGTTCTGTTTGGCATTTATACTATTTCTTTGCCTCTGTTGCCACTACCCCTGCAAGAAACCACCTCAACTTCGATCTCTTTATTTTGGTCCTCTAAAAACCTCAGCACAACCTAACAGAATACATTTGATGAAAACCTTGGAATTCCAGTCTGACCATTGCACATCTGCCTTTAGATATATAATACAATGGCAGATAGGAGAATAACATTCTGGCTGTGGTTCCTACAGATTTGATTCTGTAGCAAAAATAAATTGATGACTAGATAAATCATGCTTCAATTTTTTTGTTGTTGTTGACATAATGAAACATTCCACCAAATGAGTTGCATAGCTCTGCTTCAGTTATACACTGTGATTTCAACATATTTAATCCCAATACATATGCACTATTCAGAACAGGAAATTACTTATAATACCTTATAAATTTATAAACAATGTTTCGGGCATGCATAACATGATTATTTGTGTCTAATGCAGCAGCCTATATATAGTATGTTGACATACAAAGTTATATAAAAGATCAGTTATGACAAATACTGTCTTCGGAGTCTGCAATAAAATACGCCATATCCACTTGTATTTTTCATTTTTTTACTTCAAACAGATTATACAATTTGGCTTTGTCAAACATTGTGAACTCTTCAGGTTACAGATATGTTGTTGCTCCGGCCCTTATGGCTGGTATTCTTGGAAAGTAAAGTCATACCTTTCTAGCAACCTACTATGCTGCTTTTTCAGACATTATTAGTTGTTAGAATTTTGGTGAATAGCAAGGTTATAAAAGTAGTATTAATTTTTATGACTTTTGTGCTTAAACCCCGGCGTACACTGTGCGATTTTCGGGACGATTTTTCAGTAGTGCAAGAATCTTTCGATCAGGCCGACCTTCGGACTGATCATGCGTCGTGAGTCGTGTAGTGGACAGTGGGTTACAAGGGGCGATCAGCCTCTCACAACCACCTCCCGATCAGGTATCGCAATTTGCCCCGTCGTGGGTCGATTAGTTTATAATAGACTCAGTGCGCATGCGCAAACAAGGATTCTTCTTTTTCTTCTTCCTCTCAGATGTAAACACAACAGTGTAGCGGGGATGCAATGAGTGAAATGCAGTTCTGTCTGTAAAATTGACAGACGGTAGTAACCAAGTTTGCTCAGCCATGTTTTTTTCCAAATACGTCATCGCCTTTTCTTTTTAGGGTTTTCAGCAAAAAATTGCACAAATTACCAAGGCAGCGCTATTCACTCTAGTGAGCTTAATATTCCCCTTCTATTTGTTTGGCTTCCACATACACTATATTGCCAAAAGTATTTGCTCACCCATCCAAATTATTGGAATCAGGTGTTCCAATCACTTCCATGGCCACAGGTGTATAAATTCAAGCACCTAGGCATGCAGACTGTTTTTACAAACATTTGTGAAAGAATGGGTCGCTCTCAGGAGCTCAGTGAATTCCAGCGTGGAACTGTGATAGGATGCCACCTGTGCAACAAATCCAGTCGTGAAATTTCCTCGCTCCTAAATATTCCACAGTCAACTGTCAGCTGTATTATAAGAAAATGGAAGTGTTTGGGAACGACAGCAACTCAGCCACGAAGTGGTAGGCCACGTAAACTGACGGAGCGGGGTCAGCGGATGCTGACGCGCATAGTGCGAAGAGGTCGCCAACTTTCTGCAGAGTCAATCACTACAGACCTCCAAACTTCATGTGGCCTTCAGATTAGCTCAAGAACAGTGCGCAGAGAGCTTCATGGAATGGGTTTCCATGGTCGAGCAGCTGCATCCAAGCCATACATCACCAAGTGCAATGCAAAGCGTCGGATGCGGTGGTGTAAAGCACGCCGCCACTGGACTCTAGAGCAGTGGAGACGCGTTCTCTGGAGTGACGAATCGCGCTTCTCCATCTGGCAATCTGATGGACGGGTCTGGGTTTGGCGGTTGCCAGGAGAACGGTACTTGTCTGACTGCATTGTGCCAAGTGTAAAGTTTGGTGGAGGGGGGATTATGGTGTGAGGTTGTTTTTCAGGAGCTGGGCTTGGCCCCTTAGTTCCAGTGAAAGGAACTCTGAATGCTTCAGCATACCAAGACATTTTGGACAATTCCATGCTCCCAACTTTGTGGGAACAGTTTGGAGCTGGCCCCTTCCTCTTCCAACATGACTGTGCACCAGTGCACAAAGCAAGGTCCATAAAGACATGGATGACAGAGTCTGGTGTGGATGAACTTGACTGGCCTGCACAGAGTCCTGACCTCAACCCGATAGAACACCTTTGGGATGAATTAGAGCGGAGACTGAGAGCCAGGCCTTCTCGTCCAACATCAGTGTGCGACCTCACAAATGCGCTTCTGGAAGAATGGTCAAAAATTCCCATAAACACACTCCTAAACCTTGTGGACAGCCTTCCCAGAAGAGTTGAAGCTGTTCTAGCTGCAAAGGGTGGACCGACGTCATATTGAACCCTATGTATTAGGAACGGAATGGCACTTAAGCTCATATGTGAGTCAAGGCAGGTGAGCAAATACTTTTGGCAATATAGTGTAGATGAGTCACAGCAGCTCCATCTCACTGCGGAGCTGAGTCCGACGTGCTTCTTAGACATACAGTGTGAGCAGGTAGATCGCATGAGAGTGTCGGGCTGAACATAAATCGTGAGCATTGAGCTCAAACTGTACGACTAAACCCTGCGGTTAGTCGTACAGTGTGAGCAGCAGCTGCGTGTAACGATAAAAAAAAAAATTGCACAGTGTACGCCCGGCTTTACTCAGTTAGCTCTAAAACTGATCCAAATTCAGCTGATGTAATACATCATTGAAGTCTTCACCAAAGGCTCCAAAATACACCACCATCTTTCAGCGTCACAGGGGGCTGATACCTATCCCCAGCAATCTATAGGCAAAAGGCAGTGTTGACCCTGGATAAATCACCTGTTAATTGCAGGGCAACACACAGAGATACAGAAAGGGGCCCTTTAGAGATGCAAGTTCACCTAATAGTAAAGGTTATGGACTTTGGCAAGGAGAACCAAAATACCAGGAGAGAATCCACGTATGTACAGGGAGAAAATGCATATTCCAGGCAGAAAAGCCCATACCCAGGACTTTCTTGCTGCAAGGCAGCAATGCAACAGACTCCACTGAGGTTCCCTTTAATAAGGTTAAAAAGTATTAGGCACAATTTTGGCACTGTGCGTAAATAACAGCTCCAACTGGCACATTTTCCCACTAAAACCATTGTAGATCAAATGTGCTTCAACTGATTCAGTCATAATGTAATGCAGTTATAGTTAATAAAGGCAATTTTACATAAATCAATTATAGTAAGTATTATATCTTACCTTTACAATAGTGTCAAAGGTTGCATTTAGACTTGATATTTGCAGAGCTGCTCTTGATTTATTTCAGTTGTGTATTTTCATGTTGAAATTGCATCTGCAACCATCTGGGTCAACATCAATAAGCAAAGACGAAAAGACAACAACTGTATTCTGTAAAGGGTAGCATTATATCAATATATATTTACTCAAGAGGAAGTAAAAAAAAGTCACCCAAAAAGGGATTATAGTATAACATGTAGTTGTTAACAGGCTGCTCAGATGCTAAGTTACTGCTGATCATCTGTTTTAATTTTCTGAAAATTAGGTAATTATATTCAACGTTATTTGCTTATTTTGGTATTGCTAAAAATGAAATAACAAATGGTTAAAAAAAATGACGCCATAACAAAACATCTAAATCAGGCAGAAGAGGCATACATCTCTAAAATTCCAATTTTCCACAACATTAACATTTACAGCAGTTAATTTGCATATGTAGAACAACACTTTCAGTAGGAATGCTGTGTATTTTGTGTGTGTAAAAGTTTTTCCTCATTTAGTGAAGGAAAAATAGGTGGATTCAGTAGCCCACTGTACACTGTATTCAGATGGCATTACCTTAAAATTACACTTTTTAAGTTAAAATAAAAACTACTCGTATGAGTAGGTCTTTAGCAAAAAACTTGTTCATGTTAAAAAACCTGAATTTATATAACAAGCTACTTTTGACCTACCGGTATGTTAATAAGGCAGAGCTAACAAAATGACTCCTTTGTAGGTTGTCAGGTATTGGACTGAATAAAACAGTAGCTTAAATCAGAATAAACTTTGACAACATAGTGTCTCGAGCCAGAAATGACTTAACTCCGAGACTGAAAGTCTATTGAGATTTTATGAAAGCCCTGTTAAAAAAAAAAATGAGACACTAAACAAAAACCAATAAATGCTGAAAAAACATTTTGTATCCTTAGAATGTTACTGATCTCTCAATGAATGTAATCATGATCACAGCATTTTTGATAAACTGTAACAAAAAAAAAAACAGCTGATAATATCTGTTGATAGCTTAAAGGGATGTAATAACATCCAGTGAATCTTGTGATAGATTTGAGTGGACTGTTAATAGCGCTGCATTCTTGTGCATACTTTCTAAAATGGATATTAGGTTAGGTATATTATTCTATTTTATGATATCCAGCATTTTTCACCCTTCACTGTAACGTTCAGAGAGCTGCAGAGTGACATGGGTGAGTATTTCGATAGAATGTTAGTGCAATAAAAAGCTATGAAAAATAGGCGCCTAGTCATGCTTGTTTGAGGGATAGCTGCGTAGTCAATGGCACCATGCAAACGACTATCCACTGCAAATGCAAATCCTTTAAGGAGGATTGAATTCTACAAGCTAATGTCTCTGTGCAATCAGCTGGAGGTCTTACATAGAAGCTTTTAACCAATCTGTCTGCATGATTTGATTTTACTGACTGTAAATTGCCTTGAGATGATGTGTCATGAATTACAAAACTATTGCATTTTGCAGCAACAAGGTCCTAAGTTTGATCCTTGGCTTATAGGGCCTTTCTCTGTGTTATTTGCACCATGTATGTGTGGGTACTTTGGTTAACTCCCACAGTCCAAAATCATGATTGGTAGGTTAATTGGTGTCTCAGATTGCCTTTCCGTGTATGTTTGCTTTGTTGTTTGGCGCTACATAAACTAGATGAGTATGGCAAATGATTTAGTTAATAATAGACTGAATTGATTTTTTTCATAACAAGGAAGTTTTTTTTTTAGCATAATCACCTTTTTTTTTTTAGGATTAACTAAAGAAGTCAGATGTATTAGAGTAAAAAACTGTGGAAAAATGCTCAGGTTGTAATGCTCTTCCTCTGAACAAATTCTACCTCAAGTTTTATCAGTCAGGTGGTAAAACAAAAAACTGAACCCTAATATTTTTTCTTTGTGCTTATTTAAACTCTGTATATGTGTAAACCTGTTATGCATGTTGTACTAAAGATAAACTTTAGATTTGTAAGGAAAAACAACCAGTGAATCCAAGGTTGTCTGAACTTGTTAATGCAAGCCTCATTTCTCACATTGGTGGTGGACAGTTGTCCCCTAGGTTAATGGCTCACTGAAGACCAGAATCAAACCCAGATGAAAGCGACCTTAAGGGCCCTCATTTTTCTCCATTAATCTTCTTTGTTTTCTTTCAAGTGATCTTTTCACCCTGTTTTTAAGTACCTGTCTGTTTTGTAGAAAGGGGCTCGTCCAGGGTTCAAGGGCCCAACCGGAGTCCTGTCCAATCCCCATCCTCGGCTCTCAAAACAGTCCCAGGAGCTCCAAATCAGGGCCCCAGGTTTATTGGCTTTTGCAATGGCAAATTATAAGCCACTACAAGGTTAAGATTAATTGAAGGGTGGTCTCAGGCCACTGCTTGGTTCAGGCTACAGTGTAACCTGAGACATTAGCGTTGCACTTAAAAAATGTGGGCGCCTGCCCCATCGCCTAAAAGCATCCCACACTCATGAACTCTTGAAACATTTCAGAAAGGGTTATATTTTGTTTACCCGGAGGGGCCATCAGACTTTAAAAAATCATTATCATTTGTAAAATTAACCAATTGTTTTGTCAGATTTTCAGCACCGCCATCATTCCTACGCTAATCACCTTACTATAAGTCAGTGGCTCCTTGCTTCACTCCCAAGATATGAGGTTACAAAGCTCAGTGTTATAATTTAGACTCCAAAAGCAAAAAAAAAAAAAAACTAAAGATCAAAATAATCTCTGTTGCAGTAAGAGCAGGGATTTAAATTGCAATATATGAGGGTCAAGGAAAAACAATTACAGCCTCACTTTGTCAAAATAACCACAACATTCTCCAAGACTGTTCACATTAGACTCCTCAGGGTATGAAACACAGCCTAAGCTTTTAGTAAAGCAACAAAGTGTTTAGCACATTAAAGTAGATATTTATCCACCCCCAAAAAAGCACTTCAACCAGTCCAGCAACCTTTTATTTCCCTTATTTTACTTCTACAAAATATTCAACTTGGACACAGACTGTGTTAAATTGAAGTCTAATGCTGAATACGTTCGTGATTGTCTTTAAGAAGGCAAATTTCTTCATTTGATTCTCAAGTTTGGAGATATCGGTCTGTATGATTTGACTGAATTGACGTAGGTAAGTGTGTTGATATCATTAGGTATATATATTAATTTAAATGGATGTGTTTTTTCATATAATCCCTTAAAACAATATGAGCTATTTCCCTTTAAAGAATTAATGACAAATGAATCTCCCTAAGATGTAGATGAAAGAATAACATGTTGTCACTACAACAGCAGTAGTAGCTGCATCTGTTAAAATCCCTTCAACAATAGGACAAACAGTATATGTAGAACCCATCTAGAGAAAAATGCAACCAAAATAATAATGTTTTAAATTATGGATTCAAATCTGTCCACGTGGTTTAAATTTTATCTGATAAAAACTGGCCGAGTTTGCTCCGAACACCATTTGACCCCTTTAAAGAATGCAATGGAACAAGGAAAAAAAAAGAAAAAAGAGTCAGAGAGCAATCCAAACGAAATGGGAGGCCCAGGCACCCTGCTCATATCTCATCTCTATTAACGGGTTTACGGTTGACCCCAGGGATCCTCGTAAAAGTTTACGTGGAGGTTTCAGTCAGAGCTCCCTTTAAAAGAATGAAAGAAATTGGTTAGTTTATGGTTAGCCTTCAGAACTTTATGGCATGTTTTACTTAAGTTCCCATTTTAACTGATCCTGGTTCCAATTAGCGGGGTAAGATTGGATGGATCTAAAATGAGCTTCTCTCAACTCACAGAATGAGATACAATCAAAAAAGAATGAGAATATAAACAATGTGAATTATTTAGTATATATCTACGAGGACAAACTCTGGCCAAGAGCACGGGCATGGTGAAAGGTTTAGATCTATTTGACCTAAAAAAATTTCCATCTTCAAAGTAAAAATCCCAGTCTGATCTAACAGAAGTAGGAGTATTGCAAAACAGACTTGTAACAAATTTCTAAAGCATACATGTCCAATTTAGACCCATGTGATGATTTGAAATGTCTGCTTCAAAATAGACCATGCAGAGCTTACACTACAACTCCCAGAATGCCTTGCTGGCACTTTTGAACAACAATCAGGATAGAAAAGGTCACCTCTTTGACTGAGATTTACTACCTGTCACACCAGTAAAAGAAGAGATGGCAGCTATTTGGCCTTGAGCAGCGGTTATTGGAGTAAGTAAGAGAGCAGGAAAACAAAATGTAACAAATGTTTACACAGTTTTCCTTTTTACCTTTAAGCATGGACTAGAATGGTTGGATTGTGAAACAAGTCATTATTAATATTACTGAGCTAGAATAAAAAGGTTTACCATTAATTTATAACTCTGAAAGTTACAAAAAGAGGCAACTTCCTCAATTGTTGACATTTTCTTGTAAAATATTAAGAAGCTACCTTGTGCAATTTCAATCCTACCCTTGAACAATAATCGATAATCGTATGTGTTGATGGCCGTAGCTCAGCTGACATTTACCTCCATGATGCTGTCACTGTCAAAAAACAGACAGATGGCATAGAGTTAACACAAAATTAGGGGCTTATAGAGATAGAATGAAATGAATGATGAAAAACAGTTGCTATGTCCTCCAGCAGCCAAAGCCTATAGAGCCATAAGTAGAGATACCACGACATGAGCCATTCTGGCTCAGTTTTTTCTTAAAGTTTTAAGCTTTATTCTAGGAACCACTAGTAACCCTGCAGATTAAGATCAGAATGCTTTGTAGGTGCATAAATAACAACCAGATTTTTTATATAAGATATAAGAGATTTTTTAATATACGATATAAGAGAGAAATCTGGTCTCTCTATTTAATTCAGTTATACATTTTCTGTTTCTTTCATTGTCAATAAACAAAGTTTTGATAGATTCATTTGTCTCTTAACCTATTTTACAGCTGAAAAAAAAAATGCAATTAAAACTATAAAACAACCAGAGCCTTTTTTGGATGCCTAAGGTTGCTATTGTCATTGAATAGGTAAAATATTTTTTAAGATTGAGATTACAGATATTTATGAACAATTTCTTTCAAGAAAAATCTTAGAAATAACCTGAAAGTGAAATTTCTTAGAAAATGTTAATGTAAGAAATATGTTCTCCAGGTATTACAGTCCAGTCATTCCTACAGTATTTTGGTGAATGAGTGACTGCAAGGCCTAAGTATCACATTTAATGATGCACATACACGCAGACAGACTCAATAAGTTCAAACAAAAATGAAAACAATTACTAAACTGCACATGTATCCTGCAGATCTCCTGTGTGCCTCTGTGTCTGCTTTAGGAAGGAACTATAACCATAACACAGTGGTTGTTTCCTGCCTACAGGAGCTTTAATAGGCGACTAGGTAGCTGACTCACTCAGAGGATGTGTTCCCTTTAGCATGACACATACAATAGGTACTTGGTTTTGGTTGAAGGTTAGGAGCAGATCTCACAATATCTTTTAATTTTAAAGAAACCACAGAATGAGAATCATTACATCGTAAGAGCAGTCTTATCAAAATAGATAACATATTTATTTATCCTGCATCAGGACCCGATATCTACACATTTTAATGGACTCAGATGCCTCTTTAGTAAATTAGATCCATTCAACATTTTTCTCTGAACATATATTTCTAACTGACCTCTGGGCTAGAAATGTACACAGGATGTTTGCAAAAGCAAAGTAAAGGGGGACAGAGTGCATATCTCTTGGCAACATGGTTTTTCTTCTCCCTCTGTTCAATAAAAAGACAACCAAATCATGGTTTAATTTCCATTTACTGTCGTCATAGTGCTTTAACATAGGCTGTGAGGTTCACTATGAATATCATTAAGTAGAATCATTTTAATTGTTTTTTTTGAAGATGGACTGCTTGGTGTGTTGTTAACCTTTAGGGGCAGGATGGATTCAGGATGATCTGCAGTAATGCAAGCACTGCTCTGATATTTTGTTGTTAAGAATAGGCTGAGTCAAAAAGCAAAACTGTTCTGTATCAATTCAACCCTGCAATATGGAAAGATTAAGATATATATCTTAGCCAAAGCAACAAAATCCCAGATATAAGTATTCAAAATGAGCTCAATAACCAGAAGGGTTCATGGAATGTTCTCTATCTGATAGGAGTCCGTTGAGGTGGTTCAGGAACCTAAACAGGATGCTTTGACGGCACCTCCCTTTTGAAGGTTTTCTAGGTATCACTCACCGAGAGGAGGAGGAGATCTCAAGGAAGGCCAACACCTTGCTGGAAGGATTTTATTACCCCTTTAGAAGGGAAATGCCTTAGGATACCCAAGATAGAGGTAGAGGATAATTGTTTGATGGATCGATGAATGGATGCACAACATGGGAACAAGCTAATATAAGGTTACAAGCTGTTCAAATGAGACCTGATATTAATAAATCCACTCTACCCATGTTTGGAGGAAAGATGCCAATATATTAAACAGTTGCATACATCACACCCATAGGGAAGGTTGGAAGTAAGCGCAATAAAATGCGTCTTTTCCTCGCATAATGGAACAACACAGAACAATCTTATAGAAATAGCCAGGTTTTAGTGAAAAAAAAGAAGAAACTGTTAGAAAAATCCCATTCTAACCTCAAGCCAATGAAACATCCAGAAAAAGACCAGCCGATCGGTGTAAACAGAAAAGACCCCACACACCTCTAGGATTTAAAGATAGCCTGTGTAGAAAAGTCAACAAGTACTGTTTGAGAAATGGATGCAACCACCTCCAAAGAGGAGTCACTTTTTTAATTTGTTACTCAAAACTTTAGCTTTTATTTGTTAAACCTGCTTAATTACAGCAAGCAGGTCATTTGTGCTTTATTTGAAGCACAGTTGGAATTACAGTACTTGGGCTTTCTGGTTTTAATCTTATGTTCACCTGCTCCATAGACAAATCAATACAGAGATAGATGTAAAAGCATATAACAATTCATAATAATTTTTCATTGATATAACTAATGGGATACATCAAATTTGAGTAACACTTTCTTTTACAGTACATCAATAACCATGTAATAACATGGTAATAACATAGCAAGTTACCCTATAATACTTGGTAACAATAAAAACTTAATTGAGAATTTTGGTAAGTTATGTGCTTCAACTTTTAGGCAGATATGGTAAAGTCAGACCTCTTAGATTTCAGACTTGTATTACCAGGTAACTCATATTAATTTCCCTGACAGCTATAAATTAATGTGCTATTATCAAGTAAAATGTATTTTATTATTTGGCATATAACAGAAAACCAAACCTAGAAGACAGCAAGCCAATCTTCTTAACTAAACTCTTATTCATATGTAACTAGAGTTCAGTTTTCTAATGCTTTATATACCTGATCATAAGTTACAATTTACTTTGTAAGCCGTAGGTAGGTGGTGGCCAATAATAGAAACTGTTATATGGTATCCAAATGCTAATCACCAAGAGTCTCCATTGTTATATTGTAACATACAATTGTAATAATTATATAAAGGTAATTACTTTGACATTATATACCTTAATTTTGGGGTCCTTAGCAAATATTCTTTTTTCTTGTTACCTTTAAATGTGTTATTATTTTACAATGTATGTAGATAATAAAGTACACACTTTTCACGTGTCAATTAAAATCATATGTTTTAGACTGTAAAAGAAAAGTTATGGGCTGCTCAGTGGGGCAGTGAGTAGCATTGCAGCAAAAAGGTTCCATGTACTATACCCGGACAGGGGTCTTTCTGCATGGAGTTTTCATGTTTTCCCTGAGCATGCGTGGGTTCTCTTCAGGTACTCCAGCTTCCTCCCACAGTCCAAAAAAACTTGACTGTTTGGTTATTTGGCTTCTCCTTAGGTATGAGTGTGTATGTGTGAATGGTTGTTTGTCCTTTGTGTCTCTGTGTTGCCCTGTGATGGACTGGCGACCTGTCCAGGGTGTACCCCGCCTCTCACCCATAGACAGCTGCAGATAGGCATCAGCACACCTCGCAATAAACAATGATAAGAGTGATGGAAAATGGATGGAAAACTTAATTCCATATTAGTAAAGAAATAACCTGCTGTATTTTAATACAAATCTATTTGACAGTTTCCATAGTTTAGACGGTTCATCATTTTATAAATATCTATATTTCATTAAATTTAGTACAGGTCAGATGATTCCAGCAAATTTTCTGTTAAAAGGAAATGGTAAATATGACAGAAATTAAAAGATTTTATTTATGGAATTAAATTAGAATGACTTTTGACAAACATTCAGGATGGTTACTATTTTAAACTGGCAAAATATTCTTGGAATGCCTGTAGTCCTGTCGATCGCAATCCAGATGGGAGGCAACAGCTCTGGCTCACCGTCGGCCTGCATGTTTGATTCCAAGTGCTGCCTGGCCTCAGCATTTATCCCTGTTTCCAAACTGGAACCCAGAGGGAAATGCGATTCAAGCTGCATGGCCAAACACAGAGGGCAGCTGGCTGCTAGTTTGACACATTTGTTTCCCTCTCCACAAGGTCTGTTGACATCAACATGTTTTAGAACTACAAAGAATTACCTGGAGACAGTTTGAGGTTTTTAAAGAAGCACTCAATCATTGTATGTTTTTGACTCCCTCGTGAATTAGTGATGCAGACCTTCATCTGGATCTTATGGAAAGAGTTTGAGTGATATCAGAACGTAACCATAAAACTGATCCTGAATGGCATTATCTCAAAGGCCAAGTCTTTACTTTAAGAATACACATCTGCTCAGGTTCTGAAGTAAATAACTAAATGATATTACATTACTTTTTTCTTTAGATTAAATATATTACATGAAAACAGGTAGTTGAGGTCTAAAAAGTCAAATAATTATTCTTATCTTATCTGGCTTAGTGCTTCATATTTGGTTAATATAGGAAATCCCAAACGACCACTGAAGGCTTTGGAAAAAATAAACCAATTCTATTCATATTAAGGGGAACAAATACTCTCGGCTGTGTAAGGAAAACCACAGACATATATATAGCAGTTGCGAGATTGCAAGAAAAATATAGAAGGAAAAAAAAGATGTCAAGGGAGAAAGAAGAAGAAGCAGGGAAGCGAGGCCTGGCTTTATTATATCCTAATATGCCTTCCATACTCAGCCTGTGAGCAGTAGAGTGCCGAGACATAATTATATCCCCTCCCCAGGCCGTCTTCCTGTATTAACATCTCCTCTAGTTCACTGGCTGCGACAGAGACAAATGAGAGAGTTTTTCCAGCGGATCATTCTCATCCGTTACTGCCAGTTCCGTGTGATAGATCGTCGGAGCTAAAGCGGGGCAATAGATCAAGGCGTAAAAGAGCCTCTGTAGAGTAGACTACCCCTGAAGAGTACAGCTTTACAGATCATCACCCGTCTAATGCTTATGTGGGTAAAGAGTCAGATCCTGTTAGTTCTTGTGGTCCCTTTCCCAACCTTCTCTGAAAACCTTCTAACATAATATCTTGTTTCCTTTCCTGATCATTAGGCCAGAATAAATTGGTCTAATTGTGCTGCTTACCTCATATTATCACAGATAAGGTCCTTCATAGCCACCTAGTTTGAAGAATTGGTTACAATTTCTTGTTTACTATATATAGGCCTAGTATAATTTAAATCATTTTGCATATATACCAGTATGTACAACAGCCTTGCAAGACAATGATGGTAATTGGTGCTTTTTGTAACCACTTTTAAATATTATAAACTCAGCAGAAGGAATATCTCAAAGAGACCTTTACTTTGGTATGCATTCATTTCTGGCAAAGCATCTGTTAGGCTGATTAGGAAGTTTAAGTTTTTATTATGTTTTCATTGTCTAGACAGTTAAAATATCTCAATTTACACCTGATTAAAAAAACATGGCTCAAAGGAAAACAACTGTTTTCAGTTATTTATTCCCAATCCATCCTTTCCATTCAAAAAATCAAGATAGCATGCCACATAATGGAACAGTCATTGTACCTTTTTTCAGGTCCAGGTGAATGTCTGACTCTAAAATTCTATTTTGGGATTTCCTCTTTATAGTTCCACATCTTACCAGACCCTCTACTGTATAACCCCGCCACTTTCACCATGGATGTTTAAGCAGCTAGACGTGAGATGTACTGATGATTCCATTTTTGGCTTTATATTTCTTTAGGTTTTCACGGTACTGTCACTACCCAATCTGTTCCGGCAGCACAATCCATACTATCAGCTTATTTGCGCATATATTCATCCAGGTTGCCACATATCAGATAATTATGTAAGTACTTATTTATATCCTTAAATCACTAACGAATGCTGATACACATCTTTAAATTTTTTCGGAGAAAATTAGATGCTCTTTGCATTTTCTCCGTTAAATAGCTTGTCTGAAGTCATCATGCAAATATGATTAAACCATGTTTATCAGCATTTTAGTTGTTTCTTTATTTAGGGTACGCACTTTATACCAAAAGCTTAACACAAAAGGAAAAAATAAAACTCAAAAAGACTAGATTTATGTTTAAATCATAGAGCTGAAAAATGTATCTCCTGGAAGAAGCATAGGTTCTCATTTCTGGAACAGATTGGGCACAGACGAGTGATAAAACCGAAAGGATTATAATGCATTTATTTTCTCAAGAAGTACATTGTTAACCAATAACAAAATACAGTTTAGTACGCTAAGTATATTTAGGGAGAAAAAAAGTACTCTAGGTCAATTTTGCATAGTGAAATCGAAGGGCGACCCAGGCATCTGGTTGCGCATGGGCAAATGAGCTGATGGTACAGAGCAGGTAATGACAGGCGCTAGAGGCTTTTCTTTTGTACAATGAGCTGACAGGAAGGGGTAGGATTGAGGGGGAGAGACATGCAGCAAGGACCACAGGTCAGATTAGAACCTGGATTGCCACATCAAGAACTAAGGCCTCCGTACACGGGTCATGCATGCTCACCAATGTGCCACCAATGCAGGCCCCTCATTTTAGCTTTTTATATTCAGCAGAACTGTGATGCTTTGTAAGTTGTACACTGTTGATATGTCTTGTTCTTAAGAAATAATTTTTGCTGATTGTCTTAAATATAAAAAAAAAAAATATATATATATATATATATATATATATATATATATATATATATATATATATATATATATATATATATATATATATATATATATATATATATATATATATACAGTAAGGTCACATTTCAGTTTTTTATTAATTGTTTGATAATGTTTTCTTATATTATGTCTGTATGTTAAAATGAATCAGAAAACTAGTTTTTGCTTTGCAACAGCATTTGTCTACACTGGATTCTTACTTCAATTTAGACATTTTAAAACAGAGATGATGGTCTGAGTAAATTCATTTTTCTGGGTAAATGTAAGCAGGGTTAGAACTGCAAACCAAAACCATCTGTCTTTTTAATTATTAATGCCTTCTTTAAAACAAGCACTCCTACTCCACCCCACCTAAATACAAAAACATACACTCAAAAAAAACCCCACAAAAAAACAAACAACCTCTACACATATCTTGAATCTTTGTTAATAGTGGGTGAAAGTCAGAGTATCTGGAAACACGTGGGCAGGGGTGCATAAAGCCCTGCACTAAACAGTCAAACTGTATGGTGGCTGAGAGGTGGAAATGCATATTGGCACCGGACATAAGTGCTACAAGCACAAAAATTAAAACAGCAAATGTGAAAATTAGACTACTTCTCACACAGAACACATGCAAAGGAAATGAGGAATCCAGACACTTAGTCAAGGATGCCGAGAAAGATCAAGCATTAAAGAGATTCAAAGAAAAACGTACCCTGTTTTTTTCTAAATGTGCTTTCGCCAGATTTCCCTCTTAAATTTTTGCTTAAGGTCTTATCCATAGAGATCTATTTGAAGTAATTTCTAGGGTCTGATCCCATATGGGTCCTAGTAATCTGGAGCACTGTTATATATGCCTAGTTTGCTTTTCTTATCTTATAGTTGTTTTTGCTGCTTGTAGTCTTTTCCCTTTGCATGTTTTTTGGGTTAGCATCACTTTTGTATTTGCAGTAGATTTTCAAGTTGCAGCATGTCTTCACTTTCTTTTGCATGTGTTTTGTGTGGGTGCATTTGTGTTTGCTACTCTCATTTTTGATCTATGTTTTTTTTATATTCAGTGCATATATGCATTTTTTTGCATATGCATTTACACTCTTCAGCCACAATGTACAGCCAACATTTAAAGCCAAGGCCCTCTATCTATGAATCAAAGGTACTAGCATATGTTCAGCTCAGCAGCAAAATTATTGGTCTAATCTAAATTTAAGGTAGAGGACATTTAAGCAGTTGACTAATCGCAAAATTATTCTTAATTATGTTCAGAAATAGTCATTCAAACTTTTATTCTTAACTAATTTCTTTTTTTTTGTTTCATTTTGTCTTTTTAAATTTAAACTCAGTGATGCTGGGTCTTGCTCTGTCTCTCTTCAGGGAAAAGCCGTTTATAAAAATATTTTTGCCACTAACTCTTTTTCTCTATTTATTTATTTATTTATTTATTTATTTATTTATTTATTTATTTATTTATTTATTTATTTTCTTAAACATAATATCACTTTTTGACCTTCATGTTATAAACTTACCTGCAAGCTGAATTATTGTCTTTGAAAGTGAAAAATGTTTTGATATTTGCAAATTCACAAACAGACAGTAACCCATCTTGCACTATTCCAGCTTAAATTCTTAAATTCTCAGTATTATACTGAATGGGATTAGACTAGTTTCACTTATATATGGACTGTATTGGAACCTATATATACCAACATGAATGGGACCTGTTAGTCCTGTAAAGTTCCTATGTGTTGACATATGGTTGAACGGGCAATCAACTGAGTTTTCTACGTAAATCAGCAGAGCAGAAGCACTTCAAAAAGCCAAAACTTGGAATGGAAATCAAACAGTACATGCTTTTAATTTACAGTGTATGTTGTAATTGTGACTATATAAAAAGGTTACAAAAGCATAATATATTGCTGCTGGAGAATAGCTAAGTGTTCTGTCTCAATCAGGGGTAGTGAAAAGACATCCCTAAATAGCATACTGCTCCTTTATATGCTACAAGTAACACTGCGAATTAGCAAGGCTGCACAACATTACAGATTTCAATTAATTCTGATCAGCACAGATGTTGCATCACTCTCCCACGAAGCAGGCTCATTTTTATGCAAATTGAAGCTGTTAGACGAGGGGAAGGATAGTTGGAAACTGTGAAATGGATAAAATGACATCAATAGAAGCTTGCAGGTATTTTTCAATATAATGCTTGAATCCTTCATAAATACTGTTGCTAATTTATTTTAGATGGTTTAGCACCAAGTACAGTACTAAAACAACAGAATCTTTTGCCATTACATGTCTTGGTTTGTGCAATATATAGGTCCTGTTATTTAAACCTAACATTATCCTATTTTAATGGGTTTAGCAACAAGTACAGTAAAAAAAACGATGGAATCGTTTGCTCTTGCACATCTTGGTTTGTGTGATATATAGTTCCTTTCATTTAAACTACACACAGAACAACTAATCCTGTAATTTTAGCCATAAATGACCACTGATGCCATTCAGTTCCTGACAGAAGCCTTGACAGGAACCCTGAGATCTCACAAAGGTCAAAATGTGTGTGACTTCCCTCATCCAAACAGGATATGTTTAAAGAACTTCTGTAAACCTCACCCGCTTTTTCTGTAAAATGTGTCAAAGGAGTCATTTTTCTTGTCTTTCTCTTCATCGGGGGTGTGGGAACCAAGGCTGCTGTGATGACAGCTATCATGAGATCGCCTGGTTCGAAGAAGTCACCCCATTGTTCACTTTGATAAATCGTTTAGATGGTAGTGACCTCTTCAGACTACTCTTCCTTCTATGACTTTGATGTATTAAAGTGTGTGAAACAGTTGGAGTATAGTTCTCTGTCTTCTTTAGACAGCTTCTTAAAAATGTAATCAGATTTCTCTCGAGATTTAAACATGTCAAAAATAGGTATTAATGGATCTGTCCATGTTTCCATGTACTGACATCTCAATAGAATGTGGCCCAGTGAAACTCCAAAAAGATGGGAGGCCCCAAAAGGTTCAAAGTGGGGCGACCTATTAGCTACGGCTGGCACACCAAGAGCAAAAGCCATTAGAGAATTATAATAGCTTTATTATGCTGAAGTCATACATTAGAGAGAGAAGTTACAAAAACCTTCATAAGCCTCTGTCACTTATTATTAACATCTTTAACCCACTAAATTATAAACTATATAAAAAGCCAGTGGAGAGGTGGGATTGCTGGTGTAGTGGGTTTAGTCTCTTACCTGTATAGGAGGTCCCTTTACATTAAAAAAATAACACCAGACTGTAAATAATTTAATACTTCTCTTTATTTATTAATATGACTTTTTTTTTTCATATTCCAAATGAAATTTGTTCTCTGCAGCGAACCCATTCCTTAGGAATAAGTGATCTGCGACTTCAGAGCACCCAGTCTTTTCTTGGGCTAAAGGTTTTGCTCATGGACCAAGATTTGCAGTCTTTGGGATTCAAACCAGGGAACTTGCAGGACATCCTTCTCTGACTAGGTCACCTTACCCTCCTGCCATGTCGGAAATTATCTCTGATTCGTGTTTACACTTCTAAATCCTGCTGCTACCTGGTTACAGAAAACACTCTTCAACATGTCCACCCAACTCCAAACACAATACCATCTTATTCTCATGCAACTCAGCCAATGTTGGGCTTTTAGTATTTCACTTGGCTAGTTAGTGGTGTAAGACAGGTGGGCTGATTTAAACCCCTGTCGTGGCGTTGTTCTCTCCACAAAACATGGGCTGCCCTGTCATAAAGCATTTGATAAAAGGGATAATAACACATTTTAACAAATTTCACATAAAACCTGAAAAGATAAGACATCACCCTCCTTTACACTGACTCACTGAAAAAAATGCAGCCAACCTAAGCAGTTGCAGCCAATGTAGAAGTTAACCTGACTCCACCAGATGGATTCGTCTGCATATCCATCTGGAAACCTTCCGTTGAAGTAATTTTTGGAAGGGGCGAAAATACTGGTTAGCTGATTGGCCTATGTTGATGATAGAGGGGCCAAATAAACTAATCAGATCAACGAAGCATATGACGTACTAACAGAGCGACTACGAAAACACAACCACAAGCCAGGCTACTCTTGCCGAAACCAGTCCGGAGAAGAGCAAAAACATATTTTCCTCTGAGAAAAGCCTCCAGAGCAGTGTTTTGCTCTTCTTTCAGTGAAGAAATACTCTGTAATTCCGATAAAACTTGCTCGATAGCCACGCTAATGCTAGTTCCATCGGCTGAAGCCGCGATGTTCTTTGGACTGAACTGTCACGCTTCTCGTTGCGTCACACCTCAACCCGCCTCAAAGCCAACGCTGATCGGACGTTCGCTTGGTGAACAGCTCCAAATTTTCTTTAATGGAGAGTCTCCAGATTGATCTGCGAGTGAAACCTTGAAAGCTCGCGAGATCAGGATGGTCTCACAAGGCTATGTAGAAATAACCTAATGTATTCAAATTAGTATAATTTCCTCTCAGTATAATCCCAGATGTCCTGTGTGGACATCATTTTTTAGAGAACATTGGAGAACAAACAGCATCATGAAGATCAATGAACAAATCAGACAGGACAGAGATAAAGCTGTGAAAAACCTTAAAGCAGATTTTAGAACATCGCAAGATATGAGCATCTCAAAGATTACTGTATGTACTGTATGTAAAGTATGGCACAGTTATCAACCAACTGAGAAATTCACAGGCCTAGCTATGAGATTATTAATTAGTGACTCCAAAAGGATTATGGTAGCTGCAGCTAGATGTCTCGTGACTTGCATCTTGTTGGGAAGTTCACGTTTTAGCCCGATAGCAACCTACAGTATGCAGCCACAGCTACAGCAAAATAGTTTCGATTGTTCATTCCCAAAGTTTTGGTTGTGACCCTAGTTGGGGTCAGTGATCAGAAGGCATGGGGTCTTGAGATTCTGTAAAACATAACTTAGACAAAATCATTTGTTGTCAAGAGATGTTTTTATAATTATCATAACCATGTTTTTTTTTCTTAAATGTTTGTTTTCCAACCAATGGTTTGGGTCAAAAGTCTGTTTTTGAGTTTTTTTTTGGTTCAGAATCCCAAACATTTAGGAAACTTTGGTTTAGATCTCTGTATTTTTACATGTTAGAATGTTCCAAAGTGATGTTTGTGGTTTTTATGTGACAAATATGAAAAGCTCACGTGACATGAATATTATTTTGCAATACACTGCATCAGGATAGCAAAAAGTCAATTTCCAACTGACATAAGCCTGCTTACTGTGAATAAATAGGTGTATTACGGTACCTACAATACATTATACAGAATCCCGTTTTTGTACGTTAAGTTTGTTCAAACATATTCTGAAAAGTTGTCTGGGATTCAGACAATGAATAATTTACCTTTGTCTCTTTTCCCAGACATGCTTAAGTATCTGTCTTGTCCACTATTTCATCTTTCTGTCTTGTCTTTGCCTTAGACGTGAAGATTCTCCACAACAGGTGCAGAGGGTAACTGAGAGGTCACAGCTTTTACATTTGGCTTGCTAAAGACTGGCGACAAGAAACCTGCAGGAGAAAAAGAATCCAGTATACTAAAGGGTGTGATTTATCACAACTGACAAAATTCTGCCGAGACTAAATGAAAAACGGCTCCAAAGGTTAGAAAACACAGTCTGCTGTCAATACTTTAATCCGGCTATGTCCACAGAGTGTCATGCTTCTCTGAGCTTTTTTATAGTTTATTACACAACAATCCCGAGATGCTAAGCAAAGTCATAAATATATCTTTCTAGAATTGTCATGCCCCATTTTACAGAAGAAAATACATTCAGTATTTAAAAAAAAACATTTTGTCTATTAAATATAGTGTTTGGATTTGATAGCACATTTAGAGGTTTATTACGACACACCTTGTGCAATAGCATCTAAATATTCCAGAAAACCCAGAGAGAGAGAGACAACACTGGTAAAATTCTGGCTTTTGACATTAGCCACAGCATTTGGAGAAATGTGAGTGAAAGGGGAGTGGCGGACTAGTGGTTAGGGCATACTGACAGAGAGAGTATGTGCTGGACTACATTGTCCTATTGAATTAATTTATTGTCCGGCAGAATTCCTATAACCTTCCAGGCAATTTTGAAACACGCAAGGCAAACAATTTTGTCTCTTTTTGGCTCCAATAATCAAAGACAGAGTTGCACCATGGTATCATCCACTGGGTACTTCACAACCTAGGTATTTATGAAAATCTTAAAATCTCAAAGTTATGAGAATGTTTTTATTTGTTTAAGTGGACTGTATTTAGACTTTTTCAAAATATGTTTATGAAAACAATACCCAATTTTTCCTAAGTAAAGCCAAAGTTGATACACGCTGCCCCTTTAAAGAAACAACTCAACAGCTAATAATGAAGCTTCAAGTTACAATGCATGTTGAAAAAAAAAACAGAAAAACAACAACAGAACAATGGCCGCAAAGATTTCTCCACCAAGTTCCAAACCATATGTGTCAAAATTGAAGTCTGCAGGCTGAATCTGGTACATCAGGGCAATATTGCAAGAGCCAAAAAGGGTATATTATGTCATGGAATAGATAAATGTGTAAAGTGTAAAAAGTGGCTAAAATTGCTAAATAGATTGAAGTAAAATAATAACACCAGAACAGTGTGCTAAACAGAATGCTGAAATCAAACGCTTTATTCGTACAGCTGCATATTAAGACTTAGCAATGCTATGACAATCCATTTCAATGACATGCAATACATTTAAAAATTCTATGTAATGCATTTTCCGTGGTCTTCATTTATTGAAATAATCATTCACACTGCAGAAAAGAGGTACATGATTGGCTCCTTTTCAGGCTACCAAAGACAGTTATATCTAATTAAAGCTGTGCAAATTGCACTTTCACCAACATAGACTCACTAAAAAGAAAGCTTTCCTTTGTGAATGATAATTAATGCTGATGACTCACATGAACACATTACAGATTGTTGCATCCTGGAGACATACCCCTTCAGATTACCTATCCCCCACTATAGACACATACACACTGGGAAGAGAATTATCTTGGCTGCTAAAATGATGAACCTTCAACCACAATGTGACATTGAAAAATTCATTTGCATACCGTTTGCCAACTGAACACTTACACGTCTGGACCTCCCTAATCCCCCCTGCAGCAATCTAACGTCAAACCTGCTTCCATCAGTAGTAGCTGGAAGTATAGCCTGTATGCAGAAACGTGTGGAAGAGGTGGTGAAGGGAGGTTTGGTACTAGAAGGAACAGCCAACCAAATAACTTAGAGCTGTCTCCATGGAACCACGCACCCCACTGAGGGTACCGCCACTCCTGTACCCAAAACAACGACATAAGGCTGTCACTGCCCAAAACAAGATGTTGTGTCAAGGCAGGAAAATTACACAATAACGAGCCTCACTGGAGATTAGGCTAATGAGAAAATCAAAAAACAATTTAATTCTTGTCAGCATCTTTAAATTACCTCTCATCGCAGTACACTGATTAAAAAAAAGGCTACCACTCAGCCGGCTGGCCGCTATAAATAACCGCTGGGCTTTTTGAACTATGGACGGCTAACTTTATTATGTGTAATTTTTAATTCAGCACACATGAACACACACTCTCGTCTGGATGTATGTAGTGAGGTCAATATCAATATCAAACCTTTGAATACCCTAACCCTAAAAATAACCTTAAACTTACAGTAGCAATTACCAGTGCATACCTGACCCTAACCCAACTAACCCCTTAGCTCTAAACCTAACCATTAGCAAAATGGCTTGTGAGGACCAGCAAGATGTCCTCACTTTACAACATGGAAAACCTACATTTCTAAACAAAGTCATGGAAACGCAGTGTTTTAAATAAAAGTAAGAAAAAAAAATGTAGTATAAGTATTATCCCATTTTTTATTTCTGATTATTTATCATTTGAAATGTACATATAAGCAATCATGGATTAATCATACCTCTAGCAGATTAAAGTTAAAATACTCTGTTAACTTTGCTGACCTGTTTCCACTAACTGCGTCTGATGCTTTGAAGTTAGCTCAACCAGTTTACCCTGAGAGATAATATGGGAATATAATTTAAGGTTAGGGTGGTGGCAAGAAGTCCTTCCAAATACAGGTGGTGGTTGCTCATCCCTAAAGATAAATTGTCAAAATAGCATTAAAAACATTTAGACAACTGGTTAACAGTTGAGAAGAAAATCTGATAATTGTATTACTATCAATCAATGACAAGATATTTTCAGCATTACATTTCTTATCAAAATGTAAAATTGATAAAGATTTTTTTTGTCACACTTATTTATATTGATTTGTTAGTTTTTAAAAGATGACTCTGCTATTTCATTTTAGAAACAACGTACATCTTGAAATATCTAATTGTGTATGCTGTAACATTTAAATTAATTTATTAACTGCTTAATCCTCGATGATTATATATTAAAACCCCAGCATTAGCAGTGTGATAAAGGTACATTATTACTTTATTCCAGTGAATATAAATGGTTTGAAAACCTTGGAAAAGTTTAATCATTTGCTGTACCTTTTACAAGAGAATTCCCTAACCCGATGTACAGTAATTAATCCTCATCTTTTGTTTCTGATTTTCCCTTGCAGAACGGTCCCTCCACCCCAGGAAGATTTTTTAACAAAGGAGCATCTGCTTTTTGCTTTCTGTTTCAATGTCGTTACAGTAATTAACTGGCAAAATGTAAGCAACAGCTTGTCATGATATGACCACAGCATTATTCCCAAACATCCTGCAAGCATATGGCACCAAGTGTTACATTTACCTAATAACCCCTGAGAGAAACGTAACCTATGAAAAGGATTGTTTGTTTAGATATTAAGGGCTCAGCGGTCAAGCTGAGAGTTATCAATTAACTCTACCAGCATCAGAAGTTTGTGCTATAAAAGATTAATGAGAATTTTCACTTTTACAAATGGAGAACAGAAGAAGAGGCACTAGAGTATTATATGGTCTTGTGAGGCTACCTTTTACTCTGGTTAAATAGGCAGAGATGGCAAAAGTACTCACTTTCCGTACTTGAGTAAAAGTACAGATACTTGTGTTAAAAAATACTCTGGTAAAAGTGGAAGTACTGATTAAACTTCTTTACTCAAGTAAAAGTAACAAAGTACAGGCTTGTAAATTTACTTAAAGTATAAAAGTAAAAGTAGAAACCACTTTTTTCATGCCGTTGCCTACATTTTAAATGGATGTCTGCCAATAGGACTAGATCTCCGTTGTGTTCATTTTCAATCATCTCGTCGTCCATACTGCTATGCTAACGCCACCGCCACCAAGCTGCAATGATTTGCCGCGAATGAATACCGCCGAATCTGTCGATTCATCTTGTAGTGGTGCGTCAAATGCAACGTAGATTCCCATCCAATTAGATTGAATTTGGTGTTGATGACGTGGAACATAATAACGGTAACTCCAATGAAATGATTCAAAACTAAAGTAACGAGCCAATTTTTAAAAATGTAAGGAGTAGAAAGTACAGATATTTGTGTAAAAATGTAAGGAGTAGAAGTAAAAAGTCGCCATAAAAATAAGTAGTAAAGTAAAGTAAAAATATCAGAAAAATCTACTTGAGTACAGTAACAAAGTATTTGTACTTCGTTACTTCCCATCTCTGTAAATAGGTTTGGTTTTTTGAAACATTAGTGCCAGATTATGTTATGAAATGGATTTTGTTAAGAGAAAGCTTGGTGTTTACACCTTAAAGCTTTCTCTCTCCGGTTCTTTTTCCTGAGAAGAGATCACTTGGGAAAAACTCTTTAAATAACACTTCATTACGTTTATGTATTAATTAACCATGAGACATGACAACAGATTTTGATAGAAATTGCAATCATACTCAGATCACAGAAGTTGCTTAGTGTTGCAGAAGGCAGCTGCTTACCAACCGGACGCACATCTCATAAAGTGGCCACGATTCACCGTTAGACACGCATTTTATACAACTCCAGTCTGCCAGACTTTTGCAGATGAGGAGACATCCATGGCTCAAGCCTTATCAAAATATTTGCCATCATAGATGGACCCAGTATTTAAGGTGAGACAGTCAGTAGGAAAGTTCAAAACATTTATTAAAACAAAACCATAAATAAACAGAACTGTTGAACTGCGACCACGGCGACTGCAGGAGGGGGGTGGGGCACCTCCCAATCACTGACACTGTGGTTAAAGAGAAATACAGGTAAGTGACCGCAATCATCTGAACAGAAGATGATTACCAGAGTGACTCACTTACCTGGTTTAGCAGTTCAGTCCATCCTCTCAATCATAGGCAGGATAAGCAAATGCACTGCCAACGAGAAATTGCTCTGAGCTGTCCAGAGCTTGCCTGATGCAGAAACCCCAGTGAACAGGCAGGACTCCAATCCAGGACAGGGATTCAGATCAGACAGGAGTAGTTCTGGAATCCAGATTTCTGAGGTCTGGTCAGGGGTTCGGATCCACACAGGAACGGAAACATAATTGTTCCAGGAATCCAACAGAGTGTGAAGGCAGGTTCTGAGTCTCGTGCATTGAGTAACCAGCTCAGACAGAAACATACAGATAGGCAGAATCCAGCAGGAGTCCAACTGCGGTTCAGGCAAACAGATCAGGCAGGGACAGACAGGGCCAGTGGGTGAGATGGAATGGAATCAGGAAATCAGCACCCCTAGGGAAACACTGAAACGCTCTCACCATTGGTTACGGAATAACTCGCCTGAGGACACTGGCTTGAGAATAAACTCCTCACTGGAACAGGGACATGAATCTTGGAAATAAATCTAAACAACAAAACCGGCAGACAACACAAACAGAAATCAAACATGATCTGGCCTTGAATGCTGGGCTGGACTGAATGAAAAGCAGAACCTACAGGTGGATGAGATCAGAGATGATTACAAACCAGGCAGAATTAGGCAGGCAAGTGAAATGAGCAATTAAGGCCAGCTAACAGGAAAGATCATGACAATATTACACTTTGTTCTTAGCTGAAGGACACCTAGCTCTTTCCACTCCCAAATCTTTGCCACGTGCATAATGAAGATGATTAGTGTATATCCGGAGAGAGGAACTGTCCTAATTAAATAAAATACTGGGGAAAACATTAGTTCTGATATTCAAAAGGCAGGTATTATTAGGGTGTAATAAACTCACACATAATAAATAATAATTATCCTAACAATAACCAAAACCAACAAAAATACTGTATAGCTCTTCTGTTTCTTGGCATACAATTTCCCCTCAAAGCTATATTCTGGTTTCAGATACCCAGAATCTTTGAAAAGATGTTTCTTTTAGTTGTAGGGACACTTATTGCATGACCCTCACTGCTTCAGGGTGATATACTCAAATAGTATCCACAACTCTCTATTCTCAGGTTAAAATAGCTAATTTCTTACAAATGATTACCATATTCCACCTGATTTATAGTAAGTGAAAGAGAGCAACAGCTGTCTTATCAAACTAAATGGTTTAATACTGTATATATAGAGATGATCTAATATGAGTATGGACTAGGTTCAAACTATTAATTAGCATGCTAGCTCAGCGTTGAGACAACATTTAGCATAAGCTGCCAACTTCAGCATAATCAATTATCAATTAGCTAGTTGTTTCTATCACTTGCTTTCTTGTAGCTCAAGTGTTAAATTCCTTTTTAAAAGGTTGACGCCATTTTCTGTCTTGATTTTCTTGAAATGTTGTCACATTTATAGTTTGAAAATACTGGAGACCGTTTTAAAGCTTTTGTGACTAAATGTTGTCTGCCATTCCAACATATAAGCTATATGTCTCAACTACAGTATGTCAATACAACAGGTCTACTCAGAGCTCTATCCTTTCTCATAAAAAAAAAAAAATCTCGAACACTGACAGGGTGTAAAACTTAATGCATAAACATTTGCTATTTTTATTTCTTTATTTTGGACCAAATTATAAATAGCAGGTAATATAATCTCAAAACTTTTGAAAGGCTATGAAACACAAAATGCCAGAAGTAAGAAACACAGATATCGGCGTTACTGTGTTGCCTTGTAGGAAGAAGGTTCAAATGCTAGCAGGAAGTCTTTCTTCATGGGGTTTCCTCATGCATGTTCTCCCCCTGAATGTGTGGGTTCTCTCAAGGTACTCTGCCTTCCTCTGACAGTCCAAAGACTTATAGGATAACGGGTGACTCTAAATTTCCCTTAGGTCTTAGTGTGTATTGATGGCTTTATGTCACAGTGTTGCCCTGGGTGTACTGTACATATCCAGTGTGTTCCCTTGCCTTTTGCCCATAGACTGGTACCAGCAGTCCCTCAAGACCCTGAAGAACAAGCGGTAGAACATGGATGAATAATAATTAACTAACTATTATTACTGTTGTTTTATGTACCGACATTGCTTTACTTTAGACGAAAACTGGTCTTTATGTCTGAGGGGAAAATAACAGCTTGTATCTATTTACTCTGCCAGACAAAACAGTTTAATAAAAGTTTTAATGCCTCCGACAGGATGTATGCAGTTTCATGTTAGCTGACATCCTGTTCATCACTTTGAAGGACATACAAAACAGACCAACAACCACATGTGTTTTTATTGCTGTATTTTAATACAAAGTTATGTTTCAAAACTGTTTTTATATGTGACAAAGATAAAAAAAAAAACAGGGAATAAATTATCTGTGTTGGATGATTTCCTTTACAAATCAGGAGTTGTAGAAAAAAATATATATATCAAAAATTGTGGTACATTCAGCACTGCACCTTGTTCTTTTTTGTTCATTTTTATAATCTTACTTACTGTTATGTTTCTTGATGGAAAGGTGTTCTGGGATTCTTTTGCCCAGACATTGTCAAGTAAAATTCACATGAATTTCCCAAAACAAAAATAAAAAATCTTTCAATTTAGTATTTTTATTAGTCTTTTATAATGCAGTTAGAGCTTAAACTAAATGCATTTCAGGTTTTCAAGTTGAAATCTATTAATAGCAGCTCTTGTCAATAGTTTAGTAAAAGACCATTTCTTTCTTTGCTGGAAATCATGTTTTTCTTTATGCAGGCTGCTCATACATCTCTAACCAAGCTAGACAGGAACTGTCTGTGGGCTTACTGACACCAAGTTATACCTAATAATGATGAAATCTTTAGTAGCCTAAGCACTCAAAATATGAACATCCTCCTTTTTTGCAAACTATTTCAGTTAACATTGCTCTCTGTTGCCATCCCTCCTGTATCAGCATTTAATACAGATCTTGTTCTATCTGCTTTTATTTTTTGTTTTCTCTGAAATACCCCTGAATGGTTGGTAACAATGTTTTTATACATTTTCATGATTCAGGAAGTGTGTATTATTGTCTGTTTCTATCTGTCTTGTATCTCTCTATATTATTGATCCAATCACAATACTAATTAATATCATCATTTGGTTCAGATTGATTTTGCAATTCAACAAGCCCATGTGATGAGACAAAATGGCTTATTAAGGTGCATACTTATTGACTGATTAACTGACTTATATAAAATAAATGAAATAAACTCTTTGTGGACTTACAGTTACATTGTTCCTTGATTACGATGTCTGTTAGCTGCCAAATTAAGTCACCTGACTCATTATACTCCCTGCCGCCTACGTCTTTCACCAGGAATTTGATTGCCAGTCTTGAGCAACCAAGCGGCTAACGCCATTTCCACCTCTTTACGTGCTCCACTGCTCTTCTCGTCACTGCTCTCGTGAAGCCATATGGCTCACGGACATGCTCCCCATTTTTCAAATAATTTTTCAAGCGAGAGGACAGGACAGAGGCGAAAGAAAGATGTGCACTCAGCATAATATCACCCACCCACTCGTTCTCCAACTGAGCACAGTTTTTGAGAATGGAGCAGTTGCAATTGACTGGTTAGGGTTCTTCTGGACTGATTCTTAAATGATATTGCATGTGAAAGAAGGCTAATGCAGTTTCCTTTGCCTTTAATCACAGCACTTTACTCATAATTTTCAAATCCGGATAGAAATTAATTTGTGAGAAATGTATTTCTGTTCAGCATTATAAGGTGGCTGTTTTTTACATTGTGTTTTTTATTCCCCATTCTATAATTGTTCAATGAATTGTTACCTTTATAAACTACTGTTGAGGCCAAAGTTATTGAAAGATAGCCTAACGAAAAGCAAATGAGCACCAGTATTTCTCTATAATATTCATATTTTCTAAATTTCATTATTATTATCCATGGTTTATGCATTGCATCCTTTGCATAAATCCAACCTAGGGTAGTCTTAGAGGACTTTGCTGCTGCAAGAGTTAAGCCTTCTTCTCCTGATTGTCCAATGTTGGCATTGCATGACAGCGCCACTTGACAACAGCGGATACAGATGACAGATGACAGCAGAGGACAAAGTTGTTTTGTGTGTGTGTGTGTAAGTGGGGGGCTGATTATGAAGAGGAGAATGTGTCTGTGGGAGATCTCCAAACACACATACACACCATTGCATCACCACAACTGAGAGTTTAGCTCAAACACATGCAGATATTCTGGTGCATTCAGCCTTGCATGCACATATACGCACACATACGCATGTTCCTCCCAGGCATCATCCCATCTATTTGACACAGTAATTACAGCACACACTGATTCCAGTGATGGATGAACTCCCAGTCTGGGATGATCAGTCTCTCCTTCCTCCTGCTCTCTCCTCTTTTTTCTCCCCTGTGTTCCTCTCCCTGTCTTGCAATACAATATCCAGGCTTGTTTTATAAAGAGCTTTAAAAGCATCTTACTATGACTGTAGGGAGGATGTAAAATATGATTGAGAAGACCTGATAAGACTATTATAACTCCAAGAACGAAATTTAGTAAGTATGTTTCCTTTAACTTTAGCTCTGATCATCTATCATAAAGTATTTGCAATCTACAAAACTCTGTCCCATGAATTGTCTAATCCGTCAAAACATTTGAATAATGTGTTTTCTAAATTTATGTTATAAGGATTTATAAGAATGTTGATTACAGTAAGGTCTACGACATTATTATCTATATAAGTACAAAAAGCACTGAAACCAGAAAAAAATACCAAACAGAATAATTTCTTGTTCTGTTCTTCAAATGCAGCAGAAATACTGAAGATTTTCTAAATGAAACCAAAATACAAATACCAACTAAAATGAATACTGGTTTAGCTTTTATCTCAATGATTTTTTTTACCTCAAAAGTAAAATAAAGTGGTCTCATAGCTCCACATTTTTAATATTAAGACTTAAGATTAATTTGAGAGATAGACTATTGGAGAAGAAATAAGAATAATAGAAATCTCTCTGGGTTTGAACCAGTTCTGAAACCCCCATACCATGGCCTCAACAACAGAGCAGGATAATGAGTGATAGGGTGAGATAACTTTCAATAAAAACTTATGTGGGTGTGGGTGCCTAAAATTAAAGTCAAAATCTTTCTCAGGGGTTGTCAATTTGTACTTATATGTTAATAATATGGGTAGATTTGGGACTTTAAGTCATAAAGTTATGATTTGTACTTGCAATGTTGCACTTGTAGCGTCCAAACTTGTATCCTCATAAATTATGACCTAACGTCAAATGTATCTTTATGTTGACAACAAGGAAAAAGCACAAATCATGAATGTATTTACGTAATTCACTTTCATTTACAAATTCAGACATCTACAAATGTGTTTTTATTATCTTAAACCATTGTCTTTTTTTCTGAGTAGGAGATGTGGTTTATTTTCTAATACTTATTGTGATGCTAGATTGAGGTTATGTCACTGTTGGCCAGATGAACAGTCAGCTTATATTCCAGTAGTGGTTCTTATGCCCAGTCAGAGCCTGCAAGATTACTCGGTAGGCCTGTATTGTTAGATTACAAGGTGGTTCCTCACTTCAAAATTGGACGCAACGGAGAATAAAAAGTGGATTTATAAATATGTTTACGTAAGATAAGTGGTTTGGCAAGGCCCTTCTTTGCAATAACTCATTCAGATACAACTAAGCAATGATAACATTTAAGAAAAAATAATGAAAACATAAAGCCAAATTCCAATAAATAAAAGCCTTCCAAAGTAGAAGCTTCTTTATAGCATAGCCCCTAAGCCTTTGGATCAGAAAACTACATAAATACTCTACTTTTGATTATCCAATTTGGCTCTGTAATATATAACTATATCCTTTTAGTTATTCAGCAGTCTCACGTTTTCTCTTTTTTTACTAATGGTATAATGGAGCTAGGTTTTACATGCAAGGCGGCACGTGGGGGAGTAAACATAAAGAAAAGGAGGCTTGTCGCCTCAGGATAAGAATGAAGTGATGCTGTAAAGAAGGTTTGCACTACCCAACCACACAGCCTGGCTAAGAAATCACCCATCCCTGATGCATCAAAATCTGTCAGAGAGAGCAGAGACACAGCGAGGTCATACCGAACGGGATGAGCGACCTTCTCGACGCCTGCTGATGTCTTTTTCATTAGTTGCCATGGGGTGTGTTGGGGGAAGGTGGGGCGTTGCTGATCTGGTTGAATGCCCCAGCGAGTTGGCCTGAAATACAAGGCAATCAAGGATAATGTCATTGCCCACACAAATTAATGTAAGAGCTATAACATTATGAATGTGACATATTATAGAGAAAACTCTGTCAAAAACTTATCTAATTTCCTGATTTTTCTTAATTTATCTATAAGAATGTAGGATGAGGTTTTGACTAAAAAGAAGATTAATATGTCAGAATCACCTAAATAGCTGAAGTTAACAATGATACAGCAAAATAATATTTTAATTTTACGTATTAAATTAGTGGCTCTAATTTATTGGTATATTAGCTTGCCTATTTTTTGCCAATGAGATATTAATCTTGCATAAACTAGAGTAAACATAGACATTTGTAAAATCCATAATTACCTTGGTCATGCTTTTCTTCAAAAGCTCATTAAGATTTTTTTGCTGGATGGTTAACTTATGAGATTTAAACACTGCCAACTCATCCGGAATTTACATTGTCCTGATTAGCTACTTCAGACCTTATCTAAATGCATCATTAGTATTGTTTGCTTAAACATACATATTTGATAGTTAACATATTTCATCTTTGTTGTTGGCGTTGGCTAAAATGTACTGACATTTGGTTTATGGGCAATTCAACTGCAGCACAAGTTTATATGTAATATGTAAACTTGTTTTGTTTTTTTTACCAGCTGATGAAATATATAGCTTGTGGAATACAATGGATAGTAAATTATTTAATATTTTCCTGTGCATTTGTTTTCCATTATTCCAAGACAGAGGTCAAATATCAACTATGTGTGATTTAGTGGAATTTTCACAACTATTTACCTTCTCATTCAGCATCATAATCACTGCTAAACAATGGTCTGTCTGCCCTCCTAAAACTGCCGCCTTTTCCGCCCTGAATAATGCTACAGAATGGGAAAAAGTACTGCTTCCACAGAGGATGTGAACATGGGCTCTGGGCACATTGTTGGCCTTGAGTCCCACCACAGCACGGTCTTTCAGGGCTTTTGGTGTATAGGGGGTCAGTAGTTGGTAGTCCACTTCTGCAGTTTCCTGTTCGCATGGCATTTAGACCTACAAGACACCAGGGACCTGGCCACTGTTAAGACTATTAGCAGGAGGCAAGTAAATCCTTTCCTGACGTCAGTGACGTGTTTGTCTCGCGTGACGATTGGAGGGCAAAAAAAGGGTGAAAAAAATTACTTCTCTGTTCTACCAGTATGACTCAGTGCTGTTGGTTTGCAAAGGAAACAGTTTTTCACTTGCTCTGTTTAAAAGAAAACAAACGTTTTAAGCTAATCAAATTATTTGGAGACTTTATGATATTTAATTGCGATGACTGAATAAACAATAGGTTTGTTGATATTGCTAACTACACTATTTTGAAATAATTATCCAGTTAAGAGGTGAGAAAGTTGAAACAGTTAAAATAGGAACAGCGATGAATATAAAGCAAAAGAAAAACTTTTATTGGGGGGCCTTAACAAAAAACAACTGCATTCTCATGATTACCATGTTCTCCCACCATAATGCCAGCTTTGCATAAATCTTAACACAATTGTCATCACCCCAGGAAAGGAAGACATTTTCTTGCTCTGTATCCTTGTCATGTTTTCACATTGGCATGGCCCCCTATTGTTGTACAGAATTGGACAGAGTCGGGCTCTTTGATGTGTTAAGTGATTTACTGACCAAGTGGACATAAACAAATGGTTCATTGAGGGATCCGGGTAGGAAGTTCCCTCCAGCTTCAAACGGGTGCGGCAAAAAAACAATAGCCTGAGTTCTACCTCTCTCTGTAATTTCTGTCATTGATTTGAATGAAAAAAAAAAAAAATTCCAACTGAATTGGAATTGTAATAACTATGTATTTTTCTATGTAATCTTTATTATGGACAATTTTTTAAAATTATGGGATCAGCACTCTTTTTTACCAGCTGGACACTTTCTAATACCTTCTAATATCAAATGTAAATCTCGCTGTTACATGTTGACTTGCAGTTAAACTTTTAAAAAAAAAGAAATTTTTAAATTATTTAACATTAAAACAATTTACTAGAAGATGTCATGCTTTTACCCAGAGTGTTAACCATTTACTTACTCAACATATTTATGATAAACAGATCCATTAAGTTCACCAAGACATATTTGGCTACGTTCACACTGCAGCCTGAAGGGACCCAAATCTGATTTTTTTTGCCCATATGCGACCTGGATCTGATCTTTTCATGGCAATCTGGACAACACAGATCCGATTTTTTCCAATCCGACCCAGGCCACTTGGCTATATGGTCCTGAATCCGATGCGAATCTGATGTTTTCAAATGCGACCTGTGTCTGAACGGATGAATCTGACCTGGCAGCCAGTTTATGTTTACAGCCATCTTCTTTTCCTGGAGTTTGATTTGTATTCATAGATGAAAATCTTCTTACAAGAGTTTTTAACCCTTTGGGTAAACTGCAGAATGAAAAAGTTTTTTTTGTTTTTTTTTTTTTCGTTTCAGTGAAAAAGAATGGTTTGAATTAACACAGCTTTTCTCAGGAAACATTCCAAACCAACACTTAGCATATAACCAGATGTTTTTTTTTTATTAAAGCTGTAAATGTTTATTGATAATTCATCAGTGTTAGCAGCTTTTTCAAACCAAACACTTAAAAATGTATACAGAGGATTGGAATTTAGTTAAATGAAACTTCTGCGACATTTCTTTTTTTTTAATTCAGGTATGTATACCCACTGTCCCATAAGAACAGGAGGCCCAAAGATGAGGGGGGGTCTGGGAGTACCCTTTAAATTGGAATCCTGTTGTGTTACAAAGTGAGAAATAATCATTCATTAACCCCTCTGACCCCCCTGAGGAGAAGAAGGGGTTTAAAATCGAGACCCTTTGTGTCATCCACTCTGCAGCTGGGTCAAGTCAATTGACAATGCACATAATGATCTTAAATGGATTAACTGGCCAAACATGCCCCAGAGTTTCGCTTTCAATTATGGAGCCTACTGGTTTATAAAATGGAGCCAAGTGTGGATGGAGGCGTCCAGAGGACCCCTGGGGGATACATATTATGTGGGTGGGTGGGTGTGCATGGAGGTGTGTTTGAGTGTGTTTAGGGAAGAGTTAACAGAGTTGGTTACAGCCTTCAGGACTCACTTTGAAAGGTGCTTTATGATAATAGAGAAGTGATGTAGCTGAGAGACAGAAAAGGTGAGGTGGTCTGATGGTCAGTGTGAGTTTGTATGTGTGTGTTATATGTGTGTATCTACAAGCCTGGGGGTTTTAGACTTGTCATCTCTCAATAAGCTCCCCGAGGAATGGACTTTATTGTCACGGAGAAGACCCTGACAGACAAGTTAATCAATCTGGCTATTTGGTGTTGCACATCTCCCTTGCTTCTGCACTTCTTCTTCACTCTCAATCACAATCACAGTGTCTGATTTAAAACAACAGATTAGGTTTTAAGGTTTTAAACTGAATCCTCCAGTTCTTTGTGCTATAGTGTTTCTTTATAGCCTTTTCCTTTTACGATCTTTGTATAAAATCTTCTTCCGGCCTCATGAATGTGAAAGTGTATGAATAGAATTCACTGCTAATGGAATATCTGCTTGTTACGTCCACCAAGGGCACAACATATTTGAGGACACGAGACAAAAGATGAGGGTTCAAAAAAAGATATTTTATTTATAAATTTTCTCCTCTTTAGCTTTCTTTGCTCGGCTTCTTCTGATTACTGCGAAGAAAAAAAGTTAGAGGCCCTCAGATCCCGTGCCCCAAAAGGAATCAAAAAATGAAACCCAAAAGTAACAAAAGTAAGTTGGACCTGGCAGGCCGATCAAACAGAAAAAAACGGTACAGCAGGGGGCCAACCCTATACAGGGCCGTCGAAGCCCCTACTGGTACCGGACTAAAGGCCAAAAATAACCTAAGCAAAAGAAAAATCGAAAATAGGACAACCGGTCCCGCCAGGCCAAAAACCACAAGAAAAAAGTAAGCAACGGCTAACAAAAATACCGCATGGCAGGCTGGAACGTCCGCTGCAGGCCGCAGCGACAAGACAAGTGCGCACCGCGCACGATGGAACAAGTGGAAGCAGGTGGAAAAGCGGCGTCCAAGCGAAGTTGGAAAGGAACGCCCCAACATGCTGAAAGCCAGCCTATTTATAGGCGGACGACAGCACCACAAATTAACGTAATTAACTCGCTAAAAGAATTATTCAACTCCCAAAATATATTAACAAAGATCCTTCAACTAAAGTCTGTAAGAAAACAAAGAAAAGAAATAGACAAAAATCATAATGTGCCCAAAGCACATAACACTGCTTCACTCATGCTACAAGACATAACTAAGCTGCTGCTAGTGATTAACTGACACACTGCCAGAGTCAGCATTGAAAACTGATAGCAACACCAAGAAAAATTTAGATAAATACTTTTTTTAAAATCAAAGTTCACATTCTTGAACATGTGGCTATTTTTATATTTTCTTACAAAACACATCCAGTTCCAATTAAAAAAAGCTATTTAATATAAGAAATGCACAAAAATATACCACATAAGACCTCTTCTCTAGTTGCATTTACTATGAAATTTTAAGAAAGCATAATTTTCAGTTATTAAAAGTTTGGAAAAATCATCTGGTGTGACTTTTCAGCCCCGAATTCTGTTTTGTAAAGGTCATTCAAAGTACTTAAAATGCATTTTCATAATAATTTTAGTATGTAACTAGGAATCCTGTAATTTCTAGGTATGTTTATTTCTGTATATATAATAATATCACCCAATGGACTTTATTAACCTTGAAAATATCATGAGGGAAGAACAAATAAAATTTAATTAAACAATACAAGAAAGTATATAAAAAAACATATTTGGGGCACATGCTTTCACAAATCAGTATTATTAAATAATTTATTACTAACCTTACATTTACTTCACTAGATGTCACTGGTGAATTTGCAATGAATTAACTTACTTTATTTTGTTATCCCAGATCTGCAGAAACAAAATACAGTTAATAGATTATATATTATCCTCAATTCTATACATGTCTTTCGTATGCTTTAATTGAATAGCAGAAGACTATATATGTATTCTCCACCTGAATCTTGACTTTTGAAGATTCAAGAGTAGTAAGCACGGCACTTTTTCTTTGTATCTGTGTACATAAAACAATGTAGAAAGAAGGGACAATTCATAGCACACTCAGTTCAATGCTTAGGCCCCTTTAGCACCTACATGTACAGAGAAAACTTTCTGAAACCGCAACTGCACAATGAACATCATTAAAATATCCAATGTCATATTGGATATCTTAATGATAATTACATTATTAAATGATATTTCAGGATAACTGTCAATTAAATGTTTTCAACCGTATTAATTTGTCCTATCCATCTTCACAAAAGCAAAACGTTGCTGCAGTCCAGGAAATTAAAAACTAGCTGTCATCGATAATTAATGTTTCTAAAAGAACTGTCTGAAATTCTTTATAACTCTTTTTTTCCCCAGTAAGAATCACAGCATATATGTTGTCAATCCAACTATGTCTAAGCCCATTTTGAAGTATTATATTATAAGAGCTTGATAGAAACATCAAAATTAAAACCAATTTAAAAAATTTCACCCAAAAAAGCTTTTATACTCACTTGAGGTGTTTTTTTTTTTTTTTTAAGAGTAAATACTATAAAGGTGAGAGCCACCTGAGTTCTAAATAAACAGTTGCACAGTTGCTGGTGTCCCTAACAACAGCTTTAAAGAGGAAGTGCTGCTAAAAATATATTTATATATATATATTTATTGACTTTTGATCCAAATTTTACAGATTTATGGAAACATCTCAATAATGATAAATCACATTTTGTTTCCCTAGTAAAAATATGACATGACTCTTGTTATAACTAGCAAGTTCAAGAAGATCCAGGTTTATTTTTCCACCACTTGCAGCAAGAAAACGAAAAGTAAGTAAGTAAAAAAAAAGATCACCGCTGTTGCTTTCTTTATACGGTAAATTCTTTTGTTTAACTATAGCAAAGAAAAATATATATCTGGGATATGTTGAGGGATTGTAGTTCATAATAAGCTATAATATATGGTATAATGTTCGTAGATCCCTCATCCTCTTTGCTCCAACCTTAAGGAATGATGCAACAGAACCAATTTTTAAAAGGGCAATGTACAAAAAAGAAATGACAGCTGAGGTTTTTAAAAAATATTTTTTCCTCTAAATGTGTATAATCACATTCCATTAATATATACCAATAATTATTTGCTACTCTGACAAAGTTTCTGTGATTTTAATATGGATTTTAAGATTATTATCATTATCAAATGATGTTCCTCAGTGCTTCATCAACAAGCTGAACAAATAAGCGTACTCTTACGGTCTTTACTTGTTATTTTAAAAAACAATCCACAATAACTAATATTTTGTGACTACACGAAATAGAGGTTATTATGAGAGTTATTTTTTGTTCTTTTTTTAAGTAGAGCTGCGTGTGTTTTATGAGTGTGTGTGTGTGTGTGTGTGTGATACATCGTCTGTACAGCCCCGTTCCTGCACGCTCCAGTGTTACATGATCTAAGTGTTTTCTCTGAATCACAGCACTGAGTCGACCGCAGCACTGGGCTGTGTTGTGACAGCTTTGATTAATTTGATAATGATGACCTATTGTGGCATTTTATGCCAAGGTAAGCACAGCTGTCTGCCCGGGTCAAGAGGAGTAGGAGGAGGTCGCGTTTTAAGAGAGTTAACTTTGTTAACAGAGACGCGTCCGAAGGGGAGTCTCAGACCAAGGACAGGGATCAATGAAAAAGTCTTTTAATGAAATGGACAGTAACCTTGAAGGGTCATCAAGTATCACACACCGCTGCTTGGATCTTCATTTGTGTTTTAGGGTTTTATTTTTCTTCCTTTGTGTCAATTTACTGTTTTGCAGTTTGCACTTGCATTTAACAAATGTAAACGTTTTTCAACATTTTTCCCTGTATATGTGACCTGCTTGATGTCTCTGTTCTTTTTATTTTATTACTTTCTACTGAATTGTAAAAAGTTGCAGTTTCCTGCTAAGCTTGTATTGAGAGGTTTTCTCTTCTGCCGTTTCTTAACTGGGAGAAGACAAGACATCTGATAGCTATCTGGGCTGTGCATGTGAGTCATCCTTTTCCAGTGTCGGATGGAACTTGAACCTTTAATCCAGAGGATCTCAGAATTCGGAGAGTTGCAGATTCCTTATCGTTTACATTAATCTCTGGAATTTGCACCATGCCAGGAAGACACAGGCTCCATTTACTTAACGGACACAAAATAGGGGCAACAGCTATGATAATCTTGACTGGTTTCAACTCACAACCATATCATGCACTCAGTTGTAAATAATGAAGTAATAAGGCTGACAGGGGAAACAGACACTGGTCACAATACATCTTATTTGACTCTAATTACTACTTTTTTGTATTTAAAATTGAATCAGTTTTTTGTTTGAATCTATTTGTCAGTAGAAATGGAGTTTTAATTTAAAGGATGACAATTCTTAGAATCTAGATCTTTATGATGACCTCTGATCTAGAAATCTCTCACCTTCTGCTAAAAGTTCAGCCTCATCTCTTTCCAAGTCCTTTGAAGTGATACTTCCAAAGTAAAAAACAAACCCAACACTTGTCCATAAACTCTGCCAGCCCCTGTATCGAAACTCATCTGTGTAATTAATACCCGTTTCAAAACTGACCACAGAAAGTGCTACTACATCTACACTTAACCTTGCATGTGCCTAGCCTGTTTAAGGCTTGTCATGAGGGAAATAAGCAAGCAGGAGAACGTGTCATAAATTGACTTTTGTATTAGATTGTGGAAAAGAATCTTGACTAAAATGATAGCAAAGGAAATTCAATCTGTGCTTTGGAAATGCTGCATCTAGGAAATTCTAGACAACACAGCAGCTGTAACGATGACATTTCGAAATGCCCCTTTTTTCCACCTTGCAATATGAAACAGCCGCTACAGCCGATTCCTCGACAACAATAAAGAAACACAGAAACTATTCTACATAGTTGCTTGATTGGCTACAGCAAAATAAATAAATACATAAATAAAATCTATTGGTTCAAATTTAAGTAACAATCATGAGTTAGTTGAGAAGCTACTGTAACTGTGTGACCAAATAATAAACAAGAACTCAGGATTTTGCAGTGCAGCATCAGGATTACATGAATAAACAGCCTAAGTAGACCCAACGTTAAAGTTTCTCCTTAATTAAAATGACAGAGACTGTAAATCTAAAACTGTTAATTGTGGGTTTAAAGGCAGAGACCGTAGAATGTTTTACAGTCTGATTACATGCTTCTCTTTGTGACACAAAACACTGAGCCAGGAATGTTAAGCCAGCCTTAGTTTATGAAGGGAAAAAGGGTGGCCGGGAGGTTAAGGCTTCCCAGAATAGTGGAGCCTTGTACCCACTGCATCCACTGGCCGCTCTGTGGCCTCCATGTCAGTGTTTGTAAATGGGAAGTATTGCAACCACAGAGCTGGATTTTCCTTTTAAAGGAAATGTTCTATCCACCCCCACCCCCCTCTTTCTAAGTTAAACTGTACAAGACCAAATAGTCAGTAAATAATACTTAGTAAATAAAAATATGAAAGAGAAACATATTTATTTTTTTAGGAATATATAATAAACACAAATCACTTCTGAAAATGTTTGTACTAAAGAATTTTTGGGAAAATATTAAAGATCCTTAGGCACCCCTCTTCATGCTACCTTACACACGTGGTTTGGTAGAAGGAACAAGTAAATCACTAAACAAAAATATACTATTATTATAAATATCCATCCATCCATCCATCCATCCATCCATTTTCTCCTGCTTTGTCCTTGTCTGGGTAACAGGCATTCTGGGTGAGAGGCGGGGTACACCCTGGACAGGTAACCAATCTGTTGGAGGGCAAAAAAGAGACACATAAAGACACACAACCATGCACACACACTCACACCTAAGGACAACTTAGAGAAGCCAGTTAACTTAACAGTCATGTTGTTGGACTGTGGGCGGAGCTGGAGTACCTGGAGAGAACCCATGCATGCACCCAGAACCTTGTTGCTGCAAGGCAACACTGCAGCCAACTGCTCACCATGCCCATTATGGGGATGTTTCTTATTGTCAGGAACCAAGCAGTAAGGCAAAAGGTACACAGTAGCTAAAATCTTGAAAATCTGGGCTTTATTCACCCAAAAATCAGTAAAATCCCAAATAATGCTAAAAACAACCCACATATAAAAGAGGTTAACTGAATCTAACAATACTCAAATATTTAACTTAACTAAGCAAACTCAACCGAGGAAACCTGAACTAAAACATGACACGCCAGGATAACATATATCATTGTTTGGAAAAACTAAAAAAACACACTTGAAAAACAAGATGGCTGACAAAAACTCAAGAAAAGATTTAACCTAACTAAACCAAAATCGAAAAAACATAAAATATACAACAATATATTTCAGATATTCAAAGAAATTAATGAAAAGACTGTGGGGCTTCGGCCCCCACATTTACTCTATTTAAAAAAACTTTCAATTTAAGTATATTTATTTATCACACTCACAGTTTCTTGTAATAAATATAATGATACCATCAGGAAGTTCCTTTGGGTTATTTTGGTTTGATTTGGGTCATAATCTAAGATATTGCCAAATACTTAGCTGGCCAAAACAATAAAAAAAAAAAATAGAATAGATTTTATCAAGTTTTTACATAACATACAATTTATTTTAGTGATGTGTGAGATTGTAACTTTTTAATAATTTTTTTTCTCATAATTCCTGATAATAGTTTCTGCAATTGAAGATAATTACAAATGAATTAAAATGAAAGAGTATAGCTTGACAAGTGGCCTATTTTATTTGTATACTAATTATTCATCACATCTTTTTAAAGGTAGCAATGTTCTAATGCTTATTAAATTAATACAAGCTGTTGCCCAATTACAATCTTATGTAATTTATATTTAAACAGGGAAAGTAGCAGACACATCAGGAATAAGCATTATATTTTCTAGAGTGTATTAAACAACATTACTTTCTATTTGAGCAATATTCCTGTACGGTATTTAGACAACATTACATTTTTTGTTTCTTTAAAAAAACTAAGCAAATTTAAGTTCAGAAGTTTCAAAAAGGAATGCTAAGTTACGTACTTTATAATTATTCATCTAAAATCTTACTTTATTCTTTTTGTTGTCTCTTCAAAAAAATCTATTACTTTAAAAAAGTAGTTAGCTTTAACCTTTGACAACTCGAATGGAAATTACGTGAGCAAAGGGAACATTTTTCCTTCCTTAAAGAAATTGAAGTCCTGCGGAAAGCTATTTAGGGCAGAGGACCAATCTTAAACGTGGACCAGCAGGAGATGGAGATGCTTTTAAGAGCAGATGCTACAAGCAGAGAATTATCTGCTTTGGGAACTTAAAATCACAGATGACAGTAAGAGGCATTCATAATATAAAGACCCAAATTGTAACTGCAGCACATGTCTTCAAGAATAAGGTTTCTTTTATTTGAAGCAAATGAACCAGATAACTTTGCCTGGGGAATATTTAAATGTAATAAAAATCAGTACAGAAAAAAAACAAAATATACAAAGTAACTTTATTTAAATGATAAACAAAATGAATCAGGAAGAAAGTGAAGAATATTGAACTTTTTTTTTTATCTCTGCTTAACAGTTGTTACCAGAATAGTTGATTTTAGTGTACAGTCATAATCCTTTACAATATGGTATGACAGTGTCTTCCTCACCTCATTTCAGGACTATCCCTCAGTGGCAGGTAAAACCTCTCAAATCAATAGCACATATGGTCCGCATTACAGTGGGAAAGGCTTCCAAACAGCCCATTTTTTCTGAGAGTGGCTCACATCGATGACAGACGTGTTCTGATTCCACATATGTTGAAATGTAGAAACCGTTACATGGCCTCTTTGATACAGGATGATTTATAGGGCCTTGACACCAGTTGCAAATGTCTTTTCAGAGGGCATGAGGAGGCCTTTGCTGCAAGTTGATAGTGTCGATCAAATCACATTCCAGACCTAAACAAAATGGGTAGCGTTTCCGCTGAGGGGTATTTGCTCTTGTTTCCCTGATTTTATTGTCATCAAGTATCAGTTTTGTCTTAAATAAAAGAGGAGCTGAACAAAATTATGAACTTGTGCATATTCAGCACTTTCTTAAACAAACCATCTGGACAAAATCTGTATTTTAATCAAACTCCCTCAATACTTGTGTTGTGAACAGATTTTATGCTCTGGTTGGAGAGAGGTTGAAGCAGATGCAGAGGGAGTAAAAAAACAAACAAAAAAAAAAAACAGCAGACAATGCTCAGTGAAAACCTGCTCAGTATGCATCAGCAGCTCTGCCAAAGTGCTCTGCATTACAAAACGAGGTTGGCCGAGGTCGCTATCTTGTGAGGTATAATTATATCCTAAAACTAAGCCTCTCGCTTCAACATAATGGTAGGTAAACAGAGCCTGATTGGTTACACTTCTCAGTTTCAAATCCTGGACTGATGCAGATAACTCAATTAGCAAATGACGGATCAAGAAGTCCCTTAATATGAATTGGTGTGGATGAACAAACATGTTCCCAAAAATTAAGTACTGATCAAATTTCTTCTGGTCATGAAAGTCCTACAGGCCAATGGCTAAGTCCATATTCAGTGAAGCGCTCATGTTCCATTAGAAATGTCAGTCATTCGCTTGATAGAATGGCCCACTAATGCACAATGTTGACTCATGCAAAAGAGATCTTCAACTAGTCTTTAGCTGGGTGTCCAAGACAAAATAATTACGTTTAGGTGGCATATATAAATGTATAAACATCAACTCCTGACCACTTAGTCTACTTTTAAACAAGGCTGAATAAAAGAGGGCAATTATTAATGCAAAGTGAGACCTGACAACTCCTGGAAGGATATAAGTGACAGCATGTGAGCGTGAGTTTAATGTCATCTTGGTTCTGCATTACTCTGACTTTATTGAATAATACCTCCAATCTGTGCAATGCTATCAGTCAGCTGTATGTTGGATAATTGTGTGTGTTGACACGCTGATTGTTTTCTTTCTTGCTTTATTTGACATGTTGTTTTAGAGTCACCAAGGACCTTTAGCAGAGGTTAAATATACAGGCAGTGAGCTTAATAAAACAAGCATGAATTCAGCTTATTGAATGAAGTTTCCTGTAAGAGCATCTTTTATTAGCCAGTTGATAAAAGAAAACATATTTTTTTTAAACTAGCATGAATCAATTCCTTAAATGGAACATCCATAAAATCTATTGCTGCTTATCCTTGTAAGGAATCAAAAGTCAAATTCTTTGAGTACCAAAACAACATGGGCTGATAAAACTGACTCAGATTCTGATTCTACACCCTCCATTGCTTGCCTGATAATCACAATAATTTTAAATCTTCTGAGATTTTCAAGTAAAGGTAACATGTAAAGTAAGATTTTTTTTTACATAACTACATACATTTTTGTCGCCTCACCACTATCAAAATGCTAATCATAGCAGATCAAAATAAGCTTTGAAAACGGCCTTAGATGCCTAATGGTACATTCATACCAAAATTGCATGACACAATCAGAGGACAGCGATGTGAAGAAAACTAAAGGGAGTTTGCTTGAATTCAAAACTATGAACTGTTCTGTCATTTAGGTCACAACAGTCAGTCAGGAAAGACATGTGACATTTTGTGAATGGAGACAAAGCTTTTTTCCAATAAAAGTTGAAAATAGAAAAAATTATGTAGACATGAAGTAAGAGGTTTGTGGGTTGCTCTTAAAGAAAGCTGTTTTATTTTTGACAATAAGAAGAACTGTTAAATCATTGATTATACTTCCGGCTCCTTAAGCATCAGAACTAGTGCCAGTTATCTCCTGCCTCTGCCTGGATCAGGTTTGCTCTCTGTCCCACTTCTTGCTCCAATCTTCTGCATTTCCTGTCTGAGCTTCAGAACAGCCCCTTCGCTTACCTCTGTTGTCTGGGTAATCCTTCCCCAAAGAGGGATAACAGTTTTGGTCCCTGGTCAGAGGGAGGTACTATGGGTAGCTCATGGACTCCCGAATTGGGAGCATATTTAGAGGAGCTAGCACTCCGGCTTTGGCTTTCCATAATAATAAATAAAGCACCAGGACTATATTGGTAATATTCAGATCTTCCATATTGAAAAGATGCTCCTTCTATTTGATGACAAAGTGTCATTGTTTGTTTTATTTTATATCCACTGAATACGGTGGTGTAATAATCATAATAGTACATGTCTAATCTTTTTGTTTTGTTTCTTGTATCAGGCTGTCATTTGTCCAAGATTTGTTTTCTTATAACATTCCAGATATCATAGTTTAGAAATTGTTCAAGTGGACAGTGAACCCAATTTAATCTGGCATGAGCCAGATTCATGATGTGTAGAATTCAAACTACACAAATAATTCAGGGAAGCCTCCAGTAGAAAGGGAGGGACATTAAGTACAATTTTAGAGCTGATCGGGTACCTGCCTCCCTTGTTGAGCTTTTAGCCAATCACAGCCACAGTAGCAGCTGAGACGTTTAACGTTCTTTTTATTATTTTTTTTATTTATTACTGATAAATTAAACTCTTACCTAATCCGGCCAGTAGGAACACACAACCATCTCCCAATCCTCAAAGGCAACAATAACATCCTTTTGTTTGTTTTTAAAAAAAAGGAAAAAGAGGGTGTTCTAGCCGAAACCTGTGCAGTTTTCCTTCAGCCTTTCACCTCTGGTTGACGCGTCTACGTCATACATGTCACTGCATTGGAATTTCCCTCTGGGATTATTAAATTATGTCTGATTCTGATTTCTTTGGCCCAAAACATGTATGTATTAAGGCCAAACACATTTGACTTCTGGCAAGATGCATTTGCGGGAGTTTGCGAATTTACAAATCTCGCGATAATTCATCTTGCTTGCAACGCAAGACCTAATCAGCTTATGAGGCAGATTAATTTATTATACATGTCATATCAACTAATATAGCATCGCAAACCGATCTTGGTATCAAAATCGACTTGTGGTCTTCCACTAAGACCTAACCACCCTTAACTCCTCACACATGGCAGGACTATCTCAGAACTCAACACAGTTACCTTGTTAACCACCCTTAATTTGTATTTAAATAGATATAGGTTTCTGACTTATTTTAGCAGTCCGCAGCAGATTAAACAACAGCAAATACTTGCTGAATTTGTTGGTTCGCCCTTCAGCTGGTGGCTTTTTCTTGTGGTAACGAAAACAAGACAAGTTTGTTTGTCTATCACTATTGAATTCAATTCAATTCAGTTTATTTATATAGCGCCAAATTCACAACACATGTCATCTCAAGGCAGTTTGCAGATTCACACTTGGTAAGAAGCACAGCAGCTTAACCCGAAGGAAGTTCCATCAACTTGCTCATATTACACTGGCAAAACAAATCAATAGATCCAAAAACACAATGTGGATAGAGATAGATAGATAGATAGATAGATAGATAGATAGATAGATAGATAGATAGATAGATAGATAGATAGATAGATAGATAGATAGATAGATAGATAGATAGATAGATAGATAGATAGATAGATAGATAGATAGATGGACGGACGGACACACAGACAGACGGACAGACAGACAGACCGACAGACCGATCGACAGACAGACAGACAGAGATAGATAGATACTGTAGATAGATAGATGATAGATAGATAGATAGATAGATAGAATGATTGATAAGCAAAAAAACAAACAAACAAACAGCTTTTAAATAAGGTTATAGTTTAATTAACCATATAAAGTTGTTTAAGAAAAGGTGGAGACGTTACATTTAGATTACCACAGTACTGGTTTTTTATTAGACCTTCAGGCTCAGCCAGCCTTTGAGCCTCTAGCACTAAAGTCAGCATTGGAATTCAAGCCAACATAAGTCAAGTGTAGGGGACAAAACCAAAGCCTGGAGCTGTGAACACAATGCAGTCTTCACACTGTCAGGTTGGTTGTTTACATGTGGCCTGAGATAATTAGCCCAGAAGTAATGACTGCACTCTGATGACAGCCGCTGAAATTCGATCTCCTCGTGTGACATGCTCTTCCCGTCACTCTCCCCTGCCCAACAACTGCAGTGGGCCTATTTTTGCACTTGCTGCAAGCTGGGCGAGCCTGGCGCCAGCTCCTGGGACCTGGTGTGCTAAAGGGCTGACGGGGCCAACGTTACCATTCGCCCCTTAACCTCCCATACACTACGAGTGCCAAACAGCACCCAAAACCCAACATGAAATACACTGCCACTATCCCCCCCATGGAGAGAAGAATGACTGTGTAGTAGTGTGATACCTAATCTAGCCTTGATTATAGTAAGCAAAGAAAAAGTGCTGGATGGACAGCAAACTGTGGCTGATGCCACTTGAGAAACATTTTGAACTAATCCAGTCCTCAAGAGTAACCATCCTGCATTATTTAAACATCTCTTCCTCAACAAATCTGAATTAAGTGATTAGGTCTTCCATAGACTTGTGCAGAGCTGAATGACTTCCTGATGAGGAGGTTCAGCCATTCTAGTGATCTGTGCTGTTATCTTGGCAAAGTTCACACAGAATGTCTTGATGCTCAAATTAGAATTTTTGCTTAAATCCAATTTTTTCCGTGAGGCCATTCATACTCCTAATTATATGCATCCGCCGTCAGATCCAGAAAGCTTTTAGTTTTTATGCTCCACAAATCTGGATCAAAATTCCAGCAAAATATTAAAGCACTGATACTGTTATTTGCTTTACTTTTTTATTATAAGTGGCCTTTCACTTTGATATCTAAAAATTCTAGAGTAACTAGTTTTTATTTGTGATCATTATATTTTCATTAATTATCCTACATTGTTCTTTTCCCAGTTTTTTCCCCCTATTATATACAGCAATTTGAATTGTCTCGCTAGTGAAATTTGATAAATAAATAAACTTGCCTTGCTTTGACAGTATCATGACCCCATCATTAACGAAGAGGGAAGGAAAGAAAAGAAAGTATACCTATAAAAAAAACAGCAGTTTTCAAAGCAATTAGTGACCGCTGCTGCTAGTGCAAATAATTGTCTCTGGATGTGGGATTCTTGGCAATAAAAGTTGGATATATCGTAGCATAACCATTTACACTGCCGATGCTTCAAAAAGTGTCAGATATGTTTCAGATTTAGTACGACATATGGAAATGGCTCCCATCAGATTTTGTTTGTTTTTTGGGGGGGAGTAGATCAGAACTGAGCTGTTTAGACTGCCGTAAAAAAGTAAGCTATGAGTTGCGCATAGGCAAATGAGATTTAGGTAACATTTGCATGAATTGTGACCATAGCTTTTTCACATCTAATTAAAAAAAGGACTATTTTCCTGTGCTTTGATCACAAAACTGCCTTCTGTGTTGTGCACATTGGTTTGTATATGCTGTAGTGTGTTGGGGCAGCAGAGGTTAGTTTTCCCAGCATGCACTGGGCAGCATGTTCAGTATTAGAAGCTGCCAGTTAATGTCAATCTTTTCCGGGTTATTAAGTTACATTTTTTATTTGTTACTGTTCTTATGTCTGTTGTTACACCAGAGTTTCTGTTATAATCTGAAGTACTTGTTGTCCCACCATGAGTCTGAAAGGTAGGTCCGTTAATGACGTCTCCTCAACGATTGTACAAAAGGCGTCTGTGGTTCAATAAAAGAGGAAGCCTTCCAGAGTCGTGCGGTGTAAGAGACACAGAAGCTACCGATCAGCTGAAGTCATCTCTCCGATTACTTACTTCTATAGCAACCCATTAATGCTACAATATGTAAGAAATCTGCATGTTCTTTAACAATTTGGGTCTTTACTCTTGAGAATGATATTCACATTGAAAAAGAGACTGTATTGGCTGCTAATCCTACCTATCTGTTTTTGATATAGGTCCTGATCTGTATGCTTCACTCAGACAGGTATTTAGAGAACAGAATCAGCTAATTGTATTAAACATTTAAGATCCTTTACACACAGCAGTAAATGTCTGAAGTGGAAAAAATTACCTATATTTGTATGTTTTGTAAGCATGGTTACCTAAATAAATCAACAACGGTGTTTTATATCAGAGCAAAAAGTAAAGATGCAAATGTTAATGTAGTGTTTAACATTTTTTTGTGTATGTGTGTCAAAGCAGAGAGAAATTTAGCCACATAAAGGTTTTCTTCATAACTTCTGTTAAGAAAGAATATCGCAGTAACTTAAACATCCCTTCTCCTACACCTTCAGTAGGTCAAGTGAAACACACTTTCCACTGAAAATTGGTAAATATGTATCTAAAAATATAATTTTTTCAATTCTTACTTCACCATTTACAAACCATACTTGTTTTAATATTCAACCTTATGTCAGCAATTATCTACTCCAAAATATATCGGAAGTGTATTTAGGCCAAAATGTGTTTTATCTTGTTTTTTTTGCTTGTTTTTAGCTAACACGGACTCAAAAAAAATCTAAGAGAGGCTTTTATGTATTTTTCAGGGCCTTTTTTGTTGGTAGCTAGAAATAAAAAAAACTGCCATATAGCAGAGAGCAACAACTGCCCAGTGGGCTCCTTTCTGACAAAGTTTGTGTGGTTTAAGCTTCGGCGGCTCTAAAGAAAACAGCAAAGCATGGCCACCCATGGAGTTGGGCAGCTTTAGCAGTCAAACAATGATATCCCCAAGAACTATCGAAACTTTTCTGCCAGGCAAGTGTAAATGCTCCAAACCCAATGTACTTACAGTACACAGTGTAAAATATTTTCCCGTTGTTTGCGTCAGGGAGAGATCTGTTTTTCCCTTCCTCTTCAATCTCATCTCGGCTTCTGTTGCGTAACCTCAACGTGCTATGAGCACAGCTTCTCCACAAATCTAAAAGTCTAAATTTGGATGGCATTGCACGAGTTTCAATGACTTAAACCACAAGGAATGGTGTTGGCCAAGCAGCTAAGAGACAGCATGTCAAAGACATGTGTCTCTGTTTTAAAGATGATCCCATGTCTCTGCTTGTCAGTTGTGATTTTTTATTTTTTTTTGCTTCCGTGAAATTATGTTCTTCGGAGTAGTGAAGGTGTAGCACACAGAGTCATGTTTCTGGGGCAAGAAGCTGAAGCTCTGATCCCTGCAGGTGGATTTCTGTATCATCAATCTAGAAGCCATTTACTATCAGACTATGCCATTCACTCTAACACTATTTGTATCATTCTTGTTGGCAGGAACACACATCATATTCATATTTTGTAATCTTCAGGAAATGTTTCACACTTTGTGAAGGTGTCAATAAGGGAGTCAATTTATTTGTGACTGCCTCTTTGGGTTTACTTGCATGCTGACTACATTTACAACATCTCACTGTGTTATCTCTAAATATTGAGTCATGTGAGCACCATGAGGTGTAAAAATATAGCTTTTATTTGTAGCTACAAAAAGCACAGTAAATAATTCATCCCCTCTGATTTATGTGAGTGGTAATCATAATCTACTGTAGGATCTGACAAGAAGCAGATCTGTCAAAGGTGTATCTGTTTTCCTCTCAAAGGTTTAGAGGGTACATCCTTGCTCTTGAAAGGCAGACACTAACATTTAAAAGGCCTAAAGGACTGCAAGGTTGCCACTTGTGACCTCCAAATGGTATTCATTCCTTGTCGGTCTTGTGTGTGAAACATTTCTGTTGACACCCCGCAATGTGGTGTTGATGAGTTAATCTAGCAGCTGAGTGTGTCCTTTAGCTACACCCGGCCCCCTGTAGATTTTCAGAGGAAAAACGGTCCTTATCTCTGCAGGAGAAGGGGAAAATAACAACCCCAGTGGCAGTAAATTCACAGGATACCATTGTAAGCATGACAAAGTGTTGCTCTTTTGTATACGGCATGCCACATCATGACTGTTTGTGCTCACTGGATTTCACTGGAGTTAAATTGGTCTCCATCCCAGCACAAATATTTCTACATGACTGCCAAAATTTGGTCCATAGGTGAGTGGTTTCTAAAGGTAGTGGTTACTGAGATAAAAATATTCCTCTTATTTTATTTATTAGGCTGCAAAGAGAACAAAAAACAGAATGTTGGAAGGATTAAAGCACACAATAATGAGCCTTTCAAACAGGGCTTGGTTTGACACTGCTGACTGGGTTGGTCGTCAATTGTGTTGTGGTCAATTGTAAAAGTGTATTGGTCCCGTGCTAAGAAGCAATATCTAGCACTAGCCCTGCTAGTGAGGAGAAAAGAGAGCAAAAATACAGAAGAGGTTGTGGATGTATAAGACACTCAGTTCCATGGAGCTGTTTGGCGAGCTGTGGTTTATGTAAGAGCTTTGTTTTAAAGCAACCGTTTCCACGTCCACATTTAACTCCATGTGGAGCAGTTTGAAAGCTTGCTGGGGAGAGTCATGCCAATAATCTTAAACTCGAAAACAAATCACACACACACAATACTAGCTTTTACTTTATTTTGCACTTCATCCTACTTTGACACGGCACATGCAGGAGTTACCCAGTGCGGCGGTTGTGCATTGCTCAACTGGTGCATTCTGTTGAAAATGATGGGCTACAGAGTGCAGTGGTGTGCACCCAAGAGGCCCATATGTTTTCAGGACTAGATTGAATTATCTCTTTTTTAATGAACAACGTGCAACTGTTCCTCCTTACATACTTTTTAATTTTCATGGTTATGACAGTAAATGAACTTAAATACCACATCAAAGTTTCTAATATACCCGTGCCACCTTTGCTATTTGCCCAACTTTTGACTTCACTGAAAATTGGCCATTTCCCACAAGGTGTTTCATACTGACTACGTGTTTATTCATACCTGCTTAGAGACATATCTTGCCAGTGTTCACAACAGTATACCTCAACTTTATAACCAACTTGTACTCTGTATTAAGAGAATGTGCATAGTTAGTCAAAAAAGTGATTCCAAATTATGTGAGGGAATTTTTTTTTGTGTACAGGAAAATATCTTTACATACAGTTACTAAAACAAGGGACTTGCCAAAAGGAAAATTGACCACTGATCAACAGCAAAAAATCTTTAAAGCAACACAGCCAGTTTTCGAACTCTGGATTTTTTACAAGAAGACGTTCTTAAAATGGCCTCGATATCTCACATTTTAACCACACGTGCCATCCATATCTCGCAATGTGTGCTTATGTAAATAAAAATCTGCTTACATGAAAATGGGCGGTAAGTGGGAAGGGAATGGATATCCACTCCTGAAGCTAACTGTCAATTTTACTCTGCAACTACCTACATTGAGGCCTCAGTGGCATATCCCGAATTTGCATTGAATCACCTGCAGTCTGCTGCCTTGTGAAACACAGAATTGTTTAATGCGGCATGGCAATGATAACATTAAAAAGCAGTGATAAACACGGAAGTATTCTAAGGATTTAAATTAGTTAAAACTACTTCAGTTTTTTTGGGGTGGGATCTAGATTTTCATTAGTAATATTCTACAATGGATGATTAAACTGAGTGCAGAAAAGCTATATTTGTTGTTTATTGTGTTGCATTTAACACATGTTTTGAAAATCAAAAGCCCCATTTACACTACCCTTTTGAAACCATGCTGAGAACGGTCTGACCACGGTAACCGAGGTAACTGTTGACTGTAAATGGAACTCAACTGAACTGGTGTCATGATCTTGGCACTGATGACTGGCTTAAATGTTTATTCGGTTCACCTGCCAATCTTCATCCAGTTTCTCAACCCTCCACCTGCTCCCACTTCTATTTATGCTACCTGCTCCCAGTCATCAGTGCCACATTATTCAAGCCCATATTATTCTTTTTCCGCCGCCACGACCCCCACACACCAGCGGCGGGGGGTGGTTGCGCTGACTGCGATCTGCTCTTCCTGCGCCAGGCGGCTTTTCTGCTCTTGGGTTGATTCTGTGCGCGGTGTGTTGCGTTGCGCGCTGTTGGCATCGGTCTTGGTGGGGTGGGGCTGCGCTTTTGGCTGGGGGGGGCGTTTTGGGGGGGTCTCGCGGCGCTCGCGGCCGGTTCGCAGCGGATGCGCATGGATGCGCCTGTGTGTTTTTCCTGGGTGTTGCGGCCGGTCGCCAGGGCTTGGTGCCGGGGGGCGGGGCGTGTTTCGGTGCTCTGTGGGGCTGGGGCGTTTCGGTCGGTGCTGTGGGGGGCCGGTGTTCGGTGCCCGGCCCTACTTCAGGGTGGCCGGCTGCCGGCGGAGCCCGCGGACTCGTCCCCGCGGCTCCCCATGGTGCTGGCATGGAGGTGGCTGGGGGGCTTCTTCGGGGCTGTCTCTCCTCCTCCCTTGGTGGGGGTCTGATTTCTGGGGCTGGCCCCTCCTTGGTGCCTTCGCTCTTGGGGTCCCTTTGGGCGCCTGGGGCTTTGGGTCTCCCGGGGCTGGACTCAGTGCTCTGGGGGGTGTGCCTCTCCGGCTCTTCACAACCATTATTGAGCATTTTTTCTATGGTTAAAACTTTACATGCACAAGTTCACCCTCACAAACAACTACAGGTGCTAGGCTTCAGGTACTTAGAGATTCACTTCCAAACAGAAACCCCACATTCATATCTTCAGGTAATACAGAGTACATGTCAGACTTAATAATATTACTTTAGCGATAGTTTCAAGGTGTTGCTTTATTGTATATCTCGTACCATGTCTTTTGGTTGTGCTGTTCTTTTTTCATCTCGTTACAGGTGATGAAGCAGACTGAAAATGTTTTGTCATTGTTTCCTTTCTATCTCCTCTTTCTTTCATCTTTTGTCCTTTTTTTTTCTTTTTCCTTTTTCTTCTTCTGTTTTTCTGCTCTACTTACATTGCAGTGTCCATATAAACTGTAAAACTCCCCGCATAATTATAATAAAGCAATTTATATGCATGAAACAAGTGGAGCAGTATGGCAATTGCCATACCGCTACACTTGTGAAAGTAAAATCTGTCGGGCTCCTTTTGGCATCAAGACAATTATTCTTATTGCCACCTTGCCAGACAGGACACTGTAAAAAAAAAAAAAAAAAAAAAAGCCCATATTATTCAAGTGAGAGTTCTCTAGCGCAGTGTTTTTCATCCTGGTCCTCAAGGCACACTGCTCTGCATGTTTTGGATGTTTCTGAGCTTCAGCACACCTGATTCAGATGATTGCAGTTCAGCAAAGCCTGATAATCTGCTATCAATTGATAACAGGTGTGTGGAAGCTGGGAAACATCTAAAACATGCAGGGCAGTGTGCCTTGAGGACCAGGGTTGAAAAACGCTGCTCTAGCGGATCTGTTGTTGTTCTGATTGCCTGATCCTGACCAGTTCTGCCATCAGACCTTTAAGCCTGCCTGTTCCTGTTTCAGATTTTTTTGCTTGTCTTCGGACTCCTGCTGGTTTCTGCCTGTGTACAGAAGCTGGATCTGTCTCCTGACTCTGACTTGGATTTTCCCTTGGTACCTCTTTGGATCTCTGATCTTCTGGCCTGGACTCCTGCTAACCTTTTTGACACCGGCTTGGGCTTAACCTTCTGGAAACTCCTGCCTTCCTTCATCTGCTTGTGTCTGCCAGTTCAGCAGTCTTCAGGCTCCGCCTCCTGGAACTCTCTGTGTGACATTCGCCGTGTGCTGTTGTAAGCTATTCGTCTGGATTCTACTCCTTCTTCTGGGCACAGAATTCACAACATGAAGTTTTTCTCAGCCTGTTAACAATAAATGGCATCAAAAGAGCATGGTGCGACCTATGAGGATCCCGAGGCCGAGGCGCTCATTGAAATTAGGGAGGAGGACACTATCCAGACACATAAATTCTTGAATGTTAGGGGCGCCGCTATTTTTGTTTGTGAAATTCCTGCCTTGAAAGCTATAGTCTTATAGGTCTCTGACACTAGGCGAGGAACTGTGCTAGTGTGATGTGCAAATGGTCATAAGAACTAAGCTAGGCATGGTTAAATGATCCAAGCTTGGTCGAAACTCAGATTGGTTTCAGAGGGGTAGTGTAAATTGGACATAAGGTGATGTATAAAGCCCAGTAATTTATCTTATGTATGAATTTGCAAACATATACATATATATATATATATATATATATATATATATATATATATATTAGGGCTGCAACAACAAATCGATAAAAATCGACTTTTAAAAGCGTTGGCAACGAATTTAATCATCGATTAGTTGTGTCGCGCGATTAATGCGTCATCCGCCGCCGCCGTCATCCCGGGGAAGAAAAAAAAATACGGCAGAGCGAGTCAGCGCCGCAGTTGCAGTGTTGACAACTCAGCGACTTTTCAGACCCCTCCAGCGACTATTTCTTTAAAAAGCTACTAGCGACAAATCTGGCGACTTTTTACGGTGTCACTGGCGGCTTTTGGAGACTCTTACGTGAAAGCATGTATCGTTCCTACTCTTCTCCTCCAGCGGCAGCTGCTGCCGTGGGGCGCCTCCCCCATCCCAACGCCTTTCTCCCTCTCCCACAGGAATCCCTCTCAGCGGGGCAGTCAGAGCCGCAGGATTTTAGTGAGGAGTTTACCCTCAGCGTCCAGACTGCAAATGAAGCTCGCATGCGCCCGGATTGACGGCGCAAATTGATCACAATAATTAAAATAGCCAGCGCTTTGTAAAGTGAAAAAAGTCGTAACATGCAACTTTTGTAAAAACAAATGAACATGGCACGGAAGCACCACTGTTATGACGCAGCACCTGAAAAGAAAACACGTTGGAGCCTTCAATGGCAGTGAAGAGAGCTCATCAGCAGGATGAGTAACCATGTTTGTTTCATTTTAAAGTGGGGAAACGTTACGTTAGTTTCTCAGGTAGCTCATCTGATGCTTTCCTTAGCTTGTTAGTAGGTTACAGACAGTGATAAGGTTGGCTACTTATTTTACTTTTAATTTCATTTGAATTAGCTTAAGCAGCGTTTATATTTTCTTTATAAATAAATTAATTTGCAAATTATGAGGGCAAGGCTTTTAAAGTTTAAATCTTCTGGCAAAGATAAAGTAAAGAAGATCCTGCAATTTATGGAAGTAAAGCAGAATAAAATCCAGCAAGATCAGTAATATGTCAATTAATTATATGCCACATTCCCATGTAAATATCTGTCTTTGGAGGATGTGTTTTTTAGCACCCCTAGTTCTCTCATTTTTATTCCAAATACAATTTATAATTTGAATCACAGGGCTATTTTTATCTCTATGGTTCAGTATTTTCTCAAGTAGCAACTTTAACTGCTATACTTTCCTGTCTTAAAAGGCAGAACTCTTCTAGTCTATAAAAACCTCATTTGTTGAAATGGGGGGACCTATTGTTTGAACCCCTTAGGGGCTTTAAAAAACAAAAATGCCTGTCTCTTTTTGCGCTTTATGAAACAAAATACCCTATATTTTGTGGATGTACAGCTACATTTCTCATGTAAGTTTGCGTAGTTTTAACACAAACATTTATTTTTCATATTGCACCAGTACAGTTAATGAGAAACCTGTACTTGCGTGCTTGTTTGTTCTGTCTAAAATGTTTATTTTGGAATGAAGAGGTTAATATAAAAAAAATATTTTGTGTCCGATTCATCGATTAATCGAAAAAATAATCGGCCGATTCATCGATTTTCAAAATAATCGTTAGTTGCAGCCCTAATATATATATATATATATATATATATATATACACTATATTGCCAAAAGTATTTGCTCACCTGCCTTGACTCACATATGAGCTTAAGTGACATCCCGTTCCTAATCCATAGGGTTCAATATGACGTCGGTCCACCCTTTGCAGCTAAAACAGCTTCAACTCTTCTGGGAAGGCTGTCCACAAGGTTTAGGAGTGTGTTTATGGGAATTTTTGACCATTCTTCCAGAAGCGCATTTGTGAGGTCGCACACTGATGTTGGACGAGAAGGCCTGGCTCTCAGTCTCCGCTCTAATTCATCCCAAAGGTGTTCTATCGGGTTGAGGTCAGGACTCTGTGCAGGCCAGTCAAGTTCATCCACACCAGACTCTGTTATCCATGTCTTTATGGACCTTGCTTTGTGCACTGGTGCACAGTCATGTTGGAAGAGGAAGGGGCCAGCTCCAAACTGTTCCCACAAAGTTGGGAGCATGGAATTGTCCAAAATGTCTTGGTATGCTGAAGCATTCAGAGTTCCTTTCACTGGAACTAAGGGGCCAAGCCCAGCTCCTGAAAAACAACCTCACACCATAATCCCCCCTCCACCAAACTTTACACTTGGCACAATGCAGTCAGACAAGTACCGTTCTCCTGGCAACCGCCAAACCCAGACCCGTCCATCAGATTGCCAGATGGAGAAGCGCGATTCGTCACTCCAGAGAACGCGTCTCCACTACTCTAGAGTCCAGTGGCGGCGTGCTTTACACCACCGCATCCGACGCTTTCCATTGCACTTGGTGATGTATGGCTTGGATGCAGCTGCTCGACCATGGAAACCCATTCCATGAAGCTCTCTGCGCACTGTTCTTGAGCTAATCTGAAGGCCACATGAAGTTTGGAGGTCTGTAGTGATTGACTCTGCAGAAAGTTGGCGACCTCTTCGCACTATGCGCGTCAGCATCCGCTGACCCCGCTCCGTCAGTTTACGTGGCCTACCTCTTCGTGGCTGAGTTGCTGTCGTTCCCAAACACTTCCATTTTCTTATAATACAGCTGACAGTTGACTGTGGAATATTTAGGAGCGAGGAAATTTCACGACTGGATTTGTTGCACAGGTGGCATCCTATCACAGTTCCACGCTGGAATTCACTGAGCTCCTGAGAGCGACCCATTCTTTCACAAATGTTTGTAAAAACAGTCTGCATGCCTAGGTGCTTGAATTTATACACCTGTGGCCATGGAAGTGATTGGAACACCTGATTCCAATAATTTGGATGGGTGAGCAAATACTTTTGGCAATATAGTGTATATATATATATATATATATATATATATATATATATATATATATATAAAGTGACAAATTTAATAATTATGTAACTTCAGTGACTGTCTTTAAGTAAATGTAGTCATCTTTAGTGATTTAAATTTTTGTATATTTTCACTGCCATCTAGATCAGGTTTCCAGTAAAAAAAAAAAATTTAGCCATATTTTGCCAGCATGCAAACCCCTGGCTGCAACCCTGTTTCACTGTGCGGGGACTGAGCTATGAGAAATATTTCTTATTTATAAATGCAACGTTGTTGCTGTGGAGTTTGCAGCTAAGAGCATAAAGAAAATTCAGGATGAAAATGGCAGGTTGATTTTAACTGTATTCAAGCTGACAACTTGTCTTACAACCAGAAGAGTAAAAAGGGTTTAAAATATGTTTTAATTGTGATACAAAAATAATTCGGTATATGTTAATTTATGGCTTTTCTCTTAATGCTATACATATTCTTTGTCGGCACGAATGAACATTTGATCACTTTAGCATGCTTAATCCTTCAGTCAGTTTAAATTGGTGCTGGGCTAGCCCAAATTTAATAATTGAACTAAAGTTTATTTAATTAGCAAGGAAAATTCCATAAGGTGGATTTTCTTTCTGTTTGCAAAATCAAACATAGTGTCACACAATTTATTAAAATTTTAATCTTATTCCCTAAAAATACACTAGTAAAGAAATGGGAGACCTTATAAACCTTACATACAATTAATTTACCTGAATGATTTTGATATTTTATAAATGTTCTTAATTTTTAACTTTTTTTTTTTTTTTTTTTACATTAGAACATTTATAAAACATGCCTTTAGATATAGCAACAAAGTATTTAAAGTGTGACTGGAATGTAATAACTGAAAGAGGCATGAGGGATAAGCTTTAGCAGTTGACTTAGTAGAACCATTTCTATTATTCCTAAAGCTCAGCAGGTCCCATTGGAAACCACAAGACCAGGCAAGTTTACTTTAACCTTTCTGGATGGAGTCCAGGGTTGGCCCAGATCAGAACAACAAAAATAGGCTTAGAGTATGCTCAGCGCTGAAAATGAAATCCACACTACGGCCTGTCGGCTTTATTGTATGTATGAGACACTCAGCGGATATCACTTGCTTCTCAGAAACATCTTGTAACCTGGGCTTATTAGACAGCCCTAATAAAGACATCCGACAGCTGAGACACATTCTTCTCAAACTGTTCTGATGCAGATTTTAACGTATAGATGGTTGAAGAGTGGGAAGTAGGCATCAGTGACTGAATAAATTCCCTTTGTAATAAGGTTTTACAACTGCAGTGCAAAGATAAAAGTTTAAAAATAAATACCTGCTTTTGGTTAATCTTAGGCCTTAGGCAGAGAAATAGCATTAAATATGCATATGAACTCAAATCCTACATGGTCCTGTTAAAAAGCCAGGTTACATTGGGAGAATGGTTACAAAAATTAGCCCATTGACTGAACTCTATGGCCGGATCCAGACAAAGCCAGGTTTGGGGCTATCTACCATATTGCTCTGTTGGATTGGAATCCCGTTCAGACGGAGCAATCTGCCTCTATTGAAATCTGCTGCGATAGTTGGGACTTTTTAAGTCACTCCAAACTTTGGCTTCATGTTAAAATCCCTATCTTCAAAAGCTGCTAAAAACTGGCATTTGACTTAGACTTAAATACCTTTATTGTTTACAGATTACAATACTGGAATAAACATTACCATAATAAATCATATGATCATGTAAACAGTGTAGGAGAAAAAGGAAAACCAGTATAAAAACTAATGGTGCAAAAGTACATTATTATATGCATACAAGTCAACATCAGTGTTATCTCATGCGTCAGTATGGTTCTGAGGCCATTTATGCTTTTTTCATTCATTAATTTTACAGCCTAAACATTTAAATGTTTTACAAATTTGTGTGTATCATCAGCCAAACAAAATATCATTTTCTTACTCCTGGATTAGTATATACACCCTGCTTTTCTTTCAGCTTCTTAACATCTGGGGCATCAGCATTCATAAGTATTCAACACCTATTATTGCTCTACTTTAATCTTTTTGCACTCAAACTCTCTTCGTGTGGATGCCATCTTTGGCTCCGTGTGGATGTAGCCCAAGCCCTTTTTTCACTGTGGGAAAGTCAAACTTGTTCTCTGTAGGGTTCCTCCTCATGAGGGAGAGAGAGCTTGAATGCAAACTAGATCTGAAGGTAGTAAAGATCAGCATATTCCTTCACACTGACAGCTCCTCTGACATCTTGGAATTGATCTCTTGCAGCAGATTTTCACAGGCTTAAGACAGCAGCCAATTGCTCAGTGGTATATCTCACTTACTGTTTGGACAGAAACAGCTGTAAACTGAGGCCCGCGTGGGGAAATAACAGTGCATTTGTTTGTGCTGCAGCGCAGCTACAAGAATTTACAGCATCTTACCAAGTTTCCTGAGAAGTGCCAAAATTTGGTTTCAGAGGGAAGTCACAGTTGCAGCAAACTCCTGAAGCCTGCAGGGTTTGTTTGAGGTGACAAACTGTCACCTCAAATGCAAAGGTGAATGGCAAGTGTGGCGCTATCAACAGCCCCATCTTATTAGCCTGCTGCTTTGACATTGGATCCTGAAGGCTTATTATGAGGGATGAGTAATGTGAGCCTGGAATAAATCAATCCAACCCTGTCTTATAAAATTCATCCAAAGCAGCATGATGTCTTGAAATGTAAATTATGCAGGAAAATTGAAAGAGTGCCAGGAGAGAGATGTGAGGTAGTGTAAGATGGGGAAATGCATTCTCTCATTATCAACATTTACAGGCCGCAACACAAAACTGCAACACAATGCATTTCTAAATTATGATTCTAATTTTAGGTACAGTGCAAATTAATGATGAGGTAAATTCTCCCTAGATAGCATTTTTTATGTCTTGATAAGAAAGAGTTTTTTTGTGTCAGAAACTGCTTAATGTTTTTCTTTCCATTCACTAAAGTAGAAATGGCTATGTGCCAAAGAGTTAAGACCGTGTATTTCTGTTGCCGCACAGTTGTTCTTGTCTTTAACCCACGGACACTCAAGCCACAACTTGAGCCTATTTGTTATCTGTTGCTGCGGCACGAGTTATTTAGCCTGTCAGCAGAATGATAAACTCTCCGGTGCCCCGGGTGTCACTTTGACAGCTAGCTCCCACATTAGCCAATAAACCTATAAGGTGGACAGGAGGGATGAGTCTTAGCTCCAAAATAAGACATCAAGACTCTGACAAGTGGCAACTGCACTTACACAGCAATCAATAACAGAAAACAAGTGAGACTTATTTAAATCCTTAAAGCAAAAACACAAACACTCTGTACTTTGTTAAAAGCTTGCACTTTTAAACAGAAAATTAGTTTTAAGACTTCAAAGTTCTGATATAGCCCCCTGCAAACCATTCTGTAAATTCTTTGGATAACTGTGAGTTGCTATGAGCTGTATTTAGGTAGCGGGTATTGTACACAGAGGAGACTTTGTGCCTGGTACACCCATTAATCACAGTTAACTTGACATTATAGGGCTTTTTTATTAGAGGTTAGAGTTTGACTTGGGGTTCGGGGGAAGGTCAAGGCAAGCCTTATTTCTGTAGGTTCATCACAGCAGTATTATAGCACATCATTCACTTACTGCTACAAAATAAAAATCTCTCAAAAGTTGTAATAGAAACCAATATATGGTATATATATGGTACTTCTTTAATCACTCTGTTTTTTTTTTTTTTTTTTTTTTTTTTTTTACTCAGCAACTTTAAAGAATGAGACATAAGTTTGCTTTTTTTTCCTTTTTTTTTACAGCAAATTAAACCAACATGTTTTTTGTTTGTTTTTTGCTAGGTCTTAAAAAATATAATATATAATTATACAGTTATAAGCAGAAACATCCCATCAGAAACTAAACGTGAATTTCTTCAACTGAATCCTTATCCATAAAATAAAAAGCATTCTTTTTTAAATGAAATTCACTAAATTAAAACCAAATTTTAAGGTATAAAAATCAATTCAATGTAATTTGTTGTACTTAAGATTCAGTTGGTCTATTTTCACTTTCAGCTTATAATTCAGTGTCAGAATCGAAATTCAACTTATTTGTGCCAGATATTCAGGTTATAGATACAGAGTAATGAAAGACAGATTCAGTGATTTCCAGTCCCTTTTTGAGCTGAAGCTGCAAAGCATATATGAGCCTTGTTTATATCATAAACCATCTCCTTTACAACATCAAGCAAATTAATTGACAAATATAGAATGGCAAAACACCAGTGCTAGACTATTAACAGAGCATCTTCAGCTAATCACAACAGGTAGTATAACTTTGATGGTTTGCCCATATTATCTACATGATGTTTCTTATGTACTCTTTAAGCACCTTTCATATTGTTAATATGTTTACTAAGCTCATACACAGAGCTCCACTTCTTAAGCTGAATATAAGGGAAAATAAGAAGAACCACATGTTGGTGAATTTGTTTTTTTTCCCGTGTAGCTAAAACCTGGATGTCTAGCATAAAGAAACTGCTTTTTTAAACTGAAATTGAATCATAGAATAAAGAGACTACATTTTTGATACAAGGAAATACATTTAAGAACTATTATATAATTTTCAAATTGAAACATTGAATTTCAAACTACATAAATACAGATTCAGCAATTAAAGATCAATTAAAGCAATTCAAATATATATATATATTTTTTTGTAATGCCACAGGTTTATGCTCAGATCTGGCTGCTGTTAAGCATTTCAGACCAGAACAGATAGAGGATTTTAATAGACTACTACCGAGACCTATAATGGGAACTATGCTCAAAGAAACTGAAAACACAGCAATAAATGCTGTTGGACGGTTTACTGGATGAGGCACTGAGAGGTGATTCTCAGAGTTTTTTTGTGTGTCTTTTTTTCACAAAGAGGCGAGAGTAATAAGCTGTGCTTATCTGCACTGTCTGCTCTTCGTTGTTTTGTTTATTGGTGAGGCTCAAAAAGGATCACTATTTTCCTTTATCTGTTTTCTGTCCTCCTGAACTCCTACCATGGGTGAAGTCTTCAGTTTTTTAGTGTTTCATTGGTTGTTTACACCCAAGTCTGCCCCGCCTGCCCTATGGGTGCTGTGCGACTCCAACACATGACAGTTTCACGGCCAGAACACACCAGTTGCATACAACTTTTTAATCCGGGATACGATTTTTTTCCCATGTCACACTGAGTGCGTAAACAGAGGCTCCAACTAGGCGGGGCAGGCAGATCTGCACAGATTTTTTTTTCCACTTCTGTCTCTGTGCTCAATACAAATTAAAACAATTTCTAAGTTTGACTTGGACAGATTATAAAAAAATATAAAGAAAAACCCACATCTCAAACCAGAACAGATAGAGCATGCTGACTGAGGCAGTAAGAGGTGATTCTCAGAGAGAGATCTGTGAAATTGATGGTAAATTTTCTTTCTGTTTTTCATAAAGCGCTGATAGAGATATTCTTTACTTACCTGCTCTGTTTTTTTTCAAGGAGATTGATAAACTATGGTTTCTGTCTGTTGTTATTGTAAGGCTTAAATAGGATCATTACTTTATGCTTTTTCTGTCCTTCTTAATCCCTATCATGGGTAAAGTATTCTGACTGAATTATTTGCAGAAACAATAATCATGAGCACTAACAGATTTACATTCTTAGCAGAGAGGATCAATGACTCCAATCAGAATCAGAATCACTTAATAAATCCCTTGTGGGAAATTCTTTTCTTGCAGTTCAACTGTTTACAGAATGGAGAAAAATAAGATATGAGAATAGAATAAGATAAGGTTAAGTATAAAATAAGATAAGGATCACAGTAGCCTATATACAATCGACAGTATTTATAATTGACAATGCTGCTCATAACCTAAATTAAAATTATTGCAAATGACCGTGTTATTATGCATAGTGAGGTAATGAAATAAATAAATAATAAGTAATTAAATAAAATGACTGTCAGAGAGATGAATTATACAGTTTGATGGCCACAATAACGTTCAGATCATATCAGACATGGTGACATTTGCAACGGTGGTTCCACATATAACATATTCCTTAATACCTTTCTGTAATAAAAAAAAAAAACTAACTTTTGTATTTCAAATGTATAGTTTCCTCTGGGGTTAAGGGTTTGAAATAAAAAATAATAAGTTTGACACGGTCTCTTGTGTAAAGAAAGTTATTTTGTCCTCAGTGTTCTTGCACCCTATGTAGGGCCTCAGTATGATAACTAAAAGGTTGTAAAATGGTCAAGCTGGTGTATCAGGAATGGAGTTGGACTGAGTTGTCTCTACTTGGCAGCATGTCACAATCCTGCTCTGCACATTTGTTGGGATTCCACTTCTGGCTGCTGCTTTTCTTTCAGTGCATTCCCTGGTACTGCTGTTGCTTCCCCCCCAACTGTGACAGACACCAGCTGAGGCCTGACCCCTGCTGACAGAAACAGAGGTTGTACCGGTAGAGTTATTACTGAAGTGATGATTTATGCAACCCTTAATTCTAACTGAAGCCAGTTAGATACAGGTTGCCTAATGTGACACGGGACTTTATATTTATTGATTTAATATCTGTTGTTAAAATATTTGTGATCCAACTGGAACTGTAAACATGTGTGCGTGTGTGTGGCAGGGTGTGTGTGTATGTCTGTGGTTTGGAGCATTTTCCAAACTGTTTGTCGGACATTTATGAATGTACTTATCCCTTCTGTCCTTTGTTACAAAATAAATGTCCTACTGTACCATATTCATATATTGTTGTCACTGGGTGAATCTCACACATAAGGGGATAAACTCATTAGTAAGTTAGTCTTCAGGGTATAGACTTTCTTTGCTATTTTGACTTTATTACAATGTTTTTTGTAAAGTTTTATTTAGTTTACTTACACACACACACACACAAAATCGAAATGAAACATAATCAGAAAAAGGTTTTATTGCGAAGTAGTTTTACACATAAAAGGAAATTTGTTTCGCTGATTAGGTGCTACACATAGACAAACATAAGGGTTCACATAAATGATTTATTTAATATAAAATTTCTAATAAACAAGCAGAAGTTAGAGATGAGAAGTGCAACTATTTGCAGAGGAAGAGCTTAATGACAGAGGTTAAAAATAAAATATAATCTCAAATAACTAGAATTAAGAAGAGCTTTTTCTGGTCCATTATATGAAATCCAGTTTGACTTGAATTTGTTTTAATTTAATCCTTAATATTTCTAAATGATCTAAACATTTAATCAATTCTTAATTTGTTACTATCAACTAAATGTTGCAATGATGTCTTTATTTAGCTCTGCACAGCATTATTTCTAAATGATCATAAATCGCAAACTGTTGTCTGAGGCAATAGGACTTAATGCATATAGCACAAATCCATTAAGCAGAGTTTTGGTGAAAAGGACTTAATCCCTCTTTAAGTTTTTAGAGTTTTTATGCAATCTCTTTTGGAACTAAAACACTGTTTGATGAGAAGACTGACACTTCAGTCTTCCAGCGCTGATGCATCTTTAAGCCTGTAGCCTATTTTCCATGAATGCACTTCTGGTCGAAAGTTCCAACGCTGCTTGGCAGATATGATGTCAAGCACGTTCATGTTGAATGTTTTTCTACACTTAGGGCCGGATCTATCAAAGGTTTGCGTGTATAAAAACGTGAGCTATTTCACTGCGCACGCTAAAAAATGTACAAACTGATCTATCAACAGCGTGCTAAAAGGATTTGGTCTTTAAAACGTGCTAAATAGCGCCTCTTATCCATTTAGTACTTTTTCTGCAATGAATATGCAATATGGGGCGTTTACACGCAAAAGTGCGTCTTGTGGGAGGAGAACATGTAAATATATTAATTTAGCACTCGCAAAGTGATTTATCAAACCTGAAAGCAATTTTGCTAACGGTATCTGACTCTATATTTAACACGTTTCAAAAGAAGGTGCAAATGGTCTGTATGCGTAATTGCGCACACATGGCAGCGGTTATTGTCGCAAGAAGGAGACATTGAAATGAAGCAAGGAGACGCAGAGAACGCATTTTTTCCACTCCTTGTGAATATTTTTGGAATGAACGAGGAAACGATCATCAAAACATATCGGTTATCCAGCATTGCCATTTTGGAGCTGTTGGGGGAACTCCGAATGGATTTGGAGCCAGCCACAAGGAGGACCCACGCAATACCAGATATCACAAAACTTCTTGCAACATTGCACTTTTTTGCATCTGGGTCATTCCAGCGTACGGTTGCAGCGAGAGCTGGGATCTCCCAATCTCGTTTTTCAGAAGTGCTGTCCGACGTTCTAAATGCCATGTCGCCCTGACGCCCTACCGGAGAACCCCGACCTCCCCCTTGCGACTGTGGAGCAACATGCCAATGCTGCGGGGATGCGTAGTCATCTCATCGACAGTCCCATTGTGAGCCATTTGGTATGTGCATTTTTCTACAGGCCAATACAGTGAAGTAGAAATTCATCCACATACCACCTTAGGGAATAAAGGTTGCCAAAGTTTATAAGTTTATATTTATATATATATTTTTTGGAGAGGGTGGGGGGGTCATTGTAAGATTAAAATTTCTTAATGCACTAGTTTGCACAAACTACTTTGCCGCAAACCACAAAACGCGCAAAACCCTCATTTAAATAGGGCGTCTCCAACAGTTTTGCACCTGCCACCAGTTACGCAATCGCTCTTGTTAAATCACCCGCAAACCATGGTTCAGCCCCTCGCGCAAAATTCCAGTTTGCGAGCGCAAATTACTGCACGCAAAATTGGATCTTGATAAATCCGGCCCTTAGAGTTAGATTTAGATCATTTTAGACCAGACAGACTGCCGGGCAGGAGCATTGGCCAAATTCATTTTCTAACATCTTTAGGAAAATGGCAAAGGTAAAGATGATTCTCTCATGTTTCTCTACTTTGTTTGTATGTACATCACCTTTTCTCCTTGGCCTTTAGTTTACAAGTGAAAAAGAGTTTAGTGGTTATTCTAGATTTAGATTCTTCAGCCACATTTGTCTTGCTTCCTCATTGCCAGCGAGTGAAGGTAAAATCTTTCAATGCATGTTAAAGGTCCTATATCATGCTTTTTAAGCCTTACAGTCTACTATACACATAGCCTATATATCATGAAAAATCCATAGTGCTTTTGGCACTATGGAGTATTCAAATAACTCGTCCCCACAAATGTCCTACCATACTAAAGGTCTGTTTGTGCGAAATACCCCAGTCCAGTAAGGGGCAGTAAGACACAATTAAGAGAAGACAAGCTACTAAAAGAAGCAGCTACAGAAGCTGAGGGGACCATGGACATAAATACTTCGACACCTCAATGAACGCTGAACAGCGTAACCACGTTGCCGCCATATTTGGGTATATTGCTGTGTATATTGCTGTGTATATGTGCTGGAGCAGGTGTTGATGGAAGTGACTAGAAGGGAGCTAGGGGAAAGGAAACAAGCTTCAATATAAGAGAACATGGAAAGTAAATCAAAGATCAACAAAACAGGATTACTTAGATAATGAAAACTGAAATCTAAAAACTGAAAGTCCCAAAATGGGAGAACCATAACATTTTTAGAGCAAAGCTGGACAGTGTATATATATATATATATATATATATATATATATATATATATATACATAGACTTAATTATCTGTAACATAATGTATGCCCAAGTGTTGCTTTTATTGGATGATACACAAGATAATTAAAACAGGCCTAATCTTCCTGTTTTGCACTAGGTGTGATGTTCACGCATCCAGCAAAGGCAGAAATTATAAAAACAATAAAATAAACCACAACACATGAATGTAGTGTTCTTTGAAGGTGGATACAAGACTTTAATCATTTGGGCCAACACAATAATGATAAACACATATGTAGGAGAGAATTATCGTTCAAATAATCTAATTTCAGCTTTCCCCATATTATATGACACCCACTGCTTTAGTCAAATACAAAATAAACAGCTGGTACTTATTGATTAGTTTGTGTAGTTATGAGTAAGTATAACATCTTTTGGTATATTTTTAAGTTATTGTGTGCCTTTATTTTGTTTACTGTTAATCCCAGTGAATCTCTGGTATTACTGTTGATAAATCTTTAAAAATAAATGTGACGAAAGACAAAACAATCCATCAAAGCATTTTTAAAAGGTTTTATTTATAAGAGAGGTTTAGGTCAAAATTTTCATTAGTTCCGGAGCCAGGACATTATTTCTGTTTTGCACCTGTGCACCGAAAAGAATGAAAGTATGTCACAGTTGTCATTGCAAATAGATATGAGTGGTTGCTGGAGAATTATTTTTCCTTTCATGCCATGCCAATACATTCGCTATTAGATATATGTCCTTTTGATCTGTTTCAATCCGTGACATGAATTACAACCATGTTACAGTGATAAACTGAGCTCAAACCTTTGTCACATTTACCCATGCCATGCAGCCTGTTAAAATAATTTGTTTAGCCAATATACATGAATTTACACAGCTTTGTCCCAATCAGGAATGTTAAATGTAGATTTTTCAGTTCATACATGTAGTGATAATCTATTTTCATGTCCTGATAGAGATAAACTGGTAAAGTATCTGTTATTTATTTCCTACTGCCACCATTATACTTAGTTATTTTGAAATAAGCCAGTTTGTAACCCTCACACATCAGAGCAAATGATTTATTTTGGTCATTATCCACCATTAAGGATGTATGTTTATCTCTTTGTATAGCTCTTTCATCATATCTGTAAAGACCAAGAAGCAATTTGTTAAGCTAAATGGTTAAACTGTTGATCCATATTTGGGTCAGAAAAGGTCGGTAACAGCAGTCATGGTTTGATGCCTGTCATCTGGTGACATCATTCCAAGCTTTCAGCAGAATTTGGCTCAACTTCACAACCTTTCTTCAATCGCACTGGTAATAGTTAATGTCTATTTATACAGTGAGAGCAAATGGCTGGAGCAGGTTTTAAGGCTTAGCATTAACAAGCTGAGATGTCTGAATGGAGCAACCGATGGATGAGAGGTGCTATGTGCTGGAGAATGGCAGCTTGGAGAGGATATTTGAGATGACTTCCTCATTGTTGAAAAGCATCCACTTCCTCACATTGGATCAGAGGATATTTTTTATAGGTTTGGCCATTCATGCTCTTCATTTATCGAGGAGTGAGTAGCTGCACTATAACCACAACCCTCAACCCTCCCTGACTTCGCCCCATTGTTGGCCAGCCTGGAGGTTGAACACAAGCCAGACCACCTTCGTTCTCTGTCACGCATTGTTCGCTGCTGTATTGCGACATACCCAGTTTATTGCGGCTGCACTGGGACATCTGGCCTTCCAGCAACTGCCACCTGTTTCTTTGGAGGGATTGTGCACCAAACTGGGATCCCTGATATGCCCATTTGTTGGCTGCATTAGCTGCAGCATGTCATGTGATGTGACAGACTAAGCTCTGTACTCAGTACTGTCTCAGGTTTCCCATTAAAGATGAACAGGAAGAATGAGCTGGTGGGTGTTTCAGTTTTCCATTTCATACACTATGCATCACACTGAACTCACATGATTCGCAAAAGCAAGTCGTCTCCTTAAATTTCATACTTTACTGTATTATAAACAAACACCTGGAAACATTCACTAAAAAAAATGCCTTTTAATCTACTTTTTCTGCACCGGGCCCTAAATCTGTTTGAGAAATCTGCTGACCACTGGGCCACAGAGAGTAAAATAATTAATGTTAGCCAGAATTGTAACAGAAAATTGCACTGAATAATTTCCTGTTTTTATTAGAAGAAATTGTAACCCTTTAACCTTTTTCTGCTTTTAATTTCATGAGTTTCCTCTCATAACAATTTTAAATATAATCAAGATCAACATATAAACTGAAAAAGGAGAACAATTCAGTTGTTCTGTGTTGTTTTCCAAAAGTTATTGTAGCGGGTGCAAAATTAGCGCCTGTCCCTTTAAGGACGAGGGGTCTCGTGTACGTGGGGGAGGGGAACGTGCGGTGTGTAAAAAAAAGGAGGGAAACAGATATAAAAAGATAGAGATGGATAAAAAGTTAACCGGCAGGAGAAAAGTTTGGAGCCAATATCGCTGATTGAACGAGCTAATGACCTAACTCCGTTGTGTTTCGAGTCGGTAGGCTGGGGTATAGTTGTGAAGTTTAATATCGATTGGTTCCCCGGGCGTTTACTTTATTACTGTGCGGAGTAACGGCTAATGGTCCGGTGGGGTAAACTGTTTTATGCTGTTCTACTGGATGGGAATAGAAATCAGCGATATCCCAAGGGACTATCCAACAACATCAAGAAGGAGGTAAGGCTATAAATGCTAGCCTAGCCGCCGCCTCCCATACGTTCTGGAATGTAGCTTGCAGCTATTTTGCCAGGAGTGGACGTCTGTGAGTTTTTTTTGCCCTGCCATCCAGCCCAGCACCGTGACGGAATTTGGTCGTGGGTTGGTAACTATTCATACACATACACTCAACCTCCACACGCTCAAAGCACTGTCCATAACATTTGCCGGGTCAAGTGGACTGAACTGAACTGTTATATCTGTTTTTACCCGTGCGATACACACCCGTACTCAAGCAGACTCATACACACAACGCTCATAACGCTCGCTGGGTCAGCTGGACTGAACTGAACTGTTGAATTGGCATTGACCCGTGCGACACACACACACACTCCTGCTGTTGTATTGGGAGAGACTGTTGAGCCGCTGAGCAAGCCTCTGCCACACACACACACACACAGCTGCATGTACACACACTTACACGTTACTGTGTGCTGCTCAGCCCACTGCCAGCTGCCAGGGCAGATGTTTATGTCTGTTTGAGAAAAGGTTTGATGGTTCTTTGTGTTATAAGTTGATTCATATCGCCTGAGGTGAATTCTTATACCTGTGCGAGAGCGTTTTGATTACAGTTTGATTATCATAACCAGTTTCCTCGTCTTATTAACTGTTTGTGCTATATTTGTGTCATATAATTAGTTATTGTACAACTTAAGTGAGCTCTAGCTGCTAGTAGTGTTCTCTTTACCGACTTTAATTGAATGGTAGTCAGGTTACTCTAATCTAGGGGTAGGGGCGCCTCACTTGGGAAGCCGGCTTAGGATAGTAGTGGGGTGGTGACGGACGTGCTGGACCATACCTCACCACATACACCTTCAGGCAGCTACTGTACTTTACTGAAGCCCACTCTACCAAGCCTAGGTGTGCTACCAAGACAAAACGTGCTGCCACAACGGGAGTATTGAGGCCTTTAGGTATTGGGCGTGGGGGACCTAGATCCTGTCCCGTTTGGTACTCCCCACGGTTAGGGTTAGTTAATTCCCCTACAAGGCGGCGGTAAAATCCCGTCCGCTACATTATCATTAAACAGTCATAACTAACCTGCCTAATTAATACCAAGGAACATAGCAGACAATATTTTAAAGATTATAACTCAACAGGTGTCTCTATTTTACTTAATTACTTTGCTAAACTAAACTAAAAATTCATTGCTGCTGTCATTGCTGCATTTTAACCTGAAACTGTGTTTTTTTTTTTTTTTTTTTTTGACATAAGATTTGGTGATAAAACCTAGGATTTTGAATTCTAACCTGTTGACTCTAATTGATTTTGTAACACAGCCACATGAAAAATCCACTGCCTTAGTTTTTATAAAATGTTTGAGAACCAAAGATCAATGTTGTGCTCCTTTTCCCCCAAAGAGCTTTTTGCGATTTCCTTTTTTTTAAATATATATATATATATTTTGTGTTTGTGTGTTTTCTACATTTAGATTTGTTCTATTAAATCTGTGTGCATGTATGCTACTTCCCTGCAAATCAGTCTCCCTGCCTTTTGCTGCTCTGCCTTCACTCTGCTTCAGCTGCTACTTATTTTGTTTAATTAGCTTATCGTTTGTTGTCATTTATCCAACTCTGCCTTTGTATCAAAGATCTCTTACTGTCATTGTTCTCCAGTAGATTTTTCTGTTTCTATGTGTATTTTTAACTCGTCATGCTATTTCTAAGACTAGCTGTGATATGGTCCAACTCATGAATCTCAGTTCTGTTTATTTTAGAGCTTGGGCCAAATACAATTAACCATATAATTGGACAACAATGTTTCCCTGCAGTTTGTGGACATAGAGTGTAAAAATTTAGGGTATAAAAATATTGCACAGGGCTATTGAAAAACACTATAAACCACAAAAAAATCCAAACACTTTTATTATAAGAATAATTATCATGTGTTTTAATTGTGTTAGTCAGCTTAAATTCTTATGAGGTTCCAAATGACTTTTTATTAGACTTCCAAGAACATACGGGAAGCCACATTCCTCAGATGTCTTGAAGAAATCGCGTTCAAGACGTGTTGGGTGGTCATAATGTCATGCCTTTTTTCTCAGAGAAATCTATGGAGTACAAATTATTGCAATTATCCTAATCATTTTTAGAAAAGTCTCCTTCCAGATGTTATCCACAGCCATGGTGCTAATAAGCTGCGAGAGGAAACAGGAAATAACTTCAGGCTAATATAAGGAGAAATACAGAGATCTTTGATGCCTTCCTTATGAGCAGAAAAGTAAGAATTTTAGAGTTCACAGTGGGGATTTTCAGCTCAAACAGCTTTTTTACCACTGTTTCAAATAAAACATAATCATTTCCCTCTGACATATCTTTTTTTTATATATATATATATATATATATATATATATATATATATATATATATATATATATATATATATATATACACGTGCCTCCTGTGCTAATATTGTCATCTGGAGAGCACATTTGTAGGATGTTTTAAAACATTGTACCAACAATTTGTGATAATGTTTGCATAATTTGGAACTGAAACTAAACCATGAGTAAAATTACTTTAAAGTCGTAGGGAAATCATATTGAAATGTCAAATAATTCTGGCTTAAACTTGTAGATAAATGTACTCTTTATCAGACGATATTGACCAAAAATTTTTAAAATTTCTCAAAAAAAAAAAAAAAGGTCTTAAAAATGTTCCATTACATTTTACAGTCCAGTTAGTTATGTCAGCTTGTACACCTAAATTCGGCCAATCATATTTCAAAGGTTATCTGTCAATCAAATTTTTTTGGGCATAGCATCTTGATTCATATGTAGCCACTAATATAAGCAACGGTCGAAATAAGACATATGAATAATTCCCTTTACCATTGAGTTCTGTCCCAGTGTTCACGGGGATGAACACCTGTGTCTTCTGCAGGCGAGCTAACAGAACTGGCAGCGTTGTGAGGCAGGGGCTCAAACATTTAAGCCTTCTACACCAAACCTAGCTTCTGCTGCCCTCTTCCATAACTATTCCTCCCCGCTTTCCTGCTCTAAATAAAAAACGTATGACGGAGGAGACTCATCCACGACCTCCGACACAAAACTCTCCTCCTCTTGCATGTTTCCACTGTCCATAGCGTTCCTTGACAGTGTTGTTTCTAAGTCACCAATTTAGTGCTACTTGGTCCCAATGGAATTTCCCATTTGGAACCTACTAGCACTAAGTTGCTAGTTGGTTAGCACCATGCTTCCGAGAGACCAGCCACCACCAAACTTGCTTGCAATAACCCCACCCTCTTCATAAATGACCAATTCACTTTATTCTCTCATAAAGCCTTGCACCCCTCGGGAGAATTCGGAAATGCAATGGTTGGAACAGCTGTTTTCCTATGACTTTAAAGGTAATAGCCACAAGTTTTACTTCTTCCAGCCAGTAAGGGGCGTGCTCACACTCGCCCGCTTTCTTTACGTACTGTTTGCCATCTGATTTCCAGATTCATCAATGCTAATACAAACATTTAACTTACATGCTTAGAGGAAAAACAGCAAGCTCCGATGTTAGATGGATGCTTGACCCATGTTCAGCCTCGTTTCGCTTTTTTTTTTTTTACATTAGCCTTAATCTGAGAAATGCAACTCCAAAAGCCCTTTCTCAGGTCTGTCTTAAAGCTTCAACGATCTCCATCTCACATGAGTTGAACCTACTTTTTCTATTGGTGCAGAGTCCCCTTGTGTCAAAGCTGGCATTTATTCTTCAGTAAAAAAAAAAAAAAAACATAAAAAATGTTCTGTGGAGACATTATTTATGAAACATTTATTGTTCTGCTGAGAAACGTTGTAAAAATGACTTAATTATCTGTAATGATCTGTAACATAGTGTATGCCCAAGTGTTGCTTTTATTGGATGATATACCAGATAACTAAAACACGCCTTATCTTCCTGCACTAGGTGTGATGTTAAAAATTGTAAAAACAATAAAAAAAAAAAAAAAAACACAACTCATGACTGTTGTTTCTGATTACAGGAGCTCTGCTGATCTTTCCCCTACACTTTGCTTTTATAATCTGTGCCCTCAATAGGTCAGCAAGTAGAACATTAACATTCGTATTTTACTTCCATTTCCATCTCTATGCGTGTCTTGACTTGGAGCTGATGTGAGGGCAGTGGGGTGGGGTGAAGGAAAACAACTTACTTCCTCTATGTAAGGAAAAGACATGGTCTGCGAGAACGAGTGACTTATTAGAGGGTGCTTCACATTAGGGGGTAAAAACAACTGAGAGAAAGAGTTTCTTCACACCCACACAGTTAATTAGCTTCCCACTGGTGCCTGGAAACCATTCTTCTTACCTTACTCAGCAGGAAAGTAGAGAAATGCCTTTTAACCCTCAGAAAGAAGAGAGCAACTGAAGCTATTAGATAGTAAATTTTCTAAGTGAAACATAGAAATGCATAAATAAATGTTTTTCTAATAAAAGTAAAGTGATACAAATCCCAGTGAAACCTTTACTAGATCTTCTCTCCAGTACAAACCCCCTCTTTTCTGCAAAGTTCCAGGAAAACCTCCAGGATATCTCTCACACCATCCTATAGTCTTCTTGGTTGCCATCTAAGGAGCAGCTGCTCTGAGATTTAGATATATTCATTCAGGTAGGCAGAGAGGGAAACAAGGCATTTCCCTCTGAAAGACACAAGAGGGGAAAGAGGAAGACCAGAAGATATGTTTTCCTAACACAGTTTGATAAAGGGTCACTGTGTCTGCAGATACAAAACTACTCTTAGGCCCTGATTTTCAAAGATTTAGCATAAGAGGCATGAAATTGCATGAGCAAATTTCTTTTACTATGTAGAATAAGTTGCTGTAAGTTGAACGATCCAGTCCTAAGCTATGTACTGTAGTTGGATGTAATAAAAACTCAAATTATGAAAATATAAATAATGTTTATAGAGAACTGTAGAAACGTAGGTTATCTCTAAATCTCTAGGTGCTATGAACAAAATGAATGAAAGAAAAAAGATGAAAATAAACAAATATATAAGAATCAGTGGTCTGCTAGTCTTAAAACAGATACACATAAAAAGTAACTTTGCTTTTTGCTTTGTTGAGTCATGGGAGAAAAAAAATCCCTTGTAAACAATAAGATGCTATGTTTCAACCCATCCCATATGTCTACCAAAATATTACATTTTCAGATTTTTATTTTTTATTTTTTGTTTAAATGTATAAAAAGCCCCCCTACATAATTTTATGCCCACTTGGATAGAGATTATTTCTTTCCTGTCATTACTCTGTTATTTTTATTTCTTATGGTCAAAATATATTTACATACACACAGCACCTCTCTCCATCCTGTGGCTTTGCCTCGTTTCTGGCAACAATGCCCACAGATATTTTTCCATGTAAGCTTGAATCTGACTTTCATAACTACTAATGAAGTTGCAAAAACTGCAGTTAAATTTCCAATTTGCAAAATTGCTTTGCATGTAGTAATTTTTTTTTTATTTGCATGCTTGGAATATAATCTGCATATCATTGAATGCAAACACACAAAAATAGGTTTGCATGCACTTTCTGTTAACTTGAAAACGTAAAACACAAATGCTTTGCAGTCTTTTTGAAGATCCACTCTGCATGCATAGATCCTTACTGTTCGAACATTTGAATATAGTTTAAATTTAATCTTGATCTTATTTCATATGTTTAAAACACAGAAAGAAACTATGTGATACAATAGCAAGCATTGTTGTTTATACCATGGTGAATAAACAAGGAAATTGTTGAAAGACATGAAAAAAATCTAATGTTTGATTCAGACATTCAGACATTTGTTACCCAGTTTCTCTTTTTCTGTATTCTTATGTAAATTATTCTATTATCTTTTCTTTGCGAAAAGTGCGAAATGCACTATTGCTCTCAGAACAGCAAGGTATATATGTTGAATATCTATGAATGTGTGCAGGTGCATAAGTTTAATTATTTGCTGAAATTAAAGCATCTGCAGTCCATTTGCATTGTTTGCTCAGTTTTGATTAAATCATGAAACGTTAGTTTACCTTTTATTCCTTTTTAACCTGCCTCCAAATTGTGTCAACTGTCTTTCAACATCAAAAAGTAATGTACATTAAACACATCAAACAATCAAGGGATTCTCCAGATCCTTACTGCATTTTTTTTATATTGCATTTCTTGATTTCTTTTCTTTTATGACATTAGGCCAGATGCTCAGAGAGACTGTTTTGTGGCAGCACTCATCAGATGGAAATCTAAATTAATTTGTCAGGTCACGTTCGATCAGCTCATTACTGGCAGTTCGATTAGACTGCAGAATGAACCCTAGAGATTGACAAGGCAGCTGAAGCCATTATGCAAAGATCTGGGATCACATCCCAGTGTTGGAAGGCTGTTTTACTACAGGCCTCCAAGAGTCATCCATCATGAGGAATTTCATTTTGTTCTTTAATGTTGGCTACATGTTGTTTTTGCAAGCCACAATAATGATCCCAATTTGGCCAGACTGAACCGTGTACTGAGCATGCTCAGTCATTGTTATCAGCAACAATTAATGTCTTTCAATGACTTGGCAGGCAGAGACTGACAGAAATTGGAGGCGTTCTTTTAAGAACTTTGCCAACACCAGGCAAGATCAAATACATGAATGTGCTTCCTCTGCCAAATATGGCAATTAAAGCACTTTCAAATCCATACTCCACTCCATCCTGGTTTCAAATGTTTCCAATATTTCCTCTTAAAATCATGGAAACAGTTTGGATTGTTAACACATGGTTTGTCACATATTAGATAGATAGATAGATAGATAGATAGATAGATAGATAGATAGATAGATAGATAGATAGATAGATAGATAGATAGATAGATAGATAGATAGATAGATAGATAGATAGATAGATAGATAGATAGACATTTTGCCTTAAATTGAAATCTTATTTGAAGAAGTTTATTCTTAAACTGTTATTTACTATTGATTTTTTTAACTGCACTAGAAATGTGCTTTATTGAATGTCTCTCTAGTCTCTGAATTAAAAAAAGTGTAAAATATTAATAAGCATGGATTTTCTTTTACAGTATGTGCATATTTATCGAAATAAATAGTTTCCAATGTAATCACAGGAATAATAGTTTTAAAAACATATTACATAATACCAAAATATTTTGCCAGCTCTATGTGAACTTTCATAGCAGAATTACCTCATTTGTCATCACAAAGCAAGAGCAGCATATTTCTCTTCATTAGAGGAGAGAAAGACTAATCCTTTTAGAAAGAATAATCTTTTTAATGCAATTGCCAAACTCACCCAGAGCCATAGCGTTCTCGAACCGTACATCCCCCCCTGCTCTTAGCAGTAATTATTTTATGGGATTATTTATAAATAAGATCATTATCAGCCCTCCAAACATAACTGGTTTATTTATCTGACAGATCTCAAGTCCTCAAACTGTAGTTAAAAGCATCTAACTGATCCAAAAAGAGATCATATTTATTCAATCATAGCTTCTCTTCATTGTCTTCCTCTTCAACCCAGGATATAATTTAAAACCCTCCTTCTCACATGCTCTGAGAGCTGGCCTTAATTGCTAATTTCACTCACCTGCCTAGTCTGCCCAGTTCCTAATCATCTCTGATCTCATCCACCTGTAGGTTCTGCTTTACATTCAGTCCACCCCAGCTATCAGGGCCAGATCATTGTTTGCTTTCTGTTTGATTTCTGTTAGTTTCCTGTCTGTCACTTTACTTAGTTTTACTTATTTCTAAGGTTCACGTTCCAGTAAGGAGATTATTCTCTAGCCAATGTCCTCAGGCGAGTATTCCATAACCAGTGGGGAGAGCGTTTTAGCTTTTCCCTTGGGGTTCTGTCTTCCTGATTCCGTTCCCTCTCACCCACTGGTCCTGTCTGTTCCTGCCTGATCTGTTCGCCTGAACCACGGTTAGACTCCTCCTGGATTCTGCCTCCTAGTGTGCGTTTCTGTCTGAGCTGGATGGTCGACACACGGGACTCTGAACTTGCCCTCGTGCTCTGATGGATTTCTGGAACCTGGATCTTTTTGTTTCTGAGTAGACTCTACTGTTAAACCAGGTAAGTGACTCACTCTAATTATCTTCTGTTCAGATGATTTTGGTCACTTACCTGGGTTTCTCTCTACAGAATCAGTGATGGGTTGCGCTCCGCAACTGAAGTCGCTGTGGTCGCAGTTCCACTGCAGCACACTTCTGTTCTGTCTGTTTTTGTCATTATTTTATCTAAAGCTCGGACCCACATGCAGTGAAACCAATTCAGAGAGACACAGATGAAAAGTTTAACAGGTTTTATTGAAGAGATTAAGCACGGTGCTGTGTTGCTCAGAACTATGCTCAGCCGGAACTGGATGGTGAGGGGAGACAGACTATTAGTTCAGGCTCAGTGGGAACTTTCATTCGTTGATTTGAAGAGAATCTTGTTGTTGACTCACCTTTCCAGAGAAGTGAAGGATCTTTGACTCCAATCTGTGTGTTGTTTTCCTGAGTTTGTCTGATTCGGTGGAGGGCGGAACAGGGTTTACCCAGAAACTCGGACGGTGTAGGTGAACGGAGATGCTGATTGCCACTCAGATTTCCTTCTGTACTTGAACGGGTCGTAGTGAAGATGATTCCCTTGCTCAGAGAGTAATTTCAACGTCCTCTCAAGGAGACTGGATCCAAACCTCCTGTTTGAATCCCCGGCTCAGTTTAAGGCTCAGTTGATCCCTCCTGGGAGTGGAGGTCCGAAAAGGTTCACTTTGGGGGATGACTTCCTGCCGAGAGGCAAAGACAAAAAAGCAAAGTTAAAACTCAGGTAGACAAGAACTCAATCTTACTCAGTGAAAACTCAGCTTGGCTAGAGTACCCTAAAATGGCAAACACTCTGGCCTCGAGGTAGTGGCAATCAGCAGCTTAAGAGCACTCCGCTAATGAGGCAACCATCATCAGGTGCCTGAGCAGGCGGACCAGGACCAGGCGTCTCCTGCTGGTGGAAGGGAGAACAACACAAAAAGACAAACACACAGACTGGAGTCCTGACAGTTTTTTGCTGTCTCACCTTGAATACTGGGTCCATCTGGCCCGATTTATGACACATATGTAGACCTTAAAAACTAATATCAGAGATGAAATTGTACTGGTCTGTTTCTAACAGACCAGTTTGCCTTATTGTGGCTCTACCTTTCTTATACCTCATCCCAAATAGTTTAGTTATCCTGAGCTATTTTCTGTATTTGTGCTGCTATATGTTTGGGCTGCTGGATCCCATATGGACCACATTCTGTTTCTTTCTATCTAGATTCTGCTGTATTTATCTAGTTCCACTCTTATAACTCATAACAATGTGGGAGACTGTTAAAGTTTGTGACAGTCGAGTGCTGCCAGGGGCTTTTAGTAGCAACAAACCTGGAAATTGTGTTTACCACTGGAGTACAGTGACAGTGCAGTCACAGCTGCTGTTAAACCTTATAATCCTCAGTGCACGGTCCTGAATGGGTAATTACAGCCATACTGTTATTTGCACAGTTAATATAAACTCCACAGTGGTTTATTTTTTTTACATCAGTGATCAATTGATATGAGATTTAAGCTGTTTTTACCACTGACCTGAATTCTGTTCTGTTCTATCCAGTTCTGTATTATTCCTTTAAATGCATCAACTAAATACGACCCTTTACTGCAAAGATTCTGAAGTCAGTAGCTTAAGGTTATTAGCTTGACCAAAACCCATGCAGGAACTCTAGAGCTGCATGATGAATTGAACGATTTACGTAACAATAGGTACTTACAGCACATGGCACTCAGGGAACAGGGCGCAAAGCAGAGAAACAGGCAGAATACTGGGATTGTATGGGATAATTCAACGAAGACCAATGGGAACATGTGGGCATAAACATAAAAATAATTCAAGAATCGAGTAAGAAGACATATAGGGAACACATTAGGAAAAAAAGAAAACATAAAGCATAAGAGAAAACATCTCATGGTACCTAAATAAGTAAATAAGATGGCTTCAGTAATCTCTGAATTAGTTGATCTTAATCTCAGTATGAATCTAAGTGCTATCTGAAAGCCTTATAATCGGAGCAGAATAAATGTCATTATGAAAATCAACGAACACAGCAGACAGGTCAAACAGAAAGCTGTGGAGATGAGCAAAACAGGGTTACAGTAGGTTGGAAAACAACATCCTCAGCTTTAAATATCTCACAGAGCTTTGTAAATCATCTGCAGATATTCAGTCATATTTTGATAATTACTGCAAGTTTTTACTTGCAACCAAATCCACGTTTATCTGTATGGTGTAATTTTATTCAGTCTCTTCAATACAATAAAAAAAAAAAAATACTTTTAAAACGAAATGAGTACATGCATGAAGTTTGAATATAATTTGAATGTCAATTTATTAACATCTAATTCTGTAGACCTATATTTGTCCCTGTATTTAATTAAGTTATGTTCTAATAACTCATAACATTCAAATAATCCAATGACACATGGATTGTTTCTATCAACTCAGTTGTATTAACTTCAAGAGCAGAAAATTTTTAACAATTATGTATACATGTCACATGGTCAAAATAACCTGGACATAGATAGAGCTGCCTGCGGTCAGGGATCTTGGCTTCAAGATAGCTTATGATTTCATCTGTGCGGACTTGGGCATTGTTGCGCAGATCTGCTCATTAGTTCAGATGGAGGTGCATGAACAGACATTTGTGTGTGCACATACACACACACACATTTCAGTGTGCCACTCTGCAGCACTTCTCAGCAGGTGAAAGAAATCTGGCCCAATCAGCAGCACCCTCAACTCAGGTAATAAGGAATCCACAAACAGCTTTACTGGTTTTGCAACAGAGCTGAGGAAGGCAAACACAGCCTCCAAAGCAGCATTTCATGGGAAAGGACTTAAAAGGACTACCGGTAAGCCATTAACTGGGCTCAATTGATTGCAATTTAACTGTAGTTTCAGGTAAGTTATTTCATTTAATTAAATGCAGAATTTATTGAAGTAAAAGTTTGCACTGCTAGTTTTACAGTTTGGTTCCACTAAATGTATCTTAAGAATTCTAATGTTAAAACTTATGTCCTAAGAAAAAGAAAAAAAATGTAATTCTAAAATGTTTGGTTTTGTTTGGTTCCAATTCAACCAGATATGGAAATTAATAATTTAACACTTGAATTTATGGTTAAAATCATAAAAGAAATGTATGTTTAAGGTTAAAAATGGAAATAGTCATTAAGATAATTATTAACTTTGAACCAAATGTCTAAAATGTATGTTAAAGTATTTTGTATGTGTTTTGTAGGTTTTTCACCTGCTCTGTTCTGTTTATTGGTTCTCACTCATTGGTGAAAATAAAAAGACTGAGTGAATTCCTGATGTCTTCAAGTCCTCCTTTTCAAGTGTAGGAAGCCATGAAATTATAAGACACTTGACAGTGAAAAACCGCTCCAACCAGAGGAGATTCCATTCTGCAACCAGAGACTGAAATCTGCTGTCTTCCAAAGGAGGAAAATGGCTGAATTAAAATCCCTTGATGACCTCAAAGCAGAGAGGACAATAGTTAAAAGACTTTTCTCCCGTTTTGCAAACAACATTATGAGGACCTACATGGAGATGTCTAAAGAGGAATTGGAGGAGAACTACAAGAAGCTTACACTAGAGAGCTCCAAAGTTATGGAGGCAAATGAGGATGTGGAGGCTGCCTATATGGCTGAGTGCAAAGCAACTGCAGCTGAGGAGCTGAGTAATCTTCAGAAAGCTGACATAGAGAAGACGGAGAAAGAATGTGAACAAAAGCTTAAAGAAGCTAAACTCCTTATCCGAGAGACAATGTGGGCCACATATGGAGAGAAGGAACTGTCCCTGGCTCTACAAGTTGCAGAGAATGAGTGTAAGAATGTTTCATCCATCGGGCCAGACACAACTCTGGAGGCATACGAGTTTATGCTCACCCATTTGGAGAAATTGATCCAGAAAGCAAAGGAAGCAAACCAAAATTGGAACCGTTGGGCCCCACCTGCCGAGGAAAAGGATTTTAATTATCGTGTAAGGGAGCTAGAGGTGTGCCTCCCTAGGCTGATATCCCAAAAGGCTGTCCTCATTGAAGCAGCAAGTAAGAAGGACACAAGAGAGGAAAAAGCCTTAGTCTACAGTCTACCTCCAGCAGCTGCAATAAAACTGAAAGCCACAGCTTTACCAAAGTTTTGTGGAAGTAAACGAGACTATTACAGATGGAGAAAAGAATGGGAGGCTCTCCAGAAGCAAGGTGAACCATCTGGTTCGAAAGAAGTAAAGAAGTTTCAATTGCTTGATAGTATTGATGAGAAAGTGGCTAAGGATTTACGCCTGTCATCATACAATTCATCAGATGAGATCTTCAGAGTTCTGGACAATCGTTTTGGGAACAAAGCTACCATTGCTCTAGAGATTATTGAAGAATTACAAGCAATTCCACCAGTGAGAAATGGTCAACCTAGACGAATAATAGAACTCATCCAAACTTTGGAGAAGGCTCTTAGTGACTTAAATGAGCTAGGAAATGTAGATGCCATAAAGAATCCACTGGTGACTAAATCCATAGAAAGTAAGCTTCCAGAAACTTTAAAGAAAGACTGGCTCACCTATAATGCAACTGAGAAAGACAACACTAGTCACCAGAATTACTTTGACAAGCTTATGGTGTTCCTTAGATCACAAGAATCCATATATGAACAACTAGATCAACTGAAAGATCTCGTTGAACCAATCAGAGAGAAATCCAAGTTCTTAAAATGTGCCAGAACCAAGACAACCAAGCACAGCAGTGACATATCAGGCTGCATTGTTTGTGGTGATCCAAAGCACAGGAAGAAACTGTATTTCTGCAGAACCTTTAGAATCAATCTAAAGCCATCAGAGAAGAGGGATATAGTACAGCAGCTCGGTGCCTGCAAGAGATGCCTTGAAATCCATAATGGTGATTACTGTAAGAAAACTGACTACCTGTGCAAGAACCCAGAGTGTAAAGACAAACACCACTTTCTTCTTTGTTTACTCGCTAGACCACAGTCCCAAAGAACACCTAAATCTGGTTCAGAGAAAGCGGAGGGCAAAAGACATACTGAAGCCCAAGAAGAGTTTCTTTCAAAACTCCCACCTGAGCTGGCTAAGCAATGTAAGGATGCCTTCTGCAATGTTGTGTCAAGGGTGCACAACTCCACTGTTACTAAGACAGGCCTTCTAGAGGAGAATGGCTTAAATGAGTATCCAGTTATCCTGATGATTCTTAACGTCACAGCCAATGATGGACAAAGAATTGGAACCCTCATTGACCTGGCATCAGATACGAACTACATTACTCATAAAGCTGCAAGTAAGTTGAAACTTAGAAGTGAAGATGTAACGCTTGTGGTCCATGGTGTTGGAGGGATGCAGGTGTCTGTTGAAACGAAGCGCTATCTCCTTAAGATACGTGTCAATACACCAAAAGGGACCCTCAAATCACATCAACTGATCTGCTATGGGCTTGACAAGATTGCAGAAGTTCATAGACATGTCCCTGCCACAAAGTTTCAGAGTATTTTTCCAGATGTCTCCTTGAAAGACCTTACAAGACCTAAAGAGATACAGCTCCTGATTAGCCACAAAGAAGGTCAACTTGTACCTCAGAAAGTTCGTTCTGTCGGGGACCTAGTGTTATGGGATGGACCACTTGGCAAGACGATTGGAGGCACACATCCGGACCTATTTGAAGAAGTTACCTTAATGGCCCATACATCAGAAACACACTTTGCAAGATCAATGAGGACTGCAGCAGTTAAGTACAGTGAACTCGCCTCTCAATCTTCAGTTTCCTGTCAGTCTCCCAGTCATCCTTTCATCCAATCCAATGCAGCCACTACCAGCAAAGACTTTCTGAAGTGGTGGGAATGGGAAAGCATCGGAGCAGCCTGTGTGCCAAAATGTGGAGGATGTCGCTGCGGGAATTGCCAACCCGGAGGGAAGGAAATGTCTTTGGCTGAGGAGAAAGAGATGGAGATGGTGAGAAATGGCTTAACATATGTGAATGGTGACCACCACACTCCTGAACCACACTGGCATGCCACATATCCATGGACTGAAGATTTGGCTTCTCTCCCCAACAATAGGAAAGCAGTAGAAGCTACATTCCTCAGGACGGAAAAACAGTTGGCAAAGGATCCAGAGTGGAGATTGGCCTATGCTTCACAAGTTCATGAAATGGTCGATCGCAAAGCTGCAGTGAAACTGTCCAAAGAAGTACTGCAAAGCTGGACTGGGCCAGTGTGGTATATAAGTCATCTGATTGCCCTAAATCCACATTCCATATCTACTCCGGTGAGGCTAGTGTGGAACAGCAGCCAGAAGTACAGAGGTCTGAGTTTGAATGACATGTTGATTAAAGGTCCTGATGTCTTAAATCCGATCAGAGCTGTCCTCCTGAGGTTCCGAGCTGGTGTCTTTGCTGCCCTTGGTGACATCCAAAAAATGTACAACTCTGTGTGGTTAGAAGAGAAAGAGGTTCATCTGCACAGGTTTCTGTGGCGTGACAGAGAGGATGCTGAAATAGAAGATTTTGCCATAACAAGAGTCAATATCGGAGATAAACCTGCTGGCTGTATAGCACAAGTTGCCATGCGGGAGACTGCCAGCCTACCCCAATTCACACAATTCAAAGAGGAGAAACGTGTGCTGGAAGAAGACGTCTACGTCGATGACATCTTGACATCTCACAACAACCTTGATCACCTGAAACTCCTCACATCCAACATCGAGCAGATCCTTAAAGCTGGAGGATTTTTTATGAAGCCCTGGGTCTACTCTAGTCAAAGTGGGAGGCAGGAGTCAAGAGAAGTTAACACGGAGGTAAAGACCATGATCTTGCCTAACCAGCTCACTGAAAAAGATAACAAAGCCCTCGGTCTGGGTTACACCGTTGGAGATGACAAATTGTATGTCATGGTTGCAGTGAACTTTTCCAAAAGGAAGAAGAAAATACGCATTGGTCAGGACCTGCTAAGAGAAGAAGTAAAGGGACAAACGCCAAATCCTCTTACCAGGAGAGAACTTTTAAGTCAAGTCTCTGCTCTCTATGATCCACTTGGCCTTGTGACTCCTGTAAAGCAGAAAGGAGCTATTCTGGTTCGAAGGGCTTTTCAAGAAACAAAGCTAATGTATTGCACAAAAGACTCATGGGATGCTGCACTGTCAAAAGAACTACGAGAGGATGCCATAAAGCTGCTAGAAGAATATGCTGACCTGAGCCATCTCAGATTCTTCAGATCCTTGACACCACCAGAGCCACTTGCAGGTCCAATTGGCATCACATTTTCTGATGGCAGTGAGCATGCATATGGTGCTGTGTTGTACCTACGTTGGGAATGCACTGATGGTGTCAGTGTGAGGTTGGTTGAGTCTAAAGCTAAGCTGACTCCTCTCAACCGCAATGGAGACCCCGTGAAAGCTGAGATATGCGGAGCAGTCTTTGCAGCCCGGCTAAAGACCTATTTCCAGAAACATTGCCGAATCAAAGTTGAGAAGTGGTTCCATCTCGTTGACAGTCAAACTGTCTTGTGTGCAATACAGCGAGAGAGTTATGGATATCAAACCTTCTTCGCCAACCGGGTTGGAGAGATCCAAAGCAGCACTAATGTCCAAGACTGGTGGTGGATTCCAGGATCAGCAAATATTGCAGATATTATCACCAGAGGGGCAGGTCCTGCTTACTTAACCGAAGACTCAGAGTGGCAGTTGGGTCCAAGTTTCCTTCAACTTCCTGAAATTGAGTGGCCAAAGAAATCTGCAAATGATGTTGCTGTGCAGGCAAGAGACAATGTTATAAAAATACAGAAGAAAACATTTGTTGCTGTACTTACCCGAAGTCAACTGAAAGAAGAAAAGAGTAAACTGATCATCTCTAGGAGGCCGCCTGCAGCTGCAGTAGCCCAGCAACTAGTGGACGTGAGCCACTTCAGCAGTTTGAGAAAACTGATAGGGGTAGTTGCATGGATTTGGAGAGCAGCAAAAAAGTTCCTGCATTTCAAGGTCACAGATAAAGAAAAGTGGGAGGCGGTCCCTTCATCTGGTGTCATTACAGTTGGTGAAAGAGAAGATGTGTTCAGAGACCTATGCCTGGCAGCACAAGAAGGGGTACAATTTCCAACTACAACGACTGATAGACTGGTTGTCTACAAAGATGAAACAAGTGGGCTCTTGATGTGTGGCGGCAGAGTTCAGACTTTTAAGGAGGACCACAGAGGCGTTCCTCTGTTGCCCTTCCAATCTTGGATCTCCACCCTTCTAGCCCGAGCAGCACACAGTGAAGGACATGATGGAGTGGCAGGAACTTTGCTGCGTATGCGGAAGAAAGCATGGGTCATCAGAGGACGAGTCATTGCCAGAAAAGTTGTTGATGAGTGTGTACTGTGCAAAAAGATGAGAGCAAAAACCTGTCAGCAAATAATGGGGGATCTGCCTGAAGAAAGGTCTAGTCCAAGTGCACCATTTCAGTTCATTTCTGTTGATTTGTTTGGCCCTTACCAAGTGAAAGATGACG